>NC_142507.1:11886666-12507500 GCF_057876585.1 Rhinolophus sinicus | reverse complement strand
ATCAAAATCTGCAACAGTTCATGTTTCTTCCAAATTGTTTGCAACAATTTTCCCAAATTGTGACTAATTGTGTTCCAGCACAATTTCTGGAGCATAGGAAGTACTCATTTGGTTTGGCAGAGCCAAAATGCAGTGCGGCTTTGCTGTTAGAAGCGAAGTCTCTCCAAGCCCTTATTCTCATCCACTGCTGTCCTGCGTGTGACAAAAGAACATTCTCGATGGACATGACCTTCAGGTGTACAAATGTGGTTTCAACACAAAATCTTCTATGTTCAGTTTTGTTTTGTTTTGTTTTTCTAGTGGCAAGGCACGGAGCCATGCCTATGTTGCCTCAGGGATAGGAATTTTTATAAAGATACGTAGAGACATGTTACTTGCAATTTCATAGGGAAGCACTACGGAAGTGGAATGTCATTCATGGCTGTTCAGGCTGCTCTGGTAATTGTTCCAGAATCAGGCATCCATGCCTCCCTGCTCTCTTTTCTAATTACACCACCCTCCCGGAGCCTCCGTTTCTACTGCTGTGCTTTATGCCCAGCTGTAGCTCCTCTGCCACCTCTTCCTACCTTCTCGCTGCTCCTCTGCATTTTCGACATGGATTGTGCCTACTTCTGGATGCTTCTGCTTCCATCAAGACTTCTCTAAAGAGAATACGTAATGGCCTTGGGTTGACACTCTTCAGTGCAAAGTGCCTCTGCGGGTTTCTCAGGCTAAAGCACCTCGTAGTTGTTTATTTGGACCCCTGTCCCTGGTTCCATTTGCTTGTGACCAAGAGGAGGGGGTCACATAATACAAGGTATGAAACTCGTGGGTAAGAAAGTATGGCTGGCTTCTTGGAGGCTGATGGGAGTGGGCGAGGAAGGTATTTATAATTCAGAGGCTGTTCATTAGAGTCACCAAAGCATCAGACCAAAGCTTGACATGTCTGATTCCATTCCAGAAGGGGACGTGCAGCTGAGTACACACACAATGAGGCATCATTACTGAGAAGTGATGTCCTTAATTATAGACTTCATGCTGGTGACTTACCAAACCGTGTGCTCCCAAGCCAGAATGAAGGCTGCCAGTTTCCACTTTTATTTAGATGTGGCTTACACTGAATTCTTCCCCGAGGACCTGCTGCCCAGTGTGTAGGTGATGATGGCCCCCTAAAAACCTTTGGAACATATACAACATTTCATTTGGTTCTGTAATTACCCATTGTGGGCCTGACAGAGGAACTGAAAAGTTGGGGGGGTGGCGGAATTGCTCAGCTGTAAAGTCCATGTGTGATGATTTGCTTGTTCCAGCAAAAGTGATAATAATAAAAATAATATTTCAGTCTTGACATTTTTCCATTTATCAGAAGCTTTTCCTGTTGAAAACGTTTCTATCACCATCCAGGATCTCTCTTCAGGGCTCAGGTCCTACAGGCATTCTTTGCTGACCTGAGTATGGATCAGGTTCCTCCCAGCCTTTGATTTCAAGGCTCACCTTTAGCGACTCCACTGTCCCAAATCTCCCTACCTCGGGTTAAGTAAGTAAGAAATAGGCACCTTCTGTTCCTCCGGTAGATGAAGTTAAAACTGACGCTCTATCGAAGGCCACTTTGGTTGTTTCCACGTCTTGGCCACCATAAGTAAAGCTGCAATGAACATCAGAGCACATACATCTTTATGGATCAATGTTTTCAGATTTTTTGGATACGCAGGAGAGGGATTGCTGGGTCACATGGTAATTCTATTCTTAATTTTTTCAGGAACCTCCACACTGCCTTTCATAGCGGCTGCACCAATCTGCATTCCCACTAACAGTGTATGAGGGTTCCTTTTTCTCCACAGCCTCTCCAACACTTGTTATTTGAAAGATGATTGGATAAAGAAGACGTGGTGCATATACACAATGGAATACTATTCTACCATAAGAAAAGAAGAAATAGTGCCATTTGCGATAACATGGATGGATCTTGAGATTATTATGCTAAGTGAAATAAGTCAGACAGAAAAAGTCAAGAACCATATGATTTCACTGATATGTGGGATATAAAACTGAAAACAACAGAAGAACAAGACAAACAAATGAAGAAACAAACACTCATAGACACAGATAACAGTTTAGTGGTTATCCAAGGGTAAGGGGGGAAGGGGGTGGTAGATGACGGTAAAGGGGATCAAATATATGGTGATGGAAGGAGAACTGACTCTGGGTGCTGAACACACAATGTGATATATAGATGATGAATTACAAAATTGTACACCTGAAATCTATGTTTACCATAGGTTTACCAACAATTGTCACCCCAATAAACTTTAACTTAAAAAAACAACACAACACTCCCCACACCCCCAAAACAGATGTTTAAGGCCCAGGTGAGGCTTTTTGTACATTGTTGATGACAGGATGGAACTGTCCATATTCAGGTTGCTTGAGTCATATCCTGTCTGTGTCAAACCAAGTCGGAGAGCTGATAAACCACACAAGGCTGCTACAAGACACCTTAGCTCCTGAATGTGGCTGAAACTGCTGGCACACATAGTTTTTCAAAGGCGATCCCCAAAAATGATTATCTTTTTTCCAGGTTGTGGCCAACTCTTACAGCTCAGGGCAGGATATTATATGCCGTGACTGACGGGAGAAGGGGTGAAGTTGCTTAGATTTCAGTTTTTGAAGTCTCCTAGCCTTACCAAAATACATGTTATTGGCGAGTCTGATGATTATTCTGTCTCCCAAGGTCTTGGCCGTCTTGGTTCCAGGAAAGGCGCCTTCCCCTTACTCCTCAGGCCTATGGATGACAATGGTTTCCAGCTGGTGCTGGTACTTGACTCTGCTTCAGCAGCCCCTTGGTTCCCTTAACCTTGTTTACCCCACTGCAAACAATTCCTTCACCAAAAAGGCCCTCAGACATCCCAGCCGATGATGCCGTCTGTCTTATTCCAGAATCCTGACTGAAACATCTAACATACAAACACCTTCATCATAAGATAGTTGGGTTTCTCGAGTAGCTGATTTCCATTTCCATTTCCAAGATTCATCAATATGGTCACATCTTAGGCTTCTCAGCTTAAAACAATTTCTTTACACTTTTAAATAGTGTATTTATAGAAAGCCACCCTTGTGTCTCCAGTTTTGATCCTGGCTGAAATCAAATGAACACCTTATGGAAAATCATTGTAATTCAATCCCCAAAGGCGTGATGTTCTTTAGCAATATTTTTTTTCACTAAGAAATATTTTTTAATATAAATCAATTGTCTATTTAACTCATAATTTTTAGACTTGCTCACTGATCATTTCATGTTGTATGAATCAATGTAAAAAAAAAAGCTGAAAAATCCAAATTTGGCACACAAGTGGAATAATGGAGGAAACACAGCAAGAGCTGAGCCCCAAATGTTGTGAAATTTCATGAATTAGCTTTTACATTCAGAATTTCTGGTCATGACAGGGACTGACCTAACCGCTTCTGTCATGCGGGGTGTCACGCGGGTTTCTGGTCCTGCTTCCCACATAGGAACGCAGGATATGGTGAGGCCAAAAAGGAACACCCCCGGAGACATAGATGGAGGAGTCATACCACTATATTCTCGCTGGCGGCATCCGCCTCTCTGCAATCCGCCCTTGCTATCTCAGCCACCATCCACTTGCTAGCCCCCCTTTCTGCTTGTGTAGCCACGACAGTTATATTAGTGGCCAATGGCTCACTGATACTACTGATGGCCAACTAGCCACAGCTAATGGCCATCCAATCACAGTGGATGGCCATTTACTACCCGAGTGAGCACCTTTATACGTGAGGGTGAGAGCCTGGAAACTGCACTCCTGGCTCTGTCCCCACAGCTTCATTGCAAATCCATTCTTCAGTGTCCAAGTTTTCAGGACTTTCTTCCATGTAGGACTCCTGTCCTTTCCACGTGCCTCAGCTGCCCCCAGGGCTCTGCCCTTGCTTCTTATTGTAATAGATTCATGCCCAACTACTGGCCCACCCTCACGGCTTTGTCCTCTCAAACTCCATGTCTTCATCCAGCTTAGTTCTCAATGATGGCAGTGTCTCCAATCCAGCCTCTTCCACCATTCCTCTGAACACATACATGTTTTGTACGTACATTAGTGTGGGGACAGAGTCCCAGAGAGCAGTTTCCAGGCTCTCGGCCTCGCGTGGAAAGGTGCTGGCTGGGGTAGTAGATGGCCGTCAGCTGTGGCTAGTTGGCCATCAACTGTAACCAGTTAGCCAGTTAGCCACTGATATAACTGCCATGGCTGCGTTGGTTAGTTGGTCGGTTGGCAGGCAGAGAAGTGGACAGCAGGTTGCACGTCATGTGACTCCAGCCTCCAGTGAGACTATACTGGTATGACTCCCTTATCTATGGCTTCGTGGGTGTTCCTTTTTGGCCTAGCCACATCCTGCGTTCTTATGTGGGAAGCGGGAGCTGAGACCCCGCAGGCCACCCTGCACAACACATGGCACAGCAAGCAGGGTCCCCTGCATGACAGTTACCCACTTACCCCACCAGCATTCCTTCCACTTCCCCACTGTAGAGGGTATCTTACTAATCTCTTGGTTAAATGAAGTCTTGTTACCTTCAGTACGGTTGTCTTTTTCTCTCACTTCCTACAACCCCACAAGGGTAGATAGAGAGATCTGCATGTTTCCCATTCCCCATTGCCAACTCCAGACCACTATTCCCATTGAATGGTAATATTTTTGTCACCACTGAGTCACTCAAGGATAATGATGAAAAACAGGCCAAAGGATTTGGAATTGTAGTTCTAAATGGGTGTTGTTCTAGGCTGAATAACAGCCTCCAAAGATTCCAGGTCTTCATCCTTAGAGCCTCGGAGTGTTACCTTTTATGGAAAACAAATAAAAAAGACATTGGAGATGAGATGAAGTTAAGGATTTTAGGAGGAGAAGAGGATCCTGGATTACGCCAGTGTGTCCTAAATGTGATCACAAGCGTCCTTGTAAGAGTGAAGCATAGTATCTTAGGGAGATTTGGGACAGAAGAAGAGGGCAATGTGACCACGGATGAAAGATGCCACACCACTGCCTTTGAAGATGGAAGGAGCCACAAGCCGAAGAATGTGAGAATGAATCTCTTGAAGCTTGGAAAAGCAAAGAAACAGATTTTCCCCTGGGGTCTCTGGAGAGAGCATGATCCTGCCAACCCTTTGATTTCAGCCCAGTGAACCTGATTTTGGACACTTAACCTCCAGAACTGTAAAAGAGTAAATATATGTTGTTTCAAGCCACTATATTTGTGATAATTTGCTACAGCAGCCATATGAAACTAATACATAATTCTTGGATAACTTCTCATAGGGCAATTTGGGAGGTAGGTGGGATGAAAGAGAGATGGTATTTTACCATTCCCTAAACACTGCCCCTGAATTAATCTCTCTAAAAATATAACACCAAATCATATTCTTAATCCTTCTTAAAACCATCTGTAGATTTTTTTTGGGGGGAGGGTGGGAGGTGGGGGCTAATTGTTCAAAGGCCTAACTTCCTCCAAATTCCGGCCAAATCTTCCTTTCAACCTTATTGCTCCCTGTCCCTCCCAGACGAAACCAGGCACACCTGCCCTGTGCATCCCACATGCAATCCCACCTCCTCCTCTGGACCTTGGGTCATCTCCCCTCTTCAGCCTTGTTGCCCTTCCTCTCAAAACACTATACCTCACATGTCCATCAAGCCTTAACCAAATGCCACGTCCTCATGAACTCTTTCCTGATTCCCTCAGTGGAAGTGATTTTCTCTCTTCTAAACACTTGAAGAGGTTTGTGACTCCTTTCTGCTGACTCCTATTATATATTCAATCTTTCCCTAGAGTGTGGGTCATAGTAATTAAACACATATACTCTGGAATCAGATCTCCCGAAGTTGAATTCTTATATGAACATTTACTAGATGAGTGACTTTGGGCAAGTTACATACTTTTTCAGTTTCTTCACCTGAAAAACACAAACAGAGATAATAACTATGACTAATTTAATGGTTTGTTATAAAGATTAAAAGAGTTCATGAAATCAGTGCCTGGCACATTGAAAAGGTTCAATAAAGGCCAGCTCTTGTTTTTGTTATATATTATCTTGCCTTTTAACTGTAAGTTTCTTAGTGGGAAGACCTATATCATATGTATTTCTGTCTTCTTTTTAGTTTCCTATGTCAATGAATTGTATTGAGTAGGTGCTCAGTAAACTTTAGCTTTAATGAAATAAGCAAGATCCTATGTCCTGACGAGAGAATGAATAGATGGCAAAGCTACAATGCAATCAATATTAAGAAATAACACTCTCTTTACTTTCTCATGCGCTATATCTGTCTCATTTCACTGTAACTTGCTTCAGTTTACCTGTGCTACTGGGACTGCCATCAGAAGATTAGCCTTAGCTTCTTAAATGCTGAATTCAAGGATATGTTGTAGATATTACTTTAGTGCTGGTCACTTCCTGTGGGGACAGAGCCAGGAGTGCAGTTTCCAGGCTCTCGGCCTCACGTGGAAAGGTGCTGGCTCAGGTAGTAAATGGCCATCAACTGTGATTGGATGGACACCAGCTGTGGCTAGTTGGCTGTCAGCTGTAACCAGTGAGCCATTGGCCACTAATATAACTGCCGTGGCTATGCTAGCAGAAAAAATGGGGGCTAGCAAGAAGATGGTGGCTGAGCCTGCAAGCGGTGGAGTGAGGGTTGCAGATCATGTGGCTCCTGTTTCCTGTTTCTCCAACCCAGCCTCCAGAGAGACTATATTGGTATGACTCCCCTATCTATGGCTCCGTGGGTGTTCCTTTTCGGCCTCACCATATCCTGCGTTCTTATATGGGGAGTGGGACTAGAGACCCCACCTGACACCCCTCGTGACACTTCCTTTTTCTGGAATCTCTCCTCAATTTTTACTTTGATGATACCACACTCCATGGGTCCTCCAATCTCACTGACTTTTCCTTTTCTTGTCCCTTCGTGGGTTCTTCTCTGAGGCTTCGCTCCATGGCTCTAATACTGTGTACTTAGGGGTTTAATTTCAGATTCTCATTTCCTTTTATTCTACGTATTCTTTCTGGGAATGCTTGCCACTCATGATTTTATCTACTCCCCATATGCCAGACACTGATAACTTTCATATTTATACTTAACATAGCTATCTCCCTTGAATTTCAGACTCAAACATCCAGCTGACTGCTGGACAGCTCATCCTTGATATTCTAGAGCCATCTCAAATTCCATAGCATATACCCAAAATAGCATACCACCTTCTTTCCCACAAAACAGCTTTCCTTTTGTATGTTTTCATCTCCTTTGGAGGTACGACCATTTACTCAGGTACTGGGAGTGAGTTAGGACTCTACCTCTGACTCAAATCCCATATCTAATCAATTACTAACTTCTACTGTTGGATTCATCCTCAAACAACTCTCCTTTCTACCATTGTCATAGGTGAGCACCATATTTTACTTGGCCTTCTACATGAATATTCTAATGTTTCATTTCCTTTGGATCCTTTTTCCCTGACAGCTGCAAGGATGCTCATCTGTGAAGCACATGTTTAAAGCTTGTGTAAAACTCTGCCTAAGAGTCAACCAATGGCTCCCTATTGCCTATGAGTTAAGGTGGTATTTAGCATGGTATTTGTTTCCCTGGTTTAACCCTGATCTACCTCTTCAGACTCATTCTCTGTGCTCCTTGCCTCACTTTATGCTTCAAAACCCAAGGCAGACTTCAGTTCCCTCCCCCATGGCATGTAATTTCCCATCACTGTCCCTTCTGCCTCAATCAACTCCATTTGTTTTGGCTAACTCCTCCTACAAGACTCAGTTCAGGTGGAGTTGTGGGTACGCTGAAAAACCTGGGGTATGTTCTTGAAGCTGGGAGCGTCAGGCAAAGTGAAGGCACCGGCTGGAACCTGGAGGAGGGAACTCTCTCGTCTGATCAGCACTGGCCAGGTGCATTGCTTTCCTAGAAGTTCCATAACAAATTCCCACAACTTTAGCAGCTTACACAATGCAAATGAATTATCTGCAGTGCTGTAGGTCAGAAGCCCAGCACAGGTTTCACTAGGCTGAATTCTGCAGGCTGCATCCCTTTCTGAAGGCTCTAGGGGAGAATCCATTTTCTTGCTCATTTAGGTTGTTGGCAGAATTCTGTTCCTTGTGGCTGGAGGACCATAGTCCTCATTCTCTTGCGGATGTCAGTTGAGGGGCCATTCACAAGTTCTAGAAGCCACCACATTCCTTGGCTTGCGGCCCTGCTCCCACACATCCAAAGCCAGCAACAGTGGGTCAGCTCCCTCTCACACTTCTAATTTCCCCTTCTCCTTCTTCCATCTCATCTCTCTGCCTCTCCGCACTCCTGCTTCCTTCTTCTGATTTTAAGAGTTTATGTGATTAGACTGGTCCACGTGGATAATCCAGGAATATCTCTCCATTTTAAGATTCTTAACGTTAGTCATCTCTGCAAATCCCTTTGCTACGGAAAGTAACATGGTGATAGGTTCTGGGAAGCCATTGTTTTCCCTAGCACACTAGGGTTGGGACAAATTACCAGTGAAAAGGTGAAATGACTTGATTTGAATTGTCAATCCACAGAATTCATATTTGATCATTTACGTTGCATGGTTGTATTATTTAAATTTCTAACGTTAGCTTTGTATTTTAAATCCAAGGGGTATAGGAAGGGACTGAGCTCTGTCTGGTTCATTTAGTGGGAACTTCCAGAAATGTTAGGTGTGCAAATGCCTCTCAGGGCGTAAACCTGAAGGTCTTGTGCACAGAGGCATCCATAGGTGTGCCGGTTACGGAAGAGCATCTGGAAAACCATTCAGAAGGTGATTGGAAATCAATGGATGGAGTTCCGTTATTTAAAATTTAAGCCTTTAGCTAAAGATTTAACAAGGTTAAATAAACTTCTGAGAAAAGTAAACCACTGTGTGATGAATAATAGGCATAGCAGAAAGCAAGAAGGGATTTTTTTTTTACAGCAAATGAAAACTATTAAACGAAGATATATTGTGTTATGAGAAATGTTCATTCTTAACATTATCACCCAGTAGAAAGTCATATTTCTTTCCTAAAAAAGTCATTAAAACAAAAACAATTGAGTTTATTATTTGTTGCATTTATTAGTGCTTATGAATTATTTGCTGGAATAATATTTATTTACTGAATTATTTCCTTCTTTTAGGAAATTATTATGATTTTCTAAACATAGCATTTTTATCTTTACGGGGTTTTAGAAATAATATACTTTAATTTCCTGCCCTCTAGTGACAAAAACAATGCATTCATGCTTTTATATTGAACAAACTGTTTGCTTTAGTATTAGCGAATAAAATTATACTAGAGAGTTTGGGAACAGAAAATATGATAAAATCTGGCTACCACTATTGTGCTAAAGTTTAGTACAACAAATACCATTTTTATTTGGCAAAATAATTTTATTCAGAGTCTGATGCATGACTTTAAAATTGTTAAGTAAAAGTCAATGCATTGTTTCTAGCTATCACTTGGCTGTCTATGCTTATATCCTTATAATTTACAGGGTGTATACTATAGAAAACTCTGGTAACAACCAGGAAATTGATAATTTTAATATTTTTAATCTTACATATCAGAATTGAAGGAAACTAACCAATCCTAAAACTGACCCCTGATACTGTATTCATTTGAATCTTAAGTCCTGGCAATAGTCAGTTGGATAACCAGCCTGGGAGTTTAAGCCAGAGTTAAACATAATCAGACTAGTTGATTGTTATAACAGGGGTAAATATGGTAGAATTGCTAGATTTGATTAAGTGAGATGTTAAAAGTTTTTGGCATTCTAGTTTTTGACTGCATCCTTGCTTTCACTTTCTAAACATTTTGGCCCTCCTAGGTCACAGGTACGGATGTGGTATTTGAGCCATTAAATTATCTGTTGGAGAGAAAGACAAACAGAAAATTTCAATGGTATTATATTCAGTGCATAAAGGAAAACATAATACTTGACTAAAGAGGAAAACTGAGGGACGAAGAAAACAAAAATTCTCCTTCCAAAAAAACAAACCACTGATAAAAATTAGAAAAAAAAAAAATCTGAGGCAAGGTTTATTATTTCTATTTAAGAGATGAGAAAACTGAAGCTCAGAATTAAAAAAAGTTTTTTTTATTTTTATTTTCCCCAATGTCACTTGCTAAATGGCAAAATTAGGACCCAACATGGGTTTGACTGGACCTACACCATTTCCACTGTGCCATACGTGTGTTTGCCTTAAATAGCCACACAAGTGTAGTCTCCTAACTTCTAGGATATGTAAAACGATGGAATAATTTTGTATGATTTAAAGAAAGCGAAAACTCCAAGTTTACTTAGAAATCTTAGTCCTGACTATCCAATCTTTTTGAACAATGTCCATAATGACATTTCAAAGACGGGGGCAACCTGTAGGCAGTACCATAGGTCTTGCCTTCTGATTGCAAGGCTTCTGGAAGTAGTTGTTCCATTCAGCTGTCCAGTTATTTGGCTTGAGCTTCCTCTGAAGGCAATCTTTCTTGGCCACTCCATCTTTTTATAATGGGAGGAGGAAAGAGGAGGATTTGTTCTTTGGAAGAACACTGTTTTTGCTTGGCAGGTCTTGAGAAGTGCTGAGGACATCCCAGTAATATAAGGACCAAGGCTTCACAGGAAATTAGATGTGACTCTCCTAAGACTGTACAGGATTTTTTCTACTTTGCTCTTGGAAGGGAGGAGGAGAGAGGAAGAATGAGAGGGAGGATGTGGAGCTGGTGAGAGAGAGTCTAGGAAGAGCAGAAGGGACAGTGAATCTCCAGTCCTGGGTGGTCAACAGATGCCTGAGTTGCCTGTGACATTTTTTATTTCTCCTCGAGGAAGCTTTGGGGAGTTGAGGCTGCAGGCTTTGGGGAGTGGAATCCTTTGGGTCTTCCAGTCCTGTTGTGTTCACATTGGAGTTAAGGGGGGCAGAGCGGACACAACCCAGGAGTATTGAGGTGCTGAAGCTGCAGACAGCACCCCGAGAAAGTAAGCACCTGGGTATTTGCATAAATTTAGGGGAATCGGTGCCAAGTGTACCTAAGCAACTAAAGGATAATGGAACTTGGCTGGCATTGTATTACTTTATATAACTTGTTTCTTGATAGGTAACAAAATAGAGAAGAAACTACGTTATTTACTACATTTTTAGAAACCTTGCTTTTTAGCCTTTATGAAAATTAGGAATTTTTGATTTATAGATGATGTGTCTATTAAACTGAATGTGTATCCTCTCATCCTCATCAAGAGGCTATTTTATCAATTTGATGCAAAACATCTTACAATTAGTTCCTTGTTAGAAGTGAGGGACGACATAGAAGAAAGACATATGATCTGGTCCAAACAATCATTGTGGAGGAAAAAAAAAAATACATTTGTTAATTTATACAACAACAAAAAAATCTCACTAATTTAAGAGAAAATAACCAAAAGGAGGGTCAGGACCGATATTTATGAATTGAGCTGATTAAAAGACAGTGGCAGACAGTGTTATTGAAGTGGATAAGAATTAATAGCTTGGGATTTTTATATCTTTACAAATGTTAACTTTATTTGTCACAAGGATTCTTTGATGTAGATTTTATCTCAGTTTTCAAGTGAGGAAAACTAAATTAAATTGCTCAAGGTCACACTGCCAGTAAATGGAAAAGCCCAATTTAAACCCAGATCAATCTAACTCCACACTAACTGCAAGTGTGTCTCTCTAATGCTGCCTCCCGTTCTGCAGAACTCTCGGTGTGAAGCCTGAGGGGTTGGGTTGGGATGCAGGCAAAGGAAGGTGTTTTTAGAGTTCGGAGCACTTGGCTAACTGGGTATGGGGAGTGGGGCTGGGAGAGCCACTGAAGCCTATGACAAAGGGTGCCTCTGGGGAGAGGAGCCATAGCAAGGGATAGAGAGATACTACATAGGAGGAGAGAGAATGGCCAAGACACTTTTAACCTATCTAATAGAAAATAATAATAATCCTGAAAAAGAAGAGGACAAAACCTCGCTATATCTCCTTTCCTCCTCCTATACAAAAAAGCCCTGTTGTCTGGACCCAGCAATTCGGCTGCGCTGTGGGGACTGTGGTTGAAGTACGTCATAGCCTGGCTTACCGGGCATGTGGGCAGTCCAGCGAATTATCCACCATGCGTTTCCACAAGAGGGTACATTCTGAGTTCCAATCCACGTTTGGAATGCAATTAAGTTATGAAGTGGGGACTGCCTTTCCCTCCTCATTAGCATTGCTGTGTGCCAACGCATGTAATCCTTTCCAGAATGCACTATAAATCATAATTCAGAAAAATTTGACATTCATGTGTACTAAAGAAAGTCATGATAGTTATCAAATGTTAGGGGTGCATGAAAGATGTATTGGTTGGGCTGGTATTTCTGGATTAATAGTTGAAGGAAGCTAACTCAATGCAAAATAATGCTGAAAGGCCAATTATAATTTCAAAATTCTGAATGGCATGTCTATTTCAGTTAAGAGTTTCCTTATGCAGTTGTAGGACTGAATTTAGTTCTGAACTTTTGGAAAGCCCTCAATTTTTTTTTCTTCTTCATAAGCTTAACAGACTTCAATCTCTTTCTCTCCCAAGTTCTCTCTGGCATTCCTGTATGTTTTGGCTTAGACTTTCCCACAGTGCATAGCTGTGGTTGTCAAAATTATATATAGTGGTTTAAAATTTTTACAAGGGGATGTATAATGTTAAATGTTATGTTTTATCACATTCACAAGGCTGGGTTTCCAAGCATTATATTAAAGAAACAACAATACTCATTACTAATTGTTAAATTGTGGTTTTTATCATATACCTTTTATTCTATGTATTTTTTTCTTTTTCATCTGACATTTGTTGATAATCTGTAATTAAATTTGAAGTCTATACATTCTTCTAGTATTGTCTATTGATGAATTTTGGTATTTTCAAACAAGTAAGAATATTATTTTCCCAGACCTTTTTCATTGAGATGACATTGTACCTCATTCTGTTAGAGATAGAAATGGCGTTTTTCCTAAAATCCTCTGAGAAGACAGGGTTATACAGACTGAAAAATGCTTTAAAATTATATCTTAAACAACTACTATCTAAACAGTTATCAGGACAGTTGTGGGGAGGGGTTAAGGGCAGTTCTGGGGTAGTGGCCACTCTGAAAGGTCTGTAGGGTCTAAAGCGTGTCCTCCACTGGGGGTACAACAAAAACCTTCCTCTAACAGTCACTTCATGGGGTCATGTCATCCTCGGGAGGTAACCATTTAAATTTTCCACTTGCAGGAAAAGAGAAAAATCTAACGTGTTAGAACAACACACAGTTTTTCAAAACTGGCCTTTAGCTAATTTTTTTTTGTTTTGTTTTTGTTTTATTTCCAGTTGCTGTCATCCATTTTTCTCATTTTTCCTGTCCAGTGTCTCTGTATCAGTTTTTGTACACATCTATAAACACACTTCATGACATTGTATTATAATTCTTTTGTTGTTCAAATAGTGTTTTAGTGTATACCCTTCCTCCTAGCTAGAATGTAGGCTTCTAAATGCAGAAACAATATTTTATTCATTTTTGTAGCATAGGGCTTCATTCACAGTAAGTACTTAATAGATGTTAGTTAACTGACAAAAATGAAAAAAGATGAACTATTTTCCAGGGAAAGGTAACATTAATTTATTGGTGCCTATTAATTTCATTACAGTTTTTGTCAGCAAAGCAAGAAGATACCAGGGCTCTAAGAGATAAGAATGATATGCAATGTATAACATTTGATTGCAGTTTTGAGCAGAAGAGGTAATCTTTCCCATTCAGACAACCAGGTACTATTCAGGAAGGACGAGGCCAGACAGAAGGCCCCAGTGGTCACCTTCAGCTATTGAAGAATAGCACATCTCTTTCGTGACATGAGGGCAGGGTGGGGGCAGCCTGGATGGAAGGGGGATTCTGAAATGTGAAGTGGGAAGGCAACCAAGAAAGGCCTGATCAACCTCACAGTTTTCTCTTGATTTAGCCCTGTTCTGCATGAAATCTTTCTTTTCCCCCAAGTTTTGCTTTAGGGTATAGTTGGTTAGAAAATCATAGAAGATGACAGCTGGTGTCTGTGCTTGTATGTTTTCAAATAAAGTGAATGGAGCTGGGAGGCAAGATGGTGGGACAGATGGTCTGACCTTGGATGGCTTCAAGGAGGTGGGCTGGGCTGCCCTCCTCCACCTCCTGTTTCTCCTGGCAAGTTTAGGCATTTCTCATGGTGTGAAAAAGGTATGGAAACAATACCATGGAGGATGATTTCATACAGGTTGCAAGCAGAAGTATAAGGGTGTTTCACAAAACTGTGACCATGGAAGTCCACTTAACTTGAAGTGCAAGAAAATGCTGCGTTTAGATCATACTCTGGCATGGGTGTTCTTACCATGTCTTTATTGTGAATTTGAATTCTTGGGATCCGATACATGTGAAGGGCACGTGCCTGTGTGGTGGGCAGGGTTGGGGTTGAAAGCTATATGTTAGGGCACTGAAAATTGCCAGGTGTCTTCAAACAGGGCAGACCAGCCCTTGATGTCTATGCTCTCTCCTCATGGAATTTCCGATCTGTGCAATTCTACTCTGAGGCTTGTAAAGATGGGAGCAGCATGCCCTTGAATTTCAACCTGTGGAATCCCAATGAGACATTTCTGGACAATAGGAGAACTGGGGAGAGGGAGAACCCAGGACTCTGGGGATACAGAGCAAAAGCCCTAAATTCCAGCTCACGGAGTGTAGCAGTTTAACCAGTGAATGGTGCCCATTCATCAGTAGCAGTGGAAGTCACTGACTCACCATCTTGTTGGCAGACCTGGTAGCTGCTCCCTCACCTTAGACATCGATGGAATGGAGTTCAGTTATTCAATCACTAGATCAAAATTTTGAACCGTCTATCATTGTAAAGCAGGTATTTCTGTGGAGAAGATTTTAAGCCCAGTGTTTTAGTTCTTGCAGCCAGAGCCAGTTTTGACAGCAGCCCTATGCCTCCAGGTTTTAGGAATTTGGGGAGGAAGTCACACACAGCCACATGCTTTGCTCCTAGACTGAAATCCACTCAGAAAACCATCCCTGAGCTGAGAAGTAATGAATTATGTCATCCTTTAAAACCTGCTGTGGGGCTTCACTGGAGATTGCTTTCTGGATCGAATGCCATCAAAAGAGAAGCAAATGCCTCATGGGTAAATTTGTTCTCCTCTGAAGCTAATTACAAAGTTTATATGACATTCATTTAATGAAAGCAGACTTCAACAGTCCGAAGTTCTATCAAACTGGTGTTAGTTCCGTTGGAAAATTATTTTCATTCTTATTAAACTATTAAATGTCTGCTCCTCTTCTCCCTGAGCGAAGAACGTACCTTGAAGGCTGGCCAGGACATCTGAGACTGTAGCATATACAAATGTGACAATGTGACCCATTAGTAAATGCCGCAACTATATGATGAAGACCCAAGGATTATTTACCTCTCGGACTTTTAGGCTCTTAAATATAAAGCACACCTTGGGGTCCTTCATCATCAGGAGATCACACCTCAGTTTCACTGGCACCAACCAGATAAAGAAGCTAAGGATTGACACCAAATGCCTCAGGATGCATTCAATGCGCTGTAAAAAAAAAAAAAAAAAAAAAAAAAGAGTTATAAAGAATGGATGCTGAATTAATTATTACTAGGGATGATAATATTGGAATGAGGGGTGGACTAGAAGAATAAGCTGTAGGGAAGAAACAGAACATGTTAATACAGTGTGGATACTCTGTTTCATAATCAGATGCTCCATACATACATAGAAGGCATATTTAAAATTAGAAGGACCTCAAACTTCAGTTTTTCAGCCCATTCCCCTTTGGGTAAAACACACACACACACACACACACACAAACACAATATCACGGCAGAATAAAGGTCACTTTATCTAATTTAATGTATTATATTATTCAGGTGAGGATAGCCTCTCATAAGGAGAAGAGAGAAGAACGAGTAGGGAGATTTTCAGAGGATGCTATTGAGATGATATCTTCATGAGCTTACCTGTTTCAGACTCAGCTGAAGATGGAGCAAAGGAGCAGAATGAAACAGATCAACATTTCTCTGGTTTTAGGGTGTCAGTCAACTGGAGGACTTGTAAAAACACAGATGGCTGGGCCCCACTGCAGGGTTTCTGATCCAGAATTTTAATTCAGACTTCTCTGATTCTAATCTTCTGGACTGGAGAGAAGTTTGATCGCTTCTAGCTGCTGAACTATGCAGAATGTTGCTCTCTCCCTCTAGCCCTTGGGACGCCCCTCTGCCTCCACCATAAGGGGCTGTGGAAGGATGAGCCTGGGGCCCTGGGGACTGGGCAAAGGAGCAGAAGCTGAAAGAGGGAGAGAGATTTAGGGAGAAGGGACTGCTGCATGCCTACTCAGGTGAACTTCCTCCAATAGAAAAGGACACTAATGTCAACTATTTGGTTTTGATCTTCTGCTTGATACTATTTTCTGGATTCTGAGTTGTTTGTGGTAAGATCGTGTGCTTTCTTTTCTATATGATCTCCCGGACATTTCAGGCCACAGTGGCAAAATGAAGTATAAATTTCTGAAACAAAATATTTTTCTCTTTTGTAAATGGCTATTGAATTTCTGCTGGTGGTTGATGGAGCAGGCTTCAGGTTGTTGATGTCTTTTTGGTTGGTCCCACCATTCTCTGCATGTGGTATGGAAGAGGGTCTCTTACTTGAAACAGGTGGAGTCACCTGCAGGGCCACCATATTGCACAACTCCAAGGCATTATTCACACTGCTGCTTATTCATATTATTCAAATCCACTCAGACAGCAAAACAAAAAACTAAATTACAGTGGAAATCTACAGAAAAAAATGGAAGAAAACAGCCCGAAGTGACTCAGAATTATCTCTACTCTAGGTCTGTGGTTTCACACATGAGAAAGCAAGGGCCATGTAAACATCCATTAAATACATTGAATACTTATCTGTAACGTAATTTTCATAGCTACATAGTGGTCCATCCTATATAGATATAATAATTTATTTCATGAATTCCACTTGCAGGAACTAAAGATTTTTTTTCAAAATTTCACTGTTACGGCCAATTCTTCAGATTACTAATCATTGTAGAGGTGAGATGGTGCTATTTTTATATGTGCTGGACCAGAATTTCAATATTATATCAGCAATGGAATTTTAGAATCTCACATGGAAAGGTTGAGTTGTCAGTAACTTTTAACGCACGCATAATGCCTAAATAGAAACATTTCACGTAAGAACCATGCTTCACAAAGTGTGCATTCTGAGGCAGGTCCTGTGCCCAGTGATCAGTATCTCATGTAATCTTTGTACCTGTCTTCAGACTTAGAGTGGATAGTTATTCCCAATTGGCCAAACGAGGAAACAAAAGTGGACAACAGCTAGAAGACCGCCCCAGAGGCACAGGTGCTAAGAGGCAGAGTCAGGTGCCACCTCAATTCCCTAATGTTAGGACCACACTCATGCTGCCTGTCTTTGCCTTGAAGAAAATAGAATCCCCAGCAGGAGAGAAATGGAAACGACATGAAAATGAGAACAGGTTCAGGGAGAGAAAGTTTCTGAGGTAATTTTTTTTTTCCATTTTATTTTCATGAAAATATGGGATTGTATTAAGAAATTAATAGTTTAGGGGGTTTGAATCCACTTAAGTGAATATAAATAATATTGAATAAAATGCTATTAATCCATTAGGTTTTCTATTTAAACGTGAAAAGTGTACATTTCAATATCAAACCCCAAATCAAAGGCAAATAATTATATATTTTTTTTTCTAAATGTGGAATTGCTGGGTCAAGGAGTGTTGGTGTGAAAACTTGGGTATTTCTTGGGTGAAATCTGAAACTGGCCCCATATATGGAGGGCAAAGAGAGACCAGAGAAAGAGGCAGAGCACTTCAGAGTGGTAGGTGGCAGTTTTAATAAGCAAAAAAAACTTACATAGGAGACTTATCTTGGGCAACTATAAGAAAAGGAGATCGCCACACCTGCCTGCCAAATCTCAAAAGTTTACACAGTAAATCCTCATTTAACGTCATCTATAGGTTCTGCGACTGTGGGGACAGAGCCAGGACTGCAGTTTCCAGGCTCTCACCCTCACGTGGAAAGGTGCTCACTCGGATAGTAAATGGCCATCAACTGTGATTGGATGGCCATCAGCTGTGGCTAGTTGGCCATCAGTGGTAACCAGTGAGCCATTGGCCACTAATATAACTGCCATGGCTATGCTAGCAGCAAATGGGGGCTAGCAAGGGCGGGTTGTGGATGGTATGGCTCCTGCTTCCTGTGTCTCCAACCCAGCCGCCAACGAGAATATAGTGGTGTGACTCCCCTATCTATGGCTTCCTAGGTGTTCTTTTTTGGCCTCACCATGTCCTGTGTTCTTGTGTGGGGAGTGGGACCAGAGACCTTGCATGATGCCCTGCATGACAGCAACTTCAAGCAAAACCAAGTGAAACAAAACCAAGTTTACCATATGAATGAAAGTTAAGTTCCTCCATCATCTCATCAATGTTATAACGAAAGGACATTAAGCAAAACAATGTTATTCAAGGGCTTGCTATATAGAAAGAAGCCTTAACTGGGTTCAGCCACATATTCAGCCCAGATGGTCTCGACAACATATCACTCTCTTAAGGTTGTGTCCTTACCATTGGCTCCCTCTGTGGGAATGGTGGGCTGATGGTACATTCCAAAGATGGGGAAAGGTGAGGATCCTTGGAATGCCAGGTTCGGCTCAACCAGCGGTCATGTCTTATGATGGCTTCCTCCAACAAGGAGATAAGTACAATTTTAATATTTTTTATATTTACTGACAAATTTTCTTTCAAAAATCTTCTAACAGTTTGTTTTCCTTCTAGCCTTTCTTCCTGACACTTGTCATATCGGAAGTAGCTCTCTTTTTCTTAATTCCTCAAAGCAACTGTTTTTAAAGAAAATTCCTCAGAAGGACCTTCTTTTAAAAAATTTGTTTTAATTCTTTGCCCATTTAGCAGTGAAAATGGATCTGTTCTAGTTGTTATAATTTGAATTTTTTTTATTGATTATGAGGTTTCACTTTTTTTCTATTTATTGATGTTTGTTCTATGAATTTCTTATTGTATAGCTTTAATTTTCTATTGGGATGTTTTATATATTCTTGTTCTCATTGAGTTGTAAGAGATTTTTCTATATTGATGATATTAACCAGTTTGGCATATATAGTACCATTTTCTTGTTTTACCCTGGGTTTGTTTTTTAGCTTTTAATTTAATTTACAATATTTTGTCAGTCTTGGTAGTCAAATAATCTATTCCTTTTATGAATTCTGTATTTGCATGCCTGGATGATTTCTGGTAGCTCTTTTACTGATACAGTTCCAGCCTTCAGTATATGTTAAACAATTGCCTTGTCTCAGGTAATGTTTGGGGTGGGAGGGGATATTATCTCATTAAAATGGTCAGTCAGCTTTCTTCCTAAGGTTCCCATGTCCACCATTTTCAGTGAGGTACACTTATTTATTTATGTTTTTACGAATGCTCCAACCCACTCTTGATCTCAGCAGCTCTTTTTCGTGGAGCAATAAACAATTGCTAGTCTGTTGAAGCTTGCTGCCTCAAAGTCATTTTCAGATTATATGAAAATGAGAGGATTTAGTTTAACAGGCTGGACCTCTTTTTGTGAAGATTAGAGAGAACCTATACAGCTTTTTCTGAAAGGTGATCTTGCCTGAGAGAAATGAGAATGATTGAAATAAAAGGCCTGTCTCGCGTCTTCTGTGGGCCCGTGGTGCATTTGAATCCTAATTAAAGAAGTCTGAGAGAGCTTTTCCAGAAGGAGACAATTATAACCACAGCTCCATATGGAACACATCGAGGATGGCCATTGCAGCTGCTGAGCATTATAGCATGAAACACACACTGGAAACGTCTCTATACGAAGCGTACATTGAAAAATGGTTTATTAAACTTGGCTGTACGGGAGTCCTTTCGTGTTTTTTTATACCAAGAGGCCCCCTTCTTCCTTTAAGGCTTGGTTATGCACTCTTTATGTATTGCTATTGCATGAAATCATTTGAGGTGTTAGAGTGCCCTAATGGTCTGTGATAGAAACATGGTAATCAGTTTTAGATCTTTGTCTTTGGGCATTGAGCTTGGATCATTACTGACGGCAGGGAGTTAGAAATTCAGTGGCTTCTAGGTCACATATTGTTGGGAGGCTGGTGAAGTGCATGATGAGGGCAAGAGGTGAAAGGGCATTGCGGGTGAGCACAAGTATCGTTGATGTGGACCCCAGAACAAGTTGGTGTGCTACTTACGTTCACAACGGAGAGATCAGTACCTGGGAGGACCAGAGATGCTGCTTGTTAGTTCCAAACTGGAATAGGTTTTGGTGTTGTTTGTTAATTGTTAAGATTTTTTTTCTCTTCTTACAAGTCTATCTACCTCACAGGCTGTTTGTACCAGTAATACCAAACACAGTAAAGACCAGTACAAAAACAGACAGGAGAGAAAAAGCACATTTCATTGTGAGATAGTCTCACATTTCATTTTGGTTAATATTTCCTTTTCCCACCTTCACTCCAATTCAACTCTTGAAAGCTGTGACATAATAAGTGTCAGTCACAGCTCCAGGGTGTGACGTAATCTGAAAGGTGTGAGGGAGGATGGAATGGCCAGAATCCTGAATGCCCAGCTTCTCCCCGGCTGCTCAATGTGCCAGCAGATTCAAGAGGGGGATAGGTAGTTGGGCAGTGGTCAGGACCAGGAGACCAGAGTGACTGCTGTCATGCCTTCTGGGTCCTTGAGGGAGGATACGCACAGCGGAACGTTTTATTCTTCTTTGACACTGTGGGCTCTGAATCCTTTGTAGTATCTAGGTGAATTTGGCCCCCAGGAACGCCATGGCTGGTTTGCTCAGATTAGGCAGGCCCCCTGCGGTGTGGATGATGCTTCTTTCCCTAGGCTACCTGCTCCCCTCTTGTCACTCTTGGACAAGCAAGGTCATGTGAAACCTCCCAAGTACAAGGTGACCTCCTAATTATAGTTTGGGACGGTTCCAAAGGGTCTGGAAATGCATTGTTGCCTTGGGTTTATAGAGCCAAGGCTGGCAGACATTTGAGACTCTAAAACAGTTGTATGAAACTAGAATACAGTGTGATGCCACCAACTTCCAAAAACATGAAAAGCTGAGCTTGTGAGACAAGCAATTCAGAGGCCTTGTGTTAATCCATTGGAAAAAGGGGAATTTCTGTTTTGGCGATAGTTATATATGATAAGGCAGGGAGAGATTTTCTTAGCCAGGTATCAAAAAATTAAATCAACTGCAGAGAGTCTAGTCCAAAAAATTGTCTGGCCTTGAGGAAGAAAGGGTAATGGGATAGGCAGTGAATCTGCCTTTAGGGCAGCACTCATGAGAAAGTTGTTTGTTTATAATAATTTCATACACAGTTTCTCATACAGTGTGTCATCCAGAGGCAGAGAGGTAGGAGGGAAGCATAGACCACATAGTAAATATTTGAGCTACATACACATTATTAGGTACTGGGAATAAAGGAGAAAAAGACTGAGATTGAATCATTTGATAAATATTTACAGAGCATCAACTAGATGCCAGTCGCCATTCCAAGTGTGGAATATACTAATGAACAAAGCTGACAAAGACTACTGTTCTTATGGAGTAAAATTCTTGTGGGTACAATGTATGTAAAAGGAAGTGAATTCTACAATATGTTAGAGGGCAATAAACGCTACAGAAAAGCATAGACCAAGAAAATGGAGTGCAGGAAAGCTGGTGGGGGGCAGATCAGGGTGCTGGCATCATTGCGTTCTGCCGAGAGCCCTCTTCCTGGCTTAAGGACACACATCTCCTTTCTGTACCCTCACACAGTGAAGAGAGGGTGAGCTAGCTCTCTGGTCTCTTCTTATAAGGGCATTCATCTCATTATGAGGACTCCACCTTCCTGACCTCCTCCAAACCTAATTACCCATCAGAAGCTCCATCTCTAGAGACCATCACGTTTGCAGTTAGGGTGTCAACATATGAATTTAGGGGAACACACACATTTAGTCCATAGAAAGGGGGTATTCCTACTTTTGGATGAATGCCTGAGGCCTCGTTGAACCTGGGAAGTGGAGCTGTAGAGATGAAGAAGGCAGGCTGACCAGCATGTACACCCCTTAGATGATTCATCCCACTGGTAGGCAGTCTTTCACTGTGAACTAGTTAAATGTTAGTGGCTGAACCACCTGCTCGCTTGCTGAACCCCACACCAATACTACACTCATTGAGCACATGCATGTCCTGGGGAAACTGCTTCTGGGCCCCCTCAGCTGTGTCACAGCATTACTTGTTCGAGATCAAACAGGTAGATGTTGGATCTCTCCCTGCATCTATCCTGCTGGAACCTATGAGCATAAAGCTCAGTTTAACCAACTCCCTAGATGATTCTGGTTCATATCCAGGTTTAGGACACATGAGCCTTTTACTTGGTGTGGCTTTGGAGTAAATGTCATGGAAATCATATCTTGAATCATTTCAGAGGCTTCTGGAAACAATATCAAAGAAATTTGGTATTGTCAGGACACCTAAGGAGACTAATTAGAGTCGTGGCAGGGATTGGAGAAGTAGCTGAGAGAGATACATTTTTCGTAAGTCATGGTCATGGGTTATCTCTTGTTAATACCAGGGAATATGCAGACATTAATTTAAACGTTATCCCATAGTTGATTTAGTCCATTCAAATGCGTTCCTAGCTATATTTGTGTCTTTAGAAAGCAAAAAGTGAACTACAAAGTAAAAACTATTCATCTTTTCCAAAAATGAATATTATCTTGGAATAAAAGACTGGATGAAATTTTATAGTACTTAATAGGAAAGAAAAAAATTCAATGTAACTTGCTAACTTAAACTTTGTAAAAAGACTATCTTTGACAGGATTATTAGCAGTTTCTGTTTTTTCTGCACTATAAAATTCTAGTTAAGAGTTAGATGTATTTTTAAAAATATATCTTTGGGAAGTAAAATTCAGAAACACCCGGCGATATTTTGTTTTAAATTTATTTGAACAAATGTGAGAGAAAAGTAAAATCTTCATTAATTGTATCAGTCAATGTTTTCCAGAGACTGACTAATACCATGGTGGCGCTCCAGAACCATAATATAATATATATTATGAAGAATTTACTTCTGTGATTACGGAGGCCTGTATTTAAATCAGCCCTTCCTGGGGCTTTTCAAGGCTGCTTTACCCCATCCTCTCTCCTGAAAGAAAGGCTCTATCCCTTCCTCATTATACATATTAGAAAACACTTAATCAGGTTTGTAAATTTGAAAAGATGTCATAAAGTTACGTCATAAAGTTATGTAAAGTGAACATTATAATCTGACATGTGGTATGCAGTTATGATATCTAGCACCAACAGAATCTCTATTTTACAAATATTCACAAAATTTCCTCAGCCGACTAACCTCTTTTAGGACATCTTTTGTTCTCTTCACTTCCTTTCTTTGGATTCTCCTCCATAATCTTCAAGAGTGTGAGTGACCATGTGATCCTGAGACCTAAGGCAAGCTTTAACTTTAAATTTGACTGGAGACAGCATCTCTGTCACAAAAGGGAGAAACTTGATTTTGGACTCTGCTTTTGGTTTTTGGACAATACATAGACTGTTTACACAAATATTTATAATCCACTCTGCTATTCTTAAGAAAATGATAAAGTGATTTGAGTGCAGATGTGTGAGAGTAAAAACCAAGTTGTTCACTTTTAATGTGAATTCCTTTTGTTTTTGCCAGAGTACCATTGTGCCGATGTTAATTCTTTGGGCAATAGAGCTCTTCTCTGCAAAGGTTTAGCCTGGGTGCATGGTGTCTATAACGTGGAGATGTGTGTATACGCAGTTACCCACAGGGAAACGAGGCTGAATGCAGGCAGGAACTTCACCCCACGCTAGAGAAAATACGCCCAGAATTGCCTGCTAAATTTAGCCTGGGATTATATTCCAGATTCTGCCCCATGACAAAGAATTATCTGGCTCCAAATGTCAATAGGGTCATAAAACCCTGTTACAGGTGAAGAAACCAGGCCCAGAAAGGTTAAGTAATGTGTGCACGTACCCCAAGCAGCAAGTGGCTGAGCAGCACTGGGCAGGAGGAGGGATCTCAGTCCAGAACCTTCTTCGTCCAGTCTGGAATGCAGGCTCAAGTGCACCTAGATTGTGACGGTACCTCCAAAAAGTTGGGCCTTTTTCTCCCCTCTGTAAACTAAGTACTGTTGTTTACCTTTGCCCCACAAAAATTGAGTGTAGTTGTTGTATAAAGAGCTTGTATATCTTTTCCCAATACACATTCATTTAAGCATTGAAATTAGGCTCATTCTTACTTTATTTTTGGCCCTGGACTGAGGTGCTTTTATAAATGACTTTCAAAGGAGCTCTAATTACCAACGAGTGCATTGTGTTCTAGGATGTCTTCAGTCATTGTGGAAGTGCCATAGTATTATCCTGTCTGTCATTGTCTATTGTCACTTTCTTTTCTATCAGTGCTTTTCCCCCACTAATTTTTTATTTCAGAGATTTCTTTTGGCTCATGAACAATGCTTTGAAATGACTAAAATAACCTACGAAGAGATGGGATCTACTTGAGAAGGCAAGATTCAGTTCTGATTATAGCTTTGACAGTTTAAAGACATGAGCAGAAACAAATATATATATATAGGATCATGTCCCAAGAGAAAGAAAAAACAAACACATAGGAGTAACAACTGCTTATGTTAATGATACATGGTCATATTTCTGATTAGAAATTCACTTTTATGACATTTTTTCACCTGAGAAACAATTCGATATGATTTATACAAACACTCACTTTAGAGGATTTATGAACCTGGAAAAAAGTGTAATGTAAATTTCTTAAGACCTGTTTCATTGGATTTATTGCTTTCTTGGCTTCACATTTCTCACCATCTCAATTTTGGATTACCCCCAATCCACTTGCCTAAAGGTAATGAAATGTCCCTAACAATTTTTTTCCACCAGAGTACACTTTCTAATAGCAAAATCTGATCATGCCATTATCCTGCTTAAAATTCTTCAGCTGTTTCCATTTACTTGCCTGTGGAGACACCTAAAACCCCAGCCCACCCTGCAACCCCCATGCCCCCACAGGCGGCCCTTGCTCAGGCTAAACGGAGCTATTTTCAGTTTCCCTCACAAGCCACCTTTTTGGTGCCTAAATGTATTTGCAACTTGTGTACCTGATAAACTCAGGTATCTTTTAAAATGCAAATAATGCAGCTTTTGTGAAAAGTCCCCACTTGGAGTTGTATGTGTCCTCTATGTTCTCATAATAATCTCGTCATGCCTTATGAGGACATTTAACTACATTGTATTGTAATGATCTATTTACCCATCTGACTTGCCCACCAAATGTTGAACTCTTGCGCCACACAGGACCTTGTTTTGTTCCTGTTTGAATCCTCTTTATGTTACATACTTTCCAGTCTATAGTAGATGCTCAATGAATAGATTTAGAGCAAGGGAGTGAATGAGTGAATATATGTTGAATATATAAACATTACTGTAGAATCAAATTTAATCAATCACTTTCAGGAGCTTCTCTTAATCAACTTAGTCTTTTTGTTCAAGCATTCTGTGAAGATATTTACATCAAAGTTTGGTTGTGGCATATTCAAGTGTAATTGAGGTTATTGTTATAAGCTAAACAGGCAATTTCCTGTATTCATTTTTGTGAATATTGAGCGAATATTTTGATAAGCAAATAGAACATAGAGTTGCTTTCAAAATAAACTCAAATAGCCTGACTTGAAGTGCTGCGTTATTTCAAAATTTCATTAGATAGCAAGCACGTTTTCAATGTCCAGTAATCTGGTGGTAAATTACTACGAGAAGTAATGTTTTCAAACCCCACTTCTGAAAAGGTCTTTTATCAGCTAGAAAGAGGCTGATTTCCACTGAATGATTCACTTTTTTATGAGCACATTTAAGAGGACTAAGTTGAGCTAAACCTTAGTCATGCTTACTTTAAAGGAATAAAACTAGCTTCTTTCCAGAAAAGTTCTCCAATCGTTTTCTTTTCCATTGAATTAGTTACCTGCAAGAGACCCGCTATTTAGTTAGTATTCATCATAAATTTCTGCCCTGAAAAAAAATCTCATCCATTACATTCCCAATTCCTTGTGGAATGTTTGCTGTATAATGTTTACTAAAGAAAAATAAGGAAGATAATTACCTTATGAGGAAAAATCCTCCCCTGAGATATTTTAAAACAATAGAAAAGGTTGCCGTGTCCAGATACTAAAAAAGGAGGTTCTAAGAAATATGGAAGACACCAAAACGTAGGAAACATTTCACCAAACCAAATTCTGAGTAAATCAAGTCAAATCATGGTATGTAGGAAGTCGTCTTGCTTTTTTATCAGAGCTTCTCACACCTGAGGGTCATCACAAATGGGAACATCTAAGTTTTATTCTAAATTATACCACTGATCTGTGACTTTATTTGTAAGCTGAGAAGAAATAGTTGTTTGCTTACCCAGTGTGGTGTCAAGGTAGCGTTTAAAGCAGCTCTTGGAGCATCTTCTGACAAATACAAAGTCATTTTGCCCAGAGTGAATCTAGTTAGAAAAAAATAGTAGACTCAGGACCCACTAATGAGATGGACCAAAATAAAAATGAACCAACACTTATGGCAGCTAAAGAAATAGAATCAAGCTCTGGGGAAAATGAACAGGTACTTTACCTTGAAGTCAGAGAATTTCAGTACAACGCTCTTTTTTGGAAAAAAAAATTAGTTTGAGAATTATTGTGTAGTATTTGCAAGAGCAGTTTTAAAGTTCATATGAAAGGTTGAACATCACTTTTGCAAGGAAGCTTGTGTGTAGGTTATTTCAGTTTTTCAGAGGTTTGATCTGACAGGAATCCACTGGAGGGCAGTATATAGTAAGAGTTACGGCTGGTTGCCCGGAATATTGATTTGTTTGAGAACATAAACTGAATGTCACATTTCAGCTTAATTTTTTTAATGACATACAGTTCTGTCTGTTTCAAAGTTTCAAAAGAGTTCCCACAGTTAGTGCCTGGATAAGTCTCTGTATTTCCATTTGGTGTGAAGAATGAGGCGGCTAATTATATGTGGAAAGCATTTCTGTCTTACTGATAAATCAAAAAGTACGAATTCAAGTTTCTGCATTCAGTTGAACAGTGATGCATTTCAATCTGGCTAGACTAATTTATATCCTATTTCCCTAAGGAAAGAAACCAGAGACAGCTGCCATTAATTGAAGTTAGGTCATACTGCCTCACACGCTTTGACCCCAGAACGTTGAGTGCAATGTGTTGGATCAGATCAGCTGCCTGTGTAGCACCCACTCCCTCAGGGAAATGTGTTTGATTTGATTTCTGAGAATTAATAACATGTCTGTGAGATAGAGCTTGGAATTCAACGTGTTCATTTAACTGCGGAAAGAAATACTACATTTGATTAAAAACGGTCATCTTTTGCTTTAAATACTGGCCTCCTCACCTATAGTTCCTCTCTTCCTCCATCCATCCGCTCATTCACCCATGCATCCAATAATTTATTCAGTATTATTGTTTTCATCCAATGTATGTGCCAGGGTTAAACGGCGAGTATGAAATTTCAGTTCAGATATGGAACAGGAAATAAATTCTCCTCAGAATATAAGGACTTGGGGAGCCTTCAGATTTCCTCAAATAATAGCAAACATGTGTATAGCTCTCTGAACCAGGCATTTGTTATGAGCTCTTTACATAACAACCCTGTGAGGTAGGTTCCCTCCTCCTCATCATCATCATCAACCCCATTTACAGATGAATACATTGAGGCACAGAAAGATCAAGTCCCTTGCCCGTGGTCACATAGTGTGAATGGCAGCACCAGCATTGGAGACTTTCTCCAGACTCCGTATTTCGAGCAATGAATCCAGCTACACTGCTTCTTAAGAGCTGGGGCTCCAAGTGAAGCAAAAGTCAGCTTAGAAAATAGATAATTTAAGGGTGGTTTTTTTGATTTTGTGAAAGATACAATGTGCCAGACAATGAAGGAAATGCTTTATTCAGTCTATTGCTACAGGGAGAGTGTTCATGAATGAATGTCACAAAGAAGAGGATGAGAACTTAGAATTTAAAAAAAAAAAAAAGAAAGAAAGGAAGTCATTGAGGAAAGGTGGAGCTTTGTCGTATCTCTGAATCTGCAAAGGCAGAGTTCTTTGCTGTTAACTAGTTGGCCATTTCTTGGAACCCCAAATGGTGGAAGGATTTCGTTGCTACTTTCTACTTTCCAGGAACACAGGGCTCCAATAAAGTTCAACGTTGTCGGTTCCCCCTCTTATTCAAGACAATGAATATTATTTCATGCTTAATAACTCGGAGGCAATCATAAACCTTCCAAGTAGGGGAGGAAAGTAGGGGCTAGGAAATAGTCTCTCAAGGACTCTGGTTGGCATTGTTCCTATAAAATCAACTGAACCATCTGATGGGAGGTGGTGACAAAGATTGGGGGTTGTAGTGTGCTGGAGTGCTGGGTCAGGTATTTTAAAAATGCCTAAAATAAAAGAGAGACATATTAATATCAAAGCTCATGGTAAAAGAGAGAGCCAGGAGGTGAACTCTGATAGTGACCAGATCAGTAGATTTCAGAACATGAGTGGAAGGAAATCATATCGATACACAGGACCACTTGTTGAGTTTCTGGAAGCTCTGGAGCTAGAATGTCAATGCTCTTGTGATGTTGTCCACAGTGGAGATTACCTCTCTTATAAGTACGTGTGTGACCGAGTGTTTCATGGGACTTCAATGGCCCAGAGAGGGCTCTCCCTTAGGATCCAGAAGGAAATCTGGACCATGCGTGGTCTGTAGTGGTGGTGAGTCCTTTGAGGTTTTTATCAAGTCCTTGGGCTCCCGGGGCTTTCTTATATTCTGGGGGAAAAGGCAAGCTGCCAGGCAACCTAGTGTCCCGATAGGGATCTGGGCAGTTTTCACAGAAGGTAAGAATAAACTTTACAACCACTTCTTAGAGCAGGCCAATAATCCAAACAAAAATTTCCACTTTATCAGAGAACTCCAAATTCTGTTCTTTGAATCAAAATAATGTTTGACATGAAATCTCCTTTTGAAAATCTGATAAATTCACTGTGATAGGCAGAATATGGCCCTTCAAAGATGTCAATTTCCTAGTCCCTGTAACATGTGAATATATTATGTTACATGGCAAGAGTGAATTAATTCCATGGCAAATGGAATTAAGGTTGCAATTCATGTGACCTTAAAATAACAAGATTATGTTGGATTATCTGCGGGACCCAAGGTAGTCACAATGATCATTTAAATGTGGAAGAGGGAGGCAGAAGAGTCAGTGTCAGGATGATGCAATGTGAGAAAGGCTTGACAGGTGATTGCTGACTTAAGATGGAAGGGGCCATCAATCAAGAAACCCGGGCAGCCTCTGCAAGCCTGAAAAGGCAAGAAAATGGATTCCCTTCTAGAAGCTCTAGAAGGAAGGCAGCCCTGCTGATATCTTCATTTTAGCCCAGGGAGACACAGTTTGGACTTCTGAATGGAAAAATAATAAATTTGGGTTGTTTTAAGCTAAGTTTGTGGTAATTGGTTATAGCAACAATAGGAAACTAATACACCCATCAAATTTTACTTGGCTTTGGCCATGACAAAAAAATTCCCTTTCAGCAAAATTTTCTCAACTTTCTATATTCATTCGGATTGTGTTGTACATTTTTCTCTTCTTATTTGGGAACAACCAGTCCTTTTACTTTAGGGCAAAATGGCTCTCATTTCCTCAACACAAACACATCTCTTATAGTTCTCAAAACGTGGCAAAAATGAACATACTGTTTAACAGACCCAAATATTTACCCTCTACCATAAAAATCAGAGGCAAAAATACATAAACTTAAAATTATGCTTAGTAATTAATGTTTCAGTAATCTGTTTTACTTAGAAATGATCTAGGCATCCTGTAAATATTGATTAACTCAATTTAATGTCAGAACAAGTTGTGTTTTTTTTTAACTTAATGATTTATTTATTTAGTTTGGTCTTTTTAAAATTTAAAATTTTTTTAAATTAATTTTTTAAATTAGTTTCAGATGTACAAAGCAATGTCATAGTTAGACATTTAAACCCCTTGTAAAGTAATAACCCACCTCCCAAGTTACTACCCCTCTGACATCTTGTTATAGCTGTTATAATACCATTGACTATTTTCCCTATGTTGTATTCCACATCTCATGACTATATCTACCTATATATTTAGTTATGGTTGACATTCAATATTATTCTACTTCAGCTTCAGGGGTATAGTGCATTGGTCAGGCAACTACACAGTCTGTGACGTGATCCCCCTGATAAGTCCAGTGCCCATCTGGCACCCTACATGATCTTTACAACATTGTTGATTCTATTCCCCATACTGTATTAACTACCAATTTGTATTTCTCAATACCGTCACCTTTTTCGCCCTGACCCCAGCCCCATTCCCATCTATCACCCTGATAGATCTAGTACCCATCTGGCACCATACATAGTTATTACAATAGTATTGACTGTATTCCTTATGCTATACCCTACATCCCCATGACTACTGTGTAACACCCAATTTGTTCTTCTTAATCCCTTCCCCTTTCACCCATCCTTAACCTCCCTCCCATCTTAAAGAAGTTCCTCTAAGATGCCTTGTAATACTGGTTTGGTGGTGATGAACTCCTTCAGCTCTTTCTTGTCTGGGAAGCTCCTTATCTGTCCTTCAATTCTAAATGGCAGCCTTGCTGGGTAGAGGAAATTGGTTGTATGTCGTTGCTTTTCATCACTTGGAATATTTTCTGCCACTCCCTTCTTGCCTGAAAAACTTCTATTGAGAAATCAGCTGCCAGTCTTATGGGGGCTCCTTTATAGGTGACTAACTGCTTTTCTCTTGCTGCTTTTAAGATTCTCTCTTTGTCTTTAACCTTTGGCATTTTAATTATGATGTGTCTTGGTGTTGGTGTCTTTGGGTTTATCTTGTTTGGGACTCTCTGTGCTGCCTGCTGTGTATGTCTATTTCCTTCACCGGGTAGGGAAGTTTTCTGTCATTATTTCTTCAAATACGTTCTCAATTCCTTGCTCTCCCTCTTCTTCTGGTACCCCTAGAAAGTTAATGTTGGTTTGCTTGATATTGTCCTGGAGGCCCCTTTCTTCCCAATTCTTTGGATTCTTTTTTCTTTTTGTTGTGTCACAGCAAGTTTTAAGTTACCTAAAACTCGTGGAAATGATCTTCAAGTTGACATACTACAAAACATAAATACTGTTTGTGATTAAGAGTCTACCTGCTGATGCTGATGTTTGACTGCTGACACTTTTTTTTAAATTAAAGTTTATTGAGGGTGACAATTGCTAGTAAAATTACATAGATTTCAGGTGTACAATTCTGTATTACATCATCTGTATATCACATTGTGTGTTCACCACCCAGAGTCAGTTCTCCTTCCATCACCATATATGTGATCCCTTTTATCCTCATCTACCACCCTCCTCCCCACTTACCCTCTGATAACCAATAAACTATTGTCTGTGTCTATGAGTTTTTGTTTCTTTATTTGTTTGTCTTGTTCCTTTGTTGTTTTCTGTTTTATATGCCACATATCAGTGAAATCATATGGTTCTTGCCTTTTTCTTTTTGATTTATTTTGCTTAGCATAATAATCTCAAGATCCAACCATGTTGTTGCAAATGGCACTGTTTCTTCTTTTCTTATGGCAGAGTAGTATTCCATTGTGTATATATACCACATCTTCTTTATCCAGTCATCTATTGAAGGACACTTTGGTTCTTTCCATGTCTTGGCCACTGTAAATAAAGCTGCAATGAACACTGGAGTTCATATTGGTGGGAATGCAGATTGGTGCAGCCGCTATGGAAGGCAGTATGCAGATTCCTCAAAAAATTAAGAATAAATTTGCCATATGACCCAGCAAGCCCTCTCCTGGGTATCTACCCAAAAAAATCTGAAAACGTTTATCCATGAAAACTGCTGACAATTTTTAAGCCTCACCTTTCCCTATTCTGTTCCACATTTGGGCAAGCTGATACAAAAACCCAGATGCTTCCTTCTTTGGTGCTGGTAGGAAGCTCAAACCATGCCAGCCCTTGCCCGCATATGGGAAACTTCACCCCAGCCCTACCCTTAACCTTCATTAAACACCACTCCAGTCTTCTTTCCTTGTTCTCTTTCAAACCATTTGGACCTTTTTGGGAGGCCTGTGTTGCTGTGTCCAAAAAGCCTCCATATGTGAGTAATAAACCTTTTCCTACCTTCTCGTTATTGTGTGATATCATCAGCCTCTTGTCAGAACTACATTTTGGGTGGGTGTCTATTCTTCTTTGTAGAGTGTCCATAACATTGTTGTAAAATTTGTCAGATTCGATTTTGGTGAAACACATTTGCATTTTTCAGAATCTTAAACATTTAGTAGAAGTAATACTATCTTATTCAATCAGCAAACCTGCATGTGTTTAGGAAAAACATACTCAAGTAGATTAGAAGTCTACATGTATATTATACTTAACACTAATCTAACGGAAAATACATAGCTGTTTTTAGTTAAATCAATATGATTAAACAGGTCTTGTTTGCCAAAGATTTACTTAAATCACGTGAACTGAATCCTTACAACATTTTTGAGTTTTTATGGCTGTAAGGATATCTCTTTTTTAACACTGAAAATATTTGAGGAGCTTTAATTCTCTTAATATCTGGGAATTTTAGGGATATTTCATTCATGTAAGTGCTTTTTATTACTAAGCCAATCCGAATGGTCTCCTTTAATAGATTTTGCAAACTAATACATCATTACCATGAAAGATAGGAAAATATTGTACGCTTACACAATGAGAGGTAAAAGCCTTTCTGAATCACACACATATAAATATGCAAACAGATGCAAATAGAGAGCTTACAGCTTTATTTAAAATTTTTCAGCCATGTCAAGCATCAACACAGAAGTATAAATCTCCCTGGTCATATTTAGCATAATTATTTTGTATTCTGCAGTGTTTTATGTTTTTGCAGGTCTGATTCTGTTGTTTTTTCTGACTCCTGCTCAGGGTAACTTATTTTCTTACGTGTTTTATTGTGAACTTGAGTTTGCTGGAAGTGCGCCTGAGAATTCTTTAAATCTGGGCTTGAGCATGTGTTTCTTCAGGGAAATTTTATGTTTGCCCCTAAAGTTACCTGGGGCATTCTAAACTTGCATCTACTTTAAACTACAGGTTTTGGTTTCTAGTTTCTAGGGCCCTGAAAAGACTGCAAATCAGGCCCTAAACCCATGTGAGGTCTGGCCGGTGACCAAGATTTCTCAGGGAAGACTTTTTTTATTTACCTCTTACTAGAACCAAGGCCAAGACAGAAAACTTTCTTGACAACTGCATTGGTGGGAAGGTTGCTATTTTCCTAGTTTGTCCTCTTCCTGAGAGTGCATTTCCTTCAGGATCCTGACTTTAAGTGGATGACCTCTGCTCTAGCTCCCTTCGCTGCAAAGCCACAGAGATTGCCCCCAGTCCCTTGTCCTGCAGGCTTCAGGCGGCCGTTAACATTCAGCCAATTTCGTGCTTACTCACTTCCCTCATCTCACGCGTCCGCTTTGCGTCTCTTCTCCATGTTTGTTGGTTTTATTTTCCACACTTTCTCACAGGTGTATCCAATCTTTTCAAAGAGTTTTAAAAATACATTTTGTTAAGCATTTTTAGACGTTATATCTAGAGAGTAAGAATTCCACTCATAAATAAAGATATTGAAAGTGCAAATAATCAAGGGTAGCAATTTCACAAGTGATCTTTTGTAATCATATAGAAATACTATTCAAAGGGCATTTCTTTGTGTTTGTTAATATTTTTTTTCCACTTACTATATGTCAGGCTTTCGGATAAGCACTTTGCATATGTTGCCTAATTCAATCCTTGTAACAACTCCATAAAGTAGATATTATTATTATTATTATCCCATTTTATACCTTAGAAAAATGAAGCTCAGAAATATTAAGTAACATACTCCGAATCATTTAAGCAATTAATATGTTAGTGGTGCATTTGAACCCTGGAGTTTCTGACTATAAAACCCATGTTTTTAACTACTCTTCTGTAAAATTAAGTACAAATAGAATGGGTAGATTGCTGTACATTCAATAAAGTAGTCTTCATTAAATCTTCATAGTCACAGAATAAATAGCCAGAAGGCGATTTATTCAATTTTTAATCTTTGGTTAAAGGAATATAGTGATAAGACTTTGAAGCTGAAAATTCTAAATCCACTTTTTTTTTTTTTTTAACTCCATTTATATCAAAGACTTCACTGGAGTTTGGTAAGCTCCCATATCTGTTCTTTTGGTCTTTTTGAAACACTCACCCGTAAAGCATGCTAGGTGATAGATGAACAGGTAGAAAAGAAAAGAAAGATAAAAAACAAAAATCAAACAGAATTTTGGATGGCATTAGAAACTTATACTTGAGACCCTCTCCGTAGTGTGTTTTTGAAAGTATGATTATGACAGTGACACGTCTTTTTTCTACAAATGTAAATCCAAGTTAATATATGACACATTGCAGATAAAAAAAAAAAGGACTGACTAAGCAAACTGTGAGTCAGATTCCTGAGAAAGAAAATCATTCTTAATCTGAGCTTGCGATTCCCATTTTTCATTTGTGATCGTTAATGAGCAAACTGCAAAGCAGTAGAAGGCCAGCTTCAAGAAGAAGAAAGAAAATAAAAAAATAAGTATTTAGAAACTTCTACAGGGATATTTAAAAAAAGGAAATAAGAACTAGAGAACAGGCCTTATTGGTGAGTCATCATATAACAGGACAACACAACATGAAAACCCTGAGATGAAAGCCCTGTAATAGAACCTAAGGAAAAAGGGATCCCATCTCTCCAGTTCATTTAGTACAAGGAAAGCAGGATAATTCAGCAATAAATGAGTTTTGGTTATTATCAAATGTTAAAATTCCTTCTTTCCCTGTGCCTGTGAAGAAAAATAGCTTTCATTTCTTAGAATCTTTCAGTTTTTATAGCTAATGCTAAAAAATGAAAGTGATTTTACGTGAAATTCCTTAAATTTACTTCAAAACGCACCCTGCCATGGTAATTGAATGCGCTATGAAAAATAGTCAACCTTCTCCTTAATCTAATAAAGACGTTTAAAATGGAATATTACTGCTCCTGTTATAGAATGGCAGTGTGCAGAAGTAATATATAAGTGGGAAAAGTAGCCTACGTTTTCTTGGTGCCTGAATCCTGAGGCTGAGTCAATGCAGGAGACTCTACTTTATGTCTGAGATTATCAAGTATGAATGATGGATAGATAGCATTGGCGCGGTGAGAGAAGCCAAGTTTTTGGATGTTCTCTATGAACCAAAGCGTTAGAAAATGGGAAGAATAGGAGGTTGAATTCCTGGTGTCTATATGGTCCTCGTATCACATAAAGCCCCTTTATGTTAGAAAGGTTATGATGTACATAGGAGTGAGCTTACTGAAAGGCAAAACATTCCACTGGAAACTTCTGGATTGATCAGGACACCCAACCCAGCATTTCTTTCACTCCATTGGCTCTTCCATCTTCAATGACTTGCATCTCCAGCCTGTAGCAGAACTTACAACATGCTTCCTGTGAACTACAGCTCTTACCTGGGGTGCAAACTTTCATGCACATTAACACTTGCCATAAGCAGTGCAGTCTTACTTGACCTCCACACATCCATTGAAATAACTATAAGAAAATTTAAAATAGAATTAATTCATGATACCCTGAGATGAAAGAACAACAGAGGATCAGATATCTAAACCAGTTTCTTGAAGATGGAAAACAAAAGGGATAACATTGAAAGATCAACTAGAGCAGAGCTAAATGCCAAAAGAATGTCAGGAAAGTGTCTACAGTGGAGGTAGCAGCTAGTGCGATTGCCACAGCAAGACTGCAGACCAAGAGCTGATGAGAAAGAACATAAGAACTGGCAGGTGAGTCATTAAAGAGCTGTCCAGAGAAGTGTTTTGAGCTCACAGTCTCACCCTCATTCCTTACCACCATCTCCTCAATGCGTTGTGGTTGTTTCTAGGATAAAACTGGAGTAATAATCTCTAAAAATGTCAGTTGATCTCTGTGAGGAATTCTAGGGCTCTGACTGTGGATATAGGTACCCCAAGGTAAAGCTCTTGTTGTTGAACGTGGGGATGGGAGTGGGGAAGTATCCTCTTCCAACAAATGGCAGGTAGCACCCATGTACCTGAAGATTGCAGTTAACCTTCTCATTCAGGTGAGGGACTTAGCCAGGAAATTGGACTGTACATATTCAGAGGACATTCATGCCATATATCCACATTGGCAACTCAGCGCTTTATCCACGAATGAGAATGAGCAATCAACAACATTCATTTTCTGGGACAATAAAGGAACAAAAGAAAAGAAAAATAAAAGCTGACCCTGGAGAAAACAAACAATTCAGAGATCAGAAGAAAAAATTTTAAAAATTTTATTAATATCGTCAGGGAGCTTTGGAAAGATGTTGATCCATAAAACAAGAATAGGGTGCCATGGTAAAGAAGTAAAAGAAAATAATTTTTGAAATTTAGAGTTATAGTTGATAATCTGGAGGGCAAGGGTGACCACCTGATTTTGAATCTTCCCATACCCTCCCCAAATGACATAAAATCAACAACAAAAGTAAATAAAATCACACAAAACTCACTTTCAGCATTACTAGGAGACAGAGAATATAATGGTTGTCAAATTACATGTACATGGATAAATACAACAAATCCCAACAAATCCTGGAAAGTACCTAAATTTCCAACTATACGAGACAGGTTGAATAGACACAATGGAGTACTATGCAGCTATAACAAAGAATGGGATACTCTCTATGAACTGATATGGAGTGATTTTCTGAATATATTGCTAAATAAGAACACCAAAGTGAAAAAGAGCAAAAGAGCATATATATAGCTACATGGTACACTACCTTTAATAAAGAAGTATATTTTACATATACTAATTACACACATATAAATGTGTGTAATTATTAATCTTAACAAATAGTTGCACAGGAATGATAAACCAAAGAATAAAATTGGTTACCTACAATGGTTAGTAGAGGGGACCCAGTTGGAAGAGATACAGGAGAGAAGGACATTTTTCTGAGTGTATTAGTTGGAACACTTTTGGCTTTTGGAACTCTGTTAATGTTCTACATATTTAAAAAAAAATAAAATGAAATCAACGAAGACGTGAAAGGGAAAACTAAAACAGAAAGCAAACTGAAACAAAGGAACCGACTGTGCTTCAGATGAATAACACCCACACCAAGGAAGGGAGGGATGAAGTTTAATAATTTATGAAAACAGTATTGAACCATGTACCCTCAGACTAGTTGTGATGGTGTGAAAAATGGCAAGCAAATACTGAATTAGTTTGAGTAGGTCTATTTTTTTTTTTAATAGTGTGAGTGAAGCGATTTTGCAACTATTTTAGTTGTATCATAAGATTGAACAAATGAATAAATGTGTTGATATTTTGAGGATCCAGTGTCCTCACTGTGGAAGAAAGGTCATATGTGTATGGAATGAGAAAAGGCAAGGAAGATCCCTGTGGAGGTGAACTAGAATAGGGAATGTGGTGTGAACTCATGAGTTCTAAAATATGCCTATGCATGTATACATTTACGAGTATATGTGCATACTTGTGTGTGTGTGTCTCTGTGTGTGTTTTCCAGCTTTGCTAAAAGAACCTGGAAGCAGAAACATTCCAATAGCAATGGGTACCTGTAGCATTCAGATCATGCTCTATAATATTCCCCACTAGGAGTACCAAGTCTCCTCATAGAAATGGTTGACTCGAGAGCTGTGGTAGGAAAAGTACAAAATGAGCTTAGCATATCTTTTTAAGCCAGGAACAGGGAAGTCTTGTGTTTTTATTTGTTTTCAAGATGAAAGCTTGTTAAAAGGACGCAACAGCCAACATACATAAATGTACTCCAACTGACTGAACAGGCAACATGGCGATGCCATTGCTCTGTCCCACTTCAGTTGCGACTCTTGCCCTGACTCACTGGGCTAGTTTGTCTATATTGATACTTTCAAACCATGTCTCTTCACCATTTTTATTTATGCCTATTTCTGTAAATGCTGAATTCTCCTTCTGATCCATGTCACTTCAAACCTGACCTATTGCAATTGACCCCAACAATTTTCTCTGCTCACAAATCCACTCTGCAAACCTGCTAAAGTTATTTTTCTAAAAGAAAAAAAATGTGTATTTTCGGCTAAAAACTTTCTCTCCTACTCTAAATCCAGAATGGTTTTTCTATGTCTTGAAAGGAAGCGTGAATCCCTGCCCTGGAGTCAAGATTTTGAGATACTCACTGGTGCTGGCGTAGACCCACCATTTGTAAAATGTATCTACAAATGCCACTCTAGGCAAGCCATTGCGAGAGATGGCAGACAAAAGTTGTTTGGAGACTTCTGATCATATCAAATGTCACATAGATATTTATAATAATAAAACCAACAGTTAACATACTCCTGTTCCCAAGGAGCGCCAGGTGAGAATTGACCTTCACTGTGACATCTGGAAGAAACAGATTTTGTTGTTCTCTGTTCACAGAGCTCATGTCTCACGTATGTGTCTAGCACATCTCACTGTAGTGTCCTGTGAGCGCTACTCACCCTGTGTTATAAGATCCCCAAATTTGACTAAAACAGTGGATTAGAGGAAGAGGAAGAGACCCTCTACATAATAAATGCAGTGCAGTGGTTGTGGGGATAAAGAAGTCAAATATGCACAGTTAGTAGCCCTGGAGAAACTTTCTTTTATGTTAGGTTTTATTCTTAACAAATCTGAACCAAATGCGCGCGCGCACACACACACAATGCCAAAAAAAACTGTATACACATTTTAAAAAAGGAAAAAACTACTAAAATTGTAATACTCAATATATATCGATAACAAAAGATGAATACAAGTCACATGTGACTTCTGCAGTGACAAGAGGTGCTCAAAGTGGTTACCATCAGCTTCCAGACACTTCTGATTACGGCGAACTACTGGTTGAGAATAGATACCATCTTTTAAAATGTGTACACATTTTTTTGGCATCCCAAGTATCTGATACATTGTCATTTTAATGTGAAGCTGACTCTTCCAACCAACTCTGTCCCTGCTATGCTTACTCTCAGTTACCACTGGCCCCTGACCAGGATGATATTATTATATCAAAGCTGTTTTTGACTGAGAAAGATTTCACTGTATTAGTCATATAAAATGAATAAGGATAATTTATCATGCCTCTTCTGTCTTTTGATTCTGGCCCTGTCTGAAACATTACTTTAGTTTTCATTATACTTATGTCTGGACTGAATTTTTAAAAAAGGTTAAAATTAATCACGAGCAATTTGCTCAGATGCTATATACAAAGTACTTGATAGATGAGTAGCTCTGACTCTCCGATGCAAAATTCATGAACTTGGGTTTTTTATTTTATATTTTGAAGTCTCAGAAACATATTTTATATGTTTCTGAGCTCGGTTATGGAATTGTAACTTAATTCTAATTCTATGATTTTTGGACTATGTGCTAATTGTCATACTGAAGATAGTTTCTTCTCAGCCAACAATGCTTGTGCATTGTAAAGTGAAAGCAGAATCAGTTTTTTTCTTTTAGTTTTATTTTCAGCTTTATGTAAGTATGACGTATATGCAATACAATTCACTTATTTTGAGAGTATGATTTTATGAGTTTTGACAAATGGTGTAAGCACCATCGTAATTAAGACATAGAACAGTTTCATCATTTACCCTCTTCCAGCCCCAGACACTCATTAATCTTTTAGCTTTAATTATTCAAAATTTCATGTAAATGGAATAACACAAAATTTAAAATTTGTGTCTGGTTTCTATAAATCAGTTTTTAAATGCTCTAATTTCTTGTGTGTGTGTGTGTGTGTGTGTGTGTGTGTGTGTGTGTGTGTTTATGATATACAAGCATGTGTATCAAAATGAACAAAATGTTAATAGTTGTTATTGTTCAGTGATGGCATTTTAGTAATAGACATTCGTGATTTTTCTCCCATCCCCGTTCTTCTTTACACATCAGCTCTAGTTGTCATTTTGGTATCAAACGCTCCGCTACTTGCAGTTCTTGTAGCCTGGGAGGCAGGTGTCACCCCTGGTCCCCAAGTCAGTCAGCACACTGAGCCTGTGAGGGATTCAGAGCTAGGCCCATTTAGAGCCAACTCAATTCTGAAGCTTTGGTTTCAGTCATCAGGGTTTCAAATTCTTTCTTTTCCCCTGAGATTTGGAACTAGAGGTGAGCTAGTGCTAGAGTAGCTGGAGTGTTGCCACACAATAGCCTTAAAGAGGTAGCCCACCTGAGAATGGAGTCAGCCTCACGCATGGCAAAACCAGAGATGGTGAGACAGAAATCTGGTTCTGGTAACATCGTTCGATCTCAACTCAACTGGTGCCTCAAGTTAATCAAGCCCTGCTTTTTCAGTTCTAGGAGCCAATAGCTCTCTCTTTGCTTAAGACATTTGAATTGGCTTCTCCTTTTACCCACAGTAGAAAGAGTCCTAACACTTAAAATTTATGGATGATAATTTTTCTTTGTATTTTTCTATAATGTCCATTTTTCAACAATCGACTATAAATAGAATCACCCTTCATAAATGATAGAGAATTATTTTTAGTTCTCCAAAATCGTATTAACAAATTCTTCCCTTATTTTTGGTGTTGAGAAGTTTAGTTCATCTATTAATGTTGCATCTGTCTTTTATTTTGCAGATAAAGAATATATTCCTTTAAAGAAAGAACTTATTCCTAAATCTCGTTCAAGCTAGTTTGGCAACCGACAACACCTGGGATGGTTTTAGAATAATCTTCTTACTGTCTTTGAAGCTAACTTAAATTTAAGAAAACTTTAGTTTTCTTTATGTTAAAGTATTATAGGCAACGTTTATTATTCAGTAGAGATTTTTATTCCAAGTTAGGAAATTTTGATACATAGTTTTCTTGTGGGACAATTCTCTTGGCAATTAGAATACATTCTATTAATACAAGGCCCTAAATTTAACATAAGCCCTCACATAATAATTGTGATTTTTGAATATTTGCTGAGAAATAGTGTGAGCTCCTGATCTTGTTAGGTTAAAATTTGCTGAATTCAGGGAAGTTGAAAAATAGTGGTAGGATGAATGTGAGTGATAGGGATATCTTTCAATAAAAGGAACCAGAAGGTTTACACAGATCGCTGGAAAAAATAAATTATGTATTGTGTTAGTCCTTTCAAGCTGCTGTAATAAACTGCCATAGACTGGTTAGCTTATAAACAATAGAATTTATTTGTCACAGTTCTGGAAGCTGGGAAGTCCAAGACCAAGTTGCCAGCAGATCTGGAGTCTATTGAGAGTCTGCTTCCTGATTCACATATGGCTGTCTTCTCACTGCATCTTCATGTGGTGAAAGGGGCTGGAGAGCTCTCTGAGGTCTGTTTTATAAGGCACTAATCCCATTCATGAGGGCTCCACATTATTACCTAATCACTTCCCAAACGCTACACCTGCAAATACCATTACATTGGGTGTTAGGTTTCAACATACGAATTTCGGAGGGACACAAACATTCTGTCTATAGCATGTTATGTTCCAGGAATTTATTTTAGGCACTAAGTATACATAGATGAAAACCGTCTTCCCACCCTCCCCACGAGGACCTTAGTTATTTAGTGAGTGGTGACAGTCTATGTGACCTTAGCTAGCTTACTCATGTGGGAGACCTATGTGTCCATTTGGGCTCTTGGTGGAAAGGAAGAGAAATTGGCTCCAAAAACTTAAGCAAAACATTAACTTTTGGAAGGATCTGGCATGATTCACTAAACAAAAGATCAGCTGAAGAATGCAGCTGGAAAGCACAGGAAATAGGGGTGCTTTGGGTATCCTGTAGCAGGAACCAATCTACAGTTTCAATAAATCAGCTCCATATTTTTCCCTCTCTTTGTCTATCTTCTAAAAATATAAAGCTCTAAGAAATAAAAAAATCTTACGCTGAGAAGAGCAGAATACCTTGTCTTGATAGATTCATCAATTCGGCTTTAACCAGAAGAATGGCAGGCAAAATTTTAAGGTTTACTATATTCAGTTAAGATTTAGTAGTGGGCATAAAATTTAGCCACTCAAAGCCCTCACTCCTGAGATGGATAATTCATGTTTTAGGGTTAACTCCAGGTGGATACCTCCTATCTTATAAAATAATTCTGTAAAAACTGAACACAATCCTTGTCATATATTAGGCTGTCAACAAATGATGGTAGTTACTACTACTCTTATCACTACAAAATCATGCTTTTAATACTTCTATATATTCCATTGTGTTGTTCTGGAAAAAGTTCATATTAAGTCATTCCTTTAGAATATCTGAGTATAGTGGCATGACAATCAGTCTACTGTTGCATCATGGAGTCAGGTCTGGACAAGGAAGAAGTCTGACCCTTCACGTAGAATGAGACCGGAACAAGAAGTAAAGACTGGGGAGTTGATCTGGCTGGGCTTCAGGGTGGGCTGTACATGTATCCCAACAGGCCAAGTATAGAATTCAGGGCTCAAGGGAGGATAACTATCCTCACTTACTATTTATGGTTGATTAACTTTTTGGTCGCAATACTTCACTCCCTTGTAATAGAATTAGACATCTACATGGTTGCCATGGCCTCATCTCCCCGCCCCTGGATTTTGAGTCTTACTTTAGCCAATGGGATGTTAGAATGTTAATGAGTGGAAGCCGGAAATATGCTTGCACTTTTGGGCTTTTTATTCTTCTGCCATTATTAGGAGAACAGAATGAGACACATGGCCCCAGAATGGGTGACATGGAGCAGAGCCAACCCAGCTGACCCCCAGATGACTATGGTAATGTGTTATGAAATTTTAGATGTGGCTGGTGATGTCACATTATTGCGGTGATAACTGATACACTATATTTAAAATTCTTTATACCATGTTTCCCCGAAAGTAAGATCTAGCTGGACCATCAGCTCTAATGCGTCTTTTGGAGCAAAAATTAATATAAGACCTGGTATATTATATTACATTACATTACATTACATTACATTACATTACATTACATTATATTATATTATATTATATTGAAGACCCAGTCTTATAGTAAAATAAGATTGGGTCTTACATTAATTTTTGCTCCAAAAGACGCATTAGAGCTGATAGTCTGGCTAGGTCTTATTTTCGGGGAAACACGGTATGTGGTTGAGAGATAGATGAAAGGGATATACAATGATCTCCAAGAAACCAAAAAAATGTTAGTAAGTTCAGATTTGATGGACATACTTTCAAATACAATTGTTAGAAAATGTTCTCCCTTTACAGAAATGACTTTCCACCATTATATAATGTAAAACGCACAAAAAATATTTATGATGTGATTGACCTTAGACAGCCAGACAGTCAGTCCTCCAGCAAAATGGGTTCATTTTGCAATTTGGGTCATGCAGTCTAATGGTAAACTACACACAAGTCTGGAGAAACAAAGGAAAGTTATACTCTTTTATGGACTTGGGAAGAGCTGTTATAAAGAATGAGTCTGTAAGAAAAAACTTAAAGTTCGAAGTGTAGTGCCTTTTCATTGGCTGAGTTAGAGCAGTCTCCCATTGGCTGAGCTGTTACTAGGCAAGGAGCAATCTTTTTTCCTAGTGCTGAAGTAGTGAAGTAGTATTACTTCCTGTTGGAGATGCAAGGTACTCTCTTCCTGTTGGTGTCAGTAGTGAGCATTGAGTGACATGTGCCAGTTCTCTCTTCTCTTAGGTTGGTGTAAAAGTAATTGCAGTTTAAAAGGTTAAAAATAATCGCAAAAACCACAATTACTTTTGCACCTACCTAATAGCTTCCAGACTCCATTTTCAATGAGGTTTCTGTTTATTCATTTTTACAATGTAATATTGTTAAAGAAGTTATCTCTTCATGTCTGTCTAGGTACTTTGTCAAATAAAAATTATGTGGCTCCATCAGTTACATAATTAGTATCCTGTTAAGTGGCTCTGAAGGTTAGAAAATGATAGCGGCATTTCGGAGCTATTTTTAATTTTAAGAAATGAACTGTATCATGTCTGAATAGACTAAGTGACAAAGCAGCTCTAAAAGATCTGCTCAACAGAGTATGTAGAAGGCAAGTTCTATTTTTAATACTTTTTAAACAGAAGAAATAGATTAACATTGAAGTGAATAACATTAGATAATAAAAAACATATTTTTGTACTCCAAATTATGATAAGATAGTCATAATATGCCTTAATTTTTTCCTAGTGGTGTGTTTCTTTATTCTTTTGTAAGGATGTCATGCAGAACTTTGGGAATAAAAAGTCATTTTGAGGAGTGATTTTTTTTTTTCTGTAGACTTTTGTATAGTTGACATTTTTTTAAAAAAAGATTTTATTGGGGAAGGGGAACAGGACTTTATTGGGGAACAGTGTGTACTTCCAGGACTTTTTTCCAAGTCAAGTTGTTATCCTTTCAGTCTTAGTTGTGGAGGGCGGAGCTCAGCTCCGGGTTCAGTTGCCATTGTTAGTTGCAGGGGGTGCTGCCCACCATCCATTGTGGGAATCGAAATTGGCAACCTTGTGGTTGAGACCCCGCTCCAACCAACTGAGCCATCCGGGAGGCAGCTCAGCTCAAGGTGCTGTGTTCAATCTTAGTTGCAGGGGGTGGAGCCCACCGACCCCTTGCGGGACTCGAGGAGTTGAACCTGCAACCTTGTGGTTGAGAGCCCACTGGCCCATGTGGGAATTGAACTGGCAGCCTTTGGAGTTAGGAGCATGGAGCTCTAACCACCTGAGCCACCGGGCCGGCTCCTGTATAGTTGACTTTTAAAAGATCATAGTGTTAGTTTGAGTTATCTCAGAAGTAGATTTTTCAAAAGAACTAAGTATATTCAACTGATCCCAAGGACAAAGGCAAAGCCTTTAGGTAAAGCTATTTTGACCATGATAAGTGATAACATTTAAAATGTATCAAATAATCCAAGTAAATATTAAAGGCCCATCCATTAGGAAGAAGATAAAAGTAAAATTGAGCATGAGTCATGGTAGCAGTTTTATTTATCTATTACTGTAATCGAGCCCCACCCCACCCCCAAACTTAGTGGCATGTAACAACAATCATGGATTGTTAGTATCTCTTGAAGGTCTGAGGATTGACTGGATGCAGCTAGGCAGTTTCGCTGAGGGTATCTCAAACAGTTATCGTCCGACAGTGGCTGGGGCTGGAGTCATCTTGATGGATTCTTAGCTCCTGTGTGGCAAATGGGCTGGGTACAGTCAAACAGCTAGAACCTCTTGAGATGGGGTCTCAACTCCTATCTGTTCCCCGCTTCTCTAGTAACATTACAACCAATGTGGGTGAACTCTTGCTTTGCCAGTCTCCCTCGAAAACATCTCATTTCAATTCATTGCCAACATATATACAACTGTCATACTTGAGACCATAGCAATGACCTATCTCTATCCTGTTTCACCCATGTAGTGGAAAGAAATGATCTAACTTCAGAAAACAAAGTAAATAAAGTCAATCTGGAAATCTCAATAGAGAAACTAGATTACCTCAGCAAGGTATTTTCACTTTTACATCCATAGAATAACCGACCAATACACCTCAAAAGTTTCAAAGTTAGGAAAGACAGGAAAGAATGAGGAACTGTCATAGACTGGAGGAGACTAAAGAGACATGATGACAACTAAATGTGTGATTCTGGATTGGAACCTGGCACAGAAAAAGGACATTAATAGAAAATCTGATGAAAATTAAGTAAGATCTGTCATTCAGTTAATAGTATTTTATGAATGTTTATTTCCTGATTTTGACCATTATGTTATAGTTATGTAAAATGTTAACATTAGGGGAAGTTGGGTGAAGATTATTAAGAATTCTCTGTACTGTTTTTGCATTTTTTTCTATAAGTCAAAAATTATTTCAAAATCAAATGTTCAAAAATTACTCCCAATCTGTCAACTTCTACTTTGCTACTATTTTTGATCAAGTTGCCATCAGAGTTTGTTTGAACTGTGGCAATAACCTCATAATTGTCTCCTTCATTCTACTCTGGCACCTCTACAACCCATTTTCCATACACTATCCAGACTGTTCTTTTAAAATCGTGATCTCACTTTCATCTTTAAGACCCTCCACCTGCTTCCTGTTACAATCAGACTGAAATCCAATCTCTATCCTGCAATCTTTTCACCTTGTTCCCTAAACTCTAGGTACATGTGATCCCTTTTGGAAAATTATAAAATATTTCAGTATTAAAAACATGCAGAGACCAATTAAAATGAATACCAATTTCCCCATTCATCTTGTTGAATCTTAATTTTCAGCCTTTCATGTATGTTGTTTCAAATTATTTTAAATAGAAATGAAACATTAGAGGTACCAATGCAAAGCCCTGAATTCCTTACCCCATTCCTTTCTCTAGAGTTATTCTTCTTATGAGTTGTAGGGTGCTTTACATGTTTTGGACAATAATTCTTTGTCAGTTACATGTATTGCAAATCTTTCTTCCCAGTCTGTGGTTTACCCTTTCTCTTTTTTGATAGTATATTTTGTAGTACAGACATTTTCAAATTTCAGGTAAATTTTCTGTGTGGTTTGAATTTTGTACGACTTATTTAAAAAACCCTTCTCAACTTCAAGATCATACAGGCATTCTTGCAATAGCTTTAAAATTTGATTTTTTCCTATATCATAGTGTCTTTGCCGTTGCCATTTCTTCTAATATCTATCATCATATCTCTGTGTGTTTGGCCCTCTCTTGCCATTCAGCTCTCTGCTCAAATGTTATTTCCTTATCTGATGTCTCAATCAAAAAATACCACCACCACCACCAGCACCACCCCTATCATTGGTTGTTCCCTCAAATGATCCTGTTTTTTTTCCTTCACAGTACTTATTACTCTGCAATCATCTTGCTCATCTATGTGTTTACTTGTTTATTTTCTATTTCCTATAAACCAGATGTAAGGGCCAAGAAGAGAGGTCTTTATCTTGTTCACCACAGTGCCCACAACTTCTAGATGAGAACTATTGCAGGTGGGGATTTGGGGGAACAGATAGTGAGGCAGAGTTGAGAGAGCAGGTTGCTTATTAGACTGTGTCCTTTGAATCAACACCTGTGGAGGGGATGAGGCAGAAGCAGGATCAAGCAGAGGAAGGAGTCCAGCAGCAATGTGGCCTGGCTGCCTTAACTCTTGAAATAAAATGGCGTGTTGGAGTCTTACCATGTGCGGCCAAATGGGTGGGTGTTTATTCCTTGCCTCTATTAGTCATTGAGGTGACACATGCTGAGGATGTGGTTCTGCAGCTGAGGCCATTCCTACAGGGGCTGACAGCTGGAGGCAAGGAGTCCTTTCCTCAAGGGGATCTTGGTGACCCAGCTCTGTGTCCATCACAGGTGCCTGGCTTGTAGTTAGCTCTTAATAAATGTTTGTTAAAGGAGTAAGTCTTTTCACATATCCTGAACATTTTCCTGAGCATAAAGTTGAATTTCTGAGTAAGAGGATTGAAAACACATTAATGGGAGTACTGCACTTTAATTCATTCTAGAAATTTTGTGACAAGTCAGACTCCTAAACATTGGTATAATCATTTATGGCAGTGCCCCCTTCCTCTTTGGAGCTTAGCCCATAAAGGACATTGTTTATATTTTTGTTATTTTCCTCAATTTTTCAGTGCTTACTAGTAAAAATCTGTTTTGTTGTTTTTTAGTTTTTACTTTCAATACTTAGGCGTTTATCAATGCAAGAATATTTATTTTTATGGTGACTTTATAATTTCATCTTGTGATTAAATCTTTCATGTATCTACAATTTTTCATGGTATTAGGAAGGACCTACACTTTTTTCTAAATTGCCTTAAGTAAGCAATTATTGGTTTATAATGCACAGTTTAAATTTTTTGTATATGTGATACACTCCAGAAAGAATTGAAGAAAAAAGTTAGGGAAATAACTTATTTTGATGAGCTAAGGATAACATTTTATAAAAACTATTGCATCTGTTATTGTGTTACTGAGATGCTCAAAAAATTGTGTGACACCTCCTCGGATTCTAATTTGTCTATATGAAGTAGGCACGAATAACTCTGTATTAACTCTGGAACATATTAAATTGATAGCTTGTCACCTCAAATATTTTAAAGAATTCATCTACCCCCTTTGTTTTGAATTTGAGCTATCTATAATAAAATTTTTTTGAGTACAAATAAGCTTCAGCTTAGTCCAAATGGAATAATTAAAAATTTGGGACAAGCGATCTGAATTAATGAGTTTTTACTGTGCTCAGCATAATTCTGGAATATTAGAGCCAGAGAAGAACTTAACTTGTATATGTGTTAATTAGGCTCTTCCACATTAGCTAAGGAGATAGACAGGAAGGGAGAAGAACAAAGACAGCCCTCACCAAGCCACCGGGAAGGTCATTCAAGGACAGTACCATGTCCAGTTTCTGACAGCAGCTCTGTGATTAAACAGCTCCTCGCTCTCTTCTCCTGCGTGGGCATTCCCTACTTAGGGGCTGGAATTGCTGTTATAGGTACCCACCTGCTCTAGCCCCTGCTTGTTCATGACATGTCCTGACATTATTTCTACCACTACTCTCTCTGCCTGCTTTAGGCTTCTGCCTGGACTAGCAAGTACTGGTGCTTTCTAAAGGCCTCAAATTCAAACCAAACTCACATTCAAAGGATCGGTTTGTTTCAGATAGTCTCTCTCCTACTGCTGGGTGGAGATCTTGTCCTAGTCTCTCTCCTAAGATGCTGGCCACCCTATAAATTAGCTGCCCTTCAGGAAAACACTTCCTTGTTGAGTGAGAAAGCACAGTCCACGTTCTTAGAGGGTCTGTGGGCATGGAATTAGCTCAAGTTATACCACTGGGAGATCCTCTCTGATTCAACAGAGGCAGAAACTGAAGCCTACAACGTTAGATGGATTATCCTGAGGGTTCCTTTCAAAGCCTACCCTGATCTAGGTCTCTGAAGCACGTCATCTCCCCAGTATCGAGAAACATGGTCTCTTTGTCTTATTCCTTACCTTCTTCAAATGTTTGAGTTAAGCCTCTAAAGCCTGGATTAGCAGACACATCTGGTTTATGGGATGTCTAAACATATTGCCAGTGTATGTTTTATTATAATTATTTATGCTTAAAAATTAAGGATTGTTCAGCATGTAAGGATCTTGGAAGTTGCTAGTCTGTCCTGACAAAAACTAAGAAGCTGAATAAACTGAAAAATTAACAACTCTTCTTAGTTCTGTAAGAGAATTGAAGCCATAGGGCAACTGCTTCCCCCAAAATTGAAGAGACAGATAGGTGGATACAGAGAATCACAACATACTGGAACAGAAATCTCCCTAGGAACTAATGCTGGAGTAGGAAAACCTGAACCTTTATTGACAAATTGCTAGAGGCTCAGTGTGAACAAATCTAAGAGTAAAAAATTCTAAGGAAAGTCATAAGGGCCTCCCATACTTTGTGAGGTCTGTCTTCAAGAGAAACTAGTTAACCAGAACCTAGCCTGATATAACTGCTAGGAAAAATAGATGAATCACTATTATAGTTGGAGACTTCAACAGCCCTCCCTGTATCAGAAATGGACAGATCCAGCAGGCAGAAAATCAGTAAGTACATAATTGAACTCAGCACTGCCATCAATCAACTGGATATAATGAGCAGCCATAGATTATTTCATCCAACAACAGCAGAATACACAGTCTTCTCAAGCTCATATGGGATATTCATCAAGACAGGCCACATTCTGGACCATAAAACACATCTTAACAAATGCAAAAGACTAGAAATTATATGAAGTCTGGTGGCAGACCACAGTGGAATTAAACTAGAAATTAATAACAGAAAGACAACTAGAAAATCCCCAAATACAGAGAGATTAAAAACATACACTACTAAGTAACACATGTTATTCTCAAAAGAAATTTAAAATATTTTGAAATTAATGAAAATAACGCAACTTATCAAAATTAATGAGATGCAGTGAAAAATACATTAGAAAAGAAGAAAGATCTAAAATTGATCTTCTAAGTTGCCATTTAGGAAACTAGAAAAATAGAAAATTCAATCCAAAGTAAAGGAAGGAAAGAAATAATAAGAATTAGGGAAGAATTTAATGAAACTGACAACAGGAAATCAATAGAAAAAAAGTAAATGAAACCAAAAGATGTTTCTTTCAATACATTAATAATATCCATCAGCCTATAGCCAAGCTAATTAATCAAAAAAGAGAGAGGACACAAATTACTAATAGAAACAAAAGAGGGACATCACAACAGATTCCATGGACATTAAAAGAATAACAACAACTACCATGAACAAGTATATTCCCACAAATTTGATAGCCTAGATGAAATGGATTAATTCCTTGAAAAGCACAATCAGCAAAAACACAACAAAAAATAGACAATCTGAATAGGCCTTGTGTCTATCTAAACAAGAAATTTTACCAATTTTCTACAACCTCTTCTAGAAGATAGAAGCAAAGGGAATATTTCCTAACTCATGTATGTGGCCAGCATTACTCTAATACTAAAACCAGACAACGACTTACAAGAAAACTACAAACATATAGCTCTCACGAATGTAAATGCAAAAATCCTCAATAAAAATTAGCAAACCAGATAAAATACATACATACATTTTATATATATATATATATATATATATATATATATATATATATTTACATACCATGATCAAGTGGGATTTATCACAGGTGTGCAAGGCTGGTTTGACAGTTGAAAATCAATTAATGTAATCCATTCACATCAACAGGCTAAATAAGCATAATCACATGATCATATCATAGATGCAGAAAAAGCATTTGACAAGATCCCACACCCAATCATGAAAAAACAAACAAACAAACAAACAAACAAACAAACACACCTCTCCGTAAACTAGGAATCGAGAGGTATTTCCTCAACCTAATAAAGAATATCTGAAAACAAAAACAAAACAAAACAAAACAAACCCTACAGCTAACATTATACTTAAAGATGAGAAACTAGAAGCTTTCCCACTAAGTTCAGAAACAAGGCAAGGATGACCCCTCTCATCACTCGTTATCGACATTGTACTGGAAGTATTAACTAATGCAATCCAAGGAGAAAAGGAAATAAAAAGTATACAGACTGGGAAGAAAGAAATTAAAAAAAAAGTGTTTGCAGAAAATATTATTGTCTATGTAGAAAATCCAACGGACTACACACACACACACACACACACACACACACACACACAGACACACACACACACACAAATCCTGAAACTAATAAATGATTATAGCAAGATTGTAAGATAGAAAGTTAATATGTAAGCCAATTGCTTTTGTTTATACCAACAATTAGCAAGTGGTATTTGACACTGAAACTACAATATCATTTACATTAGTACCTCAAAAATGAAATACTTAGATATAAATAAAACAAAATAAGTAGAAGGTATATATCAAAAAACAACAAAATTATGATAAAAGAAATCAAAGATGATATAAATTAATGAAGAGAGAAGAGATATTCCATGTTCATGGATAGGAAAACTCAACATTGTCACACGTCAGTTTTTCCCAAATTGATCTACAGATTCAATGCAATCACAATAAAAATTCCAACAAGTTGTTTTTTTGGATATCAATCAATTGACTCTAATTTTTATAGAGGCAAAAGATCCAGAATAGCAACCATAGTACTGAAGGAGAAAAGTAAAGTCAAAGGACTCATACTACCTGACTTCAAGACTGATTATAAAGCTACAGTAATCAAGTGATTACTTGTTGAGAGAATAGAGAAGTAGATCAATGGAACAGAATCACACAAATATAGTCAACTAGTCTTGGGCAAAGAGCAATGTTGCCATGCAGCAGCTTAACTGTTTGTTTCTTTCTACCTGCCCCCAAAGAAAGGAGAGTCTGTAAGACGGATCCTTTCAGGGACTTTGCTAAACCTTTGTGTTTGCACCTTATGCCTCCCTGTTTGGTCCCAGAAAGATGACTGGACAGTCAATGACAAGTAAGATTCCTCACGGAAGGAACAACTCAAGCCAGACGCAGTTGTGGGGACCAACAGGAGAACCCACGCGGTTCACAGAGGTGGGCACAGACCCCTACCTTCCTCAGGCCAAGGAAAGCCTCAGCCTCTGTCCCTACATTCCTTCCCAAAACCTGCAAGGGAAGTGATTCAATGAGGTGCTCTCCATCTATTCATAGGTTTTTCCCTTGGGGAAGTTGAGACTTACGGTCCAGCTGTCTGCAGGCAAGGGTGATTGACTTAAATCGGTTTCCTATTATGATGCATAGGAGTCACAGATCTTGAGATTGACAAGCTTTACCTCCTTTACTTCCCCACCGAACTAATAAAAGCTGATGCGAGGCTGATTCGGGGCTTCCAGTCCTTGAGATGGGGGGGTCCCTTGGTCTGCTTAAACTCTATTCATGACTACTGTCTTGTCTTAACCCTGCACCTCCCTCCTCACTCCCCACAACTCTCATCGCGCAGGATGCGACAGAGCAAAGGAATTACAATGGAGCAAAGATAGATTCAACAAATGGTGTGGGAACAACTGGACATCCACATGCAAAAAAAAAAAAAAAAAAAGGAATCTAGACACAGACCTTATACCTTTCACTAAAATTAACTCAACATGGCTCGTAATCCTAATGTAAAACTCAAAACTATAAAACTCCTAGAAAATCACATAGGAGGAAATCTAGATGATCTTGGGTTTGGCAATGACTCTTTAGACAAAACATTAAAGGCACAATCCATGAAAGAAAGAATTGATAAACTGGACTTCATTAAAAGTAAAAAATTCTGCTCTGCGAAAGATGCTTTCGAGAGAATAAAAAGAGAAGCCACAGACTCAGAGAAAATATTTATAGAAGACATGCCAGTTGTATGTGATAAAGAACTAGTACCCAAAATATACAAAGAACTCTTAAAACTCAACAATAAGATAACAAAAATACCAATTGAAAAATAGACCAATTGACCTTAACACAGACCTCACCAAAGGAAATATATATATGGCAAGTAAGCATATGAAAATATACTCTATATATGTCATCAGTGAAATGCAAATGAAAACAACAATGAGATATAACTACACACCTACTAGATGGCAAAATCCAGAACACTGACAACACCAAATACTGGCAAGGATGTGGGGCAACAGGACTCTCATTTATTGCTGGTGGGAATGCAAGATGGTGCATCTTCTTTGAAAGGCTGTTTTGTGGATTCTTATAAATGAAGCATAGTCTTACCGTATGATCCGCAGTCGTGCTCCTTGATATTTACCCACAGGAGGTGAAATCTTATGTCCACACAAAACCCTGCACTTGGATGTGTATAGCAGCTGTTTTCATAATTTACAAAACTTAGAAGCAACCAAGATGTCCTTCAGTAGTTGAATGAATAAATCAACTGTGGTACATTCAGACAATGAAATATTATTCAGCACGAAAAAGAAATGAGCTATCAAGCCAAGAAAAGACATGGAGGGAACTTAAAATCATATTACTAAGTGAAAGAAGCCAATCTGAAAGGCTACATACTGTATGAGCTTAACCATGTTCTAGAAAAGGCCAAATTATGGAGACAGTTAAACAAAAATCGGTGGTGGCCAGGGGTTGTGGAGGAGGAAGGGATGAATAAGTCGAATAGGTACAGTACAGAGGGTTTTCGGGCAGTGAAACTACTCTGTATGACGCTACAATGGTGAATACATGTCATTATACGTTTGTCCAAACCTATGGATTGTAAAACACTAAGAGTGAATTCTAATGTAAACTGTAGACTTTGGGGGGTAATGATGCCTGTTCATTGATCGTAACAAATACACGAAAGGAGTGGGGGATGCTGAAAATGAGGGAGGCTATGCCTGTGTGGGGTCCAGGAGTCTAAGGGATATCTCTGCACTTTTCTCTCAATTTTGTTTTGAACTTAAAGTGCTCTAAAAAAAAAATTAAGAATTTATTTTTTTTAAAGTATTTTAAAAATTAGGATTGTCTGATGTCATTGGAACACTGAATAAGTGGTCGCATAACACATTGTTTATTTTCATTTGTTTTCCTTAATCTAAATAAATGAGTTGGCACCTAAAAACAAATATGTCACACTGCAAGGAAAACTGGTATGAAGCTTACGAGAGCTGCTGTTATGTAGAAAATATTAGTATTACTTTGTTTTAGAAGTTTGAAGCAAGATATGGAAAGTAGAAATTTATTCAATTCGTATTTATTGAGAACCGACTATATACCAGGTACTGTACTAAGCCGTGGGAATACAGCAGTGAACAAGGCAATGCCTTCCCTGCTCTCATGGATCATAAATAGTGGATATTCAATCAACCTGCTTTCCCATTTTTGTAGAACAATGAAGAGTAAAGCAGGCAATGGAAGAAGGGCCAAAACGGTTTTCTAACCAGCAGCACAGTTTTCTAATTAGAATAGAAATGAAACTCAAGCAACCAAGTTAGCAAGTTGAGCATTAAAAACGACAATTTAACTCCAACTTGAAGCAAACTGTGTGTCAGAATAATGCCATCATGATATTGTTAATAACTAATGACATCGGAGCCCATCAGGATTTCCTCCTTTTCCGTCTCCCCCACTGTCATTTCTCCTGACTAAAAAGAAAATAAAACCAAAAATAACGAGTAGTCAGCATATTAATGATTACATTGATTTTGAGCTTTCATAAACTGAGTGGTGTATAATAATAAACCCTAGGCCCTACATCCCTGATTGGTCACCCGTTTGTATCACAAGAGACTCATTATTGCGTCAGCCAGGGTCCATCCGAGTCATTCAGTGCCAGGCCAGCAAGAAAGAACCTCAGCTCTGATTTCCTTTTTCTGCAGCGATTTATCACTGCTCACAAAGCAGTTCCTTGCAACCCCTTAAAACCCCAAAATACAGGCCCGGACTTGGGATGCTCCTTCTGCTGTTATTTCACCACCAGGCAAGGCAGGCAGTGGAGTCTCAAGCAGATTTCCAGAGAGCAGGGCGAATGCATCTCCACAAGTACCATTCCTACCTTAGCAGTATCAACGCCTGGATTCCTGGGGGGAAACCCTGTTCTTCAGAGCTTCAAACCTTGGATCAGGGCCAGCTGGTGAAGACCGCATCACTCACCAACCCAAATGGATTCTAAGCCCAAAAATTCAATCTTGATCGGTGCTAAACTTAATATGACTTAATTTAAAATGGGATGTAGATTTATACCTTTGAGCTATCACCCAACTTGGCTTCTGTATTTGGAGTTTGTGTGTTCTGCTCCTTCAACCACACTCTCTCGCCACCCTCGGTCTCCTAACCATTATTCTACATTGTTAGTAGATCTATTCCTGCCCCACTCCCTCTCTAAATGCTCCTGATTTCGAAGGTATTGTAATTCCAAATAGCGGATGTAAGCATCCTGAAATGATATGGGCCCACAGGGCAGTTTTACTGGGAGAAATATGCTTCTGATCCCATCTCCCTGAAAAATTAAACAGCAGTTAGATTCACCTAGAAGCCACCCATGTGTTCAGTCGCCTGAAGCATTGTTCAGCCTTGGACCGTGTCTGACTCACACAGGAACTCTAGAGTGTCTGGGCAGCTTCACGCCTCCTTTGGTAGAATGGTTGTAGAATTCAGTCTCAGGGTTACCATTTATTATCCAATAAAATTAAAATATTTGTCTACTAGTAAATGTGTAAGTCTGGGAGAGATTTTCCTAAGGCTACATGTTCACTTTTATCGTGATAATCAGTCCTCGTATTTAAAAACATCAATTGTTATTAAAGTCCGGTAAGGTATTGCCCAGCTTACTGATACAGAACAGTAAACTTTCAGGCAACGTAAAGTCCTCATCCAGGAGTTATTTTAGGGCAACCAAGTGAGTTGAGACTTACAGGTTTCTGTGATTCTTGATAAGGATGCATCAAGAAATTTGCATGTTGCTCTCTGGTTTTCCTTGTTATAATTTTGAGGGTAGAAATCAAACAACGTGGTTATTAAAATCATGGCTATCTGGAAGGTCCAGAATATTCTGATCTCAAATTTTTTAGATTCAAATAAAATGTTAATTTTTTTTTTTTTGAGAGCTGTGATTCCTACCCCATATAGCCTGGGGGATGATACCTCGTAGGCCCTTTGGCATACGCGTTGGCCTTCCTGGTATTATAGCTTAGTGGGAACCTAATCCAGATCTAAACCAGACGATGATGACTAGAAAAGCGGCTTTCTTGTTTCTCTCCTACTTCATGTCAAAACGTCTTTGCATTAAATAGCAGATGTGGCCTAACGTCATCAGGATGAACACCTCTTATGTATTTCAAATTCCCATATTAAACTGAAAGATCCCCCATCCCAGTTCGTTTCTATTAATGTACAAATTAATTTATCCAGGTAGTTAATAGTTTGACTCTGGAGGCGATGTTAGGAGTTAGATGTCTATAGTAGAACATGTATAATAAGTATTTGTGAAGCAAATATATGCATTGGGTAGCTACTGTTTTCTTGCATGTGCTAGAGCTAGCAAAATGAGTAACATATAATATCTGTTCTCAAGGAGCAAATATATGAGTTGGATATTGATTCACAAGTATTTGTTGAGCACCTTCAAGGGCCCAGCACCAAGTGAGGAAAAAAGAAGTATCTCTTCGCTTTTACTTGTGGAATGGTGCAGACAAGTGTGGAGGATGGGCATTTAATCCAGCCTGGGCAGGAGGGAGGTTAGACAGGTGGGAAGTAGAGGGAAGGTGAGACTTCCTAAGGATGTGAGAACTGAATGGTCTTAAAGGATGAGTGGAAATTAGCTGGCTAAAAGAAGGAAGAGGGTGGGGTAGCCCTTCAGGCACCTGGCACTAAGGCAGACAACAGAATATGCATTTTAGGAGTACATTTCAGCAGTGAACACAGGACCATGAAACACAGTACCCAGAAAAGCAGAGCAGAAAAAATAGGTTCTGGACTGTTGGGGGCCAATACAAGCAGAGAGCACATTTCACCCACTTTACAGAGTTGCCTAGACTATAAACCCTAATTAAGAAGATTTCAAATGCATAAACTGAATGCTTTCCAGAAGACGTTGTGTAGAACACAAGATAGTTGGAATGTTAATAAATGTCACTTTGAAATAGGTCCAATTGATTCAGAAAATGCAAATGTCCATGGTGAATCTTAATTGGGAGTAAAATCTGCAAGCTTGGGCAGGTTTTCACCTGAGCATCTTGAGAAACTTGTTCTCAGAGTGCATGCTGGGAAATGCCACGTCACACATGGATGCTACCTGGCCATTGACTCTCCTGTGAGAGAGCTCAACACAAGCTGGAGGCAGGCTGGAGGGAGGCAGCCGCAGATGTGTTAAAGATGGGAAGACCCAAAGACGGAAAGTGAAGGAAGTTGTCCAGATGACTGGACTTTCAATGTCACCCACGGCTCATCTGTCGTGTGCTGGGTACTGTAAGCCCTTCAGCTTTCCAAAGGGCCAGCTTTCTATGTCTGAGAAGCATTTGCTCCTTCTCTATTCATTTACATTCTTCTGATCTCTTCAGGCAGGGCAGTGACTCTCATGGATATTAAAATTAACAGCTTTTTTTTTTTATAGCTGGAATATTGGTTGGGAGAAAGCAGGAGTATTTCATAGGGATAAGAGGTTGGTTAGGAAATAATTTGATCTACTGTGGACCCTAGATACTTGAGAAAATTGTGCTTTCCAAGAATTCTGGTTTTCAGAATTAAAAGAAGCTAAACTTTTTTAAATGAAAGCCTTATAAGAGTCATCTGTCGGGGCCGGCCCGGTGGCTCAGGCGGTTAGAGCTCCATGCTCCTAACTCCGAAGGCTGCCGGTTCGATTCCCACATGGGCCAGTGGGCTCTCAACCACAAGGTTGCCAGTTCAATTCCTCGACTCCCCCAAGGGATGGTGGGCAGTGTCCCCTGCAACTAAAATTGAACACGGCACCTTGAGCTGCCGCTGAGCTCCCGGATGGCTCAGTTGGTTGGAGCATGTCCTCTCAACCACAAGGTTGCCGGTTCGACTCCTGCAAGGGATGGTGGGCTATGCCCCTGCAACTAGCAACGGCAACTGGACCTGGAGCTGAGCTGCACCCTCCACAACTAAGACTGAAAGGACAACAACTTGAAGCTGAACAGAACCCTCCACAACTAAGATTGAAAGGGCAACAACTTGATTTGGAAAAAAGTCCTGGAAGTACACACTGTTCCCCAATAAAGTCCTGTTCCCCTTCCCCAATAAAAATCTTTAAAAAAGAAAAAAGAGTCATCTGTCTTCTATATTGGAAATGCCAGGTTTATTGGTGAGGGCTGGGTGTTCAGAGAGGATCTGACTTACTTTGGGACATCAAAGGGGGAAAAAAAGTGAAAAATTTCTCCTGATTCCCACAGCCTCTGCTCTGGGATCATCTATATAAAATGATCTTTGCCTCATTTACTCTCGTGATGTCAGTTTCTGTCTCCCAAGTGTTAATTTCAATAAGCTATTTGATTTGTATTTTTCAATGATGCTCGTAGACTTTCAAAGTTCTACATGTAAAGAGATCTTTATAGATCATGTGGGATAGTGCATTCAGCTTGATTGTGTTCGTGGCGCTGTTCGTAGACGTCGCCTCATGGAGCACCTACAAGGATGGGGAGGGTTTGGACATAAGAGCAAACTGTGCAGACGGAGAGGTGGGGGTCGGCACGTGGGGTGTGTTGAGGGGAGTAGTTCTGTGTTTACCTCTGTCCTTCTGGTTGATCATGGCCTCTGTGCCTTGTAGGAGATGCGGTTAGAACAGTGCAGGAGAGATGGGGTGAGAACATTCAGGTAGGAAAATGTCTGAAGAGCAAAATTTTGTAGTAAGCTTTGTTGTATCTATTTCACGCCCATGCTGCTAGGTGTCTGCTGCTCTGTTTAGCTGGCACCTCAGCATCATTTATCATACACCTAGACTCTATCAAATAACTTGCTTAACTTGTGAAAGGTAAGTTGTCTCTAAAATCTGGTTGCATGTTGAAACCTCCAGCTACCATGCTTTCCTCTCTCATCTCCAAAATCCCTCATACCAGGTTTCCCCCAAAATAAGACCTAACCAGAAAATGAGCCCTAGCATGATTTTTCAGGATGACATCCCCTGAACATAAGCCTTAATGCATCTTTTGGAGCAAACCTTAATATAAGACCCGGTCTTATTTTCAGAGAAACACGGTATATATTGACTTACTCTTCGGAAGTGAAGTAGCATCTTCCTGGAATCATTAGTAAAGACTAATTAGATACCTGCTCAGTTGCATAAACATCTGTGTTAAGACAGACAAAAGTAGAGTTACTCAACACTTATGGCTTGCACTATTTTCCATTATTTCTTCATGTTGAAGCATTGAACTTTTTGTGTCTCCCATATGTGAGATTTAAAATCTGAGACATTTGTCAGTGGATGAGTATAAATGTCATTTAAAGGGGAAGAAAATAGAGACCTCTGTGCACTTAAGTGAGTGATAGTTCACACATCTATTTCTGATTTGTAATGTGAAGGGACAGGAATGATGCCTTTCTTTTGGGCATGTACCTCTGAGAATAAGTACAACATGTTAACAAGGCAAAACAAGCAAACGAAAGTCTCAGCATACGGTTTTCTCCTTTTCCCTAAAATGGGCTCATGGCTTATCATTCAGGACTTCGTCCTTTCCATTTGCCCCTCTCTCTGCAGATGACATCACAAAATTTTGCTAATACCCTTTTTGATCATTAGAGTCATTTAGAACTCACTTTAGTGCCCCCACCCCTGAGCTGCTGGTTCCCTGCCCAGGGTTCAGCCTTCAGGGCAGATCCCATCAGCTGCTGTCTACTTCAGACTTCCATCCTCTCAGACCGTCCCCAGGCATACAGAAGAAAGATCTCATTTAGGGTGGGACTCAAGCTTTTTCGAGAGTCAGACTGCACAACAAGGTCACTGAAGAGTTCTGCAAGAATCTTGATTAAAAATATCATGGCAGATTTTTTTTTTTCTTGCATGTCCACTAGGCCAAGGCACAACCCTTTTGACATGGATTTCTTTTTTTAATAGGTCTAGTACAGTGCCTAGCATATAATAGTGCTCAGTAAATAGTATTTTTCCTTTTTCCTCTGCAAGGGCGTTGTTTAAAAAAATGAACTATGGAGAAATTTTAGAAGAGGGAGAGACAATTATGTATAGCTAAGGTGAGGATCAAAATATTTTGTGCATTATGCTGATTTGAGCCAAGGACTGAAGGGTGGGTACATTCATTCATTCCACTGATGCTATCGTCTGCCCACTATATTTCAGGTACTGCTATGGATGAGAACAAAATGGTGACCAAAAACAAACATAAGAGTTCACAATCTTGTGAAGCAAACAAACATGCATCAAATAATCACATAAATAAATGTGAATTTCCATGCCACGCAACATAAATAAATGTCCAAAAGGAAAATGGTGAAATAAATTATAGGCTCTTTTGACTTCATCTTATGTAGCCATTGAAATTGTTTCCACAAACTGTAAAATAATTACGATAACACTGAGCATTTTACAAGTGGGATATAAAAATACAGAGTATCATTTCTGTTTTATAAATACAAATGCATGTTTGCCCATGCATAGGAAAGTTGATTATATACAACGCTGAGCAGTGATTATTCCTGGTAATGAGATTTTGAAGCATAGAGCAGGTTCTCATTTAAAGAGTAATGGTTTGCCAGGAGGCAAGTAGATTTGTTTTTCCATTGTTTGAATTTACAATTAGAGCCTTTGCAGGCTTGAAATGAGAGACTAGAGTTTTAACGCATATAATCTCTCTCTCTCTCTTTTGGTTCTTTTTTGTTTTGACGGGGCGGGGACTGCAAGTAAAGGTCCATGAGAGAACAGACTTTTACATTCTAAATGAAACGTGCATCCAGTGGTCTTATCTATGTAATAATGTATTAATAAACTATTACTATGCAATTTGTCTGAGAGAAAGAAAGAATGTTTGATTTTGCCCTAGGAAGAAACCCAGTTTTAAAAAAATAAACGTTTGGTGACTTTTTCCTCTGAACCCTGGATGGATGTGACAAATACTACTTCTGATCACTGTTACGTGGTCCCATTCTCCTTCTGGGGTACACTCAGGGGACTGTACTTTACTGACAGCTTGTCGTCCTGTGTGTCAATGGTGAGGCTCCTTTCTGAAGAAATTTTACCCTAAGAGACCCATCCACTCTGCATTTTGCTGTGAGGCAAATGCAGAAATATTTGCTTACATGGGAACTCTTTCAGCTTGAGTCCCTCAGTGACTGTGGAGCAGAGACCCTGAAACCCCCACTCCCGCTTCCACTTGCTACCACCCCAGGCCCACGTTGCACACGTAACTTAAGTGAAAGATAAGCCTGGGCTGTTTCAGCCACTAAGATTTGGAGTGTTTGGGGTTACCCCAGCATGATGCAGGCAGCAATTTCAGCTCCTTGCTGGCATTGGCTTCTCAAAGATCAAAACAGCCTCCTAAATATCCAAGTTCTCAAATGATGACAGAGTTGCATGCTGCTGCCACTTCCAGTGGACAGTGGAACTTTCTTTTAGAACAGAAAGCCACACTGGAGGGCACGTGACATGAAATGCCTGGAGGATGAGCTCCTTCTGTGATTTCTAAAGAGCGTGCGTATTTAGTGCCAAATGCCCAGATGACAAATGAAAAATTCAGTCAAACGTCTATGTGTTCTCAAATAGTATCTGGATGCTTGCAATCAGGCAAAACATCTGGTCAACTGCTGCGTTTGGAAAATTTTCATTGGCTATTTAGCATTGTCGATAAAGAGGTTAAAGTCAAGGATTCAGTCTGAGTTTGGGCATAGAAATCCTCTGGTGAAGTGGACCAGAGATAGACTTGTGCAGAAACAGACTAGATGTTTTATTAAATGCTCTGTAGCTCTAAAATTGGGAGATTCCCGCCCCTCCCCACACTAAGAGACACCCCTTAGAAATCTACTGTTAGTAGTATACCACTTTCTTTTTGAAATACCAATTTCCTCTTTGAGGTGCCAATATGGCTGAGGTGGTCACAGCACTTTGTCATACATGTATTTGAAAATCACTGAGGAGAAGGATGTTTAGGTGTTAGGTAAGCTAGTGCAGGATGTGAAGTAGGAAGTGGGATAATTAGAGAAAAATACGAGGAGAAAGAGCCAATTTCAGGGAGTAGGAAAGAGCTCCTAAAATAAAGTGACAGAGATCTCCAGAAGTTCTTTTCTTCTCTAGGCAGATGAAGACTTATATTTTTTCCTCTAACATGAGAGTTTAATAAAAAAAAATGTGCAAATGTATTGTGGAATTCCTGAGCTACAGATAGAGAGAGATTGAGAGAGAGAGAGAGAGAGAGAGAGAGAGAGAGAGAGATCTATACGCATGCTATGAACTGAGAAAATTCAAAATTACTTTTGAAGAGAAAAGGTCAGCATTACTTTTGAAGGAAGCATAGATTTTCACATTCTAATTGGGACTGCTTTCCATATTAAATAATACTTTAGTACTAGCCAGTGATTTCTACTTTTTCATGTTCTGTTTTCCATAAACTGATAGAGTTTAGCGAGGCAGGGGCTGTAAACAGGGTTCCATGTCTCCTCTCCAAAACAGGGAGTCCCCGCCTGCTTCAGAACTGTCCGTCTTGTATCCACCTGATGTCAGCTACTTTTGTTTTGGGAAGTGCTGCTTTTTTGCTGTTGGCTTCACAATAGGATCACAAAATATTTCTTTTCTTTTTTTTTTTTTTTTCACAAACTATTTCAAGGTCATGTTCAGTGCCCTCTGGAACTGAGGAGGAAGTGGAGGAAACCCAGTTTCCTGCTAGAATCAGTGGAGCTTCTGGTACAAAAGGTCACTCTTGGGTATAACAGCTAGTGTGGCTCTGAAACCCACCGAGGGAATTGGGCCAAGCAGACATGGGTGTGGAGCAGGAATTGGCCTTCCACGAATTCACTAGGCCTCATGCTGGTGGATAATAATGACTTATGTGTCACAGATTTTTATCTAATGGGAGCGTAAAGGGTTTTAAATCCCTATACTCCCATCAACGTCTATACAGCTAAAAGGAACTTAAAACACAGCCATTATTCCTATTGTTTATATTTTGGCTTAGGAGGGATGTTTAATAAAACATGCAGAAATATCTGGATGGAGAAAACATTTCAACTCACATGATTATAATCAGATTCCTGCATCTAACATCCCTCACTTCAAATCATTGAAGATGAGTGTTCAGAATGATAGTTTTATGATAACTCTCTGTGTGGTTGTCCAATGTCATCATTGTTAAACCCAAAGACCCATTTCTCCTTCTCCTCCCCCTGCTTTTTTTTTTTTTTCCTTGTAAGCAACCCATAGCTGCCTGTAGAGGTGAGCTGGTAATAAACATGTTACTATAGCCAGCAATCTTTTTGTTTTTTGTAATCAAAGTCAACATCAATTCCCCTATTTAAGTCATGGGTGTCCTGTCTGATTTCCAAACTTCCGTGGTGCTGTCACCTGCACTGATCATTGGACTTTGTGCCAGTGTTGACAAAGACAGTCTCACTTGAGTTTCTTGAGTTCCTACATGTCTTGCTGGATGTACCAAGACTGCAAGGTTCACAATCCAGTCCATTTCTCAAGTTTGCTTATGCAGCTGGGTACCTGGGAGATGAGGAATGTATCCCCCTTGGACAAAGAGCAGGGTAGGTTTCTTCTTACTAGAAAAGCAGTGGATTCCCCAACCTCCCCTGATGCTTGCTGTGCTGTGAATGATACAGTCCTTTGCTTCTGACCTAGGATCTCATGTTTTCTGCTAAGCCTTCAGGAAACGGTTATAGGCTAATTTTATAGCTTATATGTGGGATAAAATAAAATCTAGACCCAGAAGTCTATACTCTCTGAATTGCTTTTTGCATGTGCTTTTTATTCCTGAATCACCTTGAGTTCAAAATTCTGAGTCCTCTTTGCATTCTCTTTGGTAAACTTTGAATAGATATTCAGTCAGTGTTCACTGGCCATAATGATGAGATGCGCTTATGCCACGATGGGGTGAAATTTTGACCTCAAGACAACAAAGAAATAATTGTGGCAACTTGTAACACCGTAATAGAATACCACTCCTTGCTCACTTCTTACTCATGCTAACTCATGAAGTAGGTAATACTATGTTGTGGAGAAGGTCGTCTGTAGGAAACAGGTGTGAAGAATTAGATTGTAATGAAGAAATGCTGAGAATATTGCAGACATGGTTACTCCATGCTTCTGTCCCCACCCTTATGACAAGTAGTTTCAGGCAGAGCAGTCATTTGTCCGGAAGAAGTAAAGGGTACTTCAGGGGGGAAAAAAAGAACAGAACAGAGCTGCTACTTCTCTGTATATTAGTGCAATAACAATTTTTTCTCTGCGTCTTTACCGTTTACTGAGAAGGAAGTGGCAACTTTCTTTGAGCTAAAATCCATCAAGTCAAAAGAACCCAGTAGGTGCAAAGATTCTCTGAGTAATAAATTAGTTTATCTTTTTGAGGTAGAAAATACTCATTTCTCTACCAGGTAAATACATGAACTAATTTCCTTCTCACTTAAACAGATATACTTGCAATGCTAAATGATGCGCTGATACACACGTGTTACACTAATTCTGGGTCTTGGAAGGCATTTGCAGGAGAACTGCCTCTGGTGTGACCACCATGAGAATTGGTTTCTCGGATCTCCTCCCACTGCAGGGAGCATAACTGACTTAGAACCCCAGCTACCTGGCTTTGAAATTCATTGCCAGGTTTCTTCCAAGGCCACCTTTCCCATGTGTTGCTCTTAGTCATTGACCGAGTATGACAGGAAAACTATGGCAAGCTCATTCCTGGGACATATAAGACTCTTCTGATGAATGACTTTGGTAGAGGACTCCCCAGCATTCTTGCAGAACTTTCCTTACAAGTCCCTGCAGTCTAAAACACTTCCACTTGAATTTCTTTTCTTCTTTCTATTCTTCATTCAGAGTGAGACTCGCGTCACCTTCGAATGGCTCTCCTAGCCTCCCCCAAGTCCCTCTGCATTTCTTCTCACATAAAACACAACCTGTTGGGAGGGTTGTGTTTTACGAATATGTCGGCTTCTCTTTTCAAAGAAACAGATCAGTGCCCACCTCACAGGACATGCTCAGTGTGTCCTTACTGTACTGAATGTCAGCTATGTCCTCGGTCACTGGCTATTTCATAGGGAAGCACTTTGAAGTTTGGCAAATAAGACCCCACCCGTGGGAATTGTCTTTGCGTGTCTGTCCGCCTCTTGACTGCTGAGAAACAGTGTTAATTATAAAATTATAGAATGTTCTATATCAATACTTTTTTTAAAAAAAAAGACAAGCCATCATGATTTAAGACCAGTCAGTTGAGTCTTTGAATGTGAAATTAGGATGACGTTCTACCAGCACAGAGGCAGATCTCAACACTGACATTTCCTTCCAGGGCCTTCCAAAGAGTGGTCAACTGCATGTTCCGGTCTCCTCCTCAGTATATTATCTCCACTTATTCCCCCTCCTACTGGACTTGTTAATATCCATCAGAATGAGAATTTATTTGCATACAATAGTGTGTCCAACAATCATTTTATGGCCATGTATAACAATATTGGTGTTCTTTTAGGATATCGTGATAGAACCCCAAATAAATGCATTCACCTATATTTGGTTGTCAGCTGCTGCAGAATAAGTTAAATTGGTTAACCCTCCAAATGATGGAGCAGTGAAGTTTGGTGAGCAACTTCTGGTCACAAGGTGAGGCAAGGGAAATATAACCGCTCCCACCCCCACCCCGTGTCTTTTATTCCTGCAAAATGTGATAGCTGTCTGTTGGATGTATAAAATTTAGTGGACATCATTACATATGTTTCAAGCTTAATTTTAAAGTCATTGCAAAAGAAACTGTATATTCTTAGGGTGATTTGCACTGTTTCATGTAAGAACTTCAGCACCTCTCCATACCTTATGGGGGGGAGGGTCGGCAGATATTTCTGAGGTTCCACTCTGGCCCATGTCTGTATGTATGGTACCCTATGCAGCTATCTATTCTACTATTTTTCATCATGAGGATGCATGGAACTTTCAGTGGGGCCTGCAGCCTCCATAGCAGTCAGGTAGGAAGCGTAATACTCCTCCCTCTGCTTTCAGATGCGCCAAACTATGGAATTCTTTCTCTCTTGCTAGGTATCAGCCCTGGGAGGTGAGCATAGATTTCCTTTCTCTGGGACCTTCCCTGATCTAAAATTTCTTCTCTAATTTCCTTCCTCTATTCATCTTAAAACATTTTGTCAAGTATGGTAAAACAGTATGTTGTGAATGACAGGAAATATAAGTTCTACCTGATTGAACGTTTCAGTTTTTTTCTTCTTTTATATCTGAATCTAGTCTTCTGCACTAAAAAAAAACAAAAAACAAAAAACAAAACAAAAAAACACAAAAAAACACACCCACAATTATTGTTAACTTTCTTCTCTGCTTCTTCTTACTCTCCCCTAAAAGCATAAAACTCTTAGAAGTAAACATAGCAGTACATCTTGAAAACCTTAGATTTTGGTAATGGACTCTTGGATCTGACACAAAAAGCATGCAATAAAAAAAAATAGATAAATTGAACTTTGTCAAAATTAAAAACTTTTGTGCATCAAAGGACATTATCAAAAAAGTTAAAATACAACCTGAAGAATAGGAGAAAATGTTTATTTACAAATCATTTATCTGATAAGAGTTTAATATCTATATATATATATATAATATATAAAGAGCTCCCAAAACTCAACAACAAAAAGACAACACAATTTAAAAATGGGCAAAGACTTGAATAGATATTTCTCCAAAGAATATATACTAATGGGCAATATACACATGAAAAGATTCTCAGTATCACCAATCATTAGGGAAATGTAAACCAAAACCATACTCATACTGGGATACCAATTTACATGTACCAGGATGGTTATAATTTAGAAAAATGAAAACTTGTTGATGAGCATCTGGGGAAATTGGCATCTTCCTCTGCGGCTCGTAGGAATGTATTACTGTGCAGTTTCTATGGAAAAGAGTTTGATGGTTCTTCAAAATGCTAAATATAGAATTACCATAAGACGCAGAAATTACACTTTTAGGTATGTACTCCACATCGTTGAAAGCAGGGGCTCAAAACAGATGCTTCGACACCAGTGTTCACTGTAGCATTATCCACAATGACTAAGAGATGGAAACCACTCAAGTGTTTACCAACAGATGAATGGATAAACAAAATGTCGTGTATACATATGATGGAATATTAGTCAGCCATGAAAAAGGAATGGAGTTCTGATACATGCTACAACAGAGCTGGGCCATAAAAATAGTATGCTGAATGAAATAAGGAGACACAAAAGGATAAATATTATATGATTCCAGTTTTATGAAATATCTGGAAAGGTAAATTCATAGACAGAGAGTGGATTAGAGCCTATCAGGAGCTGGCAGGTTGAGGAGAATGGGAGTTAGTACTTAGTGGTTATTGAAACTCTATTTGGGGTGATGAAAAGTTTTGGAAATAGATAGTGGTTATGGCTATACAACATTGTGAATGTAATTAGCACCACTAAATTGTACCCTTAAAAATGGTTAAAATGGCAGTAAACAAATACATAGGTGGTTTCATTCCCCTATACCAAATAGACTAGCAGGATTTGAAAGATGAGTTTAAGTATTAGTTCATGGCTAGTGGAAATGGATATATGAGGTCTGGCAATTACATTCATGAACTTGTTGCAATGGTGCTGCTAAACATTTTTTTATATTAGAGGGATTATTCGTGACGAATTTGTACCAACTGGACAAACAGTTAACTAACTTTACTATTTGGAAGTGCTGAAAAGACTGCATGAAAAAGTTAGACGACCTGAACTTTTCGCCAACAATTCATGGCTCTTGCATCACGACAATGCACCATCTCACACAGCACTGTCTGTGAGGGAGTTTTTAGCCAGTAAACAAATAACTATATTGGAACCTCCCTACTCACCTGATCTGGGCCCCAATGACTACTTTCTTTACCTGAAGATAAAGGAAATATTGAAAGGAAGACATTTTGAGGGTATTCAGCACATCAAGGATAATACGAGGACAACTCTGATGGCCATTCCAGAAAAAGAGTTCCAAAATTGCTTTGAAGGGCGGATGAGGCACTGGTGTCAGTGCAAAGCTTCCCAAAGGGGAGTACTTCGAAGGTGACCGTAGTGATTTTCAGCAATGAGGTATGTAGCACTTTTTCTAGGATGAGTTCGCAAACTTAATTGTCTGACCTCGTAGACACACTCGTATATGACTTGTATATTTTGATATGTTTATTTCACAATAGGAGTTTCCTTTCTATTCAACCAATTCTTTTCTTGTCCCAAGATAAACAAGCAAAAATATCCTCTAGGTTTTGTTAAGAGGAGGTTTTTGAACTGATTGGAAATAGTGAATGGACATTGTATGTCTGAACCTAATGGACATTGTATGTTTTTACATCCTGATTTGCCAACAAGCAGATATAATATTGGTCCCCTTACAGAGTAAACAGGCACATTAAGTAAACATTCTCAGATTAACCACATATTAGTACACCAAGGATTTTACATGGTTAGTGCTTAAAAGTTTTTTCCCCCCAAATAGACATATAACGATGTCTTCAACCCTATACTGCATATATGTTCATTTCAACTGTATCCTTATTCCTAAATGGACCACAGCAGGGGAACTAAGACTTTGTAAGTCCCTGCTAGTGTTGGTTATTTTGTGTGTACTTCTCCTGACACAGTCTTTGCTCTTCTCCATCCTGCCCCTCATCCAGGCTCACCTGCCCTGTGGCATTTAGTTGGGGTTGACAGTGCAATGCAGGAAATTGGAGAGTGAGAGGAGGCAGCGTCAGCGTTATTTATTCCTGCTCGTCCCTGCCTGGTTTGGAAGTGGCTGCGTTCCTTTACCAAATGGCCTCAGCGCTTGTGGGCTGGCTTCTCTCCCAGGGTCCCAGCTCCTGCCAGGCTCCAGGACAGCTCCTTCCCTCTGCCTTCAATGCTGGGAGTGATAACAGGTCTTCCTGCTGTTGTATCAACATCCTCTGTTCGTTCCTTATCCTCTGCAATCAGTCCCTATATCAAACCCTCTTCAATTCCCCGCTTTGAAGGAGCCATAGTTTTCCTGCCGGAAACACTATCTCTCAGAAATTATTTTATTTAATTCCCACAATACCCCTGTCAGGGGTATCACTCTAAAGGTTGCAAAACAGAATCATACCTACTGAAAAATTGTAACTTAGATTTAAATCTGTATTTGACTGATGCCACGCCCTTGCTCCTTCCATGGCATATACTTTCCTTCTAGAAGGTTAGTTAGTACTCATTTAGTGCCATCATCCATACATTTACTATTACGGTTCATATTTTGCAAATGAGAAACTGAGAATAACAACTTTTTTCTCCTGCCATCCCCTGTACACACACACAAACACAGCTTACTGTCCTCATTATCAGGGTTTTATTCTGCCTCTATCTTCTTCAGCATAATGTTTGAACTCTTCCAAGAAAGCTTTGTCCAGAGAAATGAAAGTTAAAAATAAGTTTAATGTTCCTTTCAGGAACTTCCTGAAAAATCCATTTTTAAGGAACATAAGACTGTTTGACTTTTCAATATATAACATCAAATGACTCTTTTCTCTTTAAGACTCTTCCGTACCCTTACCTCAAAGCCCTTATTTGGTTGCACCCACCAATCCTAGAGCAGTCTATCGTGATTGTCACCCCATCCTAACTAAGTCCCATCCCTTGACTTGAAAGACTTGCCTTACACCAAACCCCCAAACTTCATGAATATTAACTTTGCTCTCTCCTTTCCAAGATGCTACTAATTGATTGTCAAAGTAGTGGTCTCCCTTACTGAGGTAAACAATAAACTCAGATTTACCTTTTAAACAGGTTCTTTTGGTGATATTATCAAGGATTCAGCATGTGATAATACTAACATTTATGGAACTTAAATAATTGCCCATGTCCATTGAGATAGGAGGGGGTGTTGCTAAGGTTAAAGCCCAGGTAGTCTGACCCTGGAGCCCTCTCATAAACAGCACCCTATTTTGCCCCCAAAAGGAAAATGTGACAAATAACCCAGGACAAATGTTACTGCTTGATCCCTCATGGCTTGGGTACCAGAGCATTATCTTTTCAGCTATTCAGAAATAAAATGACAAAATAATTAGTCTTTTTTTTTCATCTTCCAAAGCTTAACGTTTAAGATATTGTTACTTAGATTACAAATATGTCATAGAGGTAATTAACAAAAGTAATATAATTTTTTTATAGTGTCATCTTGTCACATGAAAGTGTTACATTGTGTTTTATCATTCCTGAAGTATGAAAAAAAGGACGTGCCTTGACATGGTGTCATAACCAAAGTACCTCTTTCTGAGTGGTTTTCACTGTGCAGCACAGATTATTTTATCATCTAAATAAAACAGAGTAGAATTTTACTTTTAAAAAATGACTGTTACGATAAAAGTAGCCTTTTTAGTAAAACAGCACATGATTTTATTCTTGAGGTGCCAAAGGGTATAATTTAGAAAAACAGGCGTGAGAATTAAAACTTTTAAATTACATATTTAAAGGTAATCATGGAAATATGAACTGATGAATATAACCAAAAGGAATCAAGAAAGTTTCTAGAAAATTCTGGAAGTGGATCCTGTTCCTCTTCTTGTTTATTTTGTTGTTCATGGTAATCTGTGTCCTTTGGACACTCTGAAAAACTCTGATGCAAACAGATGTTCATGTTTAAAGTCCTTTTAACCTAGTGATATGGGGAGCAACTCTCTAAGCAGGCTTCCACTGAGTTGATTCTCCCGATTGACTCTCCCCCATCTCTCTGTGAAACACACTGGTTGATTCACACAGCAAACTGCCCTTCATTGCTGCTTCACTGCCCATGAACTTGTGCTCCACCAGTTAAGTTGTACTCATAGGAGGCCCTAGACTCCATTGTGTTTGAACCCAAACCTTGTCTTTGTAATAATATAAAACTACATATTACTAAGATGACAAGTTTTATAAGAATAATGTTGCAGTGAAAACGAAATTAAACACTTCAGAAAGCAAATTGCCTTTCAAAAATGGATTCAAATGAAAAAACCGACAAAAGAATTGGGAAAAAAGCTTTCAATGTCTAAAAACAATTTTCCTCTTAGATCGTAAGTTCTTTTTCTCACTTAAGGAAACAGACCCTGGAAAATGTTGTAGATGAATTAAGAGTTATAATTTTTGCAAAAAAATAACAGGTGGACCTTCAATCATCAGATTCATACTCAAAGAAAAAGCTTTGGGTCTACTACAAAAGATTGGCAAATGAATATACATTTATATGTTTGAAGTAAAATAAAAAGTTCAAGGGTCTCTATGTATCTCTTTTATGATTATCTAATATGGCTGACATTTTTTGATTAACCAACTGTGAGGGTTAATTTTATGTGTCAATTTGACTGGGCCTAGAGGTGCCCAAATATTTATTGAAACATTATTCAGTGTGTGTCTGTGAGGGTATGTTTAGATGAGATTAACATCTGAACATTTGAATTGGTAGATGGAGTAAAGCAGATCGCCCTCCCTAATGTGGTGGGCCTCATCCAATCAATTGAAGGCGCGAATAGAACAAAAAGTTTCACTCTCCTGAAATAAGAGGGAACTCCTTATGCCTTACTACTGACCTGGGACATTAGTCTTCTCCTACATTTAAACTCAGACTGAAACATCAGCTCTTCTTGTGTCTGAAACCTGCCAGCTTTCAAACTGGAACTGCACCATTGGCTCTTCTAGGTCCCCAGCTTTCTGATTGCAGATCTGGGACTTGTACTTGAATATTTAGGATATGGCAAAAGAGCAAGAGCAATTGAAGACAACTAAGGACCAGATGATGAAATAAGAGAAAAAGCAGGAGGAGATGGTGTCATTCTATCCCTCAAAAAGAAAGACATAAAGCAAGATGATACTTGTCTTAGAACCAGCAAGAACTTGGGAACTCAAGGTATCAAGAAACTTTGAAAGATCAGTTGAATATTTGCTTATGAAACAGGTCCTCACATTTTCTCCTCCAATCTTTAGCCAATGGGTGTCCTGTCCTTATACCAGCAAAAGGTGGAACTTTACTCTCCAGAAAGGTTCACTCTTTCCCCAAACAATGATGAGAATACTCCCAGCCTCATTTGTATATACCAAGTTGGAGAACAGAGAATTCCCTACAGGGAAAACTGGCCTGTGGTAAAAAACATACCTATATTTGCGTGCCCCTCAGTGAAAAAGCCAGTTTACGGTTGAGTGATATTCACCACTGACAAATTCTGCTCATGCAAATAGAGCTCCCAATGTGAAATACAGAAAGAAAGAGAGAGAGAGAGAGAGAGAGAGACAGAGAAACAGAGAGAGAGAAACAGAGAGACAGAGAGACAGATAGAGGGAAAGAGGGAGGGGGGCGGGAGGGAGGGAGGAAGAAAAAAAAACACAGCAATCAAACAAACCAAAAGCTTAGAGAAAACAGAAAGTGCTACAAGGATCAAGAAACTTCAAAAATACTTTAATAATATCTTCAAAGAATTACAAGATGATGTGGTACCCACAAAACGAGGACAGAATGTTATAAAAAGTGAATCATCAAAGCACAAGAATGGGTGTTTGGATATTAAAAATATATGAGAATTAAAAGAATCAGTAGGAGGGTTGGAAGGTAAAGTCAATAAAATCTTTTTAAAAATAGATGAAAAAGAAATAGATAATAGGAGAAGAAAGTTAAAACAAAATGAGGACATCTGTATAGGAGTACCAACACCTGAATGATAAGAGTTTCAAAAAGAAAATAGAAAAAAAGATGAAGGAAATAAGATATGCACAAAAATTCCTGGAACTGAAGGCCAGTTTCTAGATTAAAATGACCCACTGACTGCCCAGCCATACTAATGAAAAGAGAGGCAATAAAGAAACAAAAATCCTAGAAGATTTGAGAGAGAAAACATCAGGTCACGTACAAAAGGACTCGATGGCTAGAGCCAGTGGTGTTCAAAGGTGTTCTGAGCAGCATCAGGATGGTGGCTGCATAGCAAGGAAAGTGAGGCTGTGGAATGAGTCAAGCGCCTTGACTGCTGGGAAACCTGAGGTAAACAGGATGGAAAGGCATGAAGAACTCACATCCGACAGGAAGGTAGGTGGGCAATCAGCTGGGTCCCAACTTAGACGATGGTCCCCAGCAGGGACCTTGACCAGCTGCTGTTTGTTCCTGCATTTCTCCTGAAGCAAACAGAGGAACATTCAGCTATGATGGAAGCGTGTGCCTGGGTTACCCAATGCAAGTTGTCCCCACCTACAAAATACAGTCTTCTCTTGAGTTTTGTTTTATTTATATTTTTAAAAGTTTTTTCTTGCATGTGACCATCTATTCCACTGAAAATTTCCTAGGGTGGAAAAAAATCTCCTTACAGGCACGAGTCTATAAAAAGATTTCACAATAATTACGGCTACGTTGATGATTACTATTATATGACATGAGCTTTTCAAGCAATTGGTTGTTTTCCTGTGTGACAAATCCACTCTTTTGAAGTACTTGTGTGATTTAGGTATTGGATTTATTTTCTTAGCAATTGGCACCAGAATGCTTTTGGGGGAGGAAACGATCTTTGAGGAAATGCTTTGATTAACCACTGGGTAGAAGGTGGAGCCCTGTGGGGTGGGGTGTTCGGTACAGTCAAAACCACAAAAGAGGCTGGTTAAATTGCCCTTATGAGAATTATAGAGGAATTTCTCTTGTTTCTGAAAGGGAGAGGTGGGGAAGAGAGGGAACTAAAAAAGAGAAGGAAGAGAGCAGAATTTAGGAAGAGAAAATTATGATGTCTGCTGGATGAGAGGAGGTAAAACAGCCAGTGGGAAAAATATGGTGGCCAAAAGATGTTTCCTGAAGAGGATTGTTGAAGACTCAATGGAAACTATTTCAATTTTTACAACTGAACACACATTTCTGTGTCATTCCATACCGAATCTTACAGTGTACCACACCCACAAATGGGTATGTAAACTAGCTTGAGAGAAAGAGGTGATTTTTATGCCTCAGTCAACTCGATATTAAATAGAGACAGCTGCCTCAGAGGTATGAACCTCGAAATAGATTTGACCCTAAGAAGGTTTGTTCTCCAACAGTGGGAAGGCTGTGGATTTCCACACTATTCAAATGAGTTCAGGCCTGGACCTGTTTAGATCTCAAAAGCGTAGGAGATCCCAGCTGATACGTAGATTATACTTTTAGCAACACCTCACTAATGCGACAAACTCTTACCTGTAACTTTTTTTTTTTCTTTGATGGCCACTTTCTTATTATTTTAACCTAGAGCATGTTCAGTGCAAGCCACAGCTTGGTTTTCATTTACTTTCAGAAAAGCTTGTGTGAAATTAATTACGTCTAATGAATGGTATTTTTTTGTGTGTGAATTTCCCAGGCTTCCAAAATGAAGCCAGTTCCTTATTAAATAAGGCTTTTGAAAAGTCTATTCCATTATGCACAGTGTGCATTGTTTCCCTTATTTTGGATGCTTAGTAGCCCTTAAAAAACCTTGTTAATGCATTCCACATATGTGCTAGATTTGTTCCTGTGTTCTGCCTACTATCTATCTATCTATCATCTATCTATCTATCATCTATCTATCTATCTATCTATCTATCTATCTATCTATCTATCTATCTATCTATCTATCTATATTTATCTCTGTTACCTTTCCATTATCCAGTTTCTCCTTCATAGCTAGAGATTTCATTTCTTGGTAGCTAACCCTCATAGCGCAGAAGTGAAATTACATCTTAATTGATCTTCTATTTACTTTTCCTACTTCTTGTTCTTCGCAGGCATTTTTTTTTTAACCAGACTAATTTTCTTTTCTGCTATCATAGATTAACTTAAAAGGCTCCTCTGTGTTAATTCAAAGATTTTCCATAGTTAACGTTGCTTCCCTGAGCTTCTGATCAAATCGGTCTCCATAATCAAACTCATCTGTTAACATTAGCTGATTAAAAAAAAAGAAGAAGGCATCATTTTATTTTTCTTTATCTCCAACATCAGGGCATGTTTCTTTAATAAGCTGATAATTCTCACTGCGTTTATCAGAACTTGCCTGCAATAACAGACACTTTCTTTTCCGAACTAACCCACCATTTACTTGGAAGATGTCTGCCTGACTTAGTGACTTGGAAATTTAAGTGAATGCATTACTAGAGCAGAAGGAGCCATGTGGGGCATAGTTTCTATTTTCCCTGTTTCAAGGTTTAGTTCATTTGCAAACAGATCACAAAAATCCCATTAAACCATCACCAGGTCATGTTGTTAAATAGCATAATTAATTATTAGAATTTGCACGTAGCTGGGATAATTAAGGACAAAGGATAAAGAAAAAAATAAGAATATCATTACTTCTCCTCTAGTTCTTGCGTTGTCAACAGATACATTTACTCTATTGTTCTGAAAAAACAAATTGAACCACCATAAGAAACTCCCTCGTTTCCCCTGTTAAAAAAATTAAAATTCAACCAAGTAAATGTGAAGATCTAATTGTTTTTATTAAGCAGTTCAGGAATCAGGCAGCATCCCATCAAACAACGAGAAGAGGCTCAACGGGGGTTGGACAAAATGGAAGGTTTTTATAGAAAAGAAGGGTGAAGCAAGGAAGTTAATCAGCAAAAGAAAAGAAAGGATGTATCTTCTTTCTGTGGAGCTGGGGGGAATGGATAGGGCTCATGTGACAGATTATCTCATTGGTACTGGCCAGAAAATTCCACTGTTGATTAAGATTATGTTCCTGAAAGAGGCAGACGCAGCAATTAGGTTGGGTATTAAATCTAGGTTTGGTATCATGGGCTCTAACACAGGTGACGCCATTTTGGACCTGTGGTTTTCTCTTTAACACTCAATATGAGCAATAGACTTGAAAGCGTCTGCACACATCTTTTCCTCCTTGTTCCCAGGTGTCTCCCCCCCCCCACACAGGGCCAAAGTCTTCATGTGTACTTGGGATCCCATCCTCTCTCGCCTTCTAAAACATGTTACCTTATCAATTATTTCCTTCTTCTTCTTCTTTATGTTTAGTTTTGACCCATCCTATCAACACTTAAATATGTTCTAATCTTTCCCATTTAAAAAAAAAATTCTGGGTGCCACACCCCCTTCCTACAACCATTTTTACCCCAACTATTATCCTTCTTTGTACAGCCAAACATCAACAATTTCTCTATGTTCATGGCTTCTATTTTATCACATTCCATTTTCCCCTGTATACCCTCCCATCTGGCTTTGAGTCCCATGATTTCACTAAAATGACTCTTTCTAAAATCAAGAGAACTTTGTTATTAAGTGCAGACTGGTGTATTCATTCCACCTGGTTTCTCATTCTTATTTGGCACACTTTACCATATTTCTTTCAGGCAAACAGGATACCCGTGACTTCCCTCACCGCTGCAGCTCTGGTTTTACACTTATTTCTCTGACCACTTCTTCTCGGCCTTCTTTTCTGGATGTTTCGTCTACTATTTGTGGCAGCTACTCAGGGATTTGTCCATCTTCTTCTCCTAATTCTACATTCTCTCCATCATGCATTTTATATTTGCAGAGGTTTTACTTCCCATCTTTTCCCCCAAAAGATTTAAATGCCAGTGAATTTTAAGGAAGGTTCTGGTGCTTCCTATGTCTAAAGAGACTTTTTCTCTCTCCTTGGGGAAATATTCCCAGAAAAGAGTATGTGCAGCAACTGACATTTTGCCATTTCCACGTGGACAAATAATCAAAATGAGGAATTCTTTAACAGGCTCTTTGAGGAATTTTGGTAGATTCACAGTTTTGTCCACTGTGTTTTCTCTTTATGTTGTCTTCAGGATTCAGTGTGATAGCACTTAAAGTATCTTTGGGTTGTTTTTAGAGTTCTTATTTTTGGTTGAAAAAGGATATTGCCTACATTGGATCATTGCTTATTTCCTCCCCAGGAGAGGACATATTTCTAGGCTTTTGATAATATGACTTATTTGACAATACGACTTATTTTTACTACCAGGATACTTGATAACTATCTTACTTTTTTCAGGCATTACTTAATCAGGAGTAGCTCTCTGTTGGAAAAAAACTATTTAAAATATTTACTCTAGAAAATTCCTCAAACCTTTTTAGTGCAATGTAACATTTTGTAGTTGAATGGATGAGGTAGACAGTTACTTCAGGCAGCATGATTACTTCAATTACTTTAGAAAACTTTACCTAACTAGGAACATTTTTTAGAATCTTGTGTGTTTGAATATTGAGGAATGTCAACAGAGTGAAGGACTCCTACCTTATGAGGTTTATTTGCTGTTGAATCAATTAGGCTGAAAGTGCTCGTTTTATGACTTGCGAATTATGTATCTTATTTGATTCTTGGTGGGAGGAGATTTCTTTAAGGAATACTAACCAGGTTAAAATCTCCCACTAGAATGAACAATTGTGTAGAACGGTAGAAAGGCATGTGCTTTGGAATTAGGCCAGCGTAGATTCAAATGCTGCTTTAGCCACTTTTTAACTGTGATATTTATTAGGAGATGACTTAACTTTTCTGATCCTTACTTTATCACCTGTAAATTACGGTTTTTTATAAAGACTTTTTTTTTAGAGCAATTTTAGGTTTACAGCAAACTGAGAGGTTGGTATAGAGATTTCTCATATACCTTTTATCCCCACACAGAGCTAACTTCCCCCATTATCAACAGCATTCACCAGACTGGTACATTTTACCAAGAATAAACCTACATTGAGACATCATAATTACCCAAAGTCCATAGTTTACCTTAGGGTTCTCTCTTGGTGTTGTTGTACATTCTGTGGGTTTGGACATATGTATAATGACATATATCCATCTTTATAATATAATACAGAGTATTTTCACTGCTCTAAATATCTTCTGTGCTCTGTGTATTTATCCCCCACCTCTTCTCTCTCCGCTAGTAAACACTGATCTTTTTATTGTCTCCACAGTCTTGCTTTTTCCAGAATGTCATATAGTAAACTCATACAGCATGTATCAACTCTTTTCAGAATGGCTGCTTTCACTTAGTATTATACATTTAAGTTTCCTCCATGTTTTTTCATTGCTTGATAGCTCATTTCTTTTTAGTACTAAATAGTATTCCATTGTCTGGATGTACCACCGTTTATTTATTCATTCAGCTACTGAAGGACATCTTTGCTGCTTCGGAGCTTTATAATTATGAATAAAGGTGCTATAATCATCCATGTGCACATTTGTGTGTGTGTGTGTGTGTGTGTGTGTGTGTGTGTGTGTGTTTTCAACTCATTTTGGTAAATACCAAGGAGTGTGATTGCTGGATAGCATGGTAAGAGTATGTTTAGCTTTGTAGGAAACCACTCAGCTGTTTTCCAAAGTGGCTGTAACATTTTGCGTTCCCACCAGTGGCGTATGAGAATTCCTGTTGCTCCACACCCTTACCAGCATTTGTTTTTGTCAGTGTTCTGGATTTTGGCCATTCTAATGGGTATGTAGTGATATCTCATTGTTTAATGTGCATTGTCATGACGATGTAGGCTAGGGAGCATCTATCATATGCTTATTTGCCATCTGGACATCCTTTTTGGCCCAGTTTTTAATTGAGTAGTTTGCTTTTTTATTGTTGAGTTTTAATAATTCTTTGTATGTTTTGTATAACTGTTCTTTATCAGATGCGTCTTTTGCAAATATTTCCTTCCAGTAGGTGGCCTGTTTTATAATTCTCTTGACATTGTCTTTCACCAAGCAGAATCTTTTAATTTTAATGAAGTCTAGCTTATCAGTTATTTCTTTCACGGATCATGTCTTTAGTATTGTATCTAAAAAGGTACTGCATACCGAAGGTCATTTAGGTTTTCTCTTTATGTTGTCTTCTAAATATTTTGTAGTTTTGTATTTTACATTTAGGTCTGTGATCTATCTTGAGTTAACTTTGTGAAGGATGTAAGATCTGTGTCTAGGTACATCTTTTTTTGTTTGTTTGTTTTGTGCGTGGTTTTGTTTTTTTGTTTGTTTGTTTTTTTGCATGTGGCTGTTCATTTGTTCCTGCTTCATTTGTTGAAGAGACTATCTTTGCTCCATTGTAGTGCCTTTGCTCCTTTATCAAAGAGCAGTTGACTATATTTATGAGGGTATATTTCTGCGCTCTTCATCCTTTTCCATTTATCTATTTGCTTATTCTTTCACCACTGCCACACTGTCCTGATTACTGTAGCTTTATAGTGAGTCTTGAAGTAAGATAGCACCAGTCCTTCAACTTTGGTTTTTCCTTCAATATTATGTTGGCTATTCTGGATCTTTTGTCTCTCCATATAAACTTTAGAATCAGTTGGTCAATGTCCATAAAATAACTTTCTGGGACTTTGAGTGAGATTGCATTGAATCCGTATATCAAGTTGGGAAGAACTGACATCTTGACGATGTTGAGTCTTCCTATTCATGAACATGGCATATCTCTCCATTTATTTCATTCTTCTTTGACTTTGTTCATCAGTTTTCTCATTTTTCTCATCTAAACCTTGCATATATTTTGTTAGCATTATACCTAAGTATTTCATTATCTTGAATGCTAATGTAGGTGGTACTATGTTTTTAATTTCAAATTCTACTTGTTCATTTTTGGTATATAGGAAATCAATTGTCTTTTGTATATTAGCCTTGTATCCTGCAATCTTCATATATTGTTTATTAGTTCCAGGAGATTTTTTTGTCTGTTTGTTTTTTGTCACTTCTTTTGGATTTTCTACATAGGCTATCACATCATCTAGGAACAACAATGATTTTATGTCTTCCTTCACAATCTATATATTTTTATTTTCTTTTTCTTGCCTTATTACAAGACAATAATTTCTAATGTGATGTTGAAAGAAGTGATGATAAGGGGCATCCTTGCTTTGTACCTGATCTTAGTGGCAAAGCTTCTATTTGGTTGGTGCAAAAATAATTGCTGTTTAAAAGGTTAAAAATAATTGCAAAAGCCGCAATTACTTTTGCACCAACCTAAAGATTTCTCACCATTAAATATATTTTAATGGTAGGTCTTTTGTAGATAGTCTTTATTAACTTGAGAAATTTCTATTTTACTGAAAATCTTTATAATGAATGGGTATTAGATTTTATCAAATGTTTTTTCTGCATCTATTGATATGATATGATCATGTGGTTTTTATTTTTTAGTTTGTTCATGTGATAAATTGTATTAATTTATTTTCAAATGTTGAACCAGCGTTGCATACTTGGGATAGATCCCTCTTAATCATGGTATATAATTTTTTTTATACTTTTTTGGATTTCATTTGCTAATTATTTTTCAGGATTTTGCATTTATCTTCAATAGAGATATTGGTCTGTAGTTTTCTTGTAATGTCTTTATACAATTTTGAGATTAAGATAACGCTGGCCTCATAGAATGAGTTAAGAAGTATTCCCTCTCTTTGTTTTTTGAAAGAGATTATAGAGAATTAGCATAATTTCTTCCTTAAATGTTTGGTAGAATCCACCAGTGAAACCATCTGTTCCTAATGCTTTCTGTTTTGGAAAACTTAGTTCTAATTATGCTTATGTCATGGGTTATTGTGATCATTAGAGGAAATAAGTATGAAAAATATTTGATGATGATAATAATAATAATAATATCATCCCCGGTCAGGATCAAAAGCTTCTTCTAGATATCTACATGTTTCTGAAACGTACATATTTTGAGTTAGATATAATAATTAAAATGTGGACAGAATTTTGCAACTCATTTTACATATATTATATAGTTTTATCCTTAAAATAACAACCCATGTGGCAGGACTTATCCTTATTTTGGATGAGGAAGCAGAGTGTGGGAATGCTGGTTACTTTCTTCAAGGTCACCCCGTTAGTTAGTGCCAGAGCCCGGTGTTGAACTCAGTGTCTCATCACCTTACAGGGTGTTGATTGAGCTAGACCAATGTAGATTGAAATGAATCTTAGATCAACTCTAACAGTATTCAGCATGACGTCTTACACATAATAAATTTTTCATGATTGTCAAATGAATGAGTCCATCTAAAGGTATTACTAAGTGTAGCAGAAGCCTAATACTTCATTTACTTTTTAATTTATGATAGTCAAAGTAATTAAATATTAAACCTATTTGTAATAAAAATGGAAGGAAAGCTGGAAGATACTTATAGTGTGAAATCATTTTTAGTAGAGTTGGAAATAACTTCTTTTAAGCTAAGACAGTTTTATATTATCTCTCATGTGATAAATACTTTAATTTAGCATTTCTGATACTTCAGATGGAGTATTTTAGAATTTTGATCATTGCAATTTGCAGTTTCACTCCTATGATGATGTTTTTAACATCTAGTGTGTAATCAATTTATTTTTCTATTTATCCCCCCACACACCCACAACACACGCCCCCCCCCCCCACACACACACACACATGCACAGTTTAGTTTCACATCAAACTACTTGATGGAGTTTTAACCTTTTTTCTTCAGCACATAGACAATCTGAGACCATAACTAAAACTAAAAGCTTTTTGACCAATTTGACAGTTTATTGTTTTTAACCAGACTATTGCAGTCTGAGGAAAATAACATGAGTAGAAAAAAGTGGATTTGATTAGTTTAAGTTATTATAATCTGGAATTATTTAAAAACCATAGTACTGTGTTAGAGAATAATTTTTAAAGGTAAAGTTACGATTCTCATACAAATATAAAATGACCATTTCTCAAATATTTCATTTATCTTATTGATTAAATGAGGAAACAAAAAGATGTTATAACTAGTTCAAAGATGGCAAAAAGCACAGACATTTACAGATCAGAAATACTGAATAAATAGGCAAATGGATGCAACACAGCCTTCCTCTCCTTTTCTCTGGGGAAGTGTGGGGGAGGGGCTGCCCTCCACTAGACAGAATTTATTTGTGTATCTATAGAATTGCATTATTGCACTGCTATCAGTGTTCTCCAACCCACTGAGTTGTAAAATAGCCCAAAGACAGTGGAGTCCACAGAACCCTCAAGGAATCAATATCAGATAACTCTGAAGGCTGAGCTCTGAATCTGTAAACAATGCATAATTTTCCACTGAAAACACATATTTTCCCCTATACTCGGAAAATGGGGATAGGACCTTCCACCTTATCAAACATAGAAGTCAGACTGTGAATGTCCACTGTTTTACCATAGCTTACATTGAGAGAGAAATACTTGTTTGCTTCTTAGAGCAAAGCTGCACATCAAAAGAATTCAAGGAGATTCTGTCCTGGCCGGAGAGAATACGCATGGGGTAACTTCTCAACTTGTCTGCTTTGACAAAGTAATGGAACCGTCAAATAAGAGATTTGGACCCGTGGAAGACCTTTATGGATTATTCCAAATCTATGATTCTAAGAATTTCTTGCAAAGAAGTAACTTCTTTGCACCCCAACCCAGCCCAAATCTACTGAATCCATCTTTCCAAGATGAGTGAAAAGTTTCTTGAATTGAGCAGTTTTTCCAGCCCTCCACGGGGAACTGAGCTCCTGAAGAACTCGTTCTAATTGGCACGTTACTCCATGCTGTTCACCAGCTTGATGTAGAATCCTATTTTGAAGCTCAGCAAGAGAACACGGCACTGATTTTAGCAAGCATCAGTGACTGGACCTGGTAATGCAATGACAGGAGGTGTCCCAGTAACAATGTCTGCTGGCTGCTGGTGGAAACAGCCTCTTTATCAGCCTTCATTTGCAATTGCGGACCAGGAGGAAAGCAAGTAAACGTGGAAGGGGAAAAAGAAAGGAAAGATTTGCTTTTTTGTTTTTTAAAAGGGGTATATTTGGGTACAGTGTGTTTTTCCGGGACCAATCAGCTCCAAGTCAAGTCATTGTCTTCTGTCTGGTTGTGGAGGGTGCAACTCACTGGCCCATGTGGGAATCGAACTGGTGACCTTGGTGTTATGAGCACTAAGCTCTAGCCACTGAGCCAACCAGCCACCCCAAGATTTGCTATTTTTTTGCACCTCTGTGAAGTTATTTGAGAAATGGTGGTTTGTTCATTTTTGAGGGCTTTTAAACTATTCTCACTATGATCAATGTGTTTGGAGAGCTTTTTTAGCATTTGCTGGAGTTTATATTTTTCTCTTGATGAGAATGCAGTTCTCATTAGCACTGATGGCAATTCCACATTGTTTTTGTCCCAATTTGCCAACTATTTCCTTTTGGAAAATGAATATTTCCTTTTTATCTCTCCTAAAACTTCTCCAGCCTTCAGCATTTAGGTGGATTTAAAATGTACTTTAGCCTCTTGCTCTATTTATAGCTTCCAAGTATTTGCAAGTGATATTTTTGTGAAAGTTACTTAGTACCCATATGAGAGTAAATAAGTGATGGAAAAATCTATTAAATTAAGAATTTCATTTCTTTAGTGTAATGCTTAGTCCATCCTTCATGAAGAAAAAAAAAAAGACACACAATACACATTTGTGACAAGCTCCTTTAGTATGGGTGTGGGTGTGTGTGTTTCTGCATCTGTTGTAGACTCGTGAGATTATTTTAGTAGAAATTGTAGTTGTCCTTTTATGGAAATCAATACAGAACAACAAAGCCTATTTCCTCTTGATAACAGTAATTCTTTAAATGGAAAGTACCCTTGGCCATTGTTTCACTTTTAAAGTTTCAAATTATTTTAGTGCGATTGACGAGAGCAGCAGCTCCTTCACATTGTTAATAATTGTATCCTGTTAGTTTAAGACCTTTGCCCAATTTATGGTTAAATTGCTCTAATTACAGTTGGATGTGATGCAAGTAGTTCTTGGATTTAACCATGACAGACTTTGGAAACTGTAGTTTTGGTCAAACCAGCATCCTCGTAGAGATTACGGAGAACAAATATAATGCTCTTTTAGCCACCTTGTCATCTTTGTATCTGTTTATTTTTAGTTTTCAAGTACAGTTGATATTCAATCTTATTTTATATTAGTTTCAGGTGTACAGCACAGTGATTAGACATTTATATAATTTATGAGGTGATCACCCCAATAAGTCTAGTCCCCACCTGACACCATACATAGTTATTACCATGTTATTAACTGTACTCTCTGCTGACATCCCCATGACTTTATATCCCCATGGCTATTTTGTAAATCCCAATTTGTACTTCTTAATCCCTTTACCTTTTTTCACCCAGCCTCCAACCCCCATTCAGTCTAGCAACTATCAGTTTATTCTCTGGATCTATGAGTCTGTTTCTGTTTTGTCTGTTCATTTTTATTGTTCTTTAGATTCCACATAGAAGTGAGATCATATGGTATTTGTCTTTCTCTGCCTGTCTAATTTCACCTAGCATAATACCCTCTAGGTCCATTCATGTTGTCATAAATGCTAAGATTTCATTCTTTTTATGGCCAAGTAATATTCCATTATATATATGTATCACATCTTCTTTATCCAATTGTCTACTGATGGTCACCTAAGTTGCATCCGTATCTTCTCTATTTGTAAATAATGCTGCAGTGAACATAGGGGTGCATATATATTTTGAATTAGTGTTTTGGATTTCTTTGGATAAATACCCAGGAGTAGGATTGCTGGGTCATAAAGTAGTTCTATTTTTAATTTTTTGAGGAACCTCCATACTGATTCTAGCTCTGTGAAAAATGCCATTGGTATTTTGATAGGGATTGTACTGAATCTAAAGATTGCTTTGAGTAGTATGGACATTTTAATGATGTTAATTCTTCCTATCCATGAGCACAGTATATGCTTCCATTTTTTTGTATCTTCTTCAGTTTCTTTCTTCAATGTCTTGTAGTTTTCTGAGTGCAGGTATTTTACTTCCTTGGTTAAACTTTTTCCTAGGCATTTTGCTCTTTCTGGATGCATTTGTAAATGAAATGGTGTTCTTAATTTCTCCTTCTGGTAGTGCATTATTATTGTATTAAAATGCAACCAATTTCTGAATATTAATTTTGTACCCTGCTTCTTTCCTGAATTCATTTTTCAGTTCTAATAGTTTTTTTTTTTGGTGGACTCTTCGGAGTTCTCTTTATAAAATATCATGTCCTCTGCAAATAATGAGTTTTACTTGTTCCTTTCAAATTTGGATGCCTTTTTTTTTTTTTTTGGTTTGATTGCTATGGCTAGGATCTCCAATATTATGTTGAAAAAAGTAATGAAAGTGGACATCCCTATCATGGTCTTGAACTTAAGGACAACACTGTTAGCTTTTCACCATAGAGTATGATTAAAAAAGAAAAAAAAAAAAGGCTATTCAGGTCATGCCAGAATCTTCATGTCTGTGATCTTGCTTATCTCCATGTCCTTATATTCTTGGAACCTTTGTTTGGTGATCCATTTAGAGTCCCCTCTCTGCTCATGGCACGTTGCTCTGAGTCTGATTTCCCCCAAAATTTAAAATAGGAGGTTCTCTGTCCTCTGTCAATGACCCACATCTTTCCCCTAAATTACTATAAAGGCCAAAATTAATCCTCAGTCTTCCAATTCTTCATTATTTTCAACGAATCCAGAATCATCTTTGTTTTTTAAAACTTTCATTTACTTAAGTGTGTTTTTCCAGGACCCATCAGCTCCAAGTCAAGTAGTTGTTTCAATCTAGTTGTGGAGGGCGCAGCTCACAGTGGCTGATGTGGGGATCAAACCGGCAACCTTGTTGTTAAGAGCACGATGCTCTAACCAACTGAGCTAACCGGCTGCCCCAGAAGAATAATCTTTCTTAAAACACAAATTTCAACCTGCCATTCTCTGCCTTCTAGCCTCTTTCCCTTCAGCTCCTTTGGGAAGGGACAGAAGCCCAATTGATGGCTCTAGCCATAGCTCGTGCCATGACTTGCTTCACACGCTATGCTCTAGTCTGGGGACTCCAGGGTGGGGTCCCCAGACCAGCAGAGTCAGCACCACCTGGGGACTTGTTAGAAGTACAGATCCCTCAGGGTTCCACTCCAGACTTCTTGAATCACAAACCCTGGGATGGAACCCAGCAATCTGTGTTTTTGTAGTTCTCTAGAAGATTCTGAGGCAGGCTAAAGTATGAGAACCGCTGTCATTCTAAACACTTGGAATTCTAAAGCCTGCTTTCTCTTTCTCACTTCCAGAGTTGATTATCCTCTCCCGTCACGTACGATTTCCACCATTCCACCCACATTATCTCCACTGGGCTAACTCCTCTCTGTCCTTCAGTACAAGACATAACCTCCTCTGCATGTTCTGGAAATCCCCACACTGGGTCCCGCATCCCTACTTTGGGTTCCCATGCAGACCCTGTGCTACCATTATCCTAGCCCTTCCCACCTAACAGCCTGATATTTCACTGTCATGCTCCCTCCTCCCCCAAGGCTATAAGTACTGTAAGAATAGAGTAGTCAGCAATAGTTCATGTAATTCTTTTTTCCTCAGTTGAGCATATGCCTCAATCAAAACAGGTCAGTAAGGGTGAAACAAATGTCTATCGGACCAAATGCTTTACATCAGCTTCTGATTGTCATTTAGAATGCCTGTCATCATTTCATACATGTACATGATGTTTCCTTAGTTTGATTTTAAAATTGAAAACAATTCTCAAGAGTAGACATCATTGTCTGATACATTCCTCTTTTCTGTCGACAATGTTAAAGCAACATGGTCTGCACATGGGATTTCATTTCAAAGCGTTACTTGAAATGGCCTTAGCATCACTGATCATCTTCGGGAAGAGATGAGGATGTGGGCAGGATGAGGTTTATCAGTAGGTTAATTTTGAATGAGCCTTTGCTGTTTATGTCCTTCATGTATGTGAGCCTGTGCCGATGAATAGCACACAAAGTCTTCTGGAGTTTTCCTGGAAGACTGACCTTATTTGTTTATCTGTATTGTGCAAGTATGTTCTCCTATTGCCAAACCTGTAGTCTTTTCCTGTAATTAAAAGCATTTATTCCAGAAAAAAATACTGAGATATAATCAAAAGCTAGTGAATTCCCTCAAATCACTGAATGATTTCTACTAATGAAATTCTACTTCAAATTGCGCCCCCATGGATAACTAAAAGAGTAAACAGAGAAGCTTTTAAGGTGTTATCTTAATAGTTTCCAGGTTCATTGCTTAACAAAATCACTGAATGAATTAATTCAGGGTCTCACCTTATGGAACAGCTTCTGAAACACCGCTTCAGAGGTGGTTAGTGAAAATAATCTAAATATGATTTTAAATACAGAATTTCTGGTAATGCCAATACTGTTAAATATCACTAATCACTTCACTTCCAGCTTGAAGTAAGCAAGAATAAATATTGAAAAATATCCCTTACGTGGTTCAGTTCCAGTTCCTGGAATATAGTTCAGTGTATGATGGTATACACTTATAAAAACTTAGGGATTTTAGTAGGATTGAAAGGTCTTAGTCTCTTCTTTCTGAAAAGAACTGTCTCCTTGCTGAAATTTATAGGCTACTTTTGAAGTTTATATGGGGTAAGATAAAGCCAACTTACTGAAATACTTCCTGAGAGAACATGCCCTGTCTATTTGAAACTGGAAATACAGGCTTTGCGGTGGGTCAGATGACCAGCTGTTCGTCTTCAAAGACAGTATTGCTTCTGGGTTTTGTACAGATGCAGCGGATCCTAAGGACTGGGTGACTAGACCTCAGGATTGTGAGAATGAACACTGTCCTCCATACTTAAAATACGAGTATGGGCATGGTGCTCTCTATGGATCCTTGGTACTTTTTCTGAAGTGGAGGGTTGCCTAGTAAAAAGAAAATAGGCATGTAGTCAGGCAGCCCTGGAGTTACTCCCATCTACTCGCTGTGATCCTAGAAAGTTATTCAGTCCTGTTAGTCTTACTTTGTACACCTGCAAATTGAGGCCACTAATGCCTGTATCATAGACTTACAATATAAGGTCTGACAATTAATTTGTGAACTCATCCAACAAAAACTGCTACATCCAAGAAAAACTACCTCATTGCTGAATATCACTACAGTGACCTTCCAAGTACTCCCCTTGGGAAGCTATGCACTGACGCCAATACCTAGTCCACCCTTCAAAGCAATTTTGGAACTCTTTTTCTGGAATGGCCATCAGAGCTGTCATCGCATGACCCCTGATGTCCTGAATGTCATCAAAATGTCTTCCTTTCAATATTTCCTATATCTTTGGGTAAAGAAAGAAGTCACTGGGGGCCAGATAAGGTGAGTAGGGAGGGTGTTCCAATACAGTTATTTGTTTACTGGCTGAAAACTCCCCCACAGACAGTGCCGTGTGAGCTGGTGCATTGTCGTGATGTACGAGCCATAAATTGTTGGTGAAAAGTTCAGTCGTTTTTGTCTAACTTTTTCATGCAGCCTTTTCAGCACTTCCAAATAGTAAACTTGGTTAACTGTTTGTCCAGTTGGTACAAATTCATAATGAATAATCCCTCTGATATCAAAAAAAGATTAGCAACATCGTTGCAACAAGTTCGCAAACTTAATTGTCAGAGTTCGTACAATTTTATTCATGGTTACTGAACCTAAATTATACAAGATAGTGCTTAGCAGAGTGAAGAGGTGTATTCATGAGCGGCATTAATTAGGTATGGTTCTACCTCCATCAATGAGGAAGTGTGCAACTGTAGGAAAGCCACTTAAACCAAAGTTGCTATCACCAGTCAAACCTGGAATTTATGGCCTAACAGTAACCACAGTTGTGAAGCTCTCAACAGACATGAAGTGCCTTTGGGTGAGAATATCAACCATTTTCTGTTTCACCTATTCCCATTCACCCCAATAAACTTTAATAAAAAAGAAAAAAAAAATGTGTCTCAGAAAAAAGAAAAAATCCCATGGTTAGTATTTTTGGGGGTGATTTACTATTTTAAAATAGGTTGCCTTCGGGGAAGTGCTGAAAGGATGCATTTTCACAAAATTTGAAAAACAGTTTCATAGCTCTATGCACACCCCCTAAAGCAGTTGCTAAAAATGGTGCTTGGTGTTGTATCCCTTGGCTCAGAGCCTTCCACTTGCTGTGGGCACATTGAAAATAATACAGGAAATAACATGATTCAGGAGAAGTTAATTTGTCTTTTCTTAGGGCAGCCTCATCTGTGCCAAACTGAAACTACTTTTGAAGGTTCATGCATCAAGCTACATTGGTAGTATTTTAAGTGAAAAGCAGTGTATTGGCCTAGTGTTGGGCTCCAGGAGAAGTATATGCTGCTGAATCAACTGTGAAACTAAAGTCAGGTCATGTCATCCCATTGCTGAAAACCTCCCATCAGCATCCCATCCCACTAAAATCCTCACACTGGTCTACACAACCCTGCACACTGGGCCTCTTTTCCCTGTAACTTCATCTATGGCCATTCTCATCAACCTTCAGCTTCTTTCACATTAGCCTGCCCAGACAAACCCCTGCCTCACGGCCTGGACACTTCCTCCAACATTGCCAAGGAGGCTCTTTGCTCAGATATCTATCAATCTCCATGCTTCCTTTCCTCACTTATTTAAGACCTTTACCGACACTGTTATCATCTTATCATGGACCTCTCTAGCTACTCTTTCTGTTATTGCAACCATCCCATTGCTTCCCCCTTCTATCATTTATTTATTTCTCCTTAGTAATTACTATGAATATCCTGTATTTTTTATTTATCTTGTTAATTGTCTATCTCCTTCACCTCTTTGTGACTTACAGAAGGTCAGGGTTATTTTAATTTTTTTATTCACTACTTGTAAGGTATTTGCAATAAGACTTGGCCTAGAATAAGTTACCAATGCATTTTCACTGAATGAATGAATAAATGAATATTGACAGTCTGACTGGGGATAAATGATTCATCAGGACAAACCATCAGAGATCTTAGAGCATGTGCCCTCCAAGAAAAAGACCATGGCATGCTAATTCTCTAATGCCTCCCAAGCTTTGCAAAGCTCTGGAATATAGTGGGCACACAATAAATATTTATTTGTAAATCAATTAATGTATTAATTAATGAGTTAAACCTCCTAATTGTGACAGTGTATCCTGGCATAAGATATCATGGTTTAGGCAACTGTTTTCTTATTATAATTTGGCTACTAATTTTGTTTTAGGAGCTTAAATAAATTCTTTATTTCTGAGTCTCAAACTAAACTATATACAATGTATATAGATAGAAAAGTTTCAGTAAATGTTATGTTACGTTTTTCTCTTTTAAAATCACTCTAGCTCTAAATGACTCATGATACAATTTACATTTGCATTGTTCTCTTTGAGAAAGAGATTATAAATTCTCAGTTGCAACACAACCATCTGTAACAATAAAACAAAATTTAAATTTATACTCTCTTCACTGAGTTCTCTAAATTTCAAGCTCCACCTGTGCAGGAAGTATTATAGCACATAAACAAAGTCTTAATCATTGACTACTATCAATAAAGAGAAAAAGGGGGAAACATCTACAACATCCACAGGAAATTCCAAGCACAAATTCTCATAGTTGCCTCCATTCACTTGTTATTGCTTTGACCATTGTTTTAACTATGGCTCAAACAGAGGCATTAACTTCATGGTACTTTTACCTCCTTAAAGCAAAGTATTATCGCTGCTTTCCGATTTTTAAACTTTTGTTTATTTTAAGTGTGTTTTTCCAGGACCCATCAGCTCCAAGTCATGTAGTTGTTTCAATCTAGTTGTGCAGGGCACAGCTCACAGTGGCCCATGTGGGGATCGAACCGGCAACCTTGTTGTTGAGAGCACCGTGCTCTAACCAACTGAGCTAACCGGCCACTTGCTGCTTTCCAATCTTGATTCCAATCTTGATGATTGTAATGCTTGTACTAGTCAGCCAGCCTGCATTAAGCCAGGTAACCTAGAAAGTCAAAGATTAAATTCTGGAAGTTAAATTGAAAGTGGAAATTTTTTTCTTCCAAGGGCCATAAATTATGTATATAGTTCCTTCAATTGTAGCCCTAGAAAGCAGACTCTGTTGGAAGGTATGGTTCATTAACTTTCATTTAGGTAGCCCTGAGGCAGATAGGAGCATCTTGTTATAAAATTAAAAGTATTATGGCTATAATTTTTCTTCTTATCATTAGGAGTAGAAAATGTGTAAGAGGATTTTTGAAGGGAATCTGGATAGGGGAACTAATATAATACTTCAGAGAGATTTTTCTAAATTTATCCCAATTGTGAACTTGTCCTAGTTATCTAAATTCCCAGAATTTATTTTTGTTTTGTGCTGATCAGCCTTTGACTCATGTATCTCATTAGTCTTTCTTTGTTAAACTTTAATTAAGTTTTAAGAGAGGCCATGGTTAGAAAATGGCACTAATTGCATGTGTATAATTTGTTGTCTGAGTTGATAAAAATGTCTATGTTTTGGCAATTTTTAGACATTTTCTGACTCTCCTCAGAGTGGTTAAAATTTCAAGCATTTTACAAAATAAACAGGGCAAGTTCACAATTGGAATAAGTTTGGAAATATCTTTAGAATATTATACATACTTTTGGAATAATTTCCGTGGAATAATAATATTTTATTTAGGTCTCATTTTTATTATGACCTACAAAGATTAGCTTTGAAAGATCCTTAAATTCAAATAGAATGACTCCTCAGTTAAATCCAAACTAATTTTGAGCTTAACGTGGCAACATTTTGCTAAGGGCATACTTTGGTCAGGATAAAACATTGATTCTCTCATCTCTAAATTGACTCTTCATTCCCATTCAGAACCAGTGGGGAAAAAAATAATAACACAGTTTTCATTTTCAGCATTCTCTGGGTTGATTTTTTCTCTCTCTCTCTCTTACTAGTCTTTTCCCTTACATGATTGGCTACATAATGCTCTTGGAAGATGTGGTATTTAGAGAATTATGGTTGAGGTACTATGTCTAACATTTTCATTTATTTATTCTACAACTATTTAGTGAGCTTTGTTATCTATTGCTGAATAATAAACCACCTTAAAACTTAGTGGCTCAGAAAACAAAAACAACAACCATATTTTGCATGATTCTGTGTGTTGGCTAGGGCTCAGGTGAGTGGTTATTCTGCTGGTCTTGGGTCTCTCACGAGATTGCAGTCAGATGTTAGGTGGAGATGGAGCATCCAAGATGGCTTCTTTACTCAAATGTAGGGCATGTTGGGATCCTACATGATACCTCTCTCTCCAGAAAGTTGCCTAGATTTCTTACATAGTGTCTCAAAGAGGAGGTTGCTGGAAGTTGCCATTCTTCTGTAAGTCTGGTTTCAAAGTACCAGGATGTCACTTCTATTGTTTGTATTCTATTGGTCAAAACTAAACACAAGGCCATTAAAAATTCATAAGGATTTTTAAAGGAGGAAATGAGGGATTCAGCTCAGCATAGAGAGCTGGATAAAATTCCTCTCCCACCTCCACGACAAGACAAAAGCAGGACAAACTACATACTAATGATTTTTCGTGGGCCCTTCAGAGAGCTAAGGTCACTGGAAAAACAATTATTTAAAATGTGGAGAGAGCTAGGAAACTGAAAGGAGAAATAAAATCTGAGGATTTGCTTATTTTAACAGATACCACCAAACACCATATACTCGTAAGTTGGTAAGACTATTCAGTTAGCAACATTTAATGAATTGCTAAAGGCCAAGTATGGGCTTGAAGGAGTGTATGAAGCCCCTGGAAGCCGCAGACATAGGTGGGATGGCATCCTCTTGCCTGTTTTCCTTCCAGAAACTCCACCAGGTGCTCACAGGGAAGGTCAGGGAGAATCCTGAGCAAAGTTGCTCAAGGTGCTGGTTTGGGCAGGGAACAGCAGCCATTGCCACAACTCTGCCCAGATCTCTCTCCGCTATCTCCCCTTATGGAATAAAAGGCTTAATGCTTGGGGGAAGGGCAACAAAAACTGTAGCTTGGAGGTACCAGTGCTAACCCACGATATATGGCAGAGAGAGACAAGTGAAAAGAAGCTTTACCCCTGGAAATATGTTCTGGGCCCAGCTTTACATCTGAAGAAGATGCAGGGACGCTTGTAAAGGGCATACTCCCAAGGTTCACAATGCCTGCCTAAGACTCAGGCTGAATCAGAATATCAGAAAATGAGACACACGTCCTCCCCCCACCCCACTCCCACCACATCACACTAACAAATTTGAGTACAGATAATAGTGGAATGTACAATGGGAAACAGTATGAAGGGAAGACCCAGGGCCACATAGGGAGCAAGTGAGCAAACCTACTGGCAAATGAAGCGCATCATGAACAGGAGGTATCACTAAAAGAATTTGAAGCTCTGGTGCCCTGAAGGTGATCATAACAACAACAAATTTCATACCCAGCCCAACATCTAACTAGATTAACATAAAATTCCACTCTAAAAGTCTTACAGAAGGAAAGGCAGGCTCATCTTCAAACTTAAAAAATTATTTACTTCAGTATCTAATGTCTCATACAACATGGGTAGATTTCAACAACAAAAAACTTATGAGGCATGCAAAAGATAAAGCAGTTATCAGAACCAGACTCAGATATGACACAGATATTGGAACTGTCAGATAGAGAATTTAGAATAACTGTGGTTAATGTGTTAAAAGCTCTAATGGAAAAGAAACGTGCAAAGTAAAAGAAGTGATTTCAGCAGATGTGGAAATTGTAAGATATAGTAAAATGGAAATGCTAGAATTCAAAAACACAGTCACAGAGATGAAGAATGACTTTTTGGGTTTATCAGTAGACTTGACATAGCCTAGAGAAGAATCAGTGAACTTAAAGATGGGTGCATAGAAAGTACTCAAATTGAAAAACAAAGAGAAAATAAAAGTGAAAAACCAAACAGAGCATCCAATAGATGTGGGATAATATTAAATGGTATAACATATATATAACTGGAATCCCAGAGGAAGAAAGGGAGAATGGGGCAGAAGAAACACTTGAAGAAATAATGACTGAAATATTTTCAAAATTAGTGACTGACATCAAACCACAGACCTAAGAAAATCAAACAACACTAAGAAGAATAAGAATTTAAAACAACCCCCAAATCAAAAACCAAGCCTCGGCAAGTCCTACACAAATTGCTGGAAACTGAAAACAAAGAGAAAATCTTGAGAGCAATCAGAGAAGGCTTATCTACAGAACAATAATTAAACAAATAGTAGACTTCTTGTCAGAAACCACACAAGAAAGATGACAATGGAATGACATCTTTAAAATGCTGAAGGAAAATTTTATATCCAGTTAAAGTAATCTTCAAAAGTAAATAAAAATAAAAGCTTCCTCAAACAAAGAGAGAGGAAATAAGCTCCACTTCTTGATGTGAGGAGTGGCACGTGCCTATAGGGAGAGAAGAAAATTGGTTGGAGGACACCTCTGGAGACTAGTTACAAGCATCCATTGCATGCAAGGTAAAGGTTTTGCTATTTGTGGAAAGTCTGTTTTATAGCATTGGAACTAATTTTCCTTGTTTTGCTAGTATTGGTCTACATGATTTCCATGATTCATTAAAATTGCACTATTTATTTTTTCATAGTAGTTGTACCTTGTTCATTCTTTTATCAGTCTAGCGATAGGTATTTTTGTGTGTTATATATAAAATTAGTCTATTTTTAAATTAAAGGATGAGTATATTTAAGAAATTTTTCAATGGTTGGCTACACATGGTGACTATGGCTGATGACAATCAATCTATGGAAACATAACCATCTTCTATGAGCTGATGTATATATGTTAAAAATAGTCAAATTGATTGACGTTTCAATGTTATTGTTTATGAACATATAATTTCAATTTCAGAATTATTGTTTATCAACATTATCTTTTAACTTTCTTTTGTCATCTTATAATATATTAAAATAGAGAAAAACTTTGGATATTCCAATTCAGTTTTGACAAATATGTATAAAGTCAATTTCTTCACTTTTAAAATGCTAATAAAAATTATTAAAATCAATTCTAGATTTGGTACTCTTCAAATTATTTAACTGCCACTTACAAGGATATTTGTTTTAGCTTACGTAAACTATGATGAAGCTGTACAACTTCTAGACAGAGAGTTTTAGTCATGCCTAGTACATTGGTGTACATTTGTTAAAGAAAAAATTATTCAATGGTACTTGTTAAAGAATAAAGAGGCAGACTTTATTCAGGACCGAGATAGGTATAGGAACCACCGCAGTGGGATTGTACAGAATGGCAGAGAGATGGGGCTCAACTGCAAATACAGGATGGACAAGTGGGAATTTATAGCCAAAAAGTAAGGTAGAGGTCAGTGGATGGACAATTACTTAGAGGAAACATCAGGAGTAAAGGGGGTTTTGGGTAAACGGACCCAACAGGATTCTTGCTGAAGATAGGCCAAGGTGGTCAGACACCACCTGGGGGATGGTGAAAGGTGAGGAACTTTAACCATAATCAAAGATGATCAGATATGGAGGGTAGGGGGTTCTGGTTATATACACTTAACCTGGTTATATACACTTCAGCAGGGTTCTTGCTGAAACTGGATTTTACAAGGAAGTACACAGATGAGCCTAAGGTAAGATTCAGCAGCAGCACTAAAGTGAAATTTGGTCAAGCAAAGAATCTTTGTCATCTTCAATTAATCATAACATGATAGTATATATTAAAGGTAGCACAGAATAAAGCAGTGATTCTCAAGTTTGAGCAGGCGTCACAATTACCTGAAGGGCTTGTTAGAAAACAGATTGATGAGCGCGACCCTCGGATTTCTGATTCAGTAGATGTGGGCAGGGCCTGAGAACTTGCACTTCTCAGAAGTTTCTAGATAATGTTATTGTCTTTGGTTAGGAGACCACCTGTTGAAAACTCCTTGCAGAAATGAACAGATATGCTCTCAGGCCAGACACACCTGAGTGAAACCCAGATCTGCTCCCAATTCAGTCTGAGAACTTGGGCACAACCTTAATTGTTTTAATCTGTAAATGGAGCATTAATAGTTACTATGTAGGGTTGTTGCTAGAATTCCAGGAAGTGCTTGCCACAGTGTCTGGAACAGAGGTTGTAGTCAATAAATTGAAGCTATTGATACTATTTTGATACTATTTTGAACGTTTGATGATGAAGGTATCTTTGAAAGATTGTTATGCTTTTCTCAATACATGTAATTAATTTACGTCTTCACACATATTGAGAAAATTAAGTAAACTGGTTGAATATTTTGATCCTGATTATATTAACAGAAAAGCTACTTCTGAATTAGAAGTGACTATTTCAATTTTGTGTCTCAAGAGGGATCCCTCTTTTGCAAACCAAGAATCGATCCGTCAACCAATATTTATTGATTACCTTTGTCCCCAGACAGACTACACACGTACACAGACACACTCACATATACACATAAGCTTTAAAGTGGACACAGATTGGCAATCTCATTTTTCTTCCCTTCCCTTGTTATTTCATCTCTGGAGTTGGTGCTTCAGTTTGCAGGTTGCATTCGTTGGCTTTGTGCCCCTCCCCCATGTTTCAATAGGCACATCTTGCATCAATTGAGTACCTACAGCAGAAGTGGCTAACAGATGTGTGGGCTCTGCTGTATTTTGGTATTGTAATTTCCTATTACTGAAAAAAATGGGAAGTGTCACCAAAGAGTCCAGGGGGATTTCCTGACTAGCAATGCCTTTGAAGTTGAAGAATATTCCAAGACAGAGGTTTTTAATTGTAAAGAATCTTAATCATATAGAGAAATATGCCTTTGAAATATTTCTCTTTGAACGGCACATTTACCAGTTCAGGAAGCTCATTTCCAAGAAATAAAATTTTAATTTTAATTCATTTACTTCCCTTACATTGCATGTATCTATAAAGCTACAATTTTATTCTTAGGCTTATTTATTACATTCTGAAAATTAGGCTACTTGCCGTAAGCTATTTTGTATAAATGTTTTCATTCCCAACACCCATTATTTTAGGGATTCAAATTTAGCCTTTAATTGAAGACAACAATATCAGGTGTCTTTGACTGAGTTTTTCTGGGTTTATTTTCCTGCCATCTCTACAGGGGGCTGTTCTACACTTGCAAAATCTGAGGATTTCCACTAATGTTCACTCTGAGTATAAATTTATCAATATGGAGGAAAAGGGACTTGAATTCTAAATTCAACTTTCCTGATTCCATTTGCTTTGAAGTTTGAATAAACTGGACTCATTTGAAATGGAGATTTGATCATGCAAAAGCTGACACGAGAAATGAAAGGCTTGTCATTTGTTTAAGACAGGAGAATTGCATTGCTCAAGTGTATGTTAAAACACATATTGCCATTAATGTTTCAGTATTTCTCCCAATTAAAAGTTAAGATTATTTTCTGTGTTCATATTTTAGGTAGTGTATATATCGTAACCATAGACATATTTTGTCTTTGGTCATGGTAACACTCACACACACAAACACACACATGATCTTTGGGGCCCAAACAAAATGACAGTGATTAAGGAACCACTCTAGAATTAAGTGCATTTCTGAAATAAAATAAATATTTTAAGTATAGTCCATTTAGTTCCTTAACACACAATCACTCATTGCAAATGGATGCGTTGATATCATCGACCTCGCCTGAATGAATTACCTACCATATTTGCCAATATATTAATAATAATGATTCTATATATATATATATATATGTATAATTAATACATATTTGGCTCCAGGGTCTCTTAAGATTTGGGTTGCAAATTTGGTGTCTAGGTTGATTGTTTTGCCCAGATTTTGTCTTAGGGGTAATTGATAAATTTGATTTTGACGTGAGGAAAGACCTGCTATTATCTTCTTTTATCTTTTCCACATTTGTGTGTGGGGTTAAAACCTTTAGATAACCAATAATGTTTTCTTATCCCAGAGAAAGGAAGCCTGTACCAGGCCATGCAAGTCAGGTGAGGTCTCTTGAGCAGACCTCAGTGGCAACCTTACATTTGTATAAAGGAAAGCTTACAGAGGGTGAATCAGATTGGGCAAGGAACACTTGGGGACCTTGCCTAGAAACTGGGATTGCACAGCACGTTACATGAAAGGGAAGAAAAGTCAAGTGCATGTAACAAAGAATGGGAGTGGAGGAGAACTTGTGGGGTGAGGTGGAGGGTAGTTGAAGCATCAGTGATAGAGATTTTGGTTATGGTAAAGATGATCTAGAAAGAGGGTAAGACGTATAAATAAAATGGGAAGTTTTAGTGTCAAGAACATAAATTTTTCTTAACTTGGAGAACTGGTGCCAAGTTAGTCAATTTTTGAAAAATAAGAATCATTTGGACTTCCCAAATATGCTTTCATCTCTGCTTTAGTGAGAAGCTCAGAAAAAGGCCAAAAGCAGCTTCATAAGTCATCTTCATTTTTGGTTAAAAGCAAAAAGCACATTTAAAAAAAAAATTCCACCCCGAAATTTTCTAGGAGTCTAATGAATTGTATTCCTTTTAAAAGGAACATGTAAAAAATATTTCCTTCATACAACATGAGCAATAGCTTCTATGAAAATGGGTATACTGGAAATTCGTAATCAAGGGCAACTTTTCCGAGGTATCTAATTTGACTGTATTTTCCCCAATTTCTTTTTAAAGGAGGAGAGCTTGCACTAAATACAAGCTATTCCTCAAAGACATCTCAACGGAAGCTTTCAGATATTATCTCAAATGCCTCTAAGTTTTTAAAGACCATGCCAACCATATAAAAATAGTCCTTTCCTTTCTAACAGATTATTTTGAAATCCAGAAAAGGAATATAAAGTGAAAATTACTTTATTCATAAAGGGATTAAGGTCAACATTAATAAGTAAACATCTTGCTTGGGACAACAGTTAAAACACATTTTGATTTTAAAGCACTGTAAGAATATTTTACTTAAAAAAGGGCATTTTTGGATCTCTAAAGTCGATGGCTGAAGACACAGGACTACGATTCTGATTCCAATTCCAGTGTGTGTCTTTTTCCACACCACCAAGCAATTCTGTGACACCCACTGGGTGTCTTATAATTCAACTCAACTCTGACACTGTCTACCTGGAAATAGTGTCAGATCCCACAGGTGAAGGGTTCAGTCCTAGAAGACTGTCCCTCTCCCCCCCTGACACCAATTACAAGTCCAGGTTGTCACCTGTGCTTCTGACCCACCAGCTATAGATTGGAGGTTCCAAGGATCCTCTCCTTGGGTTTGATAGAACAGCTCATAAAACTCAGAGAAACATTTTACTTACGAGATTACCATTTTATTATAAAAGGATATAACTGAGGAAGAGCTAGACGAAATCAATGTATAAGGCAAAGTATGGAAAGGGGCATGGAGCTTCCATGTCCTCTCTAAGAGTGTCACTCTCCCAGCACCTCCACTGTTCACCAGTCCAGACGCTCTTTGAACTCCATCCTTTGGCTTTTTCTGGAGGCTTCATTACATAGACATGATTGATTAACTCATGGTTCCCTCTCCCCTACCTCTCTTACGATTCCATCATGAAGGTCCTACCCTCATGAACTCATCTAATCCCAATCACTTCCTGAAGTTCCTATTTCCAAATATCAAATGGGGGGGTTAGGGCTTCAACGTAGGAATTTTGTGGAAACACATTTCAGTCAATAGCAGTGAGCGTCTTAGATTTGTAGGTTTAGCATTTTCATCAAATTTGGAAAAATTTCAGTCATCATTTCTTCAAATAGTATTTCTGTCTCCTAGACTTTCCCCCATTTTCCTTGGTACTCCAATTGTAAATGTACGTTACGCCATTTGTTATTTTCCCACAGCTCACTGATGCTCTGTTCAATTTCTCGTTGTGTTTAATTTTGGATAATTTCTACTACTGTCTCCATGTTCACTACAATTTCCTTCATCAGTGTCTAATCTGCTTTTAATTCCGTCTCGTGTGTTTCATTTCAGATGTTGTATTTTTCATCTCTAGGGGTTTGATTTAGGTCTTTTTAATATATTTTCCTTTTATACTCCTTACCCTCATATTTCATCTACCTTCTTGAACATACCGGGTTTATTTATAACATTCTTATCTACTAATTCTAGCATTTTATTTCTGAGTCTGTTGATATTCATTGATTTTTCTCCTGAAAAATGATCATGGGTCATTTTTTCCTGCTGCTTTACATACCAGTTAATTTTTATTGGGTGCCAGACATTGTGAATTTTACATTGTTGGGTGTTGGATATTTTTGTATGCCTTTAAATATTTTGGGGCTTCATCTCGGACAAATAAAATGACTCAGAATCAGTGTGACCTTTTGAGGTTTGCTTTCGGTCTTCACTGTGGTAGGTTCAGAACGATATTCACCCTAGGGATGATCGGCCTCCTACCAACCAGTACCCTTCTGTGGACCCTACCTGATGGCACATTTATTAGATCCTTCCACTCTGGCTGGTACAAACACCAATTATTCCTGGCTCTGTATGAGACCCAAGGGTTGCTTCACTTAATTCCTCTCTGGTGGTCTTTCCTCAGCCTTGAATAGTTTTTTTCACATGCACCCACAGATCTGTTCTCAGGAAGAGACATGAGAGGGCCCTTTTGCTGATCTGCCAATCCCTCTCTGTGCTTTTCTCTCCTCCCTGGCACTCTACCCTGACAATTATAGCTGCCTTTGCCTCTTAAGTTCTGTTTCTTCAGTCAAAGAGATTGGCTGGACTATTCAAATTCCTAGACTTTAGCCTGAAAAGGCTCTCCAGGTAGCGAGCTACAAGCTACCTCACTCACTGGTCTCAACTTTCTCGTTTCCGCTTTCTCAGGAATCACTGCTCTCAGCTGCCTGTCATCCATTCTCTGAAAACTATTGTTTCATATATCAGGTCTGTTTTTCTAGTTGTTAAAGATGAGAGGCTAAATCCAGTCCCTATTGTGCCATCAGGGCAAGCTGCAGAGGTCCCATTTTCCTTCTACATTTGAATACTGCCTTTGTTAGATGTTGAAATTCTACATATATTACATCTATTGACTGTTCTCTGTTACTCTGATATAGTTGCCTATTTATGTGCTAATGACACGTTCTTTTTTTTATTATTATTATGGTGGCTTTATATTAAGTTGTAATGTCTGCAAGGCAAATCTCTCCTGCACTTTTCATACATCTTTTTTTATTGCTCTCAGATTTTTTTTTGTTTATGACATAATGACTTTCTCTTTTTAGATCTTGTTATATGACCTCAAATACAGTGGTACTTCGGTTTTCGAACATAGTCCATTCTGGAAGTCCGTTTGAGTTCTGAAAAGTTTGAAAACCGAGGCACGGTTTCCCTATAGAAAGTAATGCAAAATGGATTAATCCATTCCAGACCATTAAAATCAACCCCTAAAACTGCAAGTTTAGCACGAATTTTACTATCTAATGATACCATAGATCCATCAAATTTACGGCGTTTGTAAACCGCAATGTTCGTCAATGGAGATGTTCAAAAACCAAGGTACTACTGTAATAGCTTATAATTATATTCAATGATGTACTTCATCTGGTTAGAAATAAATATTGTTTTTTAACCATAATATAAATGAATTATATTTTCTGTGTCTGTATCTTGCTCATTTTCCCAGTATAGAATAAAGCTACTAATTTTTGTACATTTATGTTTCAAAAGTAATCAAATCTCCTTAGTACAGCATATCATATCAGCAAAAAGATAATTAAGTTCTTCTTGTTCAATATTGACTGATATTTTTATTACTTTAACTTAGTATATTCCCTAGAACTGCAGAATCAATGTTTTTTAATTATGATATTAGAGAGCACTTATGTTTTGTTCCTGATTTTGATGAAAATGGCTTTAGTGTCTCAGCCTTTGGAACAATATTTGTTGGAGGTTTGGAGTATATAGACTTTATCTTATTTAAGCTATTCATTTCAATGCCTTTTTAGAGTTTTTATTATAATTTCTGCTGTAGTTTATCAAGTGCCATTTCAGAATGTATTGAAATGATGAAAACTATTTCTTCTTTAGTGTGTTAATTAGTGAATTATGTTAATTGGGATACTTTTATATTATCCCATTCTTAAAATAAATCTTCCTTGATCATTTTGATACAGTTGAGATACAAAATATATACAGAGAAGAATTCTAGGGGATCCAATTCAACTGATAGGAGTTCCAGAAAAATGGGCACATAATAACAAAGGGGAAGAAATTTTATGGAAGTAATACAAAAAAACTTTTCCAGAGATCAGAGAGACATCTTTTCTGTTTGAATTTATCAAGTCCCCAGCAAATAATTGAAAGAAAATACACATGTAAATACAGTCCAGAAATCTTTTCGTCAGCACACAAAGGAAAGATTCTTAAAAACTTCCAGATGGATAAAACAGGTCCTCTACAATGGATAGAAAGTCAAACTAGCATTGGACTTCTAATCACCAACAAAAATTGTAGGAGGAAACTGTGCAATATATTCAAAATTCTAATGAGCAATAATTCTGAACCTAGCATTCTCACACAGTCAAGCTATTAATAAAGCATGATGGCAAAATAATTATACTTTAGGCATGCCAGGACTCAGAAAATTTACATCCCATGCAACCTTTTTAAAGAAGTTTTTGATACATAATCCAGCAAATTGAGTGTAGATTTCAAGTGTTGTCAATTGAATTGTGTGACCCCAAAAGATGTAGTTCTAATCCCCAATACCTGTGCATGTGACCTTATTTGAAAATAAGGTCTTTGGAGATTATCTAGTTAAGATGAGGTCATTAGGGTGGGCCCTAATCCAATATGATTGTTCTTCTGAAAACAGTAAATTTAGACATAGAGACTGACACACATAGAGCAAAGACCATGTGAAGACACAGCTAAGGAATGTCTGAGGATAACAGATGATAGGAGAGAGGCACAAATAGATTCTTCCTCATATACATCAGAAGAAACCAACCTTATCTACACCTTGACCTTGGACTTCTGGCCTCCAGAACAGTGAGATATGTATACCTTATTACAGCAGCCCTAGAAAATTATTGTACCCAGAGAAAAGATTTCTGATGCAAGAGATGGTGGAATTCACCTGCAGGCCTTGGAAAAACAATTGTAGGATGACAGTTTTCTATCAGGTCCTTAAGCAATTAGTCCAGGTTGGAAATTAAATCAGAGGACTCCAAAAAGAATAAAGAAAGGACTAGAAAAAAAATAAAACAATGCTTAGTGCCTAAGGGGCTAGATAATGTTAGTGACTTTGTGAAGAAAGGATATATTTCTTCTTTCCACAAAAAATTAAGATCTCCACCAAAAATGGAGCATAAAAAACAGAAAACTAACAAAGAAACTAAGTAATAAAATCATGGTTCAAGTACTTAAGAAACCAAGAGACGTCATGCATGCTTTTCAGCAATTGATGGTGTGTTATGAAACAGAAACCACTTACCCTAGAAATGGTCCCTTGAGTGTCATGAGGGTTATGACTTTGGACCCAAAGAGAATGAAATGCAATTTTACCACCACTGTTTGTTTCTGTAGTAAGCATTATTAAAGTAGTGAGATAATACATACTGTATTTATTGTTTTTAGGCTTTTACAAGTAGAAAGAAACATAGGTGTCTTAAATGTGGTTATAGAACACAAGGTAAATATTATCAACCCTGACAATATAAAACAACAGATACTTCTCAAAAGATAGAAGTTGGAGGTTGGTGAGATGGAGAAAAAAGGGCAGAATTGTTAATAGTCTCATCAAATAGAGTGTATTTGCCTAAATTTTCTGGAAAAAGAGTAACTTGAGTGTGTTATTTATTTGTACAAAGTTTATCAATACGAGGTCTGACAATTAAGTTCACGAACTCATCCTAGAAAAAGTGCTACATACCTCATTGCTGAATATCACTATGGTCACCTTCAAAGTACTCCCCTTGGGGAGCTATGCACTGACACCAGTGCCTAGTCTACCATTCAAAGCAATTTTGGAACTCTTTTTCTGGAATAGCTGTCAGCTGTTGTCGTATTAATCTTGATGTCCTGAATGTCATCAAAATGTCTTCCTTTCAATATTTCCTTTATCTTTGGGTAAAGAAAGAAGTCGTTGAGGGCCAGATTAGGTGAGTAGGGAAGGTGTTCCAATACAGTTATTTGTTTACTGGCTAAAAACTCCCTCACAGACAGTGCCATGTGAGCTGGTGCACTGTCGAGATGCAAGAGCCATGAATTGTTGGCGAAAAGTTCAGGTCGTCTAACTTTTTCATGCAGCGTTTTCATCACTTCCAAATAGTAAACTTGATTAACTGTTTGTCCAGTTGGTGCAAATTCATAATAAATAATCCCTCTGATAGCAAAAAAGGTTAGCAACATCATTGCAACTAGTTCGAAAACTTAATAAAATTATAACTATGAAAAATGGGTACAGTCTTTCTCAATTTGATAAAGAACATCTGTGAAAAACCTATAGCTACTAGCATAGCTAGTGGTGAGCATCTAGATGCTTTGATGCTTTCCCATTAAGATCAGGAATAAGACAAGAAGATCTGCTATCCTCATTCCTGTGCTACATCATACCTGAAGTCCTGGCAAATGCAACAAGAGAAGAAAAAGAAATAAAAGGTATGTAGATTGGAACGAAAGATATAAAACTGTCTTTGTTCATAGATGACATGATTGTCTATGTGGAAATCCCAAAACAATAACAAAAAGCCTCCTGGAACTGATAAGTAATTATGGCAAGATAACAGGATACTAGGTTAATATATAAAAGTCAATTATTTTTTGCTATACCATTAATGAACAACTGGAATTTGAAAAAAAAAAGACCATTTAGATTAGCATACAAAAATAATTATAGTTAGGTATAAATCTAACAAAATATGTGTAATGTCTATATGAGGAACATTTAAAAACTCTGACAAAAGATTAGTGAAGATCTAAATAAATGGAAAGATATTCCATGTACACGGATAGAAACAACATTGCAAAGATGCTAGTTCTTCCTAACTTGATCCATAGATTCTACATAATTCCAATCCAAATCCCAGCAAGTTAATTCATGCATACTGAAAAACTTATTCTAAAATTGATAGGAGAGGCAAAAATCCCAGAATAGCCAACATAATAGTAAAGGAAAATAACAAATTCAGAGGACTGGTAATGCCTGACTTCAAGATTTATGACAAATCTAGAGTAATCAATATAGTTGGTACTGGTGAAAGAATAGACAAATAGATCAAGGTACTAGAATAGAGAGTACAGAAATAGATCCACACAAATATAATCAACTGATCTTTGAAAAAGGAGCAAAAGCAATTTAATGGAGAAAGGATAGTCATTTCAACAAATCATACTGGAACAACTGGACATCCCCATGCAAAAAAAAAAAAAAAAGAAAGAATCTAGACACAGGCGTAGACCTTTGATAAAAATTAGCTCATAGATCATAGACCTCAGTGTAAAATGCAAAACTACAAACCTCTGAGAAGGTAACATAGGAGAAAATCTAGGTGACTTTGGATCCAGAGATGATAAATCCACACGTTTTTGGTACATTTTAGATACAACACCAGAAATGGGACCCATGAAGGAAACAAATCATGTCAGACTTCATTAAAATGAAAACCTTCTGCTCGTCAGGATGACAATGTCAAGAGAATGAAAACACAAATGACAGACTGGGAGAAAATAATTGCACAAGACACATCTGATAAAGCACTGTTTTACAGAATACATAAAGAAATCTTAAAACTCAATAATAAGAAAAACAACCTAATTAAAAAATTGGTCAAAGACCTTAACAGACACTGCGCCAAAGAATATATGCAAATGGCAATTAAGAATGTGTAAAGATGTTCAACTTCATATCCCATAAGGGGATTGCAAATTCAAACAACAACGAGTGGTTACTACATACCGATTAGAATGGCCCAAATCCAGAATCCTGACAACACCAAAGGCTGCAGAGGATGAGGAGCAACAGGAACTATCATTTTTTGCTGTAGTAATGAAAGTTTGGGAGACAGTTTGGCAGTTTGTTACAAAGCTAAATATACTCATCATTGAGTCAACAATCAGGCTCCTTGGTATTTACTCAAATGAGTTGAAACCTTATGGCCACACAAAAACCTGCGCACAAATGTTCATAGCAGCTTTATGCAGAATTGCCCAAACTTGGAAGCAACCAAGATATCCTTCATTAGGTAAGTTCGTAAACAACTGGTATATCCAGACAATGGAATTTTATTCGGTGATAAAATGAAATGAGCTATCAAGCCATTAAAAGACATGGAGGAAAATTAAATGCATATTGCTAAGTGAAAGAAGCCAATCTGAAAAGGTCACGCACAGTATGATTGCAACTATGTGACATTCTGGAAAAGACAAAACTACAGAGACAGTAAAAATTTCAGTGATTGCCAGGATATTGGAGGGAGTGGGATGAATGGTGGAACACGGGATTTTTAGGGCACTGAAACTGTTCTGTATAATACTGTATGGTGGATATATGTCATACATTTTTTTAAAACCCATAGAATGGAAAATACAAGGAATGGACCCTAATGTAAATGATGGACTTTTGTTAATAATAATTTATACATATGGGCTGATGAAATTGACAAATGTACCACTCTGATACAAGATGTTAACAATAGAGAAAATGGGGTGTGGGGGGGTGTGGAACATAAGAGAGTTTAGGGAAACTGTACATTCTGATATTTTCCAATACACCTAAAACCGCTCAAAAAGATAAAGTTTAATAATTTGCAAAATTAGGTAGAAGAAAGCTATTTCACAATGCTTTATTTTGTATTTATGTGATTACAGAAGTATTCCAGCAAAAAGGCAATTCTTCTGCACTACCATGCATGGCCGAATACATTATCTATCTATTTTCAGTAAACTTTTGTGCTTTGGTAGTTGTAACTTCTTTCCTGAATGTATTATAATCTTTCACCATTTGTTTTGTGATTGGTTTGGGAATAGTGTAGATGGATTTGATTATATTTTTGGCACAGTTCAGGTGAGATAAATGATATACTTCTTGTCTGAGATTATAATAAAATAAATATATTTATAGTTTCTTCCTGTCCCCTAAACAGACTCACAATCCATAGTGAAAGTCCTTTACTCATAGGACATTTTTCTCTAAGAAAATAAAAGAGTATCTACGTACGTGGCTTTTCCTATTGAAGAAAGGTTAGAAGAGAAACAAGAAGTCAAGTCTGAACAAAGACAGGCCTTTGTTTAGAGATGGAATGATTAAGCTCTGGGAGGCCAGTTGAGTTTCAGTGCATTTTATTCTTTCATTCGTTTATTCATACAGTCAGTCAGAAAATATCCCTTTAACCAAAATTCTGTGCCAGATTCTGGAAAGGCTTTGGGGCTACATGGGTGACATGAATTTTTTCTAGAGAGTTCCATCAATTGATCTGGCAATTATGATAAAGTGCAATCAGGGCTATAATGGGGAGAACAGACTGTACTACGGGGCTTGCATTGTAAGAATTCTGAAAATACTTCAGTGTGGGTGGGGTGCATTTGCAAAATGGGGAGTGGCATAGAATGAAGTCAGAGAGTCTGGTCATAAATGACATTTGTCTTTATCTTAAAGTGTTTGAAACAGGATCAGACTCCTCACATATTACAGGAAAAACTCTCTTGACCTCTTCTCTTATTCCCATCACCATGGAAGCAGTTCCTCAAACGCTCAGACCAGCTGATACAGGAGCAGTCTAAGAGTGCCTCCCCCTTCTCACTTCCTGACTCATATCTCATCAGTAAAAACCACTAGTAGGCACCATGCATGGATGACATGGAAGTACAGGGAGCAGCCCGTGCCCTGTGGGACAATCCTTGACTGATTGAGAACAGGAAATAATGAATAAGTGCTTCCTTCTTTCTTCCTCCAGGTGGGTAGTTCTGAGATGTATTTCACAAGGCTTCTCAGAAGGTCCTATAGGATAGAGCATCCAGTTTCCCATAGGGGTGGCCGACTCTTACGCTTTCTTATATTGGTTTTTCCTCTTTCTCTGTTTCACTCTTCCTTTCCCTCACTCCTGCTCCCTAGGATCACATTATCATATATACCCTGTTTCCCCATAAATAAGACCTAGCTGGAGAATCAGCTCTAATGCATCTTTTGGAGCAAAAATTAATATAACACCAGGTAGTATATTATATTATTATATTATATTATATTATATTATATTATATTATATTATATTATATTATAAAAACCCAGTCTTATATTATAGTAAAATAAAACCAGGTCTTATACTAATTTTTGCTCCAAAAGATGCATTAGAACTGATTGTCTGGCTAGGTCTTATTTTCGGGGAAACTCGGTATTATCTTCACATTAGCTTTTATCTCACACTCTGCTTTCTGAGGAAACCAGGCTAAAATAGAGAATGGCATAAATATGTGTATACAATTGATATATTATGTATATAATATATTATGTATATAATATGTATATATTATGTATAGATAATGAAATATATAATATAATATATATAAATATTATATGTATTATATATAATATATATAATATTTATATATATTATATTATATTTATATATATTATATATAAATTATATATAAATTAAATATATAATATTTATATATTATATTATATATTTTATTATCTATACATAATATATATATATTATATACATATATATGTATATATGTAATATATATTAGAATGATAACCCTGGAGAACATATTAGAGGGTGTTAATATTGGAGGCAAGACAACCAGGCAGAAATTTTTATAGGGAGGAGATAAACAGGGTATAGCTTGAGGCATATGTGTTTGGAGATGATTCTTAAAAGGAAGGGAAGACTAAGCAGGCAGATGGTACAATGCAAGGATGTACCAAGTCTCATCTGAGTCTAAACACAGACAGAAACTAGCTGTTCATTTTACAGGGATGGTTGTAAGTTAAGTTTCCATAATGAGGACAGTGGTTATCCCTTACGTGTTACATTATGGCTATGAAGATGATTTGGGATTAATCAAGCCAGTGTGGAAATGACCACATGTTTAAGAACTTTCGAGTCTTGCTAAAGTAATCCTATCTGAACATTTATTTATTTTGCTATGCCCTAAACATTATGTCTAATATTAAAACATGGCTATGAAAACTGGACTTTGTCCTTTTAGGCAATATACATTCTAAAATCCTTGAAATTGGTACTAGAAATAATTACATGCTTCAGTATACCCTCTGTTTGTTATGACTGAAGTATAACTGAATTAATAAATATTTTTAGAATTACTTCTTGTCCAAGACACTTACTTGTGCATTATGTAGCTCCAATGTGTCTATAATATTTTTTATACTAGTAATATCTAGAATCATCTTTCACAGGCCAGAGTAGTAGAGGAAATACCAGAATCAATTTTAGTTGTAAACAAAGCACAGTCTGACTCTTAGAATTCTCTAACAAGATGGACATGAAATCAATCTTTACATTTTATTTCAGTGCTATTATCTTTTAATAAACGTTAGCATCAATTTTGATACGTTACTTTACCTGGGTAAATATTAGTATTGAAATGGCAGGGAGTCTACAATGATCTCTATCTGAAATATGCCCAGGGGAGCACTCTTTTTGCAGAGACAGCCTTGGGTTTTTTTGTCTTTTAGTTTAGGAGACCTCTCTCTCTGACCAAGGGAAACCTACTATGCATTGTGCATTGGCTCTTTGAACTATATAATAATGCATTCTAACCACGTCAAGTTCATGCCTATGAAATAAATTTAATGGCTGAGCTAGTTTACTACTCAGCAGCCTCTTCTCTCTATCTTCTTTTCTCCCATCTCCTTTTTATTGGATGTTTCAACCTCATTAGTATTTCAGGAAAAAACTGGATCCTGTCCATCATTTTTGTTGTTGCTTTCCTTTTCCTGGCAGACAGAGCCTAAAGTTTCAATAGAGGAAGTGGGGAGGGATACAACACATTCAGAGTTTATGAAAGACCTTATTTACCATCAAAGTGAAGGTTTCCAGATACTCTAGCCCTGTTTTCTTATGCTCTTATGTCTTTGATGAGGAATTAGGAACTCCAGCTCCGGCTACTGAGAAGCGTCCTGCAGAAGGTAGTGCTACATGGTGTCCTGAGGCTGTTCATTAATTACAAATGACATAGAGGAATACAAATGACATAGAGGAATACAAGAAGAGCAGAACAGTGGGCAGAAACTATCAATAATTTCTACGTGGGCACTTCTGAGAGAAATCTGAATCTGCACACTAATACGAATATTTTTCTGCTAGCTGCCTTGTGTATTTTGTTCACAAAGTCTTCATTGCCATTTGCCTTTTTATAGAGTTACTTATTCTTGTGACATTCTATTCCACTCAACTGTAAGTCTTTAGAATGGTGGCTCTCAGATGATCGTGTGTCAATATTTGAAGACCCTGTCAAATAAGTTTAGGGCTTACCTTTCTGAGATTCTCATTCAGTACATTTGGGATGGGGCCAGGAATGTTCATTTTAACAAGACCTCAGGGGGTTGTCATGCAATGGTCTGTGACCCACCTTGAGAAATATTTGCCTAGAGATCAAGGTCTCTGTGGTGTCCGGCCCGGGCACTGTGTGATACACGTAGAGGTCCTCAGCACATGTTTGGGGAACTGAAGTACATGCTTTGGGTGGGTTAAACCCCACTGCTCATTCAAGCTCAGTGTATTGCTCTCGGAAGTGAGACTGTGTCTCTAGGGGGTTGTGTGTAGACGGATTTTTTTTTTTTATAGAAGGAAATTGCATAAATAGTTCTCCAATGGGGATAATTGGTGAGAGAAATATTATGGTATTTAGGAGAACAGCTGATGGAAAGCACGATTTATTTACTTACTTTTTACATTAGAGAAGGGTGCAGACCTAGGGAGCAGGAAATGCATTCATTCCTTGTTGCCTGGCACGCATTGTAAAAGGTTCAGTCACGTTTGATTTTCCCATTCATTCCTGGATGCGTGTTTCCCAGGTCTTCCGTTTGTTTCTTTTGTTTATTGTTTACCAGGTGCTGTGAGGTCTGCTCTTTCCTGTGCCTTGTCCTTTGTTCTTCTGCCACAGCGTGTGAAGCCATTTACTTGCTATTTGTCCTTTGCTAATGGTTACTTCTAAATAGCCAAGTGCCACAGAGAGAGGAAAACGGTGTTCTGTCTACCAGCTCCTCTCGCTTCATGCAAAAACTGGGTCCTTAACATGAGAGGAAAAGTCCCTGTTTGTTTCATTACAGAGGAGTAGAGTGATTCATCACAAACCATGCTCTGAAAAGACATCATCTGGAAAACTGATAATTATTTTCATGTCAATAATGTGGAAAGCATCTTTCTTTTTTAGAGTTTTGCAAATGCTTTCCACTATTGGAACAAATGAACAGGCCACTTTCTTACATCAAAACCATTCACTCTTCAGTTTATGTAAAGGTCATTAGTGAGAACTGTTTAAAGTTGTTCTGAGTAGGAAAAGATGACTCTGAAAAATATAGGTGGATAATAGCAAGACAAAAATATACATGGATTGTTTTGCTTGCTTGTTAAATTAATTATTCAGTGCTCATTAAGTTCTGGCTCCAAGTGAGAAAAGGCAATACACATAAACATCAAAATCAGGACATAATCTGTTTCTCTCCATTTTTCAAATCCTAAGAATATATCTACATACATCTTCATCTATACATCTTTTGCTGATCAGTCAATCACCTCTTTGTCTTTTCAATTAGTGACACTGTTTTAAACTATAGCAGCTCTTAGAAACAAGACTGGCACAAATATTCTTGCCTCCGGTTGAATTTACATACAGATTATCTAGATGATGAAAAAAAGTTACAGACATGCAAAAGGTCTCCCTTCAAAACAGCATCCTGCAGTGGTGATGCTCATTGTATCTAGAGCTTATTGTATAGGCCAGGGCTGTCACTTTCCCATAGTGTCTTCATTTATTATGCTAATTGACATTCTAAGTACTGGCAGGAGGGTATCTGCCCTGTGAAATATTCTCAGTTGGGGGGTTTTTAAAAGCAAACCTGTTTTGTGCCTGAATAAAACCAAAAATCAATGTGTTTCTTTTCAAAGACCGGAGGGTCAAGACCATGGCTGTTTTTGTTCCCATCCAGTTATGTAACCGTGGGGACTTGTTTCTTTGCTTTCAGGATTTGTACAAAACACATTAAAGCTAAACAATAGGCGGGGGTCACAGGAGCAATCCTCGAGCTGTGTCTTGGAGTATATCCTCCTAGGTTTGGGAATCTCCAATTAGTTCCATCTCAAGTGGTGCGTGTGTGTGTGTGTGTGTGTGTGTGTGTGTGTGTGTTTAGTTAGCTGGCATGCAACACACTTCCCCAGGGTTGTGTTTCCTTTTTCCTGAGATTTGGCTAAGGGTAAAGGGTCGGAGTCACATGGATACAAAGCATTTGATTAATGTCCAAGTCACCGCTGTGGCTGCCGGAGCCGCCTCCCCTCCAGCCCGGGCCGTGTGAGGCCGGAGCTGCGGGGCCGGGCGCGCAGGTCCCGGGCCGGAGCCCCGTCTCCCAGGAGTTTCGGCCGCAGAGCCCTGCGCCTCCCGCGTCGCAGTTCCAGCGGGCGCCACCGCCTGTCCCCCCTGCCCCAGCTTCTCCCCGGCATGTAAAGTCGCCCGTCCCTCCTCGGACTTTGCAGAGGCAGCAACTTTCCTTAACCGAGGTGCGGAGCCGGGGCAGTTAGCAACACCTCGGGCCAGCCCCTCGTCCCGCTGCCCACCATGAGCGACGAGAGCCGCGGGGACGGCCGCGCGGAGAGCGCCAAGGACCTGGAGAAACAGCTTCGCCTGCGCGTGTGCGTGCTCAGCGAGCTCCAGAAGACCGAGCGCGACTATGTGGGCACGCTGGAGTTCCTGGTGTCGGTGAGTGTCCCCGCAGCCACCCACGCACGGGGACCGGGCGGGTGGCCGGGCAGCGCGCGCGGCATTGTGTGCGCGGGCACCGGGACCGGTCCCTGCATCGCGGGCGCCCACGCGGGCATCCACGCACGGACGCTGTGGTCGCGCGCGCGTGGACCCCCCGCGGGCAAGTTTGAATTCCTGGCACGCACTGAGTTGCCAGGGCCTGGGAGGAGAGCTGCGGGTTTGCAAAGTGAGCTCGGATGGGAGAAGTCTCTCGTCCGGGGAATCCTGGCCGCCCCACATTTCCTCCCTCGCCTTTACCCCCTCCTTTGGCTGCTCCGTAGCGTTGTGTAATTCCCCCCCCCTCGTCTTCCTCCCCTGGGGATTTCGTGTTGAGACTTTGGCTTGGTGATTAAAGTCCGTCTGCTGTGGTCAGGTACGTTTAGTGAAAAACACAAATCCTCGATTCTTCTAGAGCTTGAGTTCCTTATTCAGATTGCACGGCAGTGGAGTCCCTTTACTTAGAATCATGTTTGAAACATAGGATTCTGGTGGAGGGTACAGATACAGCAGCGGGGTTGTGCTCTCTAGCAGCTGTTGGATATTAAAGCCACATGTGCTGCTCACCCCGTCCCAGTCCTGCAAGCCCTTCTCCCCTCCCCCACCCCGGTTTCAGTCTGTCGCCCGCTCTAGTCCTGGTCTCCTGTTCACACCGAGCCCAGGAGAGCCGCATAATAAAACTCCTGTCAAAACCGTGGGGATTTCCTAGAACTGGCAGGAACTTTGTTTCAAAGTTTCACCTTGACTCACTGGATGTCTGCTTAGAAAACGCTTCATTCATTTTAGAGCCAGTAGGAGCAAAACTGAGTGCAAGAGACTTCTGAGACATCGCTCAAAAGTTGATTTTTTTCTACTCGCTGGTGCAGAGACAAAGAATTTGAGGACTGACGCCTCTCCACCCAGATGCGGGTGAGAGCATCATTTAAACTGAGCTTTAGCCTTTGCAATCTCACTCAAATCACCTTCTTCTTCCATTACCTTGACCCCATAACCCGTTGGTCCAACGGGAAATGTTTCAAAGGTCAAACTTCCTGCTCAGCTTTCTGAAAGATGTAAACTTTCTGCTTATAATTATGATAGAGAAAATTCACTTCTTAATTATGACAAGAAGGAAAGAAGAATCTCTCAAGGGATGTAAGACGCACAAGTTGGCTTCTGGTTAATTCCTCAAGTTAAAATCAACCTATCTTACTGGAGCCCCCAAGGGCCACCTTCTTTGGAAATGTACGCATATTGGAGACTATACTGGTAATTGGTGATAAATAGAATTGTACGCTTCCATGCAGCAGTGTCAAAAACATGTTTGTAAGGAGATTTTGACTTTTAATAACTTCAGGTTTGGCTTTCATAAAACTTTGGTGGCGACAAAGTCCTTTGATTTATAAAATCTGAGTCACTTCTTAAATTGCGTTACCTAGTTACTTCTTTCTGGAGGGATATGAAAAAAAGGTACCGTGCAGAGTCCTCATTTAGGGAAATAGCTAACCTAAACTACTTTAAAAACCAATTTGTTGATCTTATAGTCTTATAACTAATCAAAGCCTAAAGCCTAAGGTTTACTTATAATATAATACATTTTTAGATTTTGTTTTGGGGGTATTATTTATAGTAACATTTAATTCCCATTTACTTTACTCGGTCATCTTCAGTTGATGTAATCACTCTAGTTTTAATTTTAGCCTAAGCTTATATGTACCAAGAGCTTTAAAAATATTTAAACCCTTTGGTCTGGTTACTCATCTTCGAGGAGTCCATCCTAATGGAACAATCAGAAATGCAGACAAACAGGAAAAGTTGTTTTTTTTAAAAAATAACTGTAGTATTAAATACGTACAGTGGTAAATTTGTTGCAAAAGTTTGATAGTGCATTCCTAGGTCAAATTTAAATATTTGTTAGATTAGTCATTTAGATTTCTATCATTGCTTCAAGCAATGACGAATACACACAGATGAAGGGTAACTCTTATCTTTATTACACACAAAGAGATAGAGAATATATTTTTAGTTTTACCAAGAACATATTTTTACTTGCGGGCCTATAAATAAGCCAACAGAACAGTATTATTTCTCTTGATTAAATGATTATATGACCTGAAGGAAAAACTTCCTACTAAGATCTTTTATACTTCCGATTCCTTTCTCTTCTCATTTCCAACCCTTCACCTTTGAAGGAGAGAGCACCTTTCCCCGCCCCCACCCCCAGATAATCCAGGAACATTGCCTTTTTTCTCTACACACAGATTCAATCCATATGTACCTTCTCTCTAGTTGCCCCCCAGGTACGCACTTCTTGATTGAACAAGGATTTGTCCTTTAGCTTGCTGCTGTCATTTAGAGCAGCTCTCACGTTCCATGGGGTACCATGCTTTCTCAGGCCACTTCTTTTGCTTCTCCCCAGCCCTTAGCTACCTGCTGGGTTTTCAAGGCTCAGTCCATCTCCTTCAATAAAGCTTTCATGAACCTCTCCCTGCCGCCTGCCCCCCACCTCAGGCAAGAATGCTCACTGCTTTTTACCCACGGATCCCCTGTAGTCATTTCTTCCTTAGCACCAAAGAAAGCTTGTGCATTTCTTTGTTTACCTGTGTCTCAATCTACTAGAATGAAAGCTTCTTGAGGACCAGGCCACATTTTATTCCTCCCCAGAATTTTGTGCAGTGCTTGTGACATTGTAGATACTCAATACATGCTGCATGAATGAATGAACAAATTGACCTATCCTCTAACCTCCTATCCATTTTAAGGACAGTTCCTCAATCATCCTTAAATTTCTGATTTTTCTTTCATTTGGTCTGTAGAGAGAGTGGTAGTTACTTAGGTGTTGCTTAGATGTATACATATTTACTGTGTAGAACAAAATATTTTGAATTAAACGTAGTAACTGCATTTAAAACAGAAACACAATTTAAATCAGGCATTGAGGTATTAAAGACTTCGTAACATGCTATTATTTCAATTCGTTGTGTTCTAAATCTTCGAGACCTTGGATAGATTACATTATCTGGATTAATTATTTTTAGGTCAAAGATAAAATGGTAGACTAGAGAGTGACAGAATTTATTTGAATATATGTTCTTGTTTTGCTCAGGAGATGATATTTTGTGCTTCGTTAGAAACACTCTAAAACATTTCTTCTAAAGAAGTGCTGTTATGGATCTAGTATTTAATGTCCAAAGTCTGGACAATAGTAGGTTGCTACTGGTTTCCTGTTTGCAACCCAGTCACAGCACATGCCAAGATCACAATGGTTTCACAGACCCATGTGGGTGGAAGGAAAAAGGACAGATCAGAGCCAACCTCATGAGTTTCACACAGGACTTAACATTCAGAAAGACCCTGAGCTTCGTTTAATGCTCTAGCACCATCTTGAAATTCTTGCTAATTTTATCTTGGTATTTGTCTTTCTCAAGTGAAGTCCAGTGGCACAATGGAGTGTGCGCAGAGAGGATACATGAAAGAAAGAAAAAAAGCCTTTATATTTCAGTACCTTTAATAACACTTTTCCCCAATAGTTACACTGAGAAACATGTGAAATGGAATTGTTCCTGGCCAATCGGAACGCATGGTCATTCCACACTGTAGGCACATTAAGACAAAGACTTTGTTGTGTGTCTTGTCATAAACCAATGATATTAGACATTTTTTATCTGTCCAGGCTTTGACCTCTGATGCCCCAGAATCTAAATCCTGTCTCTAATTTATTATGTAACTTTGGGTACATTCCTAAACTTTTCAAGCCCCATTTTCTTCATCTGTAAAATGGGGAAACAGTAGATGTCGCAAGCTTGCTGTAAGGGTGACATTGATGTATGCGTTGGGCTCAGCCCAGTGTCTGGCTCACTGAAGGGCCCTATAAATAGTTACTGTTATTTCCTCCGATGCTACAGTTGTTCTCCAGAGCCACGCATACTGGTCATCCTTAGTGTTTAATTGGTGTCTGTCATAGTCTCCTCTGTCCTTTCCTATGTCTCTGAGTCTCTTCTTTGCATCCTCCTGTGTTTTCCTTCTGTCAGTGCAGTTCTGCCCATGGTATTCTTGTAAAAATGCTCAGTTGACTTTAAGACAGTGAGGACACTTTATAGTCTATGTAACAACCACTATAGTTAGTATAGTGCTTTACAGTTTACACTAAACAATTGCATATTCATTATCTTACGTGGCCTAATAGATGGGTGTCTCTTAGCTCTTTCAAATGGTGCTCTCTCAAGCTCTTGAGTTCCGTGGTTTGGCTTCAGGGGCCCTCATACGGGGTCAGGAGGAGCTGAAATGTGTGGTTTCAGACTCTCCACCCTGGCTTCTAGCGTAGCCCCATCTTGTTCTGATTTGTGTTTTTGCTGAAGCAGTTAAAACACACACACACACACACACACACACACACACACACACACACACACAAACTAGATGGTAAACTCCAAGAGAATAGGGACAGTGCATTTACTTCCTATGTACACTTTTCTTGGCCTAAATACAGTGCTTTGTCAATAGCAGGTGCTCAAGAAAATAAACAGGCTGGGAAGCAAAAGCAAACAAAACAGTTTGAATGAATCTGAAAACAACTTCTTTCAGCCGTGATCTAACTTTTCCAGGCAAAGATGAATTGAGTCAACACATTATGTTAAAGCTTCTATTATGGGCTGCATTGTGTCTCTCCCACCCCCAAATTCATGGTGCAGCCCTAGCCCCCAGTATACAAATATTCACCATGCCATGTGACAGGTGATCACCATAGAGGGATAAGCAGAGCATCAGGGAGGCATCGAGGGGCTCCCTCAGGCTGGGGGGGCAAAGGAAGTTTGGGGAAGAGGTGATAATAGAGCTGATTCCTGAAGGCTAAGTAAGGAAGAATGTGCCAGACTGGGAGGAGAATTAGCCATCCCCCCAAAAGTAGCTTGTTTAGTGTGACTTCAATATGGCGGCTTGGGGGTGCTGAAGCATTGGAAATGAAAAGAGAGTTCTGTATACTTTCGGGGTATTGATAGGAAATGAGGTAAAGTCAGTCTGGATTGAGTAGGATTCCATTCTTTAAAATTCTGACTTTAGCTAAAGACATTGGGAAATCAGTTGTGATGGGATGCTTGCTCTCTTTTCAATAAATGAGTTTAAGACTTTTTCAAGTGCCAAGGTTGGCACTTGGGAAGGGGTCTCCCATGGGAAGAAGTTGCCAGGCCACGAATCCCTGAATCTCTGTCTCCGAGCGTGACGTCACCTTGGAATTCCTTCTGCTTATGCCCTGTTCCCGCCAGCTGCCTGGCCTCAGCACACACTGCTTCTTCAGCAGTCCACACAAACACACAGGGAAGACCCGACCCTGCTCCTCTTCACCTGGGTAAGGTTTTAACTTTCAAAAAGTTGTTCTTTGCCAATGGAGAGCATAGGCCAGTAATCCTAGAAACAACATGAAACACAAACACAGTCTCGCTTGTGTAACACAGATTTCTGCTCCTACCAAGGTGATCTGGCTTCCAGGGTCTGCTGTCTGCCCTATTTTTATCGTAAAGGCCCAAGAGAGCTGCTATTTGATTTACCTGGCTGGGCACAACTCCTGGGGTGATTTGACTGGGTTCTTTGTTTTCTAGCCTATTTCTAACCTGAAGTGTATACATGAGGATGGTATCAGAAAGCTGTCCTTGAGATGTCTTGACTCCTGTGGTAAATATACCATGAACTAAATGAGGTTCATTCATAATTCTGATTGTTGGCATATTAATCCTATGGCCAGAGCCTGCTCTCTACACAGAGGGATGTGTTGTTAGTCTTACAGTTTATTTGCATAATTATACCTTGTTATAATATGATGATGTTAATGTAAAAATAGTATTTATTGAGATTCGCTTTGTTTCTTATGTAGCATGAGAATTCTGTCAACAGGGTTGAGGAACAAAGACTGGAGTCTAGTTATTAATACCTGTTAGGAATTTCTGCCATGGTCCAGGTAAGGACCATATGGAAAGTATGGTCTTAGGTAGAAACAATGAAGAAGGTAAAGCAAAACCAAAATGAAACCAAACCAAACTAAACAAAACCACAAATAAACCAAATACCCAGCAACTAGGAGACCTTTCTTGGATAGAGCATTTAGTCATTGTGACCATTCAGAAATGAAGGTTTAAGTAGAATGGAAAACATAGGGTGTTGCTTAGGTCTCTAGCTTGAAGATAAGATGGGTCGTATGATTAACCAAGAAATGGAATGCAAGGGACAGACAGATCAGCTTTGGAAGGAGAAAAGTGAATTTGGTTTTGGACATGCTGAGCTGCAAATTCTGCTGATTTTTGAACATAGGGAGATAAAACTTAGGAAAGAACTTGGGGCAAAAGTTAGAGATCTAGACATTAACAAATCGTATATGTTGAAACCATCAGGTGGATGAGATGGCATCAGAGGAACAATTCGAGGAAGAAAACGTACAAACCAAGGGTAGCCAGTATTTAAAGGCTAGAGGAAGAGTAGAGTGCACTGGAGATTTGGACTCAGCTGTCAAAGGTTGAAACAAAGAGTCAGGAGAGAATGATCTCTTGAAAGACAAGGAAGGATCTAGTTCCCAGAAGAAAGGTTTCTTTCAAGTATCAACTTCAGAGAAGTAGATAGTGTGAAGACTGAAGAGGCCACGGGATCTGGCAGTTAGCCACCACTGGGGTTTTAGCTTCAGTAGTGTGTGAGCGGAAACCTGACTCAGAATGAGCTGAGACATGCGTTGAAGCTCAGGAAGTGAAGAAGATGGAGAAACTATTCAGAGTTTGGTGGTAAATGCAAAGGTAGACGTAAGTTAATAACGTAAGGGGACCATTTAAGTTAGTAACGTAAGGGGACCATTGTGTCCACGGGTATCTGAGGAAGATGAGTACAGCCCGGGGAAGGAGACAATAAAAAGAGAACTAAAGCAGCTACATCAGAGCATGGCGGAAATGAAATGCATGTTCTGGCAAACAATGGCAAGAGTCCCCCTGGCACTGGGAGACAAGAAGGCATTTGGCAGGATCCACTGAGCCATCCTGCCATGGAACATACTCATAGCACAATGTCATTGCAGACTCTCAGAATGAGCAAGCTGACTCTTGTATATTTTTAAAATTCTGCTTCTCTGGTCCAGAGCTGGTGGCACTCACAGCTGGATGGCCTTTGTACCTCCCTGCAAACACTTCCCAGCACTCTGCCTCCCAAAGTGGGACAGTGGGGTGAAATGCTTAGTACAGAGCGTGGGTTTAGGGAATCTGATGACCTGGATTAAAGTCCTGGCACTGAACTATGCAAACCGTGTCACTTTGGGCAAATGACATGGCCTCTTCATGCCTCGTTTCATATTTGGAAAATACATTTGATAATATCCCACAGAGCTGGCCTGAAGTTCAAATCAGCTTATGTAGATAAAGTCCTGGAAGGTCGTAAGCGTTTCCTCTTTTTCCCTCCCCAAATTCCTAGTTTATTTCTCTCTCCTCTGTGTGTCCTACCTCACAGACTGAGTCCAGAACTTGCTCAGGACACCTGGCCTGCCCCTTGACCCTTTTCCCTTCCAATCCTAGAAGCATACTGGAGGTTTTAATAGATAAATAAAGATACTCGGGAGGTGAGAGGGGCCTTCAGGATTGCGGGGGATGGGAGGTGGTCTTGGGGCCAGGGAGGAACATTTTTCTCTGGGAGGAGGGAAAGATGTAGGCCAAGGGTCACTTGAGGGGAGAGAGAAGTTGAAGATTTTTAACCGATGGCCTTTATGTTTCTGTGGCGTTGAACTCTTTTTTTGCTTTGTGTTGCGTTTTGGTTTTGCTTTTGTTTTGTTGTTTGTATTGGCTGAGAAGTGAGGTGCCCCGAAAACAATAATTAAGATTTGGAGCATAGACTTTTAGGAATAGTAAAGGGAACTGAACATAGATAGCTGAGGTTTGTGGAATGTCTGTATAATATCTTTATTTTTAATTTTTTTTATATTTTTTATTTTTTTCAGTTTGAGGCAAGTTTTATTCATTCAATCAACACATGTTAATTGAGCACCTATTGTGTGATAAGTACTGTACTAGATGAAGGGGGGTGGGGGGGACAGGACAGCAAGGTTTCTTTTTTTTTTTTTTTTGGCTTCAAAAATCCTTCCTTTTCAATTTATTGTTTTTAGATACCATAATTACTATAATTAAAAAAAAATTTAAATATAATTTTATTAGTTTCAGGGGCACAAGACAAATACTTAGACGTTTATCATTTATATCCCTCACACTGTGTGAACCCCCCTGGCCCCATCCACTATCCCTCGACATCGCACAGAGCCATTACATTTCCACTGTCTCTATTCCTAATGCTATACTCTGCTTCCTGTAATGTATATCTTTGTATAATCATTCTTTGAAATATGACTTTCTTAAATGCAACATATAAATTTGAAAGTCAGAATAGAGCAGTAATCTGTACTGATTTATTACGTCTATTATGACTAGGTTTAAATCTTGGAAATAATGTTGTAATAATTTTTTAAAACATGATACAAATTGTATAGAATGTCTTTATTACATTTAATGCACATAGCCATCATTGTACACACTTTTTAAAAGGAAACATTAATTTATCTGGTAACGTTTTGATGTGATTACATTTTTTTCTCAATGTTCTGTTGAGTGTTCTTGTACTCTATAGCTGGCATTATATTTTCATACCAAATGAAATTATGTTTGAGTTTTGATTACTGTTAGCTTGACCTGAAAATAGCTCTTTCTGTTTATGTTAATTCTTCAAAAAAATCTTATTTATAATATTTACTTTTGATAATAGATGCAATTTTATTCTCATCTTATTAAAATTGCATTAGCCATATTAAAATCAAGATTTCTTTGATCTATAACATTATATTTATCTCAGATAATCCATATATAGGAAAAACATCCCTTCGGAAATGTTTCCTTGCTTAAAAGCGAAGTTGGGTCACTTTTCCATTAGTATTGAGCTTAATCACTCAAATCCTAACATCTAATAAAAACTTTTTTTCCCCATTGTCATGAACTATTTCATTTGATCCAGGAGTTCAATGATTGTAATTTTAAGAAAATTGATATTTTAAGTTGAGGTTATAATTTTTAAACACTTCCTTGAATAAATTTGTTGTATTCTAGTCTTGCCATATAGCTAAGTATAGTGTACAAAAAAGGACCTATTTTGCTGGAGAATATCTAAGCCAAGGACATTGTGTTCTGTCATTAATGCAAAATGCATGTTTTCCATTAAAAGGCAAGCCCTTTATTTGAAAAGGTTAAATGGTATAATACTTGAGAAATGACTCTAGCAGGTTAAATTTAGAATACTGATATAAAAGATTTCTCTGGGTTTATAACAAAAGTATAGCAATATAGACTATAAATGGGTAAACATTTTTATTCATTTTAAAACTTTGTTCCTCTGAGACAGTCAAATAAGGATTAATATCTATGTTTGACTTTGCTCTTGTTATTTTAATTATCTGTTTAACTTGTCTTCTTGCCAGTCAGAGAGACTTTATAGATTGTGACATATTTTCAGTGGTTGTGTAAGAAGTGTTGATGTTTTCCTTTGATGCCTTGTAATGCCTCAACTTGGCCTTGCTTTCTTGGATTCTAGTTTTTTTCTTATTTGCCCCCCAGAAAGAAATTTTAGGATTCCAGAAATGACATCTCCCATTCCAAAGTTTTATTTCTGTCAGTAGCTCTAGGGGAGAAGCTATGGAAAGACATTATTTTACCTAAATGTTAGTTCCATATCCACATATTCCAAGATTATTTTAATAATTCATTATTTTTCCAGAAGTGAAACGATGAGAGGAAGGGGGGGCTTTCATTATTTTCCTACACTGTATAACTATGTCATGTTTGACTTTAAAAACTTTAATATATGTTTATATATATTGCATAGAAATATTTTTGTATTTATATATTTTACACTTGACAGATTTTTAAAAATATTCTAGATACAACTTTATCAGTTTTTCCTGTACCTCTTAATAATGAGACCTCTGGTAGAGAATTCCAATGGTACCCCATATCCAAGAGTCTTTCCTTCTGTAGTGATAAAAGCTTTAGCTCAGTACATGATTGTCCAGCTTAAGACTACATTTCCCAGCTTCCCTTGCAGTTAAGTGTGGACATACTCGTATTTATGGGTTCTGGACAGTGGGATAGGTTCTGGACAGTGAGAAGAACTGGCATGGGTAACTTCTAAGATGTGTCCTTATAATGAAGGAGTATGCACTTTCCCCGTTCTCCCTGGCTGGTATGAGGTTGTAATGACAGGTGATGGGGCAGCCATTTTGGGGCATGAAATGGAAGTCACATGTTGAGAATGACAGAGCAATGAAACAGAAGGAGTCCATTTCTTTATTAAAGCAATCTAGCCTGTAATGTATCAAAAATAGGCCTATTAGATGAATCAATATTTACTTAACTCTGTCCTAAAATCATCCTTTTGGGATTTCACATTTTGCGTTTAAGTTCTCATTGAGTATACAAATTTCTAATGAATTGGCAAATTTTAATATATATTTTTCTGCCTTTGTCTTTTTAAACTGAATAATCTTAATACTTTAAATTTATTTTTAGTTTTTCTTTAATGAATCTTCTCGAGCTTATCAATGATTTCCCTGGATTATGCTAAAGCCACACTCTCATTTTTTTGCTATTTGTGTACTTTAGATTTTCTTTAGAAAAAGAACAGTATTTTTTTTCACCCATAATTATATACTTTTTTCTGAAGACCACAATTTTTGTGTTTATTATATATATTTATAAGGGTATTTGTTCAGCTGCTTTCACTGAGGCCAAATATCAGTAGTTTAAACAACACAGAAGGATTGTTTGTGAATATGAAAGCCGTATGTAATCAACATGGCCTTTTTTGCATCCTCTCTTGGAGCTCTGGTTATTTAATTTTTAGATACTGTTGCCCAACAGTGTTCCAGGGGAGTAAGCAGCTCAGCTTCATTAGGTCATTCAGACGCCCATTCCTTCTATCTATTTCTCCGCTGTCCCCTAGGACCGATTAAATCAGTGTCCATAGGAGAGAGAGCCGGTTCCATTGTGCAAAGAAGGTTGGGGAACCAATAAATTAGGGTGTTCTTGTTGGTATGGTTGACACTGGCTTACCAAGACCCCTTTCACATTCCAGCCCCAGGGGGCTGGAGGGTGGGACACAAATTCCACACATTACTTTTACTCTCATCTTCTTGGTCAGAACTTCGTAACATGGCTGAACCAGCTGCAAGGAAGACTGGGAAGTATGTTGTGTAGTTGGGCAGCTATGTGTACAAGGTGAAACTTTGGGAGCTCTATAGTAAAATAAACATGTGGAGAATTAATACTGAGGGGCAAAGTGTAGTCTCTGCCACATGATGGGCCCCAGTGATATTTTAGGCTTGTGTCCTCAGCAAATCATTTATATTGATTCTTGGATTCCTTTACTGTAAGAACCTATGGTACTTAAAATATAATTTGGATTGTGTTTCCTTATAATGATATATTCTTGCCCACATAGAAATCCAGCTAATATTTATCTATCTTTTCACATGTTTGTAAGAGTTCTCTAAAGTTTTCTTTTTCCCCACTGGCTTTCACTACAGAAAGAGTTTGAAGCAATTTGGAGATTTGGTGTAATTTTTAAATTTTTCTGAAGTCTCTAAAAAATATCCCAGGATAATATGGAAATCATCATTTATTATGTGTTTGTTATATGTCAGGCACTGCATACTCATGTATAACTCACAACTCACAACTGCCTTCAAGGCTTGTATCATTGTAACTCACACCTGAAGAACACACTGGTCAATTCCTAAGTGGGAGAGTGGGGATTCTGAGTAGATCCATTGTGCAGCTATTCCAAGATTCAGCTGGCGATTCACTGGCCTGGGCATTTCTAGGTTGTGAAAGCTGTGTGATTAGTCAGAACCAAGGCAGATGTTGGAACTGGGGTGCAGAACTTGTTGACTCCAGAAGTATACAGAAACTAGAAGACAGGAAGATAGCTAATTTTAGGCAAACAGTCAAGAGCAAGAGAGCAACAGACGCTCATGGTCAATCCAAGACAGGTCAGAGACAGGCAGGTACTCAGGAGCCAAAGATTGCCCAGATATCAGCCATTTCCCTCACAGAAATGATGGCACACCATGAACCTTTTCAAAACAGACAACCTTGGTTCTCTTGTTGGTTATCTGTTAATGTACATCATTACTGAGACTAGTTTCAGCTTAATTTTATTCCTCTTGGATCGTTTTGGGTCTTTCTGTGCTTATTTACTTAGTACTTCATAGTAGATTTGAGCTTTTGTTTTATGTGTTAAATATAGCCCATGTTTATCCTATACATGATTAAATCATGTTTGAAGCAAAGGTTAATTTTACACACACACACACACACACACACACACACACACACTCATACCATTTGTTCTCTAATATCAGTGTATTGCTCTGTATTCAATGGATATTGTATGGGTCACATTGGTTGAAAGCCTTAATGTAATTTAAACACAAATTAAGTGAATCCATAATTAAAATGGTCATTATTCCTGGAGGTATTCTGTTTGCCAGGCCTACTTCTTTTGGTAAGTTAGATAAGGGACAGTAGGTAGCATCCTGTTGGTCAGGAATGAAGTTTGATAAATAGGCCATGTTATATAGATGGGGTTATTTTTCTCAGTTTCTAGCAAGGACAATTAGCACAATCATATGTATGTTTTTATAGTCCAAGAAGAACCATGTTGTGGATAAATGAGTACAGTTTTCAATTAAAACATGAGAAGTTGACATCTCTGCTGTGTATTTTTCAGTGGGCTAAACTTCTCAAATATAAATTGTACCTTCTCTGTATGGTGAAATTTTTGAGGGTAGCAATTATACTTTGGGATTTAAGGTTTTTTCAAGTTTATACTGAAGGTTGGCCTAATTATAAGGAACATAAGTTAGATTGTCAGAAAATTTGAGAGTTTAGTCGATACTTGAATGGATTCTTAATTTTAAACATACACATTTCTGTAATTGAAGAGTTGGGTCAGAGTCAACTTTAATGGCATCATGAAAATATAAGCAGATGTTAATGAGGGACTCAGGTAGTCAGGCAGGATATTTGAATAAATTTTTGTTTAAAGAAAAAGTCAGCTAACCAGATTTAAAGAAAAAAATATATATATAGCTTCACTATATTGTGTTTCATATCTTCGCTACAAATATTTCTTTTCCAGCCTGTCAGAATTCAAAGTTCCAACGCCTCTATGATATTCTAGAATTTTCTTTAGTATGTGATATGTGTTAAGTGAAATTTCCGGTAAGTTTTTAAATAAATACAGAACTAAATAATCTGTAAAGAAATGACCACAAAATGGAATCAGAATGATATTTTGTATTCATTTCCTAAATCAACTTACTTAACTTGTGAAAAACCTTATTTTCAGCATAGTGTAATTTATGTGTTAGGTCAATTTAAATAATACCCTAATATGCTAACCATTATGATTTGTCTTTTCCAATAATTGTTTTAAAAAAACATAGAGTCCAGATATTTTGATTCATAATGTTTCAGGGCATATTTATTGAGCACCTACTGTGAACCAATCACTATTCTAGGCTGAGAGGATACATACAAGAATGAAAAATGCCTGCTTTCATGGAGCTCCCACTATAAACGAGGAGATGCAAGACAAATGAGTAAAATGTATGCTATATTATCCAGCCATTTAGATGGCAAAGAGAGTGAATGAAGCAGAGACAGGGAATAAAAATCCATGTGTGTTTTCACATTTTATATAGGACGAAAAGACAGGAATTCACTCCTTTCTGCCACACTTCTTTTTGTAAGTCTAAAAATATTGGAAAATAATATTTATTTTTTACTGTTAACCTTAACAGATGATAACCAAGAGGAAAGTGCTAAGCAGGTCTCTTGTTTAACTCTCCAGTATAGTTATAATTTATAGATGAAATTAAACCCAGATATACATTGCTAATGTAAGATTAGCAAAAGCATAGTGGCTCTAAGATTGAAAGCTTTCACTAATTAATTCTTTAGCTGCCATTTTTCATTTCCATTGACTTTAACATAATAGGCATATAGCTTTGGAAGTGCAAACTAAAACACGCTATCTCATTCTATGTTATATGTCTGTACCATGGAGGAGCTTCTTCTGTACAGTGTTTGACAGTAGGTTCTGGGTCACAGCAGCTTTGTGTCTAGTGGGGACTGCAACCAGAAGCTTCTGCTGGAAACGAAGTGTCCTTTAGCCCCTAGGGGCCTGAGGTATTGAACAAGCTGGTGGAGGCTGAGGGGTTGGAGCTTTTGAATGTGCAGCAGCACCGAAAGCCAGTGTTATGACTGTGACTTTAGATAACCCCAGATGTGAGTTAAAAGCTAAGGTATGAAGTGCTTTCGTATGTTTTACTTGCTTAAGGTCTTTCCCTGCGAGGGAACCGGAAGGGTAAGGATTGTACCTTGCAACCCCTCCCCCGCCTTGTTCCTCGGTTTTGTCTCCTGCATGGCCCTATAGAAATGACTCCCTTGAGAAGTGTGGACAGCTGGATGCAGCCCCTTTGTGACCTATGAAGTGACATTGGGAGCCACTGTCAGAGCCTGTGGGTGAAAGGAAAGGTCACGTAAGGACTGTGGAAAATATTCCCTTTCTCCTCAGTATCCTGAGGTCTTGTTTCTTGCCTTCCTGTTAGTAGAGTCTGGGACCTCGGATTTTGGTGCTGAAGATTTTTTTCAGTTAGTTCTCTAAATGATATTTTGTTAAGCAGCCTTTTGTGGAGCTTCATTCTTTAGTTTACTGAGTTTGTAGCACAAAGGAAAGGAAATAGATTTATTGCTACCGTCATCACCAACTTCAGAATAGAAATTGGTGAATAATTATACTTACGTTAGACTTCAACAAAAAGTATAACTGAAGGAAAGGGATTTAGCTGGCTGTATTTTTTGATAAGGTTCTGTGCTTTCCTCTTCCGTTTCTCTTTCGAGACCATTCTATGGCTAATACATCATAAAAGTGAAAGGAAGTGCAAACACAATTACCACAGAAAGTTGAAATCTGTTCCATTCACTTCTTTGTGCTGTTTGTGACTTGTCTACCTGATTGTTTCAAAGTAAAAAATAAAAAATAGAAAAATGAAACACCAAAAAAAAACAGAAAAACAAAACTTGGGGTGCCTGTCTCTCCTTTATCAGTGGCACTGGTTTTGACTGTGGTGTGATTCTGACAAAACTGGGACAAAAACCAGCCTTAACACGAACAGCCATTGTGCTAAACCAACCACAAAAATGTGTACAGAATATTTGCAGTGAACTTTAAAGGCAAGTCGATTTGTCTAAAGAAATAATGCAAGATGCAGTGCCTAGAGGGAAGTCAGATATAGAACGTCCCTTTAACTCTGTAACAAAATATTCAATCTCATCAGTAGCTCTTTACTTAGGGGCTGTGAGATTTTCCTTTGCTCTGTTCAGTATCTTAGCGCTCATCCAGGTCATCAGCGCCAAAGTCCCAAGAGGCAGTGGAGTGCTGATAATGCTCATTAATCAAGGGCACTGTGACTGCCCTTGGGTTGGTCATTGGGAAGCTAGGCTGGGTTCAGAATTTGGTCTGAGATAACATCTAGACACTCAGAGGGTCATGAAAGGAACTGGGGTCAAGGGTTAACACAGCTGAGCTCTCTGTAGTCTGTGACACAGAGCCAAGGAAACATCCTCGGGGATCTCGGCCACTGCTGTACACTTGAGAAATGTATTTCCTGCTGCTTAGCCCCTTCCCACGCACTCTGGTCTGGTCCTCCCCTGCACCCCTTCCCTTTCAGGATCCTCTGACAGAGATGATTTTCCCAGCCTGCTAGGTAGCTTAGAGTAAGGACTTGAGGCTTGTGATAACTTCTGAGGGGTGGCTGGTCCGGTAATAATAAAGAGTAGGACCAACATTTGTAACAAGGAGAGATGCTAGATTTTAACTGCTTTTATTAAACTTATTTCCTTAGGTGATTAGAATAATCATTGGCGCCAATAGGTTTATAGTTATTCCCTTCATCCATTTTCCATCTAGAAAGGTTTATTCATGTTTTATGATTATTGTATAATTCAAAAGAATACTGACCAGACACCAGGACCTTCCTTAATAAATCAAGTCTAGTCTTATTTACAGACTGAGCCTTTAGGAAAAGCTTGCAAACTTTCCCGACAACTTGTTTGAAGGTTGCTGTTTATTTTGGCCCAGCAGTGTCACTTTGCTACCACTGTGTAAATGTTAGAAGTGTCTTCATTCAGTTCATTTATGGTCCCAGGTGGGCAGAGGTGAAATGGGTTGCTCCAAACAAAAGCAACAGACTCTTAGAGACTCTTCTGCCCATCATCTGAGCCTGACTCCAGTCTTAACATCCTGTAATTCAAGTTTCTGTAGCTCGATTTATTCTAATTCCCAGCACCTTAAATACTTCTGCCCCGTGATTGTTGATACTGTTGTTATGACTTGTTTAGAGATTCAGGAAGTATGAAAAAATAAGTAGGAAAATCAGTTATCTCCATTTTAGGAAGGCACAGAACAAAGTGGTTTTGTTTATTAACTTGATGGTATATGTTTGGGTAACAGTTGTTGACAGTGAGGTTAAGATCTGTTTTCTGGAGTCCAAGCCTCTAAATTTCATGTAAAACAGTAAGGTCCAGATACTGTTTAGTCTTCAAACTGCCACACCAAACCAAAACCAAAAATGAATTAGAAAAAAAACAACCCAAACCCCAAAACGACAGATGAGAGCCATTCCTAAGAAGAAATACTGTAATGATTATCAGCTTTTCAACAACACGAGATTAATTATCCCAGTAAAAATAACAATACCCCTAATCTGTTTTCACGCTTCTATGTCTCTGATGGAACCAATTTAGAAATAAAGGCTGACATTTTCCTTTGAGTTCTCAGCCTCACCAACCCCCTACAGAGATTGGGTTAGTCTGACAGTTTGGGAAAATACACCAAAAACACTTGGAGTCAAGCGTTCTCACACTATTAGCTACAAACTCATGTTTTCTTGATCAAGGGGTAATCCGTCTTTTGACTTCAGAGTAAGAAATGTGAAATAAATGAGGAAAAAAATCATTCTCCTCCTCCGAGATGGTGATACAATTGATGTTATACGCTAGGCTACTCAGAACCTTCTAGACTAGAGCCTGGAGGGTCAGGACAGAGCCTGGTTGCACATCTGTCACTCTAGTGACAAAAGAGTGAAGGCCTGTGGTTTTTGAGTGGAGTATACTTTTGATGGAGATTTTAGAAAAGGCTGCCTTGTTCTTTGGTTTTGTTTTTGTAGAACAGTGATCAAAATGGTCAGACAGAAGGGTTAGTATAGAGGAGTGGTGGGTGATCGAGGTGGCCTGGGGTCAGGCGGTGAATGGCCTTGAATGCCAGAAGAAGCATCTAGAACTCTTAGAACAATGGAGAGATAGGGGAGGTTTGAGCAACAGAATCGCAGAATTGAGCCTTGAGTCAGGAAGAGTCATCTGACAGATTGGCTTTAGAGGCAACAGACTGTAGGAATGGCTTTGTTGGGCACAGGGGAACTGGAAAATGCCAACCCACTAAGCCCAGCAAATGTTGGAAAGACTGAATCAGTGGGGAATATGATGAGGCCTTCACTTCAGACCAACTTAATTTGAATCACAGGATAACGGGGAGGCGAGGTGGGGAGTCAGGAATCAGTATTTCTAAAAAGCTTCCTAGCTGATTCTAATGTGGAGGTAGGGTTGAGAAATACAGGAAAATGAATAAAATGACATTAACATACCTATCAATCAAGGATTCAGATAAATAATGTTTTTCCACTGTGCCTCTAAAACGTTGATCAGTGCGATTTAACTTGTGTGCTTGCTTCCTTGAAAGGTGAGAGAGCTGTGAGATAACAAAGAGGAAGGAACACAGAAGGACTTGAGAAGTAGAATGCATTTATCGTTTTAAAAGCACCACTGAAAAGAAAGACATTACTGAATTGGTCAAAATGACCAGAAATGAGGCAGAGTGACCACAATCATGGGCCAGAACAGGCTTTTTTTTCCAGTTAAATTTGTACTCTTTCGAGACTCTAGTTCTTTAGATACGTAAATCTCTGACAAAAAAGAATCCTTTTTTTTTGACTGTGCAGGAGGAAAGTAGTTAAATTGGCTTGGCTACTTGGTACAGTGAGACCTGACTTCTGGTCCTTCCTCTCCATACTAGGAAAAATAACTGATGGGTGCCACACACCTCCTGTGTGATGGGAATTTATGATGTTACGTTAACTTTCACAACAGGCCCGTGATGTAGGGATTTGCCTCCCAATTTTATAGGAAATAAAAGGAGGCTCAAAGGGGTTCACTGGCTTGCAAGAGAGCACACCTCCGCCCTTGCTCCCAAGCCACCTGTTCTATATATCTGCCCTGTGCTATCTCAGCATAGGGGAGAAATGTGGAGATAAATGGAGTACTTTGTAATAAAGGACAGCGTGAAGATTAGTCTTACAACTGTCATTATTAGTTATTGTAGAGATACCCCAGAGAGATGGTGGCGTCAGGGTTACATGGAGGTAAGTGACAAGGGAGAAGATGGGTAGAAGGAAGCAGAGTCCCACGACCACACCCCAAGAACAGAAAGCGAGTTAGGCTGAAGACGCAGGTACATTCACATTACTCCCCTCGTATTTTCTTTTGAACCCAGCCCTGCTGGCTTCATTGCAGCACCCCACCAAATACGCCTTTGTCAAAGTCGCCAGTGATACATCCATGTGGCTCAAACCAATGGTCAGGGGCCCCGTCCTCATTTTATTTTACCTAAAGGAGTGATTGATCCTCTCTCCTCACTTCCTTCCAGGACACCGCACTCGCCTCACTTCCCTCCTGCCTCTGTGCTCCCGTCTCAGTGTCCTTTTCTGGTTGTTATTCTTCTCCATGACATGTCACTGTTGGAGCCATATATGTTTCCTGGAGCCCCAGGATTCATTGCTCTGACCCTTTCTTTTATCTACCTACCTTTATTGCCTTGGTGATCATCCCGAACTTCAGCCTTGAATTTCTGCCTGTCCTCCCAGATGTCTAATATGAGGAGATGTCTCAAATTAACATGGCCCAAACCAAACTCCCCATCACCTCCCCTGCCCCCTCCTGCTCCCTTCCTGCCACCCCATCCTCTTGAGATCTTACTCATGTCTGTGAATGACAATTTTTTCTCATATCCCTCATCTAATACTGGCAAATCCTTTTAGTTCTATCTTTAAAACATTTCTAGACTTTACTCACTTTTCACCACCTCTGTCCGCTACTGTGACCCTGATCCAGCAGCTTCTGTCTTGGTCTCCTGCATCCCTGTAACCAGGGATTTATAGAGTAGCTGGAGTGATTCTTTAGGACTATGTCAGGTCATTTCACTTCTTTGCTCTGATCCCTCCAAACAGTTCTCATCTCCTTCAGAGGAGAAGCCAGAGTCTCGCTAGTGGCCTGCAGGACCCTATGATCTCATTTCCTGCCATTCTTCCCCTCCTCCTCTTTTCATCATAATCTTCTCTTTGCTGATGCTGGATCCTGCTGGGCATGCTCCTGCCTCAGGGCCTTTGCACTGTTGTCCGCTTTGCTGGGAGCACTCTCCTCCAGATATCCTCTAGCCAACTGCTTCGCTTTTGTTAGGCCTTTGCCACTTCTCTGGCATCGTATTCCAAAGTTGCAACCCTTCCCTTTTTAGCCCAGTACTCCCCATTCGCTTTCCCTGTGTTAATTTCTCTAAAGCACTTGTTGACATATTAAATACCTTAATTATTTTGTTTATGTCTGCTTCTTTTTTCCACTAGAAAGTGAGCACATTTGGGAAGGGAAGGGAAGGGATTCATGACCATTAGTTTATTGTTCTTTGTTCAACCCCTATAACAATGCCTAACACATAGTAGGTGTTCATAAATGTTTTTGGAATGAATTGGTGTGAGTTGTACTCAATATCATATTAAGGTATATGATTTATTTTTCAATCCTTTGTTGAGAAAAATTCTTGCAATGTTCACCATATATTGGAAAGGTTTTTAAAGTCTAGTAAGGGACTACAAACTTGAGTCAGATCTGTACATGTTAAGAGTTTAACAAAGTAGATAATATGGATAATAAAATGAATGATGAAAAAGGATATCCTGACAAAATTAATTTATAAAACTAAGAGGTACCTAAACATTGAAAAATAAGCTAAAGAGAAATGAAATTAGCTAGGAGACTACATTTATAAGGAGATGTCTGTCATTCAGTGGTCACCTAATAATATGTTTCAATAGCAATGATAAATACAGGTAGTAGAAAATATATTATTAAAATTTCGATTTAACTTAAGTTGAAAGCAGTCAACTAATTATTTTCCATGTATCTGAGCAAAGCAATAAGACAATAGTGATTAGTGAGAAAGAAAGTAAGCTATTTAGGGAAATAAGGATGTGTAGAAATTAATATTTTAAAGTCTTTAGAGGACTCCCATAAGGTTCTGATGTATGTTCCAAAGTTCTCTGTTGTGATGAGATATGCAAGGTTATTTTCTAAGTGCCAATTTGTGACTAGAAGCATATGTATACCAAGGGAGATTTGAAACGCAAGAAACTGATTTATGTAAAGCCACTAGGGTTTGATGTGATAGATGACCTTAGTTTTGTTTTGTTTTATTTTGGTCTCATCCCTTATGTCTAAAAGTATAATTAAAGTTCACTGTTGTTAGAGATTCGGATGCCTTTGCTCTTGGCTGTGATAGTAATAGTTTGATCTGGTTGCAGTAATTCCTATAATAAAGTCCATTGGCAAACTCCACAGAACTTCGTATTATATATGAAGAAGGAAAAAGGGAGTATCCCTTTCATTTCTTCCTCTCTGTAGGATAACTTTATGCCGTCAGATTAAGCAGGTCTTTTGTATTGAAAAGTATGAGTGAAACGTCTGAATCTCATTGCCGCCTGTAGCTGTGGTGGAAATTCTGTCCCAAACTTTCAGACTCCTTGACCACGTTGCTATATGACAGCTTCCTGCTTTCTTTGAACTCTTCCCAACATGGCTTCCTGAGCCCTGTTTTTAGAAAAAAAGATTCCTGAAGTTTTCCAGTGACCATCTTTTGACCGTTTCTCTTCCCTCTGTCCCGATTTTCATCTCCCTCTGCTTCTCTGTGGCATGTGACGTGGCTCAGTGTCACTTTTTTGAAATTCCTTCCTTGGAGGGCATCCCTTGCGTTCATGATGAAACTCTGTATTTATTGTCTTTGCTTCCAACTCTCCTTTTTACCTTCTCATTCTCTTTTGTACACAATTTTAATTTTTTTTTCACGAGGATTATCAATTCCTCAGGGCCTCTACAATGAAAAAAAGTGAGTTCAAATATATTATTCCAGTTAAGATCTTGAGTCTCAATGTCATGGCTTTTACATGCAGGACATTCCACTGTATGTCTCACTTTCGCCTCCAACTCATCATGTGTGAAATTGAATTCATCATCTTCCCTTAGAAGATACTCACCCTGTTTCCCACCCTACCTCCTTTCTGTAATCGGTCTTCTCCAGTCTCCCTGACTGGAAGGCTAAGTGTTGTCTTTGTCTCCTTATCTTTCACCCCCTATCAACCAGTCTCAATGCCCTGTTGATTCCCCTTTCCAAATGTCTCCAGATACATCTCAATGTCTCCAGACCTTTATTGCTTATTCTATGAACGAAGCTCTCTTTCTCCAGGGGAGATATAACAATGAAAAAAGTCTTTTCACCTTTTTATTTCTTTTGTCATAGACGTCACCTCCTTGAATCTCACACATCTTAACATCTCAACTTGACATTTTAGAGCCTTTATAAAAAGGTCTTTACCATATCTGTCCAAACTTTCCTACTATAGTTACGCCTAAGAATCCCTCCTGTAGGGTTAGTTTGGTTCTCAAGTAATCCAAATAAACATGTTGCAGACCTACCTTTCTGCCTCTGCTTTATGGTATGCTTTCTGCTGGGATAACTCTTCTGCTCTTGTCAAATATCCCAATTCACTTGACGTTTAAGACCCAATTCAAATATCACCTCCTGGTAATGACATTTCTTCCTAATCTAGCCCATACCATTCTTACTTTCTGTCATCTCCTTTATGGCTCATATATCATCCTTGCGTTGCAATTTATATGGTTTTGGTAATAATTATTTGCGTGGACATCACAGTTGACAAAGCATTATCGTATTTGTGCCTGATAATAAAGTGAGTCAGACATTTTACAGTTGGGAAGAGTAATGTTAATAAGAGCCTTGGAACACATAGATAGTGAATTAAATGTGAAATGGGAGTAGAACCTACGTATTAACTCCAAGTATTAATGCTTTTTCAATTGTTCTAACTTCCCAGGTGCTTTCACTTGCACAATTTAACACATTTTTCCCCCCATGTATTTTCCATAGAACTTAGTGTATGTCTGTTACATAGTAGGAGTTAAGTATCTTGTTGGCTGATGGTAACATATGCTGTAAATAATCAAGACAATGTTTTCTGAATTATAAAATTGTACTTACATTTACCTTTCTGCACTTAGCCTGAAAATTGAATAAAAGATGAATTATTGCCAAAAACTGCTTTGCTGTGCTCTGATAAACAACTTTCTTAAAGTCAGTTATAGGAACCTCATTTGAAAGCGCCTTTCTCAGTGTTGCTTTTGTGGTACTACTCCGGACTGATGAAATGTGATTTTGCTGGTTAAGAAGAAACTGTGTGATTGATAGGTTGAAAAAATAAAAATAAATGAAACTCTGTAGAGTTTTTAAAGCATTCTAATAAATTTGATTTTGAAATTTTTGAGCATTTTTATGTCATGGTCTAAAATATATTTGAGTAGATATATATTATCTATTTCTGTATATAAATATCTAAAATCTATATTTTAATGCATACTATATTTTTATAACATGGCATGAAATCAGCTAAAATCCTGCTTAGAAATATTCTACTTTATTAAGTTTTGGAGTTAATTTTTTTCATTAAGGAATAACAAAAGGATGAACGAAAGGGAGTTGATTTTTAAAATTTTAATTTTCATTTTTTTTTGGGTAGATTAAAATAAGTATGGTTGGACAAGTATGAGGGTGAAAAAATATTCCTACTGTTAATCATGCAAATTCTGAGGATTTGCTTGGGACTGATTGTATAAAACTAATATGAAGTAGCAGTTACTCAACCTTTACTGCAATGAATAGTTATGACAGTTCTCCTAACCTAGAGATAATAATGATGTCATTCAAAAAATAATTGGTTTCAGATCTATTGCTTAGGTCTCTTTCAATTTTATTGTCTTATTTATGTGAAGAGATAAACAATTGGATATGAAATTAGTCATAACTATAGGAATCAAAGTGGACAGTTTTTGTGTTCACATCTGATCTCTATGGTATCCTGTACCTCAGACCTAGCTCTTGATGTCACCCCTGCTGTGCATTTCTCCTCCCCGTTCTCAGGCTGGTCCTTTGCACCTCTTTTTGGATCTTTCTCAGCTGGTTTCCGCCTTCACTCTCTCTCAATCCTTCTTGCACTGCTAAGAAATTAAATTTCCTGATGAATGTATGGCTATGGCCTTTCCTTTATCCCTTTCTTTAGGCGATCAGATTATGTGATACCATCAAAAAGGTGTAATTGATGTAGGATCTGTTGGCAATTTCTGGGCGTAGGCAGGGATCCTGTCTTGTGAGGCTGAAGAATGGACACACAGACCAGGCAGAGGCAAGGAGTTGTAAAGGAAGATAGTTTATTAAAAGCAGGAGAAGAGGTTGCAGCTCTTGAGTGGGAGGGGGTCCCCGAAACTGGGAAGCCCATTAGCTAAGGTGAAAGGCTTTTACTTTTATACTTTCCCTTGCCTGCTTGGAGAAGGGGGCTGGAGCCTTCTAATGGAATTCATTTATCAGGTTTGTCCTGTTTGCCCATGCCGAAGGGATTAACAAAATAACCCCTTCCTATCTACTGGATCTACTCCTTTGTTCAGCCAAAAGGGATTTGAGATAATTTGTTAACCTCAAGGCATATTCTCATATCTCTGTCCTGGAGTGAAGGAGACATTCCAGAACCTGGAATTTCAGGATATGGCTGCTTTTTTGTTTGTTCCACCAGGGACCCCCCTGTCTACCTAGCAACATGCTAACTAACTTGTCTCATAATGACTCACTATGACCTGTTGAAAACCAGTCCGAACTCAGGGACTTCTGGTTGGGGTCTCCCAGTCTTTTGAACTATTATGAGCAAGTGAGCCAATGAATATGCTTCATGTTACATGTGAACAACCTGTGCATTTCTGTCTCTACATCTTATTCATTGTGCTTTTCTCTAAAAACCTATAAGCAGGAACTGTGCCTTTTTTGCATTTTTATTCCCTATAATTAATTACTAGTGCAGTACTACCGCTATTGTGAACCTGGAGAGTAAATGAATGAACAATATGTTTAAAGTGAAACAAATAAATATTAGTATATATCTTTCTTTAATCTCTTACATTCCCAGGTGCATAGAAGTCTTTTAATAAACTAAATATAGGAGAAAATGAGCGCAATGGAATTGAGCAAAGAGTTGGATGGCTATTACTGTGAATATGTAGTGTGGCCAGGAAGTGCTACCTGAGTATTATATTTTAGCATGTAATTATGTATTTTCAGCCATATCGTATTCATCTAGTATACTTAGTATTTATCAGGAATTCAGTGACTGGGTTTCAATTACATGAATGAATGAATTCTTACATATATTTTAAGCTTTTGATTAAATGGTAGTACATTGCTGCAACTGGTGTCCCAATGAACGAACTCTCCCAATAGTCACACCTTGGGTAGCACCCTTTCCTTGACTCTGGGCCAGCCTTGTAAATTGCTGTTGACCAATGACTCCCAAGGCTAGGTCATGTGATGCTTTGCAGCTTCTGTCTGGGTCGCTTGGAAGCCAGCTACCAACTAGGGAGTGTGGCTGTTCAGAGAGCAGCATACTATGAGAAGGCTGAGCTATGTGGGGAGCCCCTGAAGTATGAAATACCATAAGAGGAGAGAGAGAGAGAGAGAGAGAGAGAGAGAGAGAGAGAGAGAGAGAGAGAGAGAGAGAGAGAGAGGTCAAGATACACCAAGGTGCCAGACATGTGAGGGATGACGGAATGAGGCCATCTTAACATTGACGTCTCCATCTTCCCGTCACCCCAGTGGATACCATGTTAGCAAACATGAGATCTCAGACCGAGCTTGTCTCAAATTTCTAACCCACAAAAGCACGAACAAAATAAATGGTTGATTTAAGCCACTACGTCTTGGCATGCTTAGTTATGTAACGATAGGTAACCAAAACATAACATCCAGAAACATGTAAATCATCAATAAATTTCACAAATCGAACACAAATGTGTAACTTGCTCCAGAATCAAGAAACAGAATATTGCCAGCATGTTGGAAGCTATTTTTATCCCCTTCCAGTAATGGCCTTCTTCACGAGTCACAACCGCCGTGACATCCAACACTCTAGTTGTGTCTAGTTTTGAATTTTATGTAAATGGATGTATCCATTATATACACTTTTGTGTCTTGTGTCTTTCACTTAACATTACATTTGTGCTACTTATCTGTAGTTGAAGTTCAACCCTTCTCATTCCTGTATAGTATCCCTTTCTATGAAAGTATCACATTTTACCCAGTGTACTCTTGATAGACATTGGGGTGATTTCCTGTTGTTGACTATTTTGGACAGTCCTACTATGAACACACTGCAAACGTCTTTCGTGAACATATGTATACCTTTCTGTTGGGTGGTTTTTGAATTGTTTTATGATTGTTCCGTACTTGGTAGTTTTAACTTTATATGGAGCCTATAAGCCATTTTAGAGTACAATGATGAGGTTTTGTATTTTTTTCCCTTTGCCATCATGATGGCTTGCAAACAGGGTTCAAGTTTAGGGTGGTTATTCAGGTAATATATATTGATTGGTCTTTTAGAAGTTTTAAGGCACATATGCTTGGCTTCTTCAAAAAAGTTCTAAATTAATGATAGAGTTTACACTTCAGTCTTTAAGTACAAGAAAAGGGAATTGTCCTTTTAATTAGACATTTCTGTTGAATGAATAACAGCTTATTGGAAAATATTTCATATGCCCAGAGCTATTGTTTGTTGTTTTGCAAATAGCGTGAGAAAGAAAATAATTTTGTTTCTTATAATGATAAAAGAAAGGATTCTAATAAACAACGGAGGTGTCTGTATTCTATTAGGATACCTAAGGGTTTTAAGCTTCAGTGAATCACTTGTTAGCCTAGAACTAATAAATTATATTGGTCTGTGTAACTTGAAAATAGCCTTAGAGTACATATTCTCTATTTTGATGTCTTATGTGTTCATAGCTATATCATGTCATTTATTATAACATAAGTTAATGGGTACTAAAATTATAAATTTTTTTCACATCTATTCAACTTCAGAAATTTTCTTGTTCTTTGCTGTAACATTTGGACTATGTATGTTAAAAAATGCAATGATAATATTATTCTAAAAAAGCTAGGTCTGATTATTTTCAACCCCAGAACATTTACTTAAATGCCAATTCCATATGGAAAAGTTTGACTCCAATATGCCAGAATTGTTTTTTTCTTTTTTGGTAAAATGTAGCTTTTGGACAAAAAATGAGGACATAGGGATTCAAATTAATGTCAGATGGTTTTATAGTTTGTGTGGTTCGTGTTTGTGGTTGTTAACTCTGAAGAATCAGGATACATAAAAAGATTAAAGAATCTTTTCAACTACCAAGCTTAAAATATATATGTTTACAAACAAATCCATGCGTTTTCTATCTTGGTTTATCCTTCTTCCTTCAGTTGCTAGAATGTTTTCTTAAAAATGCTATGATGTCTTTTGTATTTTCCCATTCATTTATTTCTTTAGCAAAGATTTATTGAGTGTTTTCCCTGGGGCAAGTACTACTGTAGGTCCTTACACTTCCATAGACATGGCTCTGCCCTGGAGGAGATCACAGTCTACTAGGAATATCAGATATGTTTGTCGACAGATATTTACAATATGATAACTAATAGGTATATGAGCAACGTAAGATTAAGCAACTCATTCATGCCCAGGGAAGTGCTGGAAATTTTACAGAGCAGATAAACTTGGAACTGGGACTTGAAGGAAGTATAGGAATTTGAACAAAGAAGTGGAGGGAAAAGTCTATACACAGATACAGAGCTGAGAAAGGTTGGGCATATTCAGGAAACAGTGGTAAGTTCCATTTGCCTAGAGCTGAGGGCACCTTGGAGTGAAGAGGAAGAGGAGAGGGGAATGAATTGAGTTACTGTTCCCAAGAGCCCAGTCTTCCCTCAGGGTGTCTCCCCTCCTTTTTGAACTTGGAATGTTACAGGAATCTGGGAACTGATAACCTTTTCTGGAATTGGCAGGAGCTGAAGAAAAGGTAAGCTTTTGACCAGCAAAGAGAATAGGATTTGGTGTTCCAGAAAAACAAACAAAGGAATATGAAGACTGGGCAAAAAATCTCCAGCATGAGCTCAGAACAATAAGTGGATAGGTTGCCCATTTGTAAAGTAGAGATGCTACAGATTAAATGGAAACACCATTTGGAAGCAAACCTCCATTAGAGCACTGACCATGGCTTTATTTCTATATTCAACAACCTGGGTGAAATCACAGAGGGTAACCGTATGGAATAGATGCTACTGTCATTGATAACAGACGCAAGCAACAGAAATAATTTTTGATAGGAAGATAAAATGACCTGAAAATGAGAAAGTCCAATTTAAAGGCATACACACAAATTTATAAAATTCAATAATTATTGGGAAAAAGATGTTAGGTGTTTTAAAGAAACACCTAAAAGGGAACAATATGATGAGACTGTTAAGGAAGCAAATGTTGTCTTACAGGCAGATCTGGAAAAAGAAGGGAGAAAGTGTCTCTCTGCCCTCCATCATTTAGTTCTGGATGCCTATTTTAAGAGATAATTACAGAGAAAGGAACGGCCAAGGGAAGGTAACCAAGCCAGTGAAAGGCTTGGAAACAATACTGCAGATACTGAAACAGGCTATAAACCCTCTAATTGAATAAAGGAGACAAGACAGTTGTTGAAAGCAGGAATTATCTAGAGGAAAGACAACAACCACTAAATAATTCCAGTGAGTAGATTTAGTTCTAAGATGAGATGATCTTTCTAAGGGCTTTCATTGTGAATAGGGAAGTAAACAACATTGGAATAAATACAATACCTCTAAGGTAATGAGTTCCCTGTGGACTAGGAATGTTCCAGCTGTAAATGGGTGCCAACCATTTCGCATCTATAAGATGGGGATGTGTCTGTAATGCTGCGAATTGTGGGAGTTTTACCTGATGACTGTCAGTATCACTAGGAGATGTCTGAGAGTGTAAAATAGGACACTCTTGATATCCTTAAGAGGTGTGGAAACCAGATGGCCTCAGCTGGAGCCCTGAAGCCAGCGAGCCCTGGGCACGAGGTAGGGCCGTGTGCTAAGAAGTTTTATTAAAGGTTTGACTGGTGAGAAATGACTTAGTTGCTAAATTGGGATGCATTCAGTAATAATTACAGCCACTAGGAAATGAGTGCCTCTTAGGGCCTGATTCTCAGCTGGGTGCTTTATAACCACAATCTAACATAATCATCACAACAAACTTGGGTGATTTTTTTTTTTTTTTATCCACCTTTCCTTTTACCAGTGAAAAATTGGGGTTAAATCAGTTGAGTCCAGCTGCGACATCTACTAGCTGTGTCACTTTGAGAGTGTGACAGAATGCCTCTGTGCCTCGGTTGCACCATCGAAAAGTGTGGCTGATAATGCCTGCTACATAGGTATGCTGTGAGGGTCAAAAGTGTCTGGCACAGAGTAGATGCTTCATAAAAGTTTGCTGTCACACTTTAATTTTTATTGTGGGCTCCAAAACGCGTGCTGGTTACACTGCAACACTAATTCCACCTGAGGTAGCATTGGATGGAAGATAATATGACAGTTAGCAAAAGAAATACCGAAAAATATTACAATCGTCATTCTTTACAGGGAAAATATTTTTTAAAAATATGCATTCTATGTAGGAATTTGGTAGAGAGCCCGGTGGAAAGTTGATGATCATATGAATGGACTAAGATTTCTATGCATACAAACAGCTTACAGTATTTTCCCTCTGTATATCCTCTTATGCCTATGACCTCTCAAAGCCTATCTAAAATGCTACCTACTTTATAAACTTTTTCTGATCCTCCAAATGGAATAGGAGTATGTCTTTCTTTAAACTCCCGTGGCCTGTTCTTATTTGCTTATTGTTTTCTGCCTTAAATAATAGTTACTTGTGTGCTTGTCTTATCCTCTGCAAAGGACCTAAAGCTCAGTGTTGGCCTGGCCCTTAGCGTATTCTGTGTGGTATTTCTTGGAATACCAAGAAGTTTTGTCAAATACATGGTGAGGGAAGGAGAAGTGACTCTGGGTAGTGAACACGCAATGTAATGTAGACCGTGTTTCCCTCACAATAAGACCTAACTGGAAAATAAGCCCTAGCATGGTTTTTCAGGATGACATACCCTGAACATAAGCCCTAATGTGTCTTTTGGAGCAAAAGTTAATATAAGACACAGTCTTATTTTTGGGGAAACACGGTACATGATGTATTACAGAGATGTACACTTAAAACCTATATGTCATTTTACTAGCCATTTTTACCTCAATAGATTTAATTAAAAAAAAAAAGAAATTTTGGTATGCAGATAACTCAAGTCTTTATTTGAACTGAGCCACTTTATTAAGGTTTAATTTTTGTGCCTTTTTTCCTGATCCCTTTAAACAATACCAAAAGGCAACATTTACTTTATGTAGGCCATAGTGTGTGTTTTTTTAAAAACAGATACGTTAATTTTGAAATTGTATGTCTGTATTCTTCTTCAAAAACAAACATTCCTTTAATGAAAATAGACTCTGAATCTTTGGTATCCACATACTGACAATTGTGAATCAATAGTGAAGGAAACAAACTTGCTTCACTCTGGCCTCACCCCAGATGGCTTTCATGAAAAAAGAGTAAATGCCCCTTTAATGGACATGACTCCATGGACATGTGGATATGGGTTCTCCCCTGCGTTGCCCAGCAATGCTGCCTCAATGTTGCTTAAAGCACCTTGCAATATCTGCCATATCTCCATCCTCAATGTCACCTAGTTTTTATTCTAAAATTCTCATACCTGTGTTACTGTAATGGCCTCATAACTGAGGTTCCTGCCTCCATTTTTGACTCAAGTCCCCATCCTCCATGATAGTGAACTTTCTGTATAGACAGGTGACCATGTTCATTCATCGAGAACGTCCACAGAAATTCCATGCAGTTAAGCTGGCTGAGAGGGCCTGCCCTACCGAATTTCCAGTAGCACCCTCTTCCTGTCCTCTCCCTTCAGCCAGATCCCTTGAACTTTAAGCTCCAGAAATACAAGTTCGTTTTTTCATTTGTTTACTCACTCTTTGATTATCCATTAAATATTATTGTGTGCCTCCTCAGAGGTTATTAATGACATGGGCTCTGGGTCCATGTGGTCTGCATAGAAGTTTTGTGGTCATAGAAGAGGTTCTTCATTTTTCTCCTTTACTTATCGCATCTATAAAATGGGGATATTAGTACCCAAGACATGGATGGCTGGGAACATTGAGTTAATACACAGAAAGAGCTCAGCATACTGCCTGGCATATACTAGGCATCCACCAGTTTCACTCTGTGCCCAGACCTGCTCTGGGAATTTGTGTCATCACACCTCTAAAATGAGATGGTCTTTCCAAGGGTTTTCATTGTGACTAAGGAAGTAAAAAACATTGGAATAAATACAGTACCTCTAAGGTAATGAGTACCCTGCTTTTCTCCATCTCGAGGGCTCTTCTCCTCTGTCAACTTGAACAACTTCTATCCATTCTTTAGAACCTTTCTAAGGTAGCGGCTTCTTACTGTGTTTTCCCGAAAATAAGACCTAACCGGAAAATAAGCGCTAGCATAATTTTTCAGGATGACATCCCCTGAACATAAACCCTAATGCGTCTTTTGGGGCAAAAAGTAATATAAGACCCGGTCTTATTTTCGGGGAAACACGGTAGTAAAGCCTTTCCTTGTTCCCTTTACATCCTCAGGAAGATCTGATCACTCCATCTTCTATTCTACGTGTGAACCTTGAAAATAAATGTCTGTCAACGCACTTTAATGCAAGTGTTTTTATACATATCACTGTCCCCTACTGGACCACAAACTCATGAGAACAGAGACTCTGATTTATTTGCCATTGAGTTCTTAGAAGCTAGCCTGGTGTCTGGCACATACTATTTAATAAATCATCGTTGAACTGTGGTTTTTGAATTGAACAGCAAAGCACTTTATGACATAAAGTGGTATTGAATTTCAAGATGTTGGACAGTAATCCAGAACACTTTGTCATTATGGCACGCGGATAAGCATATATGTATCTGTGTGTGTGTGTAGTTTGATCCGTGTATGCCCGATTAAATAAAATAATGACTGGGAGTTCATTTATTTAACTACTTCTGGTAGCTTATAAGAAAGGAATTTCTCTGACTTCCCGTGGAGCAAGACAAGCCAGGAGCTATGCGAGTCACTGCCAGGGATCTGTTGCTCTTCGCCCGGAAGACTCATGTCCGCCGGTCCAAGCTGTGTTCTAATAAACAGGAGCTCACACACTTGATGATGGGAAGTACAGCTGAGGACTCTTTTCAAGTGCACAGGCTGACCATGCTGAATGCTTTTCTGGGTCATGTTCATTTCATAAAAATAGTCAATTCCCAGTCTTCCCAGGAGAGGAAATGCTGAAGGTCCCCTAGCTGCCATGTGGGGTGAGGAGGAAACCAAGGACTGGGAGCGGGAGGGGCCGGGCTGCCTGTCTTCTTGGTGAGTAACCGGCAGGCACCGAGCCCATTCACACAGGTCTCCACACAGCAGCTTTCAGGCTATATTTGTGCTGTTGCTTAAATGCAGACTTTTTTCCCCCCTTTTATAGTGACCACGTTGTTCCACTGAGAAGAGCAACATGACACAGAAGCAGGAAAAACAGACCAAGGGCTTGCCAGTTGCTAGGCAGAGAAAATGCTTTTGGATGTCTGAAGTATGCCTCCCATGTCGATTTCCTAATCATGACTTGTTTTCCAAGCCAAATACAATAGCACCATGAACACTCATCAGCATTTGATAGGCTTTGCTGCCAAGCTAATTAGCGGGTTTCGATTTAGGGGGATGAGAAGAAAGGGGATGCTTTTGGTAAAGAAGGAGCTTCGTGGGAAATTTGATTTTTCTCTAGTTAAGGATTGTTACTTCCAGTTTTTTCCACATAACGTACATATTAATTCTACTGGCCATGCTTTTAATTTTAACACATGCAGTTTTTAGATTATACTTAAGGTTGATGCTATATATTTGCAATGGATATTACCCAAGTTATCTTTTTAAACATCTGAGGAATAAATGAAAAGGTACCTCACTTGGGACCCAAATGTCAACATTTGAGCACCTTATCTGTGTGGTGATTTACCTGTGTACGGATGAGGCTTAATTTTCTTTGTTGTCAGGGATGGGGACACAACTATTTGCTCTGGATGGGAACCACAGCTCCCACTGTTAAGCAGGGTAGCCTATGAATCCTAAAATCAGAGATAGGGAATCCCCAGGAAGGCTGTTGAGTGCAGGAGGCTGGAAGGAAAGGGGACTCTTCCCTGGATGGCCAAACACATTTGCAAGAGACAGGAGCAGGGAGATGCCAGTGGGTGGATTGAGAGTGATGTCAGAGCAGGGGATTCTGGGATGGCTGGTCCTGGGGTCAACCATTTACCTGTGGGCTGTGGGTCGGCTCCATCCATGCAAGCAGCCAGTGGCACCCACCAGAGATCTCCAGAGTGATGTCTCTTTAATTCTGTTCTCAGGACCATGAGATGTTTGGCTGGGAACACAGCACTGCTTGAAGCTTTTAGGAAGCTTCGTGAATATGAAGACACATGTAGTAGTGCAAAGAGCTTAGGCTAGCTGTCACTTGGGAGATGGAAGTTCAAAGGTAATTTCACTTGGTTGGCCAAAAAGTCTAGAGAGAACAGTTCATTTTCATAATGTTTCTTTTGGCTGGAGACAGGAGAAATGGGGAAAAGATTAACATACTTTTCTAGGATCTTTTTTGGGTTCATTGTGTTATACTAATGAAAATGGTTAGTGTGCAAGGAACAGTACTAAGTGCATTGTGTATGTAAACTCTTAATTCTCACGATAATCCTACAAGGTAGAACTCTTATGCTTTTCTTCTTACAGAGGGGAAATTGAGGTACAGAGAGATTAAGCAATTGCCCAGAATCACCCAGCTAGTAAGTAGCGGAGCTGGGATTTGAACTGAAGAAGACCTGTGATAGAGTCTCTGCTCTCAGCCAGTGCACTCTACGTACTGCCTGGACATTCAGAGAGGTATAGATATTAATATTATAGCTGGATTGGTCTCTGAGCTCTTGGTAACACTTCCATTGGGCATTTTTCTCCCTGGGTTTAAGTCACTGATTTACATTTGTTCCACTTCTGTCATTCTGCCTGGGTTTGACGTTGTGTCCCTGGCATGAGCGTGGTGCCAGAGACCTTATGAAGTTGTGGGAAACTGTGGCAGCAACCTGGGCTGAGAGTAAAAGGAAGGTGGGGCGCATCAAATGACCTATATGACCTTTTCCAGCTCTTGTCAGGGGACTAGAGAGAGATACTGTCTTGTGTCTGAGTTTAGACCAAATTCAGAGATGATTAAATAAATCACTTTTTATGTGTTTATGTTTGCTTTCTTTTTATCATCAATATTTCATCTTTGTAGAACTATGTAAAGCCAGTTGGGAACCATTTGAGGCCAGAACTATGTAACTCTCCCTAAACCTTAAGCTAGCAAGGCTAAATAGATCAATTCAGAGCCACTGCCAGTATCTTAAAGCTGGAGCCTATTTCTTTGTACTGTCTGGGCACCTTTAGAATATTTATTATTCCTCTCCAACCTGCTGTACTTCTGCAGGGATTCTGGGGTTATCTCTATGTGGGGAGAGTTACGTGCATTGGGTGCCAAGTTTTAGTTACCAAATGTATCCAGAGTGATCACAGCCTGGCACTGAACGGCATCTATAATTCCTCTCCAGGTACATTTTCAGGCTCATTTCCACCCCTCACTCCCCACTTGACCCCTCCATCATATGTGCTGGCCCGATGACCTGTCCTCAAACAGACCTGGAAGCTTCTGCCTCTGGGTCTGGCCTCAAATGGTTCCCTTTGCTGGATATCCCCTTTACCCCACCCTTTTCTGCCTGTGGGAGCCCTTCTCGATCTGTGATGCTCAAACTCTACCCTTTTTTCAACAGCTGCCAGGGTCCCCCAGCTGAATTTGACTGTCCCTTCCCTACACTCTGAATTCCCACTGCTAGATGGTCGCTTACTAAGGCAGCCCTCCTAGTATTTGTGAATGTGTTTGTTCCTCATTAGGAATTCTGGAGGACGGGAAGTTGTTTGTGTGTGTGTGTGTGTGTGTGTGTGTGTGTGTGTGTACATGTACATTTACACACTGTCTTTGCTGTTCCCATAAGACAGAATAGTAGGTATTCAAAGAAGCTTTTTCAATTTAAGCTTCTAAATCTTAAATATTCTAAGAATTAAAATTTTCCAGAGCTGGTTAAATTAAATACTAGTCAACTAAAGAATAATAATAACATTTTATTTTCTCAACCTAAAATTACTTGAATGACTAGTGTTTTTTGCTTTGCCATTCTGGATGCATTACTACAGTTTAATTAGTATTTGAACTGTTTAACCAAATCAGCACAGACTTGACACATGTATTAGCAATGCATTAATAATGTTGCTCTATATTTCAGGCAAAAGTATGGGTGATTTTGCCATTTTAAGTAGAAACTTAGGGCTTTCCCATAGCAATTTAAAGTTATCTCAGGAATAAGTAAAAATCGCTTATCTACCATTCTTTAGTTATTTAATGTGATATTAATAAATTCATTCACCTGCTGAAAATTCAAAATTATTATCCCCAAGCCTGTGGAAATACACCTAAATAGGAATTTAAAATAACCTATGTAGAGACGTACTTTAAGAAATATCACATTCCATAAGCGTCTCCATATTTTTCTAAATATGTAACTCACATATCCCCAATTGCAGGCATGTTTACAAAATGAATATTTTCTGCCAGATGAACCAATAATTTCTGGGTTTGAAAGCTTCCTGAAGCTGCCCATCTGTAAAAATATGAACCCCTGCGATGAATCTTAGAGAGTCCTAGAGTTGCTGGGTAGGGCAGGTGCTATCTGTGCCGTGGATCTGAGCTTCTCAAGCCTGTCTGTACATTATAGTCACCCTGGAAGCTTTAAAAATACCGGGGGTGCCAAAAAAATGTAAACAAGTGGACACTTTGGTCAACATTGTTCAAGCAGTAGTTTGCCGTAATCAGAAGCGTCTGGACGCTGATGGTAACCACTTTGAGCACCTCTTATAATTGCAGAAGTCAAACATGACTTGTATTAATCATTTATCAGTGTATATTGAATATTACAATTTCAGTAGCTTTTTCTTTTCTTAAAATGTGTATACATTTTTTTGCCACTCTCTGTTTATGTAGATCACCCCGCAATAGCTCTGATTCTACATGACTTGGGGTAAGGCGTGGGCATTGTTTTCTTTTGTTTTTAAATGTTCCCCAGGTGGCTATAATGTGTAGCCAGGGATAAGAACTGTCCTAGGCCTTAGAGGAACATGCCAGGAATAACTGATACGATATCACTGAGTTTCAGCACTAAATTTACCTCATTCAAGGTCCCTGGCAGCCTACCTAGATTTTGCCTCTGGGGTGTGGGTCATGATGGCTTGGCTTAAGGTAAAAGCCTCCCAGAGGTTACAACTGTACATAATAATATGATGGAATAGAGGGAGTTTGATCTAGCTTCTATCTGTGTGTGTTTGTGTGTTTTCCTTAGTAATAAGTACATTTATGGGTTCACAGGGCTATGTGCTTGATTGATATCAGAAATGTATTTAATTTCCCAACAACTCCACAAAATACTTATAATTTTATAAGGAGAAAAGAAGAGCAGAAAGAAGGAAAGTGATATGCCCAAGCTCACACAAGTAAGTGGTAGGATTGAAACCTAGGTAGTCTGACTCCAGAGTTCACATGTTTAACCTTCCTACCAAGAGGTTCAAATAAAACACTTGTGGGGTGAGTCAGGGACCAAAAATGAGCAACCTGGCTTAGGGGCAAATGTTATGGAGCGGTGGGGACTGGGGCACAGAGGGACATCAGCACTCTGTACCAACCAGCTGCTGCTAGGCGTGTATGTGACCCCCAGGGTAGCCAGGAACTCTGATTTTTTGAAGAGGTAATCTAAAATATCGGAAATTTTTAACATAAATCTTTCTGAATTTCTGAACATAGCAAGCCTCTATTACAAGTTATACTCTCTTCATTGGTTTTCATGCTTGCTAAGGAAAGCCCTAGTCAAGGACAGAGATACTGAGAAGATAGGACAAGTAATACATTAAGCTTTTTGAAAAGGGAGCATGGAGATGTTTTGGATGAGGGACTGGTCTTTCCCATTGACTTTAGACTACTCTTTGTCTCACTTTCTCCAGAGCTGGTGTAGACTGGTCTTCTGTCTACAGCTGCAGCGCTAAGCTCCAGGTGCAGAAATGTCATGTTGGTCTGAAGGTTACATGGAGGACATCTGCCCACATGCTTTGCTAGCTCTGTGGCTCAGCAAAGGATGAGGGGATCATGATGTCCTAGACGCAGGTGTTAAGATATATGCCACCTCCTCAATGAACTTAACTAACAGCCTCGTTTTGCTCTATTTTCATGGATGAATTTCTAATTTTTGTGCTTTTGTATTAATTCGTCTCAGCTCAGAAGTCTGATGAACATTTCCTTAGTATTCAATCAACAAGCATTTAGGCTGAGAAGCTTTTAAAAACTTGGAGAAATAGTGTTTTATAGTTTTGTGGAACATGGCTTAAACTCTGATTTCGTCATATATTGAGCCTTTTAAAAACAAATTTGGGACGGTTTCATAAGCAATTATTAAGACACAGATGTCTTCTTGAATGTTCTAATACTGCATATAATGATTTAGGGATTCTTAAAATGGTGCCGTATTTTGCAAGAAACATCATCGTTAATGGCGGTATCACCATAGGACCTGAATGTTAGCACTTGGATTTAGAGTCAAAAACTTATTTTCCATGACATCTCTAGAAATGGTTCAGATTCCATTAGTTTGGGTTATTCACCTGAACATGATACAAGTAGGAACTGCCTTCTTGTTAGAGGAACCAAACTGAGTTCTTTCAGTGGGTCTATGAGGTCATAACTGGTACCTTAGAAAAGCAGGGGCAATGTAATTAGTTATTCTTCAGGAAAACTGTCCCTTGAACACATTTCAATTGTAAAGTCTAAGGTTATGAAAAAATTGCAGAGTTTACTTTAAACATCATATTGAAAATTATGAACTGTTTATTTCAGAACTTGAACCACTTGAAACTATCCTTGGCTTAATTTTATAAGCAGATTTCAAAATGTTTTGAATTTTTTTTTTTAACACTGAGGAAACAATTATTTAAAAAGTTACTAGATTTGTAAGTATTTGCAGATGGATATTCTATCATCTAAGAATTCTGTTTCTTTTAAATACAAATAGTTTCTCAAATTAATGCCTTGCTTTGGCTATATTTTCTGACCATACAGCATGTTTTATTAGACTGTGTTTTCTTGCCAGAGAATAGCATCCATTTGGAGTTATATGATGATTGAGGATAAAATGCCAAATTTGTGTATAAGTCTAGTTTCTTAGAGTACTATGTCTTACAACTACTTTTTGAAATTTTAGAATATTACTTCAGTTTGATAGCTATTTGACTACCTTATACAGTGCCAATCACCTGGGCATGCTCCAATATAAGATTAAATGCCCAGTCGGCATTTTATCTAATAAATTCTATTGGTGATCTAATTAATAAAAAGTATATGCGCCAAAGGATTGGAGGAACTCTTTATGGGGCGAGTGGGCTTTGATGTAGACCCTGAAGGCTGGATTGAATTTACGTAGAATGTGTTGCTGTTCTCATTATTGATAAGACTGGTGATAGAAGAGGGAAGCGATTGGGGTCACAGGGTGACTTTAGGAAAATAAATGGCTGAGAGATAATATTAAAAAAGGTAAGTGGAGTTCTGTAGGAATGATGCATAGCAACTATATATAACTCTAAGCTGATTATTGCTCATCTACTGTCATCTGGTCCTGGGTAAGATTGCCTTGGTTAAAGCATATGTCTGATGAAAAGCAGACCATGTTTTCTTCTGTTCCAAGGCCCTAGGTCACACCTATGGTCTCAGAAATGTGTCCCACTGGTTGTCAGCGTGTGGGCGGGCTGAGATCACCATTAGGTGTGGCAGGTGACAGCCTGAATTAGCCCAGCCCAGGGATCCTCTTGTTTGCACTGGACAGATATTTCACATGGCATAGACACTATAACAAAAATTCAGCTGTTGGAATTGTCTTAATATAGTTACTGAACGTATATTGTAGGTTTTGTGACAGAGAAGAGAGGAGATTCTTCCACTGATTCCTTTCGCTGTCACCTGATTGGTTTTCTTAAATCTTGAATAAAATATCTTCCTGTACTTGAAGAAGATAATAAAGATGAGTATGAATTATTTTCATATAATCAGATATTAATCAATTGTTGGAAAATTTGAATTAAACAAAACACTGAAGGAGAGAAACAGTTATTACCCCCAATGAATTTAACACGCCCCTGTTCAGCATCTATTATGTGCAAGGTCCTGGGCTAGATTCGATGGGAGAACCAGAGAAACAGATGTCATTCTACTCTTCAAGAATTTTCTTAATCACTAGCTTACTTGAATAAATTTTCAGGAGAACTACTTCACCATGAAGTCCAGATAATGAGCTAACAAATACAGAGGGTGCCAAAGAAATATATACACATTGTAAGAAAGGAAAAGAAAACGGTATTTGCATTAAAATTATAATATATAGCAATAACAAAAGATGAATACAAGTCACTTTTTTTTTTACAAGTCACATTTGACTTCTGCAATTACAAGAGGTGCTCAAAGTGGTTACCATCAGCGTAATTTTAATACAAATTTTTTGTGTATACATTTTTTTGGCACCCTCTATATTAATTGAGCTTGTGCCATGTGCCAGGGAGTATAATATTCAGGGAGATACTAAAAGCCAGAACTATGCCTAGAGAGGAGACGGGGTTAGGTCCTACAAGACATTCTATGCTAAGAAGTTCTATAAAGTTTTAATATAATTTCATATTCTGAAACTAAATTATACTCGTAGTCACTTTGAGGGGAAGAATTCTGTTTCCTTTTCTCCTTTTTTTTTTCCTTGTTGTTCTTCTTTTCTCTCTCCCCTTCAGTTTTCTCCTCTTCTTTTCTTTTAGACTAATTTGCAAAGACTTCGTGCACTCTTTATATCGACTGCCCTCCATACATAGTGGTATACAATAAATGTTTTATGGATAATGAAAGTACACATTTTAGAGTTATTATAAAGCCATACGACAGACTTTACATGGGTTTTCATGATTAAATTCTTTATCATTATTATAATGGAAACACTTTCTTATAAACCCTTTTATTGTTGGGTTTAAGTTTTTATTTTCACTAATATGTTTTAGAAGCAGAATATGATATAAATTCCTTATTGGAAGATAATTAATTTTGGAACTAAACTTATTTTTAGAGTATCATTTGTAGTCCTAAATAAAATCAGTTATACATACTTGATTAGGTAATGCTGCAATTTGAAAATAGTTATCTTTGTACAATAGATACACAAAATTTGTTTGTCCTTTTATATGTTTTATCCAAGATACAGTACCACGTGGAATCTAGATTTTTTTAAAAAACTGTATTTACATAGAAAAATTTCAAATTGTCAACATGAGTAAATTATTGTTTTGTTAGATGATACGTAAATATTTACTTCATCAGTTATAACTTAAAATATATCTTAATGGATAATATTTGGGAAGAAAATTGATATGCTCACTTGCATTTATAGCACATCGTGAGAACACAATTTGTTTATCCATTCACTCCTTGATAGACATTTAGGTTGGTTGTCGTTTTTATCTGTTATAAACAAAGCTGTGTTAGAATGTGAGTCTTCGGGTTAACATATGCTTCTGTTTTTCTTGGGTATATTCCATGTAGTCGGATTGTGGGGTCATTTGGGAAATGTATGTTGAAGTTTATAAAAAACTGTGTTTCCAAGTGGCTGGACTTACCATTTTGCATTCTTACAAGCAATGCGTGTCTTTACCAATGCTGGTGTTGTCAGTCTTTATAATTTTTGTTCATGGTATTTAGTTTGTGGTATTTTATTCTCATTTTAATTTGCATTTTCTTGATAATTAATGACCTGAAGTAACCTTTCATATGCTTATTGACATTTCTATATCTTCGTGTTAAGGTTTTTACTCATTTAAAAACATTGGGTAGTTTTTCTTTTTTTATTATTGATTTGTAAGTATTCTTTACGTAGTTTACATAAGTGTCCCTCATTAGATATATGTATTACAGACTTTTTTTTCCCCCAGTCTGTGGCTTGACTATTAATTTTCTTAATAGTGTTTTGATAGGGGCAAAAGTTTTCAATCATGATAAAATATATTTTACATTGTTTTCTTTTATAATTATTACATTATTTTGTCCTAAGAATATTTGTTTATCCCAAGATGGTGATATATTTTTCTTTTTTTTTCCTGTAAGTTCTGTATTTCTATCTTATACATTTAGGTCTATGATAAAACTATGATTAATTTTTACGTAAGGAATGAAGTAGGAGTTGAAGTTTTTTTCATTTTTTCCAGGTGGGTGTACAGTTCTTCTGGTAATGTTTATTAATAAAATTTCTTTCTCCATTGATTTCAATTGGCATCTTAGGAAAAAAATCAATTAACCTTTATGTTTGAGGTTATTTACTCTCTATTCTGTTCCATAGATTTAGTTTGTCTATCCTATGCCCATGATCCCTTATCTTGATTACTCTAGCTTTATAGTAAATCTTGAAATCAGGGAATATACGTTTTCTTAACTGTTCTTTTTTTGTTGTTTTCCTCCTCCAAGATTGTTTTGGCAATTCTAAGTCTTTTGTATTTCCGTATAAAAATTTAGAAACAGCTTGTCAATTTCTTCCAAAGGACCTACTGATGTTTTGATTGAGTTTGAGATAGACGTAGCTAGGTCAATGTTGGGAGGACTGATATCTTACAAGTATTGGGCCTTCCAATCCATAAACATGGTATATCTCCATTTATTCAGATCTTCTGTGTATCTCTTAGCAATGTCTTGTAATTTTCAATGCAGAGCTCTTTCACTTCTTCCCTGAGATTATTACTAATTGTCTGATTATTTGATACTATTGTAAGTGATATTATTATTTTAAGCTTTTATTTATGGTATTTATAAAAGTTTTACTTTCCACTCATTTGTTCACCATGGGCTTCAGATGTTTTGAATACAGGAGCAGGATTTACTTTTTTGCAGGGTTTGGGATGGGCACTGGTGACTATCAGGAGATCTTTTTACATTTTACAGCCTAGTTGCTTGCTCTCCCAAGACTCTATTTTTGTATTCCTGGGGAGTTTTCTTAGTGCCTCAGTAACACACCTGGATTTCTGCACCTTAGGAGTTCTCTTGCTGAGCCCAGCATTCAGAGAGCTGCTGTAACATGCCGTCCATGAGAGGTGAGGGGTGATTCATCTTAGTTCTTCTCTTCAATCCTCAGCTTTCTGTGGGTCCCTGCCTTGCACTGAGTAAGGCCCTGTGTGCCTCATTAGGGATCTTTCTCAGCTTTCTTGCTTTGGCTTTGAACCTTCAGCACACTACCCTTCATCACACGCTTGGTGAAGGCATGTGGAAGAGTTCACTGGTGCATGTGAACTCAACTTGTGGCTGGGACTTTTTGGGATTCTAATTTCAGATGCAGTCTTTAGAAGTGGAGCTAATTTCTCTGTACTTTGATCTATAACCGATTCCTATTCCTTCTATGGCTCCTGCAGGTATGCAAGCAGCTTACCTGGTCTTTCCTCACTTATGAAGGGCTCACCACTACCTGGAATTTATTTCACTTAGATATTTTTTCCCCATTACTAGCTCTCTGAAAAGTCATGATTTTATTGTTTATCAGGCTTTTAGAGTGGAAGCAGTGGTGTCTTGCAACTTTCTATATCCCAAATGAAACTGTGTAGTTCTGTGTAAAGTTGAAACTAAAGTTCTGTGTAAAGGTTTTTAAAAATATTCACTTAAGATGCATGGAGAAGAGACTAATTTTCTTAATATGATTATTCCAACGGCTCTTTGTCCTAGTAGGAGCATTCAGTGTATAATTTGTAATCTATGAACTTATTGGTGATATGTTTGTGATATGTGAACCTAGGAAATTCAAACTATATTCTTAGATAGGTCTTTACATCATCCAAATCTATTCCATTTAAAGGGTGTGTGTGTTACTTCCTCATTTTAAGAGATTTGGAAAATGTCACTGTGGGGGCAGAGCCTCAGAAAGTAGTTTCCAGGCTCTCGGCCTCACATAGACAGGTGCTGGCTCAGGTAGTAAATGGCCAACTGTGATTGCATGGCCATCAGCTGTGGCTAGTTGGCCGTCAGCTGTAACCAGTGAGCCATTGGCCACTAATATAACTGCTGTGGCTACGCTAGCAGAAAGAAGAGAGAAAGAATGGGGGCTAGCAAGAAGATGGTGGCTCAGCTGGCAAGTGTGGATGGTGGTTTGCGGACAGTGTGGATCCAGCCTCCAGTGAGAGTATAGTGCCGCCAGAGAGAATATAGTGGTATGACTCCCCCATCTATGGCTCCGTGGGTGTTCCTTTTTTGGCCTCACCATATCCTGCGTTCTTATGTGGGGAGCGGGAGCAGAGACCCCGCGGGCCTCCCTGCATGACAGTCACTAATGCATTTAAAATCATAATGCCAATTGCATGGTGGAAAACAGAGTTTGTTGAACCATTAGTTTGAGAAAAGTAGTAAATATTCTAGTTTGAGAACTGGTTAAATCAAGTTATATGCCTTTGTGAATCAAGAACTTTGGATCTGTGATAGTTTAGGGAAAATATGCTGGTTAAGGAATTAACATTTTTACATCGTATGGGGACCAGTTAGCTCTCTGGAGAATGTGTGCTTAGTGTAATTATTATTATTAAAGTCGTCAGTTGGCTTCAGAGGATATGTTTATGGTACTTTTAATTCATTAGTACATTGTTCTTAAAAGATTTATCAAGATTTGTTTCCGGATTCGGGATTTATCCTAAGCATATCCTAAAGCCTTATAAGCCCCTGTATTCCTCCAAATAGTAGTTTCTTAATACACTAATTTCTGTTTAAAATACACTAATTTCTGTTTAAAACAGGGTGACCCTTTAAGTATCTGAATTCCTCAGATGGCAAATATTCAGATGGGGACTCTTTTGGTAGGTCAAACTGGGAAGATCTTAGCCGCCCCAGGTAACAGCTGGAACTTGTTAACTGAAAGGAGGTACTCAATTGTATTGCGTTCTTTAATGTGGGCTTTTTAACTCACATGCTGTAATTAGGATAAGAGGAAAGGATTCCTGGAGAATGTTCTTCTATAAACAATATTCTGTTACAGAAATATAAGGTTACTCAAATTGTGATGTTTATTCAGTTAGGAAAAAAGCCAGTACAATCAAAGTCAAGTAGTCTTAAACAGAAGAGACTTATTTAATTTCTCTGCTAAAAGATAGGAAAGCAGTGACATCTTTTCCAAGGCAGGGATAGGAACTTTGGAAATCAAATTTAGAAACTGAGCGTAATTGGGTTTTATTTCTGCCCTCTACATGAGGTCTCCTGACTTGACTGTTCGAACTTGCCTGGGGGAAGTGGGGGGCTAATAATCCAGTCGTCAGCAGTTGGGGCGCTGGTGCTGAGTCCAGCAGAGATGGAATCCGGGCTCCTTTATTTCCTGGCTCTTTGACCTTGGAGACTTAACAGCAGGGTCCCTCAATAAAGTTGTTTGGTTCAACGTCGTTTCATTATAACACTGATGAGAAAAAACAAATCCGTTCCTGCCTCGGCCACAGTTTGTGTAGGGTTTCCACCTGTTCCCCACGTCTGTGTGGGTTTTCTCCGGTCCTCCAGATTCCTTCCACATCCCAAGGATATGCAGGTGAGGCCAATGGGCGTGTCTCCCAGTCTAGTGAGTGTGGGTTTGGGTGTGAGTGGTCCTGAGATGGACAGACGTCCTGTCCTGGGGAGGTCTCGCCTTGTGCCCTGAGCTGCCAGGACAGGCTCCAGCCTCTCATGACCCTCAACTGGAATAAATAGGTTGGAAAATTATCTTACTTGTTTTTATCAATCTTTAAATATATGTCTAGCTCACATTTATTTCACTGTTTAATATTAGAAGTGTTTTCTCTCTTTATTTAGAAGTCTGGTGGTGCTTTTGTGACCATAAATATGTCATAGGAACTTAAAGCTTGTTTTGTATTGATTAGCCTGTGGTCAAATTGATTTCATTATGCGTGGTTTCCTTGAAATTTGCAAGAACATATCGACAACGGTGAGGATTTACTGTACTTACTTCTTTTAGGCTCAGTCTCTCCATTGCTTAAATGGAGCTTAATTTACAGAATTATTGAAGCATTAATTGAGATAATTTCTATAGCTGTTTAAAAAGATAAACACTTTTTTTGCTATGACTATAACAGAAATGGGAAGTTTGAGCAGCAACCTTAATTATTCTGTAGTTGTTTGTCTTGCTTTTTCTGGCCATCTGGCAACAAGTAGGTATTTCACATCCATTCATTCATAGTGCTTTCATTAACTAATGAATGGGTGTCAAATCAGCAAGGCCTATTCTTATTGACTTAGACTCCATGGAAATTTCAAAATTGTTTGTGAACCATGTCAATTTATATGAAACATTCTACTTAGTTTAGGTGTTTTTTTTTTGTTGTTTTTAGGACCATGTCAATTTATATGAAACATTCTACTTAGTTTAGGTTTTTATTATTTTTTTGTGTGTTTTTTTTTAAAGCTTAGTATTGATGCAAGTAATTTCTTGATTAAAATAATGTTTAATATTTTTCTTAATTGTTATCAATCCCTATATAAAAATGTATATATAATGCTTCTCATTTCTGAACCCGTATTCCCTCAAGTATGAACTTCTGGCACTAGAAGGTCTTTATTTATTTACATCACTTGGAATAAAAAAAGAACCATAAAAGAAGTATGGCCACACCTCATTTATTCTTAATTTAATTAAATAGCACATAATAAGATAGCAGTTGTTGACACTATTTGCTAGTAATATATTTTATGGCTTCCCTGATTCAGTCTGCAGAACAGAAGGGAATGTTTCAATGAAAAAGAGAAGCATAAAACAGAAGAAATATCTATGCAGCTGTCCCTTAACTGGCATTGTAAATAAATCTGAGCAATAAAAAAGGGGATTCCTCGGATAAGTGCTTATTAATTGAAATTATTTGTATGTGTATTTGTGCATCTCTTTCTGTGTGTAAAACATTTCTCATTATGGAGATAGATATTAGCAAAATTCATTTACCTAATGATGACTACAGTAGCTCCATAATTCATCTTCCTGTTTCTAAGCTTGCATTCCATTTTCTCTTATCAATAAGCTACCATACTTATCCTTTGAAACATAAGCCAAGTCATAACACTTCTCAGCTCAAAACCCTTCCCATTGCACTATGAGTAAAAGTCAAGGTCCTCATAATAGCCAACATGGTCCCATACTGTCCTCTCCCCCTTACTGCTCTGATCTCGTCCTCTATTCCCTCTCCTTCTCTGTAAGGCAATGCTATTTTTGGTCCCTGCTTTACAGATGAGGAAACTGAAGTCCAGAGATTCCTTATCTTGACCTGCATTCGGACTTTACTATTCATTCATCAAACATTGAATTCCTATCAGAAGCTTCATGCTAGTTGAGGAATGGGGTGTACAGATTTAATACAACCCAGTGGTGCACGAGGTATAATCATGAACAAGTGTATGGGGCATTTTGGAAACCAGAAGAGCAAAACTACCCCAGACTGGAGAGGTAATATAAGCTGACCTAGAGAAGAAGACACCTGAGTGACTGTTAAGGAGGAAGTTGACTAAATTTGGAGTGGAGGAAGGGCCTCCCAGGCAGAGGCACAGAGAGAACACAGGTGAATGGGACACAATGGATGAATGGTGAGCCCTGGAAGAGGTTGTTTCAGGACCGTGAACTTAACCCAAGGCAGTGAGTGGTACACGGACCAGGCAAGAAGCACCTTCAGTGCTCTGTTAATGTCCTCACCTCTTTTGTGTCTTGCCCCTTTATCCTCAGTTTTACTTTAGAAAAATCATACTCTATAAAATGTGGATTTAAAATATGTTTCAATTTAATAGTTTATGAACCTGTGTTGCCTAACGTTAGGCATTAGCTATTCCTTTCCACCCTCTACCCATGTTGACTGAATTTGTCCTGTAACTTACGGATTGATTTACCTTGACAACATAAAGAATATTTTTCCTGCAACCCTGCCCTCTCTGGTCTTTCCCATACCAGTAAGTGGCACCAGTGTTCACTTAGTTGCTCATGCCAAAAAGTTAGGAGGCAACCTTGCTTGTTCTCATTCTTTCACAGTCTACATCCAATCCATCAGCAAATCTGCCAGCAATAACTTCAAAACGTATACAGATTCTAACTACTTCTCATCACCTCGGTCCACAGCACCATCATTTCTCACCTGTCTTATTTCCATAGAAACCCAGTTGCTCTTCTCCATAGTCTGTATTCCACACAATAGCTGGAGTGAGCTTTAGACCTGCTCCTCTGCTTATAACCCTTCAATGGCGTCCCAACACGCTGAGAATAAATTACCAAGTTCTCACCGTGATGACCCACCCCCCCAACCTCGACCCTCTGTGAAATGTACTTGTCTGGCAACCTCTTCTCCCACTCCGTTCCTCCGCCCTTGTACCACTTCATTGACTGTACCCTTCCTTTGGGGCCACACACCCCTACTTTATGTGCATCTGTGTTGCCTTTGCCTACTGTTCCCTTCTAGGTATTTCCAAGCTTCACTCTCTCAGCTCCCTAAGGTCTCTCCTGAAGCGATACCTCTTCAGAGAACCCTTCCCCAGCTATCAGGTCCTCAACTTCCCATTAGCCCATTTTATTGTTCTTCATAGTACTTACTACCACCTGAAATTGAATTTGAAACTGTGTTTAGTGGTTTATCTTTTGCATGTCTAGTCTCTGGAATGCATGCTCCCTGAGGGCTAGGAATTGGCCTGTTTATCATTATATGCCTAGTCCTACAGCGGAGCCTGGCATAGCGTGGCTGTCTCATACATGTGCAAAGACTACGCATCTCATTATCTCATTGCCCATCACAATGACTATCTCTTACTATGAGGATATTGTTCCCTTTCGTCTGGTGACAAGAGATGAAATTGTACAGATATTCCAGGACATAACACGAGTTTCCCAACGGGCTGCCCACTTTCAATAGATTCAGGAGACAATGTTGAATGTGAAATTTTGAAATCCAGTTCCTGCCATTATTCTTTCATCAGAATTTGCAATTTTACGGTTGACTGGAGGAAGCAGCTCATTTACATTTTGCTGGTCCTCTAAGCTCTGTGTCCCCAACCTCCCCAGTGCCTCGGAGGCAGTCCTGGCCAAGTTGGACGGGAAAGAGGATCCCTGTCCACGCTGGGAGGAACGGTCCAGAATTCATTTTGCTCTCCCAAATCGAGTGTCGTGGGATGAGCCGGGGCACCAACTTCCCCACTGAGCTTCAGGCCGATGAACTGCTTCCACAATGTACATCCACACTATAAAACTGGGTTCTACCTCATTTCTAATTTTTATTCCAGTTTTTTATCAGGCCTGGAGCCCAGACCTAAATCCGACTGCATTTGGAGGAAGCCATGACAAGAACAGTTATTCCCTGTTCGGTGTCACTCTCCCTCTTCACACCTCCTTTTCTCCTCATTGTCCCTCAGGCAGCATCTCTTTGGGTCACTTTCAGCCCAGTGACACTGCGCCATATACTCTCATCTTCCTGAATACTAGCACTGCTGCTTGAAATCTACTTACTGAGACAGCCTCCAAACATCGGGCCTAGTTCTGAGGAGGCTTAGTTTACTGTTCAGTTCATGCTTTATAATATTTGCATTTTCAACTTCCAAGCCTTGCAAATAATCGCCCTGAACCATGTTAGTTATTTGCACTCAGCCTAGGGACAGTTTCATTTACATCCCCAAAAGGCTGCTTCTTGAGAATCTAGAATCATTCAGGTCCCCTGAAACCAAGAAACTTGCTATCAGGGGATATTTGACATTTTTTAGTAGTTAAGCAAATCTGTTGCATCTTTGTGATTATATAACAAAATTCATAGAGAACGTTTGAACAGACATTAGCTTTTTGTTTGTTTGTTTGTTTGTTTTACATAACCTAGGTCAGAAAAAAAGTGCATGAAATATTTTTAGTCATTATAGCTTTTTTTCCTCAAAGGAAAGTTTTCTTGTTTACCTGCACCCAGCTGGCCTCATGAATATTCAGCTGTTGACAGAGCTGCAAGCCAATATCCATGGAAATGAACTCATTAATATGATTTTGCTGGCTTCTATTTGGTTTATGAAGTATGTAGAAGTATTTATGATATTTCATATTTTATTTTCTTCTTGGTTTTTGAAACATAATGGGATTATTGATAATAACTGTTACCCCGATTTTTACAGTTGAGATTATTTTTTTCATATTTTTTGAATGTATAAGCAAATGCTTTCAGATAATTGTCTTCTTGCAGACTGTTGATATAAGTTTTTCAAAGAACAGTATGAATAAAAAGTAAGAATGGCTTAAAAACAGTTTTAAAATATTTTACATACTTATATACACACAACACCTGTTTTTTTTATTAATGCATTGATTATAAGTTGCTGTGTGAATTTTGTCAAAAAAAAAGAATGAGTCTCTTTGACAGTCTTCTTTCAGAGATGAAATGTGCAATTATTTAATGAAAATAGCATCTGGCAAGTATATTTGGTGATGTCAAATAAAATAGAAAAAATAGTAGTAATAGCAAACAGGTATTTATTAATCTTTGATGTGCCAGTTGCTTTATATATAATAATTTATTTCATCTTTAGAGCAAGTCTATCAGAGTAGATACCAGATTACTCTCATTTTACAAATATGGAGACTGTGCCTCAGAGACGTAGTTACTTGTGAATGTCACATGTCTGTCTAGTAATTGGCAGAGTTGGGATTTGAACTCCAGCAGATTGGCACCAAAATTCAAGCCCTTAACCACTTCACATTCTTGTTTTTGATTATATTTTGGCAGAGCCTACAAATCGTCTTAACACCTGTGCATTCTTTCCCCCTTTATTTGGAGTAGCGCCTGTTTCAAATACTAAATTACCTTCCACTCCGGATGTTTTCTGGACTGTCTTCTGTTTTATTGATCTATCCGTCTGTATTATTAGCCCAACACTAACCGTTTTCATTATTATACATTAATTCCTTTTTGGAATAGAGTTTGAATAGAATGAAAAAGGAAAGGAAACAAAACTACAGACTAAGGAGTAGATGGTATATTGAATATTTGGGCATGAGAAAAGGAGAGACGGGGATCTGGTAAGTGAGAAGGGGCAATAGGATGATAAGAGAAGTTGTATGTGTGTTAAGAATAAGAGTAGATAATTTCAGGAGTCAATTTTAAAGAAAAGGTAAAGTAGACATAAATTTCTGAATACAAAGTTATTTATATTAGTTGAAACAAACATTTATCATGGAGTGAATTTAAAAATCTTTTTTTCTATACCTTGTGGGGTTGCACAATGAGGAAAAAAGTGTGAGAGAAAAGAGGGTAATGGAAGCCAGGCAGAGATGGATCTTTGAGTTGGGATCCTCAATTCATTTCTCTAGGTTATTTTCCAGCGTTAAATACTTTTCCTTCCCCCACTGCTTAACGTTTCCTATTCATGGGAACTGAATTCTGGAATAACGACTTCAACAGGAATAGTGTTCTGCATTTTAAATTCGGGAAATGACCAGTTTCCTGTGCCAGAGAAAAATTTGTGCTTCAGAATATTATCTATATAACGTGCTTTGTACTTCCCGCTTAGCCTTTTCTTTCATTGTGCTGTGTTTTTTAAGTTATCTGATATCAATGCAAATTCCTGAACAGCACAATACAAAGTATTATATTGGAGACACAATAGTCTACTGGCATCTCTGTATAAATATTTGTATAATATTAAAAATACGGCCATTTAGCAGACATCTTATTCAGGAATAGTTTCACAAGTATGTTCATGTAAGCTCATGAACTGAACTGCCTTTTAGAAATCTGTTTTATCCCCTACTGATCACTAACTGACACCATGAAACATACTTTTATCTGAAATGCCACCAAAAATTGTGGGATCTTTGAAATATCGTTTTTCGTTGTAATTCTAAACTGAATTAAAAGTTCATTGTTTTCATCTGACTAAGTAAGAATTGTTTACAAGTAGTATGATTTGTAATATGTAGAGAAATAGAATATAATTTAAATATTGCCACTTAGCCTTATACGTTACCTTGTTCATTTTTTATTAATACTTTATACTGTAAGTCCTCTCAAGGACTGTGGAGATAGGCTCTAGTTTTCATGAGCACCTTAAAGTTTGATTTGGAATTAATTCTTTTCTACTTTCTGCTATTTGTTAAGGTTTCAATTTCTGGAATGTTTTGTAAATATGAACAGAGAGATTGGCATGTGATGCATTTGGAGACCAGCCTGGAATCCTGTACAGAAAAGACCCAATACAATATGGAGTGTGTGTGTGTGTGTGTGTGTGTGTGTGTGTGTGTGTGTGTGTGTGATTCCCCCCCCCCCCCCCACAAAAGTCTTGAATTATTTGTTTTGAAATAAAGGAATTATCCAGAGTCTGTTGGATAGGAGTCTGTTGGATTGAGTCACTGTCAATAGAGAAGCAGAGAGGGGGTTGGCAGGAGTCTTATCCTTTAGTTCTGTTCTCTCTAGTGTTAGTAATAATGATAACCACAGTGGAGATAATAGAATGATGTCTGTGGATGTAGCAATAAAAGCAGAAATATCAGCTAACATTTATTTGGTCCTAATTATGCACTAGCACTATACAAATCTCCAATGAAAATTACCTGTGTGTAATTAATTCTCTTCACCTCTCTGTGAGTTAGCTACTATCATTAACCTGATTCAGTGAGCAAGCAAGCTGAGGCTTAGAGCCTTGGTCTTCATAAATGTTTGCCACAGGGTAAACTCCACCTCTAGGAGACATCCTGTGTCTCTATAGGTGTGTGTGTAGGTGTTTTGGGGGACGGTTAATTTTGATATGTTTAAATACAGCTGACTATGAACATTGCATACTTCTGAGTCTTTTTTACTTTATTTAGTTGATTTCTCCCTAGAGTTTGGTATATCCCTGACCATTCCAGAAAGAAACATCGATTACCTAAAACAATACAAGGAACCCAAGATCGTCCTGAATCAAATGATACTTGGAATATATACGCTAGGAAGAGTTTATTGTCAAAAAGTCACATTATTGAAAGAAATATTTAATAGTTTAAAATAAAGACATAGAGTTATTTAAGTATTTGAGAAAACTAGTTGTATACATGGCTTCCAGAATTGCCTTTAGAAAATATCACTTATAAGAATTAACGTCTAATTGAATTTTGAATTCCTTGGGAAACTAGCAGCAGTTCAGTAAATACGCACCAATTTTCTTTTTTTTTCTTTTTCTTTTTTTAAAAAATTTATTGGGGTGACAATTGTTAGTAAAGTTACATAGATTTCAGATGTACAATTCTGTATTACATCATCTATAAATCCCATTGTGTGTTCACCACCCAGAGTCAGTTCTCCTTCCATCACCATAAATTTGATTCCCCTTACGCACCAATTTTCTTAGTTTTTTTTAATATATATATTTTTTCTCTCATCTTGGGAGTAATTTTTCACTTAAACACTTTTAAGATCAAACACCAATTTAAAACTTAGACTTCTGAAATGATCAGTATTAAACATTTGTAAGAGCCAAAATGGCCTTGGCAAAACCTCAAATGGCTGAAAATTGAAATGGCTATAGAGATATCAGAAATGAATAAAATGGACTTTGGGTAAAAAAAACATAATATCAGTATGAGAATAAATAATTAACATTTAGCTTTGGTGTAGGGGATAATAGGGAACAATAGTGGCTGTGGCAAATTGAAGGGAACGTGGGGCTCTCTTTGCTCCAGCCTATTGTTTCCATTCAGAAATGTGGTCCTTGTGTTGATTTTCTCCTAGTGTTTGAAGAGAGACTATAAATATTGACTTGTATGTGAATGCTATTATTTCTTTCAATGGTAACAATTGAATCAATGTTTTCATCACACTGTGTTGTTAAAACATACTTCTACTGCTTTTGACCTCTGCTTTAGATCAACTCATTGCCTTAGGCCAATGGAAAATAAATATTCAAGAAAGACAGCTATAATATCTCTATTTTTATAGGCTGAGCTGTGAGATGAGTTTGTAGGAATTGAAATTACAAAATACATAACAAAAAATTAAATAAAAATTTAACAGAAAATCTTAATAAAAATTAACAAAAGACAACTTCAGAAAAGTTTACATTTATTGTAGCATTTTATTGTGACTGTCTCAATAAAATTCTAAATTTTCACTTTTACATTTAATAATTTTATAACTGTCATTTCATTGAGAAAGATAGCTGGAAAGTCAATATTGAAACTGTACAGAAGATGAAAGAGAAATCAGAACCATTCTATTAAACATCTTTAAAATCTTGTGCCTTTTATGTAGTTAGTACACTGAGCACATGCTGACAAAAATGAATTCTTTCTCCTGAAAACTGAAGAACATAGTTAAGTCTTGCTGGCTTTTGGCATATTGGGGTCAGACAGGAGACACTAAATCATGTTTTAATTATCTTGAAATCTTAGTAAAGTTTCAGCCAAGAGTGCTTAAAAAATCTGGATGATATGATGAGAAATTATCTTCACCTAGACTCTCAGGTGATGTTCACTTTGATTTATTAGTTGTTCTGAAAAAGAGTAAAACATCTTTTGATGAAAATTTGAGCAGATTCTAAAGGCTCTCAATAACTGACACAACAAAACCCTTTGGTTCTGAATAATAAGACACATTAACAATCAAAGGGATTTCACTGGGGACTTTGGCCTACTGTTTAGGTATTACTGTGATCTCTTCAGGCATCTAGCTGAGTAATCCATGTGTGACATATATTTTTTAACGGTTTGTAGAGTGATAAATGCCCATGAAGGTGTCTGAAATGCTACTCAACTATAAAACAAATTATTTCTTTTTCTGTAAGTTTTTGGAGGTTTGTTGGCATGTTGTTATGACAGCCTAAGGACAAACTAGTATCTATTCCAAAGATGAAAAGATGCTGCCCGTATTCCGAAGGAGCTTATAGTCTGGTGGAAAGTGGACGTGCAAACTAAGAGTATTTTTAAATTGTTCATTGTAACAACATGTAAATTTAAATTCTCCCTACTTATAACTTTCATAAAAATGTGTTTGACTTTTTATTCATAATCTAACACATTTTATTGAAACAAGACTCTATAGAGAAATATTGGACCGAGCATTAGCTCAGCTAGACATGGGAAATCATTTATTTTTATAAGATAGCTCAGAGAGGTTGATAATTCAAAAGCCTTTCAGCTCAAATTCATGAATTCTCTTGGCACTGCTGTAGGTATTTTGGGACTTACATGCCAGTGGTGCTCAAATATGGGGGGTGTGAGGTGGGCATGTGGCTGTGTATGGAGACATTTTTGGTTGTCACTACTAGGGGTGGTGGTCGTTTCTGGCATCCAGTGGGTGGAACTGTTAAATCTCCTAAATGCACAGGACAGCCCCCACAACTGAGATTTATCTGGCCCCCAATGTCAAATGTCAATGTTGAGAAATGCTGGTATATGGTGATAGAAAAGAGAAAGATTGTATGATATCCTTATATTCCAAGTTGCTGGCTATTTGGTTTGGGGGGAAGATATTTGGGGACATAATATACTATTTGGGAATATTTAGGAAGATAATACACTAGGAAATGAATACTACACAGTCTGGTGGTCTTTAGAAACAAAAACCATCTAGTTAAGAGAAAAGTCTCCAGTCATTCCACTGAAGTTAATATTGAGAGTTTACAAAGTGCCAGGCAGTACTACAGGTGCTGGGGATACCCCAGCGAACAAAACAGGCGGGCCGTGCCTTCATGGAGTTCCTGTCCCAATGAAGGAGTCTAATAAACAGACAAATACATAAAATGGGACGTGGAGGAGTGGGAAGTGCTATAGGGTAAACAAAGGAGAGTGCTGTGGTAGGTTGGGCATGATGGGGGTTAGAGAAGGGAGCTTGTCATGTTGGATGGTCATGAGAGACCTCCCGAGGTGGCAGATATGCTGAGAATTGAGTGACAGCAGGAGACAACGAAATAAAGAATGCTCCAGGCAGAGGAAGCATATTGTGAAAAGGTGCTAGGGTGGAAGTAAGCTTGGCATTTTTGGGGAGGAGTAGGAAGGTTGTTGTGGTTGGGCAGTGGTCCAGTATGGGAAAGCTGGGATGTGCTAACTAGAGAGAGAGAGAGGGAGGAAGGGAGAGGCTGGAAGTCAACAATGGAAGTCTGGAACTCTAGACTAGGACCATCATGGTAAGATGGTTATACAAATATCTATGGTTAGTAATTTCTCTGTGTTTCTAAGTTTCCTTAGTTCCCTACTTGAACAAGGATCAAGTGCTTGGCAGTAAAAATAAAATGGAGGAATACTTGCTGCCTTATCTTTGGAGGTGATTGGGAATTGTAGAGGGAGCCTACAGCATCTCACGCCACTGTGGGTCTTATGCATAGTGGGTGTGAAAAGTAATGGAGCAAAGGAAAGACATAAGGAAGAGAGGGAGAGCAGGTGGTGTTGGCTGGTGTGAGAAGTGATGCCTTGATGTAACAAGAGAAAGGTCAAGTTTAATTAAATAACAGAATGGAGTGGTATAGATTTAGGGTGATGAATTTTGAGCCCTGGATCTTGGAGAGCCTGGGAATTATTGCAAGGATATTGTATGGTTTTTCAAATGTGCGTAGATACTGTTTTATTATTAAATTTATTGCTCAGTTTTAGCACCTACCTTCTAATATGCCAAATGTTTATTATGTTTATTACATAGTATATGTCTCTTCCCACTAGTACATAAGCAGAGATTTTTGAGTATTTTGTTTATTGACATATTCTATATGCCTAGAACAGTGGTTTGCAGACATTTAAGGTGATATACTCGTATAAGGTAGTGACATTTCAGGGGATATATTAAGGTTGAAACTTTTTTTATGGTAATACTAAGATTTTCTTTCTTCCTTCCTCCCTTCCTCCCTCCCTCGTTTCCTTCCCCTTCCTTCCTTCCTTTCTTCCTTCCTTTTACTGTGTTGACATTTGAACTGATGGTGCAAAAGCAATGGTGGGTAAAACTGTTGATGCTCTAGTATGAATAAAAGCAGTGGCACCAAACTATACTAGTGGGGTCACTGCATACTTCACTGTCACCCACTCATGGGGGGTGGTAGGAAGTTTCACTTAAGAAGATTCTTGATAAAGCTGTAAAAAGGATTAACTTTATTAAATTTCGAATCTTGAGCACATGTCTTTTTAGTATTCTGTGGATGAAATGGGAAATACTCTTAAGGACTTCTGCTGCCCACTCAAGTATTATAGTTGTCTCCAGGGAAAGAATTTGTGTGATTGTCTGAGTTGCTATGGAACATCATATTTACTTGAAATAGCAACTATGAGAAAAACTATGGCTTCAGTTTCAGGGCATTTAGGTATTTGGCACATAGTTTTCCAAAACAGAATGAAGTGAGCCTGTCACTTCATGGAAAACAACTGATAGTATTTGTTGATGATGATAAACTCAAGCTTGTAGAGTTTTGGAAAATTTTTGTCTATGACCGTGAGCTTTACAGCTTCCTAATATTTGAAGACTTTTCTAATGAGTTGAATACTATATCAGCATGGATGCTATATCAGTTGGATACCATAACAGCTAATGTGTTTTTTGATATTGTATAATGAAATGTTTTAATATTTCGAACATATACATAACTCTCAGTTAGTCCGTGTTAAAAATGTACAAAATCACGCATGGGTAAAAGATCCCTTCAAATTGCAAGCTAGATCAATGGGCTTTCATATAATAGAGTACAAAAAGTTTGCTGATATGGTTTCACAGTTTACAGGATGACTATCTTTTAAGAAACTATCACTTATTTAGTTTTGGTGTTGTATTAAAGAAGAATATCCACAATTGTCTGAAAATGTTATAGCAATGAATACATTTCTCCCTTTTCCAACTATCATTTGAAGTATATATTTCCAAACAACATCTCACAACAAACTGAAGCATATATGAGAACCTAGTTACTTTCTAGTAACGTGGACATTCAAGAAATTTGCAATTATATGAAACAGTACCACATTTCTCACTCAAATTTTTTTTGGGAAAGGTAGTTAATTTTATAAAAATATGTTATATATAGTTAACACATAATGGGTTTATTACTGCTAATTTTAAATGTATTAATACATGAGTTTATTGGAAAATAAATACTAAATTTTTCTTAGTTTTAATTTCTAATATAGTAACTATTAACAGTATACATAATCAAAGCTCTTGTAGTTCTCAATAATTTTTAAGAGTATAAAGAAATGCTGAGAATAAAATGTTTAAGAACCACTCCCAAGAACACTGCCTGACACATATCATAAATATTGTTGGATTTTTCCTAATAGATTATTGTTACTATGTATTTAAATGAACAAATATTAGCACCACAATATGCATGCCTATTACTTTTCTTCATTTTAAAGGAAGGATTCCTATGCAAAAAATTGAGAATCAATAGATATTCGGGGAAGGGTGAGATCCAGTGGACTGGAGAGGTTATGAAGGGTTCACTGAAATTATACTAAAGTAACATAATATATGATTTCAAGGGTGAATTGAGTTAATATTATTCAATTAAAAATATAAATCTTCCCTCGATCCAAATCCACCTCCCTGCCATTTCCTCCTCTACCAATTCTATTGGGACTGCTGTTAAGATCACTAGTACTGATCTCTGCATTGTCAAGTCATGTGTCTGTTTGAACCTACTTGATTTCTCAGCACTGTTAACAGTTGGCCACTTCCTCTTTCTGGAAACCCTCTCTTCCTCTGGTTTTTCTGGCACCACATTCTCCTGAGTTTGCTTCTACCTTATTAGTTTCTTTTGTTTTCCTTCTTCTGTTTGACCTCTAACTGTTAGGGTGCCCCAAGGATCTATCCTGGGACCTTTTGTCTTCTCCATCTGTGTGCTCTCTCCACAGATTGGGGCCGGTTGTCTCTTCTCTCAGTGTATACTTTCCCTGAGTTACCTCTTTGTGCCCATGACACTCAACTCTTTACCTTCAAACCTGCTCTCTCCTCAGCTAACCCCCTACGGAGGGATCTACACATTGTTGTCCAAGAAGCATCTCAAAGGCAACATGGCCAGAAAACACTTTGACTCCCTCACCCCCAAACCTACTCCTCCTTCTGACTCCTCCATTCTGATAAAATGGCACCACTATTCAGTGGTGTTCAAGATGAACTCAGATGTCTTTTTTATTTATTAGGACTTTGTTTTTCTCTCAGGAAGATAAAACAAAACAAAAGACTTTCTAAAGAATTTGGATGTGATAATATTATTTTAAGTTCAAGAGGTAAAAGGAAAATATTTACCCTTATTTTTTTCCACTTAGTTTCATGAAACGAGTATGCATTTTCCTATAATACTGCGGCCCTTCTAAATTTTACCCTTTTCACCTTTGTGTATAAAATTTACGCATCTCTATCCATATTAAATAGCCACATTTTCAAGATGACAGGCTGTTGTTAAGATCATTTTGAATGTAGAATATTTATAGGAGTAATAAGATTTACTGACTATATGATATTATGAAATTCGAATTGGCATCAGGTATCTAAAATTAAAAGTGTAAGCTGTTGAAATCTGTGGGACATTTGAGAGTGGTCTAATGTGTGTGCCTGACAGACAATAAGAGTGGGAAGGGCACAAGTGAGTGGACAGAGATCATTTAGTACATTGAAATCAGAAAGTGAGCCACTGTGTTCTGAGACGAAAACTCACCATGGACTTTGCTTCACTTTTGAGCTAGCAGTGGCCCAGATGGGAAGACAAGGAGAAGGGGATTGCCATCCTCTTCCTGTTATATCCTGTAATGAGTTTTCTTCTTTTGATTTCCTGGTAGCAAATTTGTGACCGTTTTAGCTTTCTTAAACTTTAATTAATGTATGACATGTGACATTTCATCAAATACATGATAAAAGGAAAACAATATGGAGCCAGTTGAAGAGAAGGCAAAGAGCTTTTCTCCCTGAGCAGGAAGAAGGCAGCCATGACTAGAGTGATATCTAGGCTTCCATTGTTCAGGATCATGTTAGGGGGACGCCGGCCAGTGAGTGAATGCTGACACACCTGCCAGCGATAGGTACTGGCGGGGCACCTGTGAACCTCACTTCCTCTGAATATGACTGTCTGTCTCAACTGGCTCCCCTGTCCCTGCATCTCCCTAGCCTTCAGAGATTAGTAAAACCTGTTTACACCCAGATTGTGATTTTCATTATTGGTGGGGGAGGGTCCCCACATGGCTGAGTGAGAGAGTATTGTACCTAGAGGGAGTTTGACAGAGTTGAAAATCAAGATGAAATGCATGAACCCATTTTTTCCATCCAAGACTCACTTATTTCTCAAAGTCTGTTTCTTTAGACTTTGGAAGGATAAACATAAAGATTGGTCATCAAATGTGGTCTGTGGACCAAACAGCATCTGAATGCAGATTTGCATTTGAGGGAGCTTGCTTCAAAAATGCAGATTTCTGGGTCCTAAACCAATTTGCTGCATCAGACTTTCTGGGGATAGGTTCCAGGAGTCCGCATTTGTAAGCTTTGGAAGAGACTCTCCAAGTCTTACATACAAAGTTTGCAAACCACTGGCATTAAAAGCTATTTTTCAAAACTTGTTTTCCATATATTTGTATCAAAATGAAGATGCTCTAATTCTGAGAAATTCTGGACCAGTGAGGATGAATGAATGCAGATCTAAAACAACATATTACCTCCCTACTGTGTTTTTGTGACTAGGGTATTAATGCTTTCTTGATTGGTATGAGAAAGATTAAATGCCCAGTCTCATAGACACAGACAATGGCTTGGTGGTTGCCAGAGGGTAAGGGGGGTGGGGGGTGGGAGGTGGGAGATGAGGGTAAGGGGGATCGAATATATGGTGATGGAAGGAGAACTGACTCTGGGTGATGAACACACAATGGGATTTATAGATGATGTAATACAGAATTGTACACCTGAAATCTATGTAATTTTACTAACAATTGTCACCCCAATAAATTTAATAAAAAAAATAAAATAAAAAAAGAATGAAAAAAAAAAAAATGCCCAGTCTCCAAAGTCTGAAAGGACTGTATATGCTGGTTGTTAAAGGATGATTCTGAACAAACGCTATTTATCTCTACCTTCAGGAAGAAAGACTTCAACATTTTGTAGAAAATGTCAACCAGTTTTTAAGATTTTGCACTCTCAACAAACTATCTAAAATCTGCCCTCACTGTTGTATAAAATGAAGCACTTGGGGCAAATAAATGCTTGGTCAGAAATGCTAATGAGTTCCAGATTTTCTTTCATATACAGTTAGACAAACAGTTCCATATTATCACAGAGGCTGAGACAAAAAAATCGATAAAAATATAGTTTACTTAGTTTGTATTTTCCCTTCTAACTCATATTTTGATTCATTTTTACTACCTCCTAACTTTTATTTATTGGTTTCAGAATGTGACTTGAGTTCAGTTTATGAAGAAAAGGTTTATAAATCTAGAAGATGAAGTTTAAGCTTTGCTTGCACGAGAGGTTACCTGTTTACTATGTGGTCAATATGAAATGTAAACTAAGCAAAACAACCATTCATGTTATTTTAGGACTAAATGGAAAGAACTAAGGCGCATTTTTGGTATGAGTATGTGGAAACATATTCAAGAAAAACAAAACTAAAATTAAAAATTAAAGAGACTAATACTAATTAAAATGGGCATGTAAACTCAGAAAATTCAAAACCTCTGTTTCCGTTGCCAATTATACATAAATTTAGGAAATAGTTTAAAAACTGTATCACGTTTTTCCAATTAAAAAATGAAGGTTCATTCAGTATGTTCTTATTAATTTTATTAAATTCTGCTGAATTATTTCATTCAGTTGAAGCTGTTAGTACTGACGTGGGTTTGTAGTTACGGAATACGAAACATGAACTAATTGAACTGGGGATAAAGGTGGTATTGAAGCTAATGCGAGCAGTGAGATCTCATGGCTCATTTGTTTTGTTTCTTTCAGATAGTTTTGTTTTTCTTCTTACAAAAGTTATACTTTTACAAAGTATTCTAAAATTTGAATATACGAAAATATATTAAATGATCGCCTTATTGATGGTCATTTATGTTGTTTCCAATGTTCCCACTTCTGTAATCCACATACACCGAAACCCTTTGTCTGAGAAGTTTCTTAGGATAAATTCCTAGAAGTAGAATTGCTGGGTGAAAGAGAATGCCCATTTAAAAATTTGAGATACATTGTCAAGTTGTCCTCAGGAATGTTGTGCCATTTTATGCTCTTATTAGCCATGTCTGGAGTGTGATAATTTTGGAACATTGTGAGCAATCTTGGGTTTTGTTAATCTCCTAAATATTTAGTAGGCAAAAACTGGGATCTTACTTAATTTTCAATTGTTTGATACAGTGTCTAGAGGTTCCCCAGAGCTTCTGTGTGCCCTGGGGAGTTGGTGGGCTACACAGTCATACCCCAACTTGGCAGGTAGTTGGCGGAGTCCTTCAGACAAATAAGGGAAGGAATGGTCTCACCTGGGTGCTAGATAGTTAATGGACAATGTCTCGAGGACACAAACCAAATTTGCCACGTGGAAAGTCTCACTTCCTTTTCCTTCTAAACTGTCTCTCTTAAGGCCGGGCATAAATAACTCATTCTACCTTTTTTTTTTTCCCCTAAAAGATTATAGCTTATTTAGCCCTGGGTCAAAGCTTAATGACCATCAAGAAGATTCCAGATCTTTGAAATACTAATGAACTTATTTGCCTACTATAGGGCTATGGAAAGCCCTGAGCTGATCCCAGAAATACAAATTCTGGCTTCCTAAAACTTGGGGGAGGTCGGATTAAAAGGGAAGGGAAATCCTTCCATTCCTTCTGGAAGAGTCACTTTCTCTTTCTCTCCCTCCCTCCCTCAGTCTCTCTCAGTTCTAAAGGGGTTGCTTCAGAATTTCTGATCCTTTTTTTTCTTTTTAATTAGAAATCCTGTTTTTTATTAGACTTTGGTCTTTTGTGCTTCACAAGATTTAGAAGTTTAGGAAACATCTTGCTCTAAATGTTTACCACAGAACTTTGAGACCCTGGTGGATAAATTTAATTCACATATACGTGATCACTTTTGGTCCTGCCCCAAAACTAAAAAGGAAAAATAATTCTCAGGTAGGAGCAGTAATATACAGGAGTTTCCTTCTTACACTAAAACTAGTATATTCTATTATACTCAAGAATGATCGCAATTTTAAACCTTGGTTTCCTGTAAAAAAGGTTAATTTAATTTGCTCAACACAGTTATTTTATTAATGTTACCATTATAATATCTTTTCTTGTTCCATGCAGGCATTTTTACACCGAATGAACCAGTGTGCGGCATCAAAAGTGGACAAAAATGTCACAGAGGAAACAGTGAAGGTGAGGGGGCGGGGTACAATCAGCCCTCAGCTCAAGTGCAAGTTCCCCCTAGATAAAAGTTTACCTGTGGGATGTTTCTTCAGGACTCTTCGACTTGTCTTCAGTGCCAGTATAAGATCTTTTGCCAGCCACTTGTGTGGGAAACAGAAAAAGGGAAGCTCGGGTTTCAGAAAAGAAACAGGGATGAAGAGGGTGGAGTAGAAGACATAGGAGAGAAATTTTTTGCCAAGGCCTCGAGAAAGTTTGAAAACGGGAGAAAAATAAACCCAAGACCAAGAACCTGTGTCTGTGAAAGGGAGAGAGCTGAGCAAGCTCCGTAGATGAGAGATGATTGCTAGAGGTGGTTCAGGAAGCAGAATTTTGGGCAAAGTCAGCTTCCAGTCTCTAACCACTAAAGAACCAAAGATTTGGACCGTCCACTGGTGCAGAAAAAAAGTCTGCATAATATCTGCAACTCAGAAACAAATGAATAAGCATTTCCTTTTAAGAAAAATTGTGAAAAGTTTGGAACTGAAAATTATTTGTGCTATATAGTCGTCATTTACGTTGTATAAACCATCATCGATGTTTATTTTTGGTGCTAACTTGCTGTTTTACTTTACTAAGAGTGTAAAAAAACAAAACAAAACAAAACATATTTCCAAGGATTGCATAGGCTCTCCTTACTCTGTTACCCATAAGTTAAATACCTATCTTTCATATTGTTCCACCACGGGGGTATTTCAGTTTGCGTGTTTTTGGTTGCAAAAGACACCTATTACTCCAATTGACTGGGAGATACTTTGGCTCTCATATGAGGAGCTCCAGACAGAAGAGAAGGTTCAGAACTGGCAATTCAGGAAGGTCAGTAAGATTGCCAGGTTCTCTCTAGCTCCTCCCCTGCCATCCAGGTTTCCAGCATTCCCCTGGACTGCCTCCACCTACAGCAGCAAAATGCCCCTGTAGCTGTCCCAGCTGTCACTTCCAAGCAGAGTAGCAGCTGTCACTTCCAGGCAGAGTGCCTTTCGAGAGGAGGAAAAGGGCTGTCCATTCCAGGGTGTCCTTCTTAGGAGGGAACACCCTGCCAGCCAATCTGCTTGCACTGTTTTACCTGCCACCCATTCTCGTTAATGGGGCGGAAGTACCACGCTTGAATTCAGTCATTTGGGCTTCTCCTGAGCGCCAGGAATAGGTTCCTGGTTGCCAGAGTTGTGTGGGAGTGGAGAAGATGTCCAGAAAAATTGTTGCTCTGCCAGCAGGATGGGAGGAAGGAATGGATGTGGGATAGCTAGCTATCCACCGAAGTTTTCAGCTTGGAGAGGCAATACTATACTGGCATAGGCTTTGTTTTTTTCTTTTAAACTCGCTTCACTGTTGTACTTACTTACACATTTCTTTATTTACAGATGCTGTTCTCAAACATTGAAGATATCCTTGCAGTCCATAAGGAATTCTTAAAAGCTGTGGAAGAATGCTTACATCCTGAACCTAATGCTCAGCAAGAAGTGGGAACCTGCTTTCTTCACTTTGTAGGATACATTTCTGTTTATTTGAAAAGCTCTTTACCCTTAACATTTTAAGGGTTAGCTTTTGGCCTAGTGGTATGTGGGAATTCAGCATTAGAAGTAAAATCTGACACCAAAAAAGTTTGGGGTCTTTTAAGGTCAATGGAATCTTCCACTTAGAGCCAGAAAAGGGGGGAGTGCCTCACATCATCCATTTTGTTCAGGGAAGAATAAACAGCCTTTTCTTGTTCCCAACAAGTTAGTTCTTCGCATCCTCTGTAGCTTTGAATTCTAATGAATATTCAGGCTGTTCATAATGAATGGATTTTTATGTTTCTCTCAAACATAGAGCATTTCTCTTGTGAGGCAGAAAATCCTTACTCTTACAATGGTGTGAGGAGCCTTTGATTAGTCAGAATTTTCCCTTGTTAATCGACTTGTGACAAACCTGGAGGTGAACAAACCCGGTCGCTCTAGGTGCACATAGGCCTGCGTCTGAATTTTTCTCCAGGATGGTTTCTCAGAAGGGTTTATGGAGTAGTTCAGACGAATAAGTCAATACTCAGCTATTTTGCATTTTACCTCATGCTCCTATGATCCTTTTCATTTCTTTGTGCACGATAGCTAAAATAATTCATGTGATCGATTTGCAAAGTAGAACGCCACCTGAATAGTAAAAATTGTGTTTAGAACTAAAAATCATTTATGCTCCAAAAAAAAAAGCACTGCTCTTTATACCATTCAACTGATGTTAATTTTCAGAATGCTAATTTGAATCCATAGTTGTCAAAACGCTATGCAGTTAATGTTTTATTAAAAAAATGTGTATTTGGTCATAGAAATCAATTTTTGATTATGTTTATTTCCATTTAGTCTTTTATAAAGGTATGTGGTTTCTAGATCTGTATTTCTATAGGTAGTGAGCAGACTCTGTATATGTTATTTTTATAACCAGAAAATAGTTCATAAAGATAATTATGTTAAAGGGAGAAACTCCTTGGTGGTAGGAAGATGAAGCTGGGTACGACCGGAAGTCCGGCATGTTTGTGTCCACTTAACCCAGGCTGTTCTGTTTCATGAGGGAATTCAAGTCTTCTGCCAGCTGGAGTAGTTACTATCTCAATTCAGGCCTTCACATGGGAATCTTCCGTCCTGATGTGCATTTCCTCAGTAACACACTATCAATCTGTCATCCATGAATTTAGCTAAACTATTTCTGAAGTTTGTTTCATTCTGGTTCATACCATCTCCTGAATTAAGTAATTCAATACATTCCCTACTGGCTATGTAAGCTAGCACTCTGTTTCTTTCTAAATGCATGTCTTTAAAGTTCCAGGGGACACACTTCTGTTCTAGAATTTGATCAATACATTTTCCATGTCTTCTGCTGTTATTGGTACTGCTTGGATAGATATTGATCATAGCCATTTAGAGAAAATCTTATAGACGGAAGGAAGCCTAGAGATCATGATGGTGAAATTCCTCCTTTTTTGAAAGTATCCCCTTCATGGCATTTACGACAGTTTATTTTGTTTTTAACTTGATCACTTCTAGTGACAGCTGTAAGTATTAAAAGATCTTTCTTTTAATCTCCAACCTGTATGTCACTGCCCATCACACTCTCCTACGATGTGTACCTAGTGGTCCTAGTTTTGTGTTTTGAAGCTACATAAAGTTGCGAATCCTTTACCATATGACAGCTATTTAAATGTAGCTGCCATTTCCTTACTTTTAGGTACTAACAAATAACTCTTTCTGAAATGACTTCTCATGAGTAGTGTCCGTATCGTCATCACTTGTTGCTGTATATTCTCCAGTTTGTCAGTGTCTCTTTAAACACCACTGCCCAGATCGGTGCCTATGAAATGAGAGGGTACCGTGTTTCTCTTTTCCCTCTACCTAAAATACGTTCTTCCCTTTCCCTGCCTGGAATCATGGATTCATCTCTCTGGACCTTGCTCAGATGTTACTTCCCTTTTAAAGCTTATCTGAACCCTCTTAGCAAAGCCAGGGACTATCTTCTCTGTACGTTGCTACCACTTGGTTCGTTTACCTATGCCCACATCATATTGGACTGTAATTAATCTATCTCCTTTCCTAGGCTATTTGTCATGGATCAGGGAAAATAAACAAATACGATTTATTTATACATACACACAGTATAGCTCTTGAAACACAGTAAACACTTTAATAAAGTTCATAAAAGATACAGGTTAATATTTAAAAATAGTTAATAACATGACTAACTCATTGTTACTTGAATTTACAGAAAGACAAGTTTCGTATCTATGACGAATATTGTAGTAACCATGAGAAGGCACAAAAACTGCTCCTTGAACTGAACAAAATTAGAACAATCCGGACCTTTCTTTTGGTAAGTATATATTTATGTGTTAATATGCTGTGATGTGTTCATAGGTCCAGTAAGAGCCAAGGAATAGCGTCAGTGTGATGTAGAAACTGCTTGTGGGATAAATCTTTTAACGCATCCAGGCTAGGAAGCTAGAATCCTAGATGAATGTAGAAAATGAGAGTCGGGAGAAGCTTGTATATGGGGACAATGATAATGTGTCCTGGTTGATTATGAATTGTTTGCGAAGCCCACAGCTTCCTACCGAGGGAGGACATTTATGCCAGAGTTCATCATGGCTTTTATATCCCTTACTCCCTAGGGTTTCATTTACTTCTGCTAAAAAAGCTGTAAGTAGGGCAGTAACAGGAAGGAAACAAATCATGGGGATGGTACAAAAGAAATTTAAAGATTGCTTTTTCTCCTATGTGCTTTCCTTATTCAGTTTTCATAAAAAGAACAAGAATGTGTATTTAATTTCTTTAGGATAATACAAATAGATGCATATTCTGGCAGTTACTTGGACAATTGAATTGCCAGTGAGGAACACCCTGTACGTGTAGAAATCAATGATATTTGGCAGACTGTGGGGAGGAGCAGCCACCACCATGGCCCAATTTTAGGTCATTTCCATTACCCCCCAAAATCCTTCATGCCTGTTCACAGCCCATCTTCACTCCCACTGTTAACTCCAGATAATTGTTGATTTGCTTTCTGTATCTATAGTTTTGCCTTTCCTGGAGGTTTCATATAAATGAAACTATTCAATATAACTTTTATACCTGGCTTCTTTTACTGAGTAAAATGTTTCTGAGGTTTATACGTGTTGTAGTATGTATCCATATCAGACTCATTTTTAGTGCTGAATAATATTCCATCCAATGGACATACCACATTTTGTTTATCCATTTGCCAGTTTATGAACATTGGGTCCACAAGTGACTATGATAGCTATGAACCTTGAAGATACTACATATGAAAGGTCATTTCAGGGAGAGACATTTATTAGTATAGAAAAGTCAGGAAATGCCCGGTTTGGGCGATTGTAAATAATGCTGTTATGAACTTTCATGTACAAATCTTTGTGTGGACATATTTTCATTCTCTTGGGTAGATATTAAGAGTAGAATGGCTGGGTCATAGTAAGTTTATATTTAATTTATTAAGAAACTGCCAAAGTGGCTGTGCCACATCCACCCGCAATGTGTGAGGACGGCAGTTTCTCTAGCTTTGTCAACACATGGTCTAATCAGTTCCAATTATAGCCATGCTCATGGATGTTGTAGTTGTATCTCAAGGTGATTTTTACTTACTGTTCTCTAATGACCAATGACATTAAGCGTGCTTTTATGTGTTTATTAGCTATTCATATATCCTCTTTTGTGAAATGCCTTTTCAGATCTTTTGCACATATTTAAATTGCAATGTTTATCTTATTTTGGCTATAACTATTTTGAATACAGCTCCTTCATTAAACATATTATTTGCAAATGTCTCCCGCCAGTGTGGTTTGTCAGTTCATTTTAAAATATTGTCTTTTGAAAATCAAAAGTGTTAAATTTTGTTGAAGTCCGATTAATCAATTTTTTTCCCATTATGACCATGCTTTTGTTATCATATTTAAGACATCTGTATTCAGGTATTATATTTATTTTGTTCAGTTTATTTATAAGGCTTTTACTCTTTTTCATGCTATTGTGATTGGAATTGTCTTAAATTTTGGATCTTTCATTGTTAATATATAGAAATTTAATTGACTTTTGTATATTCTTGTGTCTTGAATATTGTATACGATACCTTGTATCCTCTGATTTAAATTCATGTACTAGTTCTAGAAGTTTGTTTGTTTGTGTTTTTTTTTTGTAAAATATTTAGGATATTTTACATATAGGATCCTGTCATCTGAGAGTAAAGATAATTTTTCCTCTTCAATCTGGATGATTTTTTTTCTCTTATACTGGCTAGAATTGGTACAATAATGAATAGAATTGGTGAGAACAGATTTTCCTGCCTTGTTTCTGATATTCAGGGGAAATCATTCAGTTTTTCATCATTAAGTATGATGATAGCTACAATTTTTTTGGTGGATGTCCTTTATCAGGTTGAGGAAGGTCCATTTTATTCATAGTTTGTTGAGAGTTTTTATTATTACCTGTTTTCCTTTTCTAATATAGGTGTTTGAAGCAATGAGTTTCATCCTATATACAGCTTTAGTTGCATTCCATAAATTTTGATATGTGTTTTCATTTTCATTGGTTCTTAAAAATGTCTAGTTTCCTTTGTGATTTCTTTGATCCATTATTTATTTAGAAATTTGTCTTGGGAGGCAGTTCTCCATGGGCCTTTTGTGTTTGTGTACTTTTTCTGAGCAGAGGAACTGACTGCCTTTGTTCTGGCCTATCTTTTGAATAATATTTGTATCATGAACAGCCCCAGAAGGTAGATATATTCTCTTCCTCCTCAGCAATGGGCAGACATGCCTGCTGCCATTATGAAAGATTCATGTTTCCTAATCTCAGGTCTCCTCTCCTGTTGTACATGTGCATGTGTCACTTGGCCCTCTTTGTGTTGTAATGTGAGAGGTGGGACTTTGGAAACGGGCCCCAAAATAATGCCACTCTGGCTACAGCTATCGCTGTGAGGAAAAACACCAAAACAACAAAACTATACTATATCTCAGTCCTAGGAGTTTCATGGGTTGTTCCTATATCCATAAATCTGGGGCAGGTTGACTTTTCAGCTTGCAAGTAGGGTAAAAATGTTAGATTTATCATAGTTTTAACATTTTGAAATTTTATTTCCCAATATTGGAATTCTCCAAATTTCTTCCTATTGTTGATTTCTTATTTACATCCATTCTGGTCAGAGAACATACTTAAATCACTTAAACCCTTTTAAATTCATTGAGACTTTTTTTTATGGCCTAGCATATGGTTTGAACTGCAAGTTATTATTTTTTCTGTATGTTCCACATGTGCTTAAAAACTAAGTACATTCTGCTGCTATTGGTTGTAGGTGTTCTAGAAATGTAAGGTCATTTTTGTTAACAGTGTTGTTTATGTCTTCTGTATCCTTTCAGCGGGGTGTTCAGTCAGTTATTGAGGGTGGGATTGAAATTTACAGGTATAATCATTAAATTCTTTATTTTACCTTCAATTAGGTCAGTTTTTATTTTATACATTTCAAGTCTCTGTTGTTAGATATGCATGCATTTAAAATTGTTGTATTTATATTTCTATTTATCATAAAAAGTCCCTCTTTGCTCCTAGAAATATTTCTTTTCTTAAAGTCTTTTGTCTGATATTATTATAACCATGACAGTTCTCTTACTGTTTGTATCTTTTTCCATTATTTTACTTACAAACTACTTATGTCTTTGAGTCTAAAACATACCTTTGGTGGACAGTATATAGTTGGGTCTAGCTTTTTTTATCTATTCCGATATTCTCTGCCTTTTGACTAGAGTGTTTAATTCATTCACCTTTAATGTAATATAGATATGGTTGTATTTACATGTATTGTTTTATTACTTTTTTGTATATGTCTCATTGTTTTTGTTCCTCTGCCCCTCTTTTACTGCCTGCCTTTGTGTTAAACAAATATTTGTAGTATACTGTTTCTCTTCCTCTGTTGATTATTTTTAGGGTATTTTTTTGAAGGTGGGTGGGTAATTGCTCCAAGGACTACAATATGTATCTTAACTTATCAAGTCTATTGTGTTTCCCCGAAAATAAGACCTAGCCGGACAATCAGCTCTAATGCGTCTTTTGGAGCAAAAATTAATATAAAACCTGGCATTATATTATATTATACCCGATATTATTATATTATATTACATTACATTATATATTGTATTAAAGGCCCGGTCTTATATTAAAATAAGACTGGGTCTTATATTAATTTTTGCTCCAAAAGATGCATTAGAGCTGATGGTCTGGCTAGGTCTTATTTTCAGGGAAACACGGTATTTCTCTGAGGTTGATTATTGTTTTTCATTTGTTTGTTTGGTTTTAGTAAGTTGCTTAGGCTTAATCTGAGAACCTGTATCTCTTGTATGTGCAGCTGCTGTTATCTCTGCTTAGTTTTTTTTTTTTTTTTTTTTTTTTAATAATTTAGCCTTTCTTTTTAGGGGTCACTCCTGTGATTGTTTATCTTAGTGACCAGTTGGTGATTTGTCAGAGGTGATCAAAGATCGATATCAATCTTATCTACTGATCTGTATGTGTGAGTGTGCGGGTGGGGGGCATTCAAAGGACAGGCCGTTAGTTTTCAAGTCAGACGTGGATTTTTCTTCCCAAGGGGCCCTCTCAGTTCTTCTCTGCATGTGCAGTGCGACACTTGCCCAAGCATGACTGTAGTCTCAGGCTGGCAGAATTGTGCAAATTCCCCATTTTTTCTTATGGAGTGTGCTAATTTTATTGACAACAACACCCCAGGTTGTGGGATTTTTGCCCTCTGCAGTCCCCTCTGGCAGCAGGTTTTCAGGACCCATCTACTGTGGTAATGTTACCCTGCAGGGTGAGGTAGGGCAGGCGAGGTAAAGTGGGGAGGGAGAGGATGGGAGAAGCCCTGGCAAGAATGCCAGACTCCCACTGTGCTTACTAGAAGTTCAGCAGTTTTTCATGAATAAACGTCTCAATGTATTGTTTGACTTTAGTTGATTTCTAGAACCCTGAAATGGTTGTTTTTTTGACAATTTTGCCCAGTGTTATCTTTGTGGTTTACGAAGAGGATTTTCTGATCTCTTCTCCCTGCCACGACCAGAAGATACGCCTATGCCACTGGCATGTTAGGGCTCTTTAGAAAGTGGTAGAACTCTGCTGTCTTATTGAATGCATTCTGTTCTCAGCAGAGTTGACTCCACGTTCATCTTTGTCAACTGAATTGTGTGAAGGCACACTAAAAAAAGTCAGCAGTTAAGATTGTTTGTTTTTAGATGATCCTACAGCGTAGTCTGAGAAGAAGAACCTGGCTTTTATAGTTCTTGCCCTGGCACTAAGTGCCCACTAATTATCTGCAGGAGGTTAGGAAACTCATTAAGTCTCTGATGTCATTTTTGTTATTCATAAAATGGGGATAATAGCACCCTTTGAGAAACATACAGGGGTTTATAGATTTGGGTGATGACCTTATTATTTTGGGTACTTGGATGCGCTGCCACCTCAGTAAATTCTGATGATTCAGTGAATGTTCTGGGAGCTCATTTAGGAAACATTCTTTATGTATACATAAGGACAGGGCTGGCTCTCATAAGCCAGTCCAAAATGGCAGCCAGCCTGTGCTCTTATGGAGACAGTTCATCATCTATACAGTACTAGCAGACAAGGAAATCAAAGTGGGTCAGACAGTCATGAGTTCCTTAGTGCACGTCAGCCCAGAGCTAGGTAAAGGGGGTGGCCACATTTATAAGGATTGCTAACTCACATGGGGACATTGAAGCATCACTGGAACAACAGTGAGATGTAAATACCATAGCTGTGTTTCGTAAGATTCCTAGTGACTATACATACCGAGTTGGGAAGATTATTTTGGTAACCTGATTGCAGGCGGGGATGGATCTCCCAGAAGCGTGCTGAATCACAATACAAATCTGCTGCTCTGTCTTCTGAGGTGTCTGGGTGATGTTAGAGGCACGGTGCTGCTTTTGACAACTTGTATACACAAAGTGGAGCTGAAGTTGAGTTGCTTAGTGGATTTGTTCTGCTACTATCACTCTTTCTTTTGCATCCTTCCCTGCTCAGCACTTGGTCTCTCCTCTCAATGAATATAGGACACTGTTTTAAAAATAGTGGTAGAAAAGTCGCGAAATTATCAGTATGATGTTGAAGGGACCCTGTTGTCCTTTCATTAAATATTTATTAACTGCTTGCTCTATGCCAGTCACTCTGATAGGCACTGCAGAAACAGGTTTTGGCACCAATTTCAAATCTGTTTGTTTTTTCTTTAATCGGGGAAACTTGGGGAACAGTGTGTTTCTCCAGGGCCCATCAGCTCCAAGTCGTTGTCCTTCAATCTAATTGCGGAGGGAGCAGCTCAGCTCCAAGTCCAGTCGCCTTTTTCAATCTTTAGTTGCAGGGGGCGCAGCCCACCGTCCCATGCGGGAATAGAAGGCTGGCAGCTCATTGTCTTCAGTCTGGTTGTGGAGGGTGCAGTTCACTGGTCCATGTGGTAATTGAACTGGCAACCCTGTTGTTCAGAACCCACACTCTAACTGAGTCATCCGGCTGCCCCCCCTCCCCTTTTTTTTAATTGTTGCTTAAACCACAAGACAAAGACTAGATGACAAGAGTATTAAGGCTTTGTTTATCAGAGTTGATTTCCTCTTGACCGTCACTTTCTGGAAAATGGAAACTTCTATTTCCTCTCACTCAAACTGCTGATTTGGAGACTTCTCCATTTGTGTTGCTTCTGTGGAGATATCTGACCTCCTTCTCTGAGACTGGCTGGTCAGTATCATTGGTGAGGTTATAGCTAAAAGTGACTTAGAGATCACGTAGTTAAATATGCCAGTTTTACAGAGAGGAAAACTAGAATTCCTAAATCAGTCCAAGTTGTGTCACTAGTCAGTGGTAGAGCATGGATTGAACCCATGTTGTCTTTAGGCCTGTTCTTCTACAAAACAACACAACCTTCCTTTACAAGCAGGATTGGTTTCTCTATCTATCTATCTATCTATCTATCTATCTATCTATCTATCTATCTACTGTTCATTCATATGCCCGTCCATATGTCCATCCATCCATCCATCCATCCATCCATCCATCCATCCATCCATCCATCCATCCATTCATTCCTCCATCTCTATCTCTATGACTATCTTTTTCCTCAGTCTTCATACTGAGGAGAATTATGTGAATTAATTTTCCAGATACAGAGTCATACACATTTTGGTTTCTGGATTAATATGAAAGGCAATAGTATTGCTTTCTCACCTGTAAATGTTATTTGTGACTGGATGTGATCTTCTCAGAGAAAGAAGCCATATAGAGAATTGCTTTCACAACTTTTCAGCAGAAAATTGTATGGTAGATGAAAGCTTTACTTCAGGTTTAAAAGTGTAATTAATTATGTTTCTTTCCACCCCAGAACTGCATGCTTCTTGGAGGACGGAAGAACACAGACGTTCCCCTGGAAGGATATTTAGTAACACCGATACAAAGAATATGCAAGTACCCTCTCCTTTTGAAGGTATTTTATGTGTTTACTTCATGGTAGCATTTTCCTTGTGCCTGCATATTTGACTCATGATTTTTTAAAAAAAACTTCTTTTAAATAGTCTGACATTCTAAAGAAAGGGCAGATTGTAGTTATTGGGGGAAATAGTTATTTTGGCACTAATTTATATAGGAAATAGGAAACAAATCTTTTGGGAAAAGAGACTTTTAGGGCACTTTGTAGGAAACATACATGTTTGAGTTTCGTTTAGATTAAATGCATTACTTTCGAGGCAGATTCCATTAAGTACATTATGATCAGTTTATATGGCACTTTCTCTACAGGCTTCTCTTAAAAATTCTCTGTTGGTATTGATTTCCCCTAACGTTGGTGACTTCTTGTTGTTTTTAAATCATTATTACAGGGAATGGTGAGGGTCACCTGGGATAATAAATGATAGAATGTGGAATGACAGTGCTAAGAAAACACTGCCTCTGGAAGATAGGTAATGCTTCATTAGTGGTCAAAGGTCCATTGCTTCATTACGATGACCAAAATTTTTATCATGAAAAACATATTGTAAAGTATTAATTACGCTTGTACTACATGAGTCTATGAAGAGATTAGAATAGCAATTCCAGAAGTGAGGTGTTTTGAAACTATTACATCAGTAAAAACAGTTTGGGGTCGTGGTTGAGTCCATGCGCTCTGAGTTCAAAGCCTAAGTATTTCGTGACTGAGCATATAATCTAATCTCTTAATGCCTTGGGATTTTATTTGTGAATCAGAAAGGATGATGATGATGATGATGGTGAAATGATAGCATATACATACAAGAATTTGTATATGTATGTATATGTACATCTGTGTGTGTACATATATATGCATATATAAATTATTACATAATTAATTGAGCGATTTTATATAAATCACTTAGCATATTATGTACTCCATAAATGTTAGCCGTTATTTTTCATATATATTCAATTTTGATTTATTTTATTACTACTTTGTATCTAAATTATTACTACTTGGTATCTATATTAATTACTACTTGGTATCTAAATTGAAAAAAAAATACTCAGAAATGCCATGGATATATTAACTGGTATTTCTATTGATTTACTTTTTGGGAAATAAATGCCATGGATTTGAACTAAAACAACACTTTTTACTACAACTTTTGTCAGTGGCATAAATTGGGGTTCTGTGTAAAATTTCTTTGAAAAGAATCTCTCCTTATTGAAAAACAAGTTAAAGTTGCGTGGTTAAGCCAGAGAGAGACGATAACACAAGGATCTCCAGTCATGCAAAGCTTTGGCACGGTCTTCAGAGGGCAGGGAGGGTTGGTGCAAATGTGATTGTTGTCTTTCTGCGAGTCCCTTTAGACACGATTTGGTGACTCAGATATGCATGTGGACTCATCACGGCAGCTTTTGGAGTCCCAGGGATTTGTTTGTTTTCACAGTCAGGAGGGATGGTGATTTTAAGGGAAGTGCACCATGCCAACTGGTTGTTCTAAATCACTCATTTCTGTATAAGGATGACCTCAGGTGTTTCAGCTGACCCCTCAAAAGATGACATCAATGGACAAGTCCCTGGTTAGGAAGAGAGAGGTCAGTTCAGAGCACTTTCAAGCAGTGGAGAGATGACGTCTTTTCCCTTTCTTGGAAGATTATGTTCGCAAAGATACATGAAAAAACTAGTTATTTGTGTAATAAATATGTTGGTGTTAATATTTTTCTTTGTTGTACCACTAGCCGAAAAATGGTGCTGGTGTTCTCTTTGATTTTGGATGGTTTTATATTCTCAGAGAAAAACAGTAGGGGGTTAGCTGGGTGTTAAAGAAAAGATAAGTTGGTCGTATTTGTGGAACTTGAAATTGTGTTGGCCAATCAGTACAGGGTTCGTAGCAAGTAACCGAGAGAAAACTATTACTACTCGTTTCTCTCACTGTTTCACATTATCTAAATTCGTGTCTTGACTCCACCCACAGACACCCATTGAGCCCCAAATTATAGCCTGCAGATGGACTTGACCGCTTTATATAATTCACAAATATCTCTTCACTTTAGAATTTCTGGAGAAGCCTGCACATCTCTTTTATGGATTTGTGATCCAGCACAGCGTTTTAAACCTTGTCTTGGGAGGAATGTAATGTGTATTATTTTGGTGCTAACTCTGCAGGACAGAGTGTGAACACATCAAATGCAGGCTCAAAGTTATGGCAGCATTTTCAACAATAACAGACCTCAGAGAGTATCACAACTGCGTATTTTCCCCCTGTATGTTAAGAATTAAGGAATTCTTTTAAAGACTTGGCCTCAGGACTTCTGTAATTGTGTTAGTTGCATGATAATGGCAACTGTAGTAAGGAAACAAATGACTAATTAAAAAGGAATGTGGTCACAACTGTCTAGACAGTGGGTGAAGATGTTTAATTTTGTGCCTCTAAACAACTAACAAGACCTTTTAATATATTTAAAAGATTACTCTAGTTCTGATATCCTGAATGGAAAATAAGAAAACAAGAATATAACTAAAAAGACAAAAAAATAAATAAATACACCCCCCCCCAACAAAAAGAAAGCTATTGAGGGACATATTGCAGTTCATTTATTGTAGAGAATCAACCTGAGTTATTGGTGAAAAGGGCATAAATTGTCCCTTTAATGATGGAGTGTTGTGGAATTTATAAATTATTTATTTTGCTAGAGTATAAGATATTATGTAAAAGTTTTGCTTGATTCATGATATGTTTTTATAGTTTCTTAAAAATTATTAGGCAATAAGATATTTTAAATTATTTTTTAAATTATTGGACATATTCATTTAAAGATGTTAAAGACTAGAAGAATGAAATTAACATGTAAAGATGTACTTATGTGGGAGCAAAGGTAAACTTATAAAAAATTACATGCTGCAAGTGAGATATGTGACAATTTGGAAAGAGAAATCTGATTTAGTTTTTCCAAACAAAATTATTTTGAGGGAGAAACAAATTAAAGCGATTGCCAAATATGTCTTAGGGTAATGTTTATTCATTGATTCAACCTTTTGTTTTTGATCTGAATCTTAGTGGAGTTTGTGATGTCACTTCTGAAAGTGGCTCTCACGATCTTTGCAGTTTTCATTTCCTGGTCAGTCTGAACCTGCTGTACCACAAAGCTGAAGATCAAAGGGCGATTTGTTTTTTTGTGTATACACAGGAGTTGCTGAAACGGACTCCAAGGAAACACAGTGACTACGCAGCAGTGATGGAAGCCCTCCAAGCCATGAAAGCCGTCTGTTCCAACATCAACGAGGCCAAGAGACAGATGGAGAAGTTGGAAGTTTTAGAGGAATGGCAGTGTCACATTGAAGGCTGGGAGGTACATTCACTGTTCTCAACAACTAAGCTTAAACTAGTTCTGCTATGTCTCAGGCTCTGTGTAGAATTATTGATAGTGGATGGAACTGGAAGTGGCCTCTTCCTGGATAATGCCGGGGGGCTATCGCCATTTCTGAAAAGTGCTGTCATGATTATTTTTAAATATCTTTAAAGTGACAGTGAATTGACTTAACCTCAAGCTTTGTGATAGAGCCAGTCGATACTGTGTGTGTTATAGCTTTGCTATTTCAGTATTTATGATCTCCAGCATGGTTATCCTTTTTTTTTCTGTCTTCACTTTAGTCAGTAAGTACATAGCCTGAATCCTGGAGAGAGTAAAGAAGAGGATTAAGACTCCATAAGTGTGCTGTGATATTATTTTCAGAGTCCAAATTAACTGTTTGATGATGCATTTCATTTTAAGCCCACCTAATCTCTCTAAATTTTTGAATTTATTTCTAAATCGAATGAACTGGCTCTCATGTAGTTTTTAAGGTCCATTCAAGATGAAAAATTTTATGGGTTCATGATTCATTAAAGAAAGATTTATAAAAATGACAAAAAAGCCAATGAAGAGTGATATTCATAACCTGCAGTATGTTTTCATCTGTGGTAACTGAATTCCAGAGATTTCGTGGAGTTGGAGCCCTCTATTACTTTAGTAGTATGTAAAAAATAAACTAAAATCTGTCTTTAGTTGCCTTAATTTAGATGAGCATGAGCTTTTGACTGCAATAGATTTTATTGTTATAAAGTAAGCAATTAAGATAGTTTTTTTAAAAAGTGTAAAGAAGTTTTAAAGACTTTCTAACCAAATATTGTATGACACAAATCCAAGTAGATCACTTTTATCTTCAGGGCTTTATAATTGACTGATTTGTTTCTTATCGTCAATATGTTGGTTTTCATTTAGATGTAAAATTGCAGCCACTTAGATTTTCAAAGAAACCTCAAACATTGACTTCAGGGAATTCTCCTATTTATCCATTCTTCCCCATGAATTTTTAAAAAATGCTAACTGGAATCTGACTTATCTTCCTCCTCATTTATATTCTTCCATTTCAAGTGTCTGGAAGAATATATCGTGACCTCCCATTCAGCATAAAGGCTACTCATTTCAATCAGTTAAAATGGTTGTGTGTTTTACAGTTGATTCATGATGGTAATTCTATCTCCGGGGAGCGGTTGTCCTGCTGGGATGAGAAAAACGGACTCAAGTTTGCTTTTGCTGTTCTGTTGTCACTCAAATATTGGAAGAAAAACCAAACTTGCTTTAAATTGCAGGATTTGTCAGTGACATCTGCCAGGCTTTTTCCCAAAACAAAAGACTCACCTTTCGGCACTTTAGGGGAATGGGATCTGCCATAATTTTGTGTCCTCCTTGCGTATATCTTAAAAATTGGGTCTACTACAGAAGCAAATGATTATTTAAAATGTGTGGATGTTTCTTGTACTGTACATGCCAAGGAAGAATGTATGTGGTCCATACTGTGTCATTCGTAACCCATAGCGGTGGGTGCCTGCACCTTACCAGCCTTGCTGGGTATACAACTCTTGGAGTACAGGAGAAAAATGGAGTATTGGGACAGAGGAAACTGGCTGGAGGAAATCAGATGTGACTCCAGGTCCAGCAGGCACAGGGGAGGTGATATCAATGCCAGGTTCCAAAAAGAGTGGCAACACAAAATTTTTTTTTTTTTTTTTTAATTTTATTAGTTTTAGGTGCACAAGACAAAGCAAAACTTAGACGTTGGCAACACAAATTTTACTTGAGGAGATTTGAAAATGATGGCGTAAGATGCAGTGATTTGGGAGTTGGGTACTTTGAGGGACTGCCGCCAATTGGCTGACAACTCGTGATAAGACCCTGCTGGCCCATGTCAGTCTTCCACCGTAGAGCGGAGGGGGAAGCTGTTAGAGTACCCAGCCTGGTCCCTTCTGGGAAGTTTAGGAGAAGCTATCTGATGGGACAACAAAGGTGCATGAGACAGAGGGTCATAGTCATCCAGGAGGAATTCGGGCCCCAGGAGGCTGTGGGAATGGTGAAAGAGCTTTCTTTGAATTGCTCACAGGGCTTATTGCTCAGTTTACAGACAGTTTTGTGTATGTTTAGAGTGCCTTTCGTGGGGTAAGGACAAGGCGAAGGACAGGTGTCGGATGGCATGACGATTAGAGGACATAGATCGTTCCCTAAAGAGTTTTTGAGGTTTGGAATGTTGAGCTAACGTTGGGAAACGGCTTCCCATCTAGGTCCTGCCATGAGCTCCTGCAGACCTTTTTGAACCACCTTGGAGATGCCACTCTTGCTTCAGTAACTAAAATTCTCTGGAATGGGATCTGAGTCTGATACATCATGAATTTGCATTATTTCCACTTTAGGTGGATTATTATTTCAAATATGTTACTGAATTATCTAGGGTCTTATTTTCCCATTCATCAAATGAAGACTTTTTGCAGTGAAATCTCTCAGGCACCCTGCCTATTACCCAAATTAGTTTTTTTTTGGTTTGCTTTTTTGTTTGGTCGACATTTATGTAGTGACTACCACAGAAGATTTGTAGTTTGTTTTAATTGATCATATTTAAAGTTCTGCCTTTTATTAAGTTGGTGCAAAAGTAACTGCGGTTTAAAAGGTTAAAAATAATTACAAAAACCACAATTACTTTTGCACCAACCTAATACTAATATAATTTACTATATCTCAGTCATATACCAGATCTGATAAATAAGTTTGCGAACTTGTTGCAATGATGTTGCTAACCTGTTTTTGATATCAGAGGGATTATTCATTATGAGTTTGTACCAAAGGGACAAACAGTTTACCAAGTTTACTATTTGGAAGTGCTGAAAAGGCTGCGTGAAAAAGTTAAACGACCTGAACTTTTCGCCAGGAATTCATGGCTCTTGTATCACGACAATGCACCAGCTCACACGGCACTGTCTGTGAGGGAGTTTTTAGCCAATAAACAAATAACTGTATTGGAACACCCTCCCTACTCACCTGATCTGGCCCCCAATGACTTCTTTCTTTAACCAAAGATAAAGGAAATATTGAAAGGAAGACCTTTTGATGACATTCAAGACATCAAAGGGGTAATATAATGACAGCTCTGATGGCCATTCCAGAAAAAGAGTTCCAAAATTGCTTTGAACGGTGGACTAGGCACTGGCGTCAGTGCATAGCTTCCCAAGGGGAGTACTTCTAAGGAGACTGTAGTGATATTCAGTAATGAAGTATGTAGCACTTTTTCTGGGATGAGTTCGCGAACTAATTGTCTGACCTCATATCTTATCCAACCTTGCAAACCTTCCACAGGATATTCTACTGAAGGTAATTGTAAAGCAATGATCAAGGTGCTTAGAAATTATCTGTTTAATCAGAGTCATTGATTAATCTCATAGAACAGGACCATTTTTAGTCTGCTTTTTGGTTGATTGATAGTATTGTAATGATTACTGTTGTCTTTGGAATCATACTGAATGATATTGACAAGGGAGTATCAATAAACATCATGTCATTAAGTATTTCAGCTTTACATCCTTGATAGGCCTGTTTGGAATTGAGCTCTCCAATCGGGGTAAAAATCTCAATGAAAGATAAGAAGAGGAATTATTAACATATGAAGGTATTGGGAAAAAATAAGGTCCAAGATAATTATTGTGTTTTAGGAAGTAAAAAGGAGCAATAGAAATTTGACACCTCTTGATTACCTTGTTGACACAGAGAAATACAATGCTACAAAGACCATTTTAAAATCACCTCTGGTTAGTTCTGGAATCTGCTGCTTGTATTTGATGAAGTTTGTGTCTGACAGTGTATTGACTTCAAGTCATGTTCTCATGTTATTTCATAAACGATCTGTTTCTTTTTGTCTTCTGTACAAGGTGCTTTGGTAGATACAATTTGTCTAGTACCTTCAGGCGGAATTGATTTATAGATAGTCCTTGATAAGTGGTTCAGGAAAAAGACCATTGAAAGTGAATCCACATAAAAGGGGGGCCAAAATTTCATACTAAGTGGGAGCTGGGGAAAGTTTGATTGGGACATTATCTTAGTTAAATGAAAATTTTTATTATTAGTTCATTTTATCTAATATGTAACAGAATTTAGGTTATAATTTCAGTTAATTTGAATCTCAAAGGAGTGAATCAAATGCTGAGTCTTTTTGGAGAGGGTTTACATTTTATGACAAAATTATGTAATATTCTTCATTCAATGTGATATTCCTCATTTCATGCTTGACTTTCATAGTATTTTAAGAAGATTTTTTTGAAGGAATATTTCAATTATTCATTAATTTTCTCAAGAGACTTCCTTGATATTGAAACTATTCTCTTATGAAACATCCATCTACCTGTCATTCTTGTCAATATTCTTTTCTTCTCCTGTGAATGGGTCTAGCTCTGTTAAATCTTTGTCAATGTGTTGTATATGAGTGAAGAAGTTTCAAGGCCTGTTCATCTTTCATCTTCCCCAAGATTGTGGTTTCCTCTCTGCAGTCATTTTGTGCTTTTTTTTTTAAAGTTGACATTCAACATTTAGTTGGCAAGATGAATGAGATAGACCTTGGTGTTAGGCAGGGAGAGCTGATAATGGGGTCAGATAACCAATGAATAGTTTCCTATTACAATGATTTTTGCCACCTGATAGCTGCAAAGACTCAGTAATGAACGCTTATGTAACTTATATTGAAGAACTTGTTAACATAAAATAAAGGGACCCTTCAGACAGTCCAGATATGGTTTAGCAATATTAATTTTATGGGGTTTATTGAGAAGAGGAGATTTGTTCTATTATTACAATTTTTCATAAATCATGATTTTACTGTTTGAAGAAACACTGGAAATTAGAAAAGAAGCCATAAAATAAATACACATGGTTCTCGTTGCCTTTTCTGGCTAGTGTCGTTTTCTGAAAGCATACTTTGGCACTTAACAAGTGTCCTTTCATGAAATGCATTATGATTCCACATTGAATTCTGTCATGGTGCTTTGCAGTGTCATAGTTTTTCATTTATGCTGACCATATAATTGGCAGCCAATTCTGTATTTCGAATTATAGACATTCAAATATTATTCCACTCTTTACAAATTAGGTGGTGAATTGTACTGTTCTCTTGCTGTACCTTGTAACACGAGGTACACCCAACAAAAAGAGGTGCTGTTGATGAGGAATGTTGCCAAAAGGGGGGGGCTGTAGGTCCCAGTCTTTATGACTGAAATCATTGTTGTTTATTCCATTCGTTGAGACTGACCTCTGAACCATATTGCAAAGTGATATTTAAATGCTGTACTTCATATATTTGACAGAGAAAATAACTGGAGAATGATTGAAACCTGAAGCCACAGCACGGGATGAACTATATCCATAATTATAAACACACAGCTATCTCTGATCTTCATCACCGTCACCTCATGCCAACTCTCATTTTATTAATGTTCTATCATTGCAATGAGCGCACTGCGTTTAATTCTGTGTTCACATATCTGATTCTCCCACACATGCTTTTTGGGAGCAGGGATCATGTCTGAAGCTCTAGGTCCCCAGCATCTAAGACAGTGAGTGGTACATACTGGGTTGAATGGTAATTAAATGTAGATATAATTACATCGCAGTTATGTATTCATTGTTCGTGCCCTCTCACTATTTTTAGATACTCTTGGCGCTTTGGTTATTGGCAGTGATTCTGACCTGGTTCCATTTAGATTACAATATCTGTTTCATTATTCTGCTCCTTTGATGTTCTCTCATCCTCTTTAGCACCCTGTTCCGGTTTGTGGTTCACAGATGTACCATGTGACATTTTTCACTTCCTCATTAGTAGAGTTGAACATCCTGCAGTTGTTTCAAATGTGGTCTTTGTAAAGGTCTTTCTGTAGTGCAGGTACCGTTTCTTTTGTGCAATGGGCATATGCGGGTGGGCTTCCCGTAGTGTATTTCACCCTTTGCAATGCTGGGGCAGTGGTGGTGAAGGAATAATAAGATAGGTTTGCACAGCTTGGGGTAGAAAGAGAGAAGCTTCTGGAATGAGAGAGGCCTGGATGTCTCCCAACACTGGTCAAAGTTATTTATTTATGATTACTTCTTACCTTGAACTATCAGTCAGCCTTCTTTTCCTGGTCTAATAAAAGCAGTCAGGCTTAGGATTATCCATGAGTCAGGATTAAAATTATCCATGTAACTTCCTTGTTGGGGTTTTACTGTATTTAATTCTATATACATATAATTCATTGCAAAGAAACAGTTTCTGATTTTACATAATAAATGTAGCTTTCTAAAGGGAAATATGCATTAAAAATAAATCATCTTAATGATAAAAGTCCATTACTTTGGTTCTATTTTAGAGAATTGCTAAAAGACAGCAGGACTCCGAATCATATGGGTAAAACCATTATTTAAAAGTATCTGCATTAAATATGTATGTATGCACATTACATTACATGTAATGGCTTTAGGGCAGTTCAAAATTAATGATTTATGCAAAGCCCTCTTATTTTTAAAAAATAATTGTTTCACACATTACTTCTCAAATGTTGGTTTATGACTATGGAGTATCACTACACTTTTAAAGTAGCTTATTTTCACGGGTGGTATTCTGTTTCCTGTCATAGTTTTTTCACAGTGCAACAATCTACTTCCTCTGACATCTACATGGTGACCCATGAAAAACTTTACAAAGCTGATTTAATTCAATTAACATATTTTCCCCCTGAAACTTTAGGAATAGAGAAGCTATCTTGGGGAAAATGTTTAACACATTACCTGGCATGTTGTAGAAATATTAAAAACCTGACTTTCATATTTGTTTAGATCAAAATGTTGTTATACTTGGTCATTCAATGACTAAATATATATTTGGGAAAGAATAAATATCTAGATTTTAAAAATTAGCAACAATATTCAAAATGGAGATAACATACTAACCAGGTCAAATAATGTTATTCATGCAGATTTAAGTGAATACTCAGTTATGATGAAAGACACCATAGGGGTGAAATATATGATAGGTGTACGCGTGACCGTGTGACATGTGATAAACACCTCTTCTGCCCTGGGCACTGGGAAGCAGTCAGGACTTCCTCAGGCACAGATCTGTGCTCACCTAAGTGAAATGTGACTATCATTCAATGACACCACCTCCCCAGGAGCTTTCTGGAGGAAAGATTCTTTGGTTGTTGTTCCTAATCCACTTAGCTCAGACCCTGTAGGACAGGTAGGTGTGTCTCCCTTTAGTTGTATCATCTGAAACTGACCATGATGAGACTGGAAAGGAAGGAACCCTAGGTTCAGTGTGTAAATATTTGAACTATACTGTCCATATATTGCCTCTTCCAATAACAACACATTTGCTTTGAAGGAGAAGAAGAATCACACATGAGAGTTTCTGTTAAGTAATCAGACCTCATCTCCATTTTTCCTCACTTAGGGGTCCAACATCACTGATACCTGCACTGAAATGCTGATGTGTGGCGTCTTACTGAAAATTTCTTCTGGAAACATTCAAGAACGGGTGTTTTTTCTTTTTGACAATCTTTTGGTGTATTGCAAAAGAAAACACAGGTAAGATGATAAACAGGGAACACTTCAGAAATTGTTTACCAATCTCACAGCTTCCACCTTTTCCACTGGGGTCCTGGGAACTCACGATCTCATCAGTCAACTTCCATATACTCAGCTTACGTATTCTATGACTGTTCTCTTCATCTTCTTATAAAACCTAACTGAAAGGCGACTGTCATTTGATGACACTACCTCCCCAGGAGCTTTCTGGAGGAAAGAGTTTTTTGTTGTTGTTTCTAACCCATTTGACTCCGAGCCTGTAGGACAGGTACTTGTGTCTCCCTGTTTCCTAATGTTGCTTCCCCGCCACTCTCCTCTTCCTTCAAACATCCCAGCACATGTGAAATTCATGCCATTAGTGCTTCCTGCCCATTAGCTCTCCCTGTCTATTCCCCCACATGAATTCAGTGATTGCTTTAGCTCTTGTATCACTTTTTCCCACCTTAATTTCTGTCACCCTTTTTGTGTGTTCAAAATTCATATAGATGATCTATACAATATTTGGCCCCGAAAATCCAGTCTCTTCACCTAGAACAATATTCTCCTTCATTACCCCTGAGCCACCTGTGTTATGATTATCCCTTTACTTTGTCAACACTACCAGCTATAAAAATTGAAATCTCTGTTGTAACCATCTCCATCTGCTCCACTCAGCTCCTGTCAAAGTCACCACTGACCTTTATGTTTTCTAATTAAGTGGTCACTTTTCTGCGGTTGAAAGTTGTACTTGTTTTCTCAGCAGTGTTTAAGCAAAGTGGAGCCCCTTTCTCCTTCTTAAAACACTTTACTTTTGTGCGAAGTGGAGAGCATGAATTGTGGAGCAGTAAATGAAGACCAGTTAGGAGACATCATCTGTCACCCAGGGAGAAGATACTGGTGAACTGGACTAGAGTAGATGAAGAAGAGGTGTGAAGAGATTTTTGTGTGTTTTGCATGTAGAAGCAATAAGATTTTCTGTTGGATTGGATGTGGGAAGTTGAGGGAGAGAGAGGAACTAAGGTTAACTCCTAGGTGTTGAGATCAAGGACATCTGTGAATGGGGAAAACTGGGAAAGGAACAGTTTTAGGAGAGGGAATAAGAATTCTGTTTCTTCCGTGTTGCACTGGCTATTTTTCCTCGTATGCTCTTCCCTCTGAGTTTTATGTGGCTGGATTCTTCTTGTCTTTTAGATTTCACTTAAATATCACTTCCTCAGAAATATCTTCCTTGATCACCCCATCCCAGGTAGCCTCCCAGCCATTCTTTTTTATTATCTGGAAAGTGCTTGCTGATATTATCTCCATTACTTATTTGTTGGCTTCCTGCCATCTTTACAAGATTAGACTATAAAGTCCATGAGGACAAAGGTCTTGCTGCTTTTTCACCGCTATTTTCTCAGAGACTTGGAGCAGCCCTGCCATGTAATAGACACTCAAGAAATCTTTGTTGACAAAGTAAATAAGTGATTGAATGACTGAAACCCAAACAAGTCCTTGGTATAACCTAGCCCTCATTAGTTTAAATAATGATATGTATTAATGTTATTGATGTAATATTGTTTGTTTTAAAGCTTGGATATAATTTTTTTTTCCCCCAGGAGGTACTTATTTGATAGTATGTTTTCTTGAACTCTCGGGAAAAATATTTGCAGGTTGATTAAGCAAAATAGTAAAGTTGAACTTAATTGGGAAATTTCCTGAGCCTTTATGTGCTTCTTCTTAACTGTGTTTAGGATATATTCATTTCAGTGAAATGGTACCATTTACCTTCATGAAAGGGAACAGGTTAGGATTAGAGCCAAAAGTTAATTAAACTGTTGTCATCTCTGTCTTAATGAGCTTTTTAAAAAAGTTGCTCTTTACCGCATGTGAAAATGAGCCTGTTTATTGTTTCTAGTATGCTCTTCTAATTTCTTTGTGCTTGATAGCAAGATTAGGATTAATAGAAATAGGCTTTAGGAAGCTGTAGAAGAGGCTGTTAATTTTACTTGTATGTAACTCATTAAAAATGATTATATATTCAAGTTGTTTAGGTGCAATTATTTTTTTTCAGCTTTGTTGAAGTATAATTGACACACAAAATTGTAAGATATTTAAAGTGTACGACATGATGATTTGACATACATAATACGTTGTGAAAGGATTTCCCCCATTGAGCCCATTGAGTTAATTAATACATTTGGGCGCAGTTATTAAAAGCATCCATTTGAGAATGAGATTTTTTTAAATTACTGTTGACCTAATAATAAATTCATATATATGTGTATATGTGTGTGTGTGTGTGTGTGTGTATGTGTGTGTGTACACACACATACACACACACACACACACACATATACACATACCATTAAGTCCAAAACTTTGCAAAATGAAGAGTGTACAAATGATATTATTTATGATCTCATGGACTTAGTATTTAAATAAGTTAAATACCAATAAAAGTTTTGTAAAATTCAAATCTTGCAGTTTAGCAAATATTCTGAATGTATGTATAACATGGGCAAAATCCATAATGATTGGCAATGGAAATCACTTAATAAATCTGCATGTCCATGCCCCTCTTGAATCGCAGTAGTGTGAATCCCCTGTCTGTTTCCTTCATTTTAGAATACTTCATTTCCTTTACCATGTGCAATCTAAGCTCTAATGATCCTTCAGAAACGATGAGTAAAATGAACCTTTTCCAAACTTCCATGGTGTTATGATTACAAGAGGCAGGGACCTGATGAATTTGTTTTCATTTCAGAATTACATTCATTAAAGACAAGAGTGCTATTTAGGCATGCCCAGCTCTTCACATTTCTAACGCTACTAATCTTAGGTGAAACTAGTATTTAAAAAAAATAGTATGTTATGTAGGATTTGATACATATAACATGATATGGCTTGTTTATGAGCCTTATAAGATAGTATCAGTGTATTTAGTCATCTGCAACTTATATTTTATATACAATATGCTTTCTAAAGTACGTATCCATGTGTGTAGCAATACTTTATTCATCTTAACTGCTATATAATATTCCATTGGTTGTATATATCACAATCATTTAATTAATAGCAATGTCTTCATTCTCCTATTCACGGACTTTAGAGTAGTTTCCAGTTTTTCTCTTATTGTGAACTTTCCTGTACATGTTTCCTGGCGACCACTGAAATACTTAATGAGGAGGGAAATCATAGACTCAATATGTGCAAATACTCAACGTTACAATGTAGAGTAAAATTGTTTTCAAGCCATAGGCTTTTTAATCTTTATACTTCAATAGAGCCGTTTTCTGAAGAGACTAAAGAGCTCTCTATTTAAGCTAAACATTACAGTATTGATCAGATGCTTACTAGAATTTCACACTGAATATTATTATCTGCAGGTCAAGAGAAATATAAAAAGCCTGTACAAAGTTCACAGCAGGATCACAAAGAAAAGTAATACATTAGAAAAGAGGAGCCAATGATAGATTCCATGCCACGATTATTTGCCTGTGACTAAAACTGATATTGAGGATATTAATCCTTTAAAAATATGATTGGTTTTAAGTATGATGTATCAACTTATAAGCGATTCTTTTTTTAGAGACACCATGATACAACTTCTTACCTGAGAGAGTACGCAGTTACCTGCATATTAGTCTGCTCTGCATTCTTTATCTTTCACCTGCAGTGATGCCCACATTCACAGCTACCTGGCCTAAATCCCTAATTTATAACATTTATGGAGGCGTATTAACAGGGGACATTTAGAGGGTGCTTTCACAAGGAACTTGGGAATGCAGGAACGTGAAGGCCTGGGGCAGATAGACTCTCAGTCAGACGAATGCATCAATTTAGTTTTCTTTAGTAGTGATGAAGGACTGAAGTTTTGAAGAGGATTTAGACAGATAAGCAGGAATGTGCCCTGTTTCCCAAAGAAGGAACTCAGGGAGTGTGAAGGCATCTGTGACCCCTCCCTGCACCCACCCCTTCCGGTTCAGGGCAGGTATCTAACCCCCAAGGAAAGGAGGAGAGGGAGCACTGAAGTTGGTGTACATTTACATCTTACCTTTTGCTAGGTGTGCCTGTATTACACAATGAATTAATCATTAGTTCTGTGTATTAAATTGTGAGCCAGATTTTTGTCAATGAGATAGTTCAGGACAATGGAAATCTCTTGAGTGACTAGCTATTCTTTAATCCCCCTGAATCACTCCTTGGAATTTTTCTTCTTTAATTTGAAAGACCCAGTTTTTAAAACAATCTTTCCTGAATGTTCAGTGTTTCCACTACAAACATACGTAAGTGCCTAACTCATTATTCCAAGTGGTCTTCTATAGATCTGGATGTTATTACTTGGTGTTACATACTTTTAAAGATTAAAGGTCGGTACTGTATATGCTGTACACAGTTTTGGAATGTTTTGGACTATTAAATAAAGACATTTTCAAATGATCATAAATGTATTAAGGTACGTACTCAACAAGTATACAGTTATCATATCATAAAAAATGGAGGAAAAATAGTTTCACTCCAGCTGACACTCAAGACAGTCAACTTACTTGTAGAAGGATCGTAAGTACTAAGTGAATTTTACCAGGCTTGAAAACAAATGGGAATTACTAGCTAATTACTGAAAATTGAGAAATGAAGGTGAAAGAAATCAAATGAAATTTTAACCAGCTGTCAGTGTCAGTCGGAGTTTCATTGGGCACCTTTGATGTCCTATATTGAGTGAAAGCACATATTTCCCCTTTCACCTACGTATTGTCCTGAGCTCAGAGCTTCAGTTCATTTAAAAAATTAGCTTATAAGTCACATGTTATAGAGCAATTAGTGCTGTAATGAATGGGAGGACACAAGTGAAAAACATTAAGAGCCTAACATTCGATAATATGATTGAATTGCGATCGTTTTGAAAAATTTGCTTAACTTATAGTGCTTCAACATTGTTTTGCATTCAGTCGAGTAATAATGTTTTTGTGATGTCATTCCATTATAAGACGGTTGAAGAATAGCAAGGCATCTACAGATGGACATCGGTACCTTTTTCGTGGCCGGATCAACACAGAAGTGATGGAAGTGGAGAATGTGGATGATGGCACAGGTAAGTGATCAGTAGATTTAAAATGAAATGCCATTGGTAAACTCCCTCGTAAGACAGGCGTCTCACTTGGGTAATTTACATGCAGTGCATTAGAGCTTAAGAGATACTTTGTTAGGTAGGGCAGTCAGAGGAAAAAGACAATATAACAGAGAGGAGGACTATTTGACTATGTTATAGAAATACTGAATAGTTTTGTTTACTGTAGGTACAAGTAAAATGCTTTTCTAAGTAAAGGACTCCATTAGACCATTAATTGCATTGATGCAGCTCAAAACTTGCAGAAGAAATAATTGCGTTTGAAATGAGACGAATATTCTAGTCAATACCATAACCATCTCAAATCTTTTGAAAAATAAATATGATTCTACTTGTATTTATAATGTTACTAACTTGGATTATATCATAGTCATACCTCAGACTGGAAAGAAAATTGTTTCAATGATAATATGACATTCAGAAATGTGAACAGTTGTATATTTATTTTAATATATTTATGTTATTCATTACTTCCCATGTTTAAGAAAGATGGCAGCCATTGAGTTTGTGGCCAGATTTCCATTCTACCATTCTCTAGCTCTAACTCTCATTTCAGTGAATTCTAACTTAATTTTTTTTTTGGAGATTCTTTCTGAGGATATTACTTTGATCATGATGCTGTAAAAGGAATCCAGCTTAAGGGCTAAGTAGGAAAGCTATTGAATTTCCTAGACTTAATTTTCATGGAAATTTTCACAGTACAGGCTTGAAAATCCATTTAAAAAATAGCACCTGATCATCATTTGTGTTCTTTTTTAAGAATTGGTTTATTTGTGCTACTGGCCTTGTAACATGACAACATGTAGGAGAACGGTGTGAACGCATACAGTCTGATTTTCTCCCCCACCAATTTATCAGTTTCTCAGTTGGTTATTTTTTTTATGGTATTAAGGAGGGACTGTAGTGTAATAATGAATTAATATTTTTTACTTGCTTAATAATTCCATTGACACTCATCTGACATGTATTATGAGGTTCTCCTACTTTGTATAGGATGTAAACAGGAATTAAATATATAAAGATAAGAAGAAAAGTACAAAAATTCCTCTTAAAAATAACGTGTAATTTCTTTTTGTGGGACAGAATCCTCTGCCAGTTTGAATCTCTGTATTATCAGAAATTATTATAGAGTATTAATGGGATTATGGCATATACATATAAAATACAGATTCATATACTGGCGGTGCCAAAAAAAATGTATACACATGACTTGTAGTCATCTTTTGTTATCAGTATATATTGAATATTACAATTTTAATAGTTTTTTCCTTTCTTAAAATGTGTATAAATTTTTTTGCCACCCTCTGTATAATTCTATCCCAGTTCAAATGTAACCTAGAACTTTTAAATACCCTACAAGTCAACAGCATTGTTTGGTACTGCATTTTTAGAATAGTTAAGTCTGATCACAGATAATGTATGATGATGTATGTTGAACTAAAAAGTCTGTGGGAATCAGATTACAGGAGAATGCGTGGCAACCATGTCCACCTCTACTCAGAACTTCATAAAATAGATCATTTGAGGAAACAAAAACAAATAAGCAATAAACAGGCACAGTGCCATGCATTCATTTCTCTAAACCACTTTTAACGCTTTGTGGCTCACCTTCTCTCTACCCATCATTAGTGTGTAGTGACTCTTAGGGGAGACAAATAAAGTGTCAGTTTAATTGGTGCGGATTCAGACCTTTGTTGTATGTTTTTCCATCTTGGAATCTTTGCTTTGCAGACTGCCACGCCAGTAAAGGCTGGTTGCAAGTAACGTCACCGTTCTCTACCTGCTGTTAGGTAGAAAGCTGATGTAGAGGGTTTGCTGTTAACATTTTCAAACACAGCATGACCGTTTAGGCAAAATTATAGCAAGACCTAGAAAAAGACAATAAATGTAAATTCACACTCAAAGAATTTTTCTTTTGGTAAGTTTCTATTCTTGCCAATTATATGTAATGATGTGGTTTTAAAGCGTGTGTGTACTTTTCACCTATGTGCAGTGATAATGGATGGATGTTTGTATATTTCCATTTGTTGCAGATTAGGTAAATGAGCTCTTACTATGTTCTGTTCATTTGGTCCGATTCTTATTATGTGGTTCACTCAGTAATTGAAAATTGTTCCCTGGGGGTATAGTCTTTGTCTCTGAAACCTAGAATAATATTTCAAAGGAATATTAGGAAGGCAAAATGAATCTGACACTGTGAATACTTGATTATTGAAATGAAAATTATTTAAAAGTTCTTTTATTGCTGTAGGAACGTTAACAATATTTTTGGACATAGAGGAAAGGAATGTTAATTAATTTGGTTGTTTGATTTCCCATTAACGTTATGACTTAGAAATGTTGCATTATTTAGCACTGACTGCATTCAAAATATAAACATTTCACTAATTTTTAAAAATTTTTAGGTTCTTCAATACACATATGTAAGGCAAAGAAATTTTGAAGAGTTCATTGGTTTTGGAACTTTTATAAATGGAATGATTGCATTGATATGCTGTTATAGGTAACGTTTGTTCATTCACGTTTGCCCATTAATTTGCAGCTGACTTCCACAGCAGTGGACACATCGTTGTGAATGGATGGAAGATACATAACACAGCCAAAAACAAATGGTTTGTGTGTATGGCAAAAACACCAGAAGAGAAACATGAATGGTTTGAAGCTATTTTGAAAGAAAGAGAACGGCGAAAAGGTGGGTGTATGCGTTGGGCACAATTATACTTTGTGAAGATGCTAACTTAGCGGGAAAGCAGATAAGGGGCAAAAGTTATGAGAGAATGAAAAGGTACATGATGTTCAGTTGGATTTTCTTTGTGATGTCAGCCCCATGCTAAAATACTTTTTGAAGGCTTCCAATATTGCTACTTACAAAAATAAAAAAGAATAACCTCCCAAAGTTAGCAAAACAAATACATATTGTGACTGGCAGTATCTTTTAAATAGTGTCTTAGTCTGTTCAGGCTGCTGTAACTACCATAGACTCGTGGCTTATAAACAATAGACACTTATGGCTCACAGTTCTGGAGGCTGGGAGGCCTGGTTCTATATCTGGTGAAGGCTGTTTCCTGGTTCATTGATGGCCATCTTCTCACTGTGTCCTCACATAACAGAAGGGGCAAGAGAGTGCTCGAGGATCTATTTTATTATAAGGGCTCTAATCCCATTCATGAGGGCTCCACTCTTATGACCTAGTCATTTCCCAAAGGCCCCCCATCCTAATATCTTCACCTTGGGTGTTACGATTCAGCATATGAATTTCGGGGGCACACACATGTTCAGTCTACAGCAAATAGTTTCACTTGCTTTAACATTTATTCAATTTTCTTTGCGTGTTATTCTTGCCATTTCTAAAGCATCATCGCAGAATTTTCCTTTAAGAGACAAGCTTTAACAACATGCAGTGTTGTAAGGCCTCCAGCACTTGTTCTCTCTATATTTAATAGCACAGTGAAAATTCCTAGACCAAATATGTTAGTGTCCTAATGGCAGAGTAAGGCACTTTGGATGTATATGAACTTTTAAGAATTGGTATAATACCATTAAACATAATGTAATATAACCGAATAAAGAGTTTGTTCACAGGAGGTGGCCTAGCTCAAATTTGCTTCATGATTTTAGCAAAGTTTGTGGGAGGTATTTGGTCTGGCAGTATTCAGATGTGTGAAGTTTCTGTGCAAGTAAGTGTGTTTCTGTAATTCAGCTAGGAAATAGAAATACTTATATAACTACTAGTTTCTTTACCAAATAATTGATAAGAGACACAACAGTGTCTCCCCAGAGATCTAGGAATAAAACATCTCATTGGTGATGATATTTTATAACAAAGAGCCCTTTCTTCCATCTTCAGATATTGTCCCTTGAAGAATGCACACATTTTCTACTTTGACTAAAATATCCATAGTACACATTTGTGTTCGAGTTTCCAAAGCATTTTCCAATGATTACTTCTTTGATTGATGTTGGATGAAGAACCAGATAGGGATTTTTAGGACAAAGACTATGAATGCATAGCTGACGCTTATGTTTTGTTGAATTTAGCAGTCAATTCAAATATAACAAATTATTTAGAAGGTAAATTGAATTTTTCATCAAACTGAACTTTATTTTTAAAGAATGGCTGTACATAGTAAAATAAGACCGGGTCTTATATTATCGTAAAATAAGACTGGGTCTTATATTAATTTTTGCTCCAAAAGGCGCAGTAGAGAAATAAATAAATAAATAAATAAATAAATAAATAAATGAATGAATGAATGAATGAATGAAAGAAAGAAAGAAAGAAAGAAAGAAAGAAAGAAAGAAAGAAAGAAAGAAAGAAAGAAAGAAAGAAAGAGAAAAGGTGCAATAGAGCTGATGTCTGGCTAGGTCTTATTTTAGGGGAAACACGGTATTGTCTGCAAAGGCTTGAACTTGCCTGGACTTTTGCAGTTCCCTCCTAAGGGTCTCCCTCTTTTTAAACCCTCCCCCTTACAGTTTGTCCTCTGAGCTTAGCTTCCAAAGCAACACAACTTTCTTTCCTATACTAGGCTGCGTTCCCCTCCCTCTGAATAAAACACTTAGACATTTTTCCAGGATTGAAGTCCATTAAAACTGCAGTTGGGCAAGAACCCTGCCTAACCCACCAGCGTATCTCCTGTCCTCCCACCTAAAACCCAGGGCTCCGTGTTTCTGTGGGGCTTCACCTCAGTTAGTTCTCGTGAATACTTTCTCTTTCTCTGGATAGCCTGTTCATACCTGTGCATTCAAACAGGGCCCATCTCTGAAGCTTTTCCAAACATTTCTCAGGTGCAATGAATGTGCCTCCACCGTGTGACAGTTTTTCCTCTAAGGCTGTCTCCTCTGGGGCCACCCTGTCCGGTTGTGCTGACTTTGTCCTGCGAAAGGGTCCCTAGGGCCTGGGATACAGCTGTTCTACCTCCAGGGACCAAAGCATACACCTTTGAGACACAGTTTGTACAAAAGTGCCATGTGGCCTTGGACAGCCTTGCCTTGACTGTCTCCCCGGTACCCCATGAGCTTCTGAAAACCAGGGCTCTATTATCAGAGCTATGTACTCGTAGCCCCCAGCACATGGTAGAAACGCAATAAATGTTTAACGAGGGCGTGAATGAATGAAGAGACGTTTTCAGTGACCTGTCCTTTGTTTCATTTTTGATAGGTTTAAAATTAGGAATGGAACAAGACACCTGGGTAATGATCTCTGAACAGGGTGAGAAACTTTATAAAATGATGTGCAAACAAGGAAATCTGATCAAAGACCGAAAAAGAAAACTAACTACGTTCCCTAAATGCTTTCTTGGAAGGTAGGGTTGGTAATCTGGGTGCATATATTTCTTTCATATTTTCACTATCTACTTGTTAACTCTCCTTTAATTATTTGTTTTTCTTTAAGAAAAATCCTCCTAGCATTTTTGAATATGTATTTACTATCAACATTTCCTGGACCATAGTGGGGTGAGGGAATGGACAGAGAGCCAGGAATCATGAACAAAAACCTCAAGGCATCCATCCATTCACGTATGACTTCAGCGGTTTCTGATGTACTATGTTCCAAGGGCAAAGCAGAGGCTGGAGTCAGGCAGAGGCTGGCAGGCAGGCAGGTTGGGCTGTAGGGGACAGAGTCTGGTGAGGATGTGACTATACCACCTGAAAGTCAGAGACTAGGGAACTGAAGACACAGTCTAAGCTACCAGTTAATTCAGGATTTTGATGGCTGGGCTCAGGATGAAGGGCTCGAGATAAAGAGTCTGAAATAGTGGGTTGTGGAGGGGCCCAGAGCAACAGGCAGGGGTGTCGCCTGGGTGGTTAGCATAGAGGGACTGTGTCTTTGGTTTCTGCAGATGGCTGGGTGTAACACGCCAGGCCAAAGGGAAGGTGACTGCCTCATTTATGTTGGTCAGGCTGAGGGCTAGCTTCTCCCTACACATTATTTCTCATCCTCAAATGCATTCTTATATATTGTAAAGATTCAGAAATGAGGGGTCTAGAGTTTAACATGGTCAAGTTCATACAGCTGGTAAGTGCCAATGCCGACTCCATTATAAAAGCAGCCTGGAGTAGGAGTTCAGAGTCCAGACTTCACAATCACACTATCTCCGTTTAGTTCTGTTCCTGCCACTGGCTCGTTGAGAGATTTCAGAAAGTTGAATTCCTCTTTCCTCTCTAAAAATAAAGATAATTGTAGTGCTTACCTGTACTATAGACCGGAGTGTCTTCTTAATTAGCTGTGCAGACACAGAAAATCACCATGGGCCACACCAGCTCCCAGCCCCGTTAGAAGAATATAGGCCAGGAAACCCTGTGCCTGCAGGGGCAGCGAGGGGTCTCTTTTTCAGTGGGCGTGGTCCTCACCGCGGGCCACACAGCAGCTGCCAGGGAGCTAGTGATGCTAGTGTCTCATCCCCAGGTGATGTCTCTTTTTGAAAGGTGAAGAGCCGATGTGAGTCCCCATTGGCTTAGAAGCCCCACGTTGCAAAGAAGATGCTATATCTTTTTTAAATTTATTTATTTTTATTGGGGAATATTGGGGGACAGTGTTTCTCCAGGGCCCATCAGCTCCAAGTCGTTGTCCTTCAATCTAGTTGTGGAGGGTGCAGCTCAGCTCCAAGTCCAGTTTCTGTTTTCAATCTTTGGTTGCCAGGGGTGCAGCCCACCAATTGAACCGGCAACCTTGTGGTTGAGAGCTCGCGCTCTAACCAGCTGAGCCATCTGGCAGCGGGCAGCTCATTGTCTTCAATCTAGTTGTGGATGGTGCAGCTCACTGGTCCATGTGGGAATCGAACCGGCAACCCTGTTGTTCAGAGCTCGCGCTCTAATCAACTGAGCCATCTGGCCGCCCAGAAGACACTGTATCTTGTAACACCCTCATGCATAACTTCCAAGGTCCCTACGGGGATATGTCTGCTTACAAGAGAGTCACTTCCAAGTTATGGCTTCTCACCTTGTACTATGAGTATGCGATTTAGCTATCGAGGTCATTTTTACCATAAGCAATGCTGCCTACTGATACAGCTGACACCCTGCCTTCATCAGGTTTCTAGTGAAACAGAGCCAGAAAGTTAAACCCAGGGTCAAATTTGTCCTTATTGAAGGAGAAGGGGTTTTGTTCACCCTTTGCCCAACCGTCTCGTATGGCTGTAGTGCTAGTTAGTTGCAATATGCAAATTTCCCCAGAGTACCGAATACATGGGAGAGATGAGTAAATGTCAGCTGTGTGAATTGTGGCTTCTTCCATCCCAGCACCCTTCCTCTTCCTTACAGCCCACATTGGACGTGGTTTCTGATGGGATCATAGACCTGGTACAGTGTTCCTGGGACCTTCTTGTTACTTGAGTAGGTCCCATAATAAAGCCACTCATTAACTTTCTTTCTTACCCCTTCTTGTTTCCCCACTATACTCCTAATTTATAGCAGCACTTAAAAGGTGTTCTTTCCTTCATCTGAATTTGACACCTCCAGGAATCTGGTGACTTCAGAAGGTAGAATTACTCCGCTTTAGCTACATACCAACCATTTCAACCCGCTGGTCAACCGCTGACATTTAATCAGTATTTGCAACGTACCAGGCACAGTGCTGGGTTCCTGATTTTTATCAGCTCACTTGAGGTTGATATTCTTCTTATCATTTCTATGTTATGGAACATGATAACTGCAGTTTAGAGAGCTGAAGCCACTAACCCAATATCACACGGCTATTAGAAGCTGAAACAGGATTTGAATCCAGATTATCTTATTACAAAGTACTTGGTCTTAACAGCCATACTGTATTTCACCTTACTTTAATTTTTTTCTCCTGAGTGGTTCTTATTTCATAGAAGAATAAAAAGCACTTGAACGACTTCTGCCTTAAAATGTACTTTTTTAGACCAGACATCCATATTTAGAGTTCTATGTTCCTTGGCTAGTTGACTTTAGCTGTATGTGTTGCTTTTGGTTTTGAAATAAATGGAAAAGGAATTTCCTAACACTTTCCCTAGCTTTGCTTTTCTGGCCTTTGTGCAAAAATAAAAAGCATTCTAAAATATATTCATTCATTTTTGTAAAAAGTCAAATGTTAGATTTTTATAACATATACTTGATAAAATTTTTATTGTTAAATGTCTCTGTATTTAGTGTTTTCTTAATGCTACCACATGGCCTTAAAAAAAAATTTACTGCTGAGCTGAGGCTCTCCTATGTGTTACAAAACATCATCCTTCTTATCTATGATGACTGCAGCTCCTTGCCCCCTCCCGAAATGATGAAAGATGTGAGCTGTAATCCTCGGTTGGCCTTTCACAGCCACAGCAGATGTGTGTGGTGGACAGTTTTGATGGATGGTTTTGTGCTGGAGTATTCCTTATGGATGACAGTTTAGCTACAACAGTGAATTTACCAAGTAATTTTAAAATTTGAAAAAGATGTAGTGAAACTTTTCTGTCTCTTGCTGTGTATTCATTTCCTATTGCTGCAAAATGAATTGTCCCTTACCTAGTGGCCTGAAACAACACCCATTTATCAGTTCGCAATTCTGTAGGTCAGAAGTTCAGGTGAGCAATACTGGGTTCCTGGCTTAGGGTGTCCCAAGGCCAAAATCAAGGTGTGGGCGGGGCTGGACTCTTATCTTGAGACTCTGAGGAAAAATCCACTTCCAAGCAAATTCAGGTTGTTGGCAGAATTTAGTCTTTTGTGGTGGTAAGAGTGAGGTCCTTTTTCCGTGCTTACTGTTGACCACGGCCTCTCTCAGCGACAAGAAGTCTGCATTCCTTGCTGCATGGCCCCTCTATCTTCAAAGACAGCAGTGGCACGCTGACTCTGTCTGATGCTTTTAATTTTTCTCACTTCCTTTTGTGCCACCAGCCTGAAAAAGTCTGTGTTTCGAAAGGCTCCACCGATTGGGTCAGGCCAACTGGGATAGGTTCCATATTTTAAGGTCAGCAGAGTTCAGATTTTGATTACATATGCAAAATCCACTCACGGCACTGCCTAGATTAGTATTTGATGGAAAAAACCAAGAGTGCGATTCTTGATAGGGGGTTGGAGGGCATCTTTAGAATTCTGTCTACCCTACCTGGGCATGCAGTTTTGTTTTGTTCGTCCTCTGGGAGTTTCAGACCCACTGGTTCTCTGTGCCTGGAAAACTACATTCCAGGGTTTAGCTCTTAAATTAAGTCATTATTATGCTATTTAGTTCTGTCTTTTAGCTATCTTTAGGATCTATTGTATTTTCTTTAGTCCCAAATTTACCTTTATATGGATAGTAACCTTATAATTAAAGCTACTTTAAAATTTTCCCATTGTGTTTATTAGAGGTCTCAATGAGTTAGGTATTTATTAAGTATAGTTTAGGTAAGTCTGAATGTATGAACATGGGTTTTCTAGAATAGAGTCCAATTTAAATAACTGGGCTTTACATATGCGAAATAAATATATGCTGAAAGGCATGGCAAATATTCCTTTATAGTTTGAGACTTCTTTCATAGTTCCTTGATAAATGCATGGTACAGATAGACTTTCTGGGGAGAAAATTAACTATTTAACTTTTTCATTGGATTTCTGTTTCAGTGAATTTGTATCCTGGCTGTTGGAAATTGGAGAGATTCACAGGCCTGAAGAAGGTGTTCATCTGGGACAAGCATTATTAGAAAATGGGATCATCCACCACGGTAATTATTTCATTACTTATTTGAATATCCACAAATCGCATGCATTTTAATTACATTGATTGGTTTAGTGTATAATAATTTTTCACATTATAGGATCCTTATGTTTTTTTTCACCAATGATTTTGAGTGCCTACTATATGTAAACCTGTGTTTCAGGGACGGTGGGTTTATGGTATTATATTTGCTATGTTTAAAATGAACAACTGCAACACTTAGAGATACAGTAAGTGTTGTGGGAGAGTGGAGAAAGGGGTGGTGAGTTGAAAGTAGAGTATTTGGGAACGTTTCATGAGGGAAGTGGGATTAATATTGGGCATTGTAGAATGGCAGGGAGGGGACAATTTCATGTCCTCTGTAGGAACTAGCACCGTCTCATATGGCGAGATGATATACTTCATGATGGATATACTGGGAAGCGTGGGGTGAGAAAGGTAGGCAAACACCTGATCCTAGAAGATCTGAACTCTCTGGCTCTGGAATGTGGGCTTATTCTGAAGGAAATGAGGAGCTGCAGATGGACACTTTTAAGCAGAGGAGTGACCAGAAGTTGGTTTTCTTTATTTCCCCTCCTTTCTTCCATCTGCCCCCCACCACTCTGGTTCAAGCCGTTGTTTCTCAGTCTAGTTGTGTAGGACACAGCTCCCTGGCCCAGGCTGGTATTATGAGCCTTGAGCTCCCCCAGGCTGAGGCAGTCGGTCACCAGTTGTAGGTTGGCAGCTCATGGCAGCACATGGTAGCCCACAGCTGCTCAGCTCCGGGGAGAGCTGTTGTTCACAGTCTTAGCTGTAGAGGGCGCAGCTCACTGGCCCATGTGGGAATGGAACCTGCGACTTTGGTGTTAGTAGCACGACGCTTCAATCACCTGAACCACTGGGCCGGCTCAGAACTTTGTTTTCGAGCTAACGGATGCAGCGATGTAGAGCCTGGCACGGAGAGGTTAGAGGACGAGAACGTCCTCAGGGCTGTGTCCATGGCATGATGAGAGTGGCCCATTCGAGAGATTCTGGTGAAGCTGAAACAGCATATTTGAAAACTGAACATGGGTGATGAAAAGTGAAGAGTGAGTTCAGATTATTCTGGGCTTTCTGTCTGGGTGACAGAAAGAGTTAATTCAGAAGGAGCAGGTTGGAGAGAAGATAAAGGATTTGCTGTGGATTGGACATGAGACCCCCTTGGGGAAGTGCCCAGGAAAATGTTGGAAATGTGTGTGTAAAGCTCAGGGTAGAGAGAGTGAGGGACAGATTTGGGAATCATTTCAATCAAGAGAGTTATCAGATTTTTCAGAACAGCAATAAGAAACAATAAAAAAAGCAAGAAAGCATTGATAACAAGATTAAGAATAAAAGCTTGAAGAATGCCTCATGCAAAGTGTAGGACAGGATAAAAAGACAGGGAATTATGGATAAGCATGGGTTTTTGGTTAGGGTATTTTGATGTTCATTTCCTGTCTAAATTAGAGTGGGGTGAAAACAAACTAAAGCCTTCCAGTTTTTCCCCCCCAACACGGTGCTGCCAATAGAATATATCACCATCTATCCAGATAGAAATCATCTGCTATTCCTTTCTCTCCCTCTAAAAAATGAAAAGAAAAAAAAAAAAATCTATCTATCTATCTATCTATCTATCTATCTATCTATCTATCTATCTATCTATGCCAACAATTTTGAAAGGGATATCACAACGGGAGAATTTCAGTCCTACTCAACTTTTCTCCAACAATACAATTTTGAAAAGAAAGTAGTAGATAAATTCTGGATTATAATTTGATTATTTAACTTATGAGAATTTAAATCTTTTTGAACAATGATATTTATAAACTGATTAACTCTTTTTCTGAGAAATAAAGCACTAAGTACTCTATTCATATTGTTTGGTCCTTCACAGTTTGATCTTAGTGGCGTGTGCTATCTATTGCTGTTTTCAGGATTTGGTCAGATTTGCATAAAGAATTTTTGTCACTAGAAATAATATTTTTTTAAGTGTCCAAAATTAACATTCCCCCAAACTGAGGGTAGGAGAACTCTTATATAATTGTACATTAATAATTTTATTAGAATGAAGAAATATGAGCCAAACATGCTAGATTCATTAGTATGTGGTTCCAGCTGCATGTTAGTGAAAATAGAATTCCTAAAATAAAGTTGAATGGACCATCTGTTTTAAGGAAAGCAAGCCAAAAAAATAAAGAAAGAAAGAAAGCAAGTTGTCTGTTGTTGCTATTATTCACATTGTTAATACCGCAGAGAACTTCATGAGAGGCAAAGCCTTGCTATCCCAGGAAATCTTGGGTTGAAGCATCATATGCTTTCTCTGTGATATACTGAAAATACTTTTCTTGTCTGGCACTACCATTTACATTATAAGTGCTTATGTGAGAATTCAGAGACCTCATTTGTTATATCCAGTGGTGTGCTGAATTTGCCTTCTTATAAGCTCAAGAGAGCTGGTAATTAAATTTAAAAAAAAATTTGCAAGCTAGTTAAGCACAGCTATTATTAAAATTTAAGTTATGTAAATATATAAGTACATAAATTATAAACAAAGGTAGTGTATTCTTAAAACTCATCACTTGCTAATTATTTTACTACATTTTATTGCTAGCTATGCTCTTGGTGTTATTTATACCTATTATTTCGGTATGATAAAAATACTAAATAATCATGTGTCACCACACATCTGAGTCCGTGTTTGTTGACTTTGTTTTAGTAGCTTGATATTGACCAGTGTGGGAGCATTCATACCACAGAAATTTGGCAAATGCTACTTCTCCCCTACCACGTACATAGCCAGCCATTAAATATTCACCAGTACATCCCTGGTAAAATCACACAGTTGTTTAAAAGATGCCATTAAGCAAATTTTCTCCCAAGATGAACTGAACTCTCATCAGTTACTATGTTCAAGAAGTCGAATGAGTCGATTTGAATGTCGAACTGTTCACTGTTTTGCCAAGGCAATAGCTAGGAGTTGCAGATTAATCCAAGATTAATTATTGAAGTCCTGGGAGTTTGCTTCTCAGTTAAGTAGTCCCTTTTGAATAGGTTATACCACCACTTATTTTATTGTGGCAGAGATATTTGGGCCCATCATTTCCTTGAATTTTGAAATATCAAGACGATAATTTATTCCAGTGAATTTTAAGGAGTAAAATTGGAATAGGAGAAATGAGTGGTCTTGAAAGATGCTGTGGGAATCTCAAAATATTTTTATTTTATTTTATTTTTTTCCTCATATGCTTTTTTTTTTTCCCCCCTTTTTGGCTTAATCTGTAAAAAAGGATGCCAAAAGGCTGTGTTGTCTATCTTTTTGTTTTCTTTTTTTTCTTTTTTTTTTTTTTTTTTGCAACAATCCTCTCTGATTTTATGGCTATAAGCCATGCACATGCACGTGGTTTGGATAGGTTGGGGTAAAATAGCTGAAACTTCGTGTGTGTGTTTTATAAGTTTTTTTTGGCTTTGTTATGGATTCGCCAAATGTAGTACATGAGATTGTATCCTGACAGCTTTTTCTCTCCCTTTTTTAGCAAAAAATAAAGGTCAAAATCTTCTACCTAATCATGAAAATAGAGCCGATTCCAGCAAATTATCTCTTCTGCAAATGTGGCATTCCCTGTAAAGAAAACTTATAGATGTAAATTTTTTGAGCTTTATAAAAAAGACTTCCCCTTTCTAGAACAGTTATTATTATTATTTTTTATTAGACTGTCTATAAAGTGACTTCTGGAAAAAAAGAAAAATTGAGAGGAAGTTGAATAGGAGTCTTTATGGATATGAAAATCTTACCCTAAAGATACAAGTGAAGAATGACCACTCATTTCCACTGAGAAAAAATAATTAAGTGACAAGCAAGGAAAGCATTTCTCAGTGTAAGAAAACTATTAAATTTTGGAATCAGTTACATATTGAAATTATGTAATATTCTCCAGAGTTCTAAACACACGATGAATGGTCAAGATTGGTCTATGTGTGGTCTTGGCCTGACTGCAGTGGGATAAAACAAATAAATGTTAAAATTCACTACTACGGCTGAGACTCAAATCGTAACTCACTAACTGAATATCTGCTCTTTGAAGGGCGCTTTTTGTTTGACTTTCTGTCATTGCAAAGAAATAGAAAACGTAAACTTGTATATTTATATAAATATAAATACACTACACGCACAAATGCGTATAATATGCTAGCTAAATGTTTGCTAACCTCAATTTAGTGATGTCTTTATATGGAAATTGTAAATGTATTAGGTAACAAAATCTTATTATGAATCTTACTGTCCAAATACTGGATGGATTAGCTTTCCTGTGTTAGGAAAACAAAAGCTTTTGGGAAAACTAAAAGTTTCAGTATTTGGGAACATGCATGTATTTGTTTTTATCTGCCACCTTTTAGATACTCAGCATTTTAATATATTGTTCTTATGTTCTTAGTTACTGATAAACATCAATTCAAACCAGAACAGATGTTATATAGATTTCGCTATGATGATGGAACATTTTATCCAAGAAATGAGATGCAGGATGTGATTTCAAAGGTAACAGCTTCTCCTACAACCTTTTATCAGTAGCAGAATTCATGTTGTCATACTTTAGCAAGATAAATGCTGTTGAGAGACTTAAAATAATCTTCTGGTAGGAAGTTCTTAAATGGCATATATAAACAAACCTCTCAATTTTTTCTTACTAGTCTAAGAATTCTAATGTTAGATCATTTTTTTTTTTCATTCTCTTATCTAATTCTAAATGGAAGTAATGCAATTGTATCACTCAGAAGGTTATAGCCTTTGGAAACTATTTCAAACGTAGCAACAAGTGGTCATGACACATGAATAAATTAAAAATTACAAATAAATAAAATTAATGTACTACATTTTTTATTTGTACACTTGACAAGATTTATATTAACATAATGAATCAGTATTATGATGTATTACTGCATAGATTTATTTTCTGTTTACATTATATCTTGATATTTTATATTTTAAGAAAAATAAATTTAAAAACCTTTTTTATATGTATATGTCACATGTTTATAACAAATTTATCACACAGTTTAATCCTGTTTTTCATGATTTAAGTCACATTATTTTTATGTTGTAACGTAATATTTGAATAACTTTTAAATTGGTTGAGATTGCTTAATTATTCCAGAATGTTGACAGTGAATACATTCATTTGAAAATTTCATTGGTATGTCCTTTGAGTGATCTTATTTGCTTTTGACATATCTTTATTTCACAATAGGGCGTAAGATTATATTGCCGTCTTCATAGTCTATTTACTCCAGTGATAAGGTGAGTCTGGTTTCTAAGTTATGGGCAATTTAAGTGTACATATGAGAGTATACAATAGAATATTGCACAACCATAAAAAAGAATGGAATCTTGCCATCTGCAACAACATGGATGGACCTAGATGGTATTGTGCTGAGTGGAGTAAGTCAGACAGAGAATGACAAATGCCATATGATTTCACTTATATGTGGAATCTAAAGAACAAAATAAATGAACAAAACAGAAACAAACTTGCAGATACAGAGAACATTTTACCGGTTGCCAGATGGAAAGGGAGTTGGGAGGATGGGTGAAAATGGGGAAGAGATTAAGAAGCACAAATTGGTAGTTACAAAATAGTCTTGGAGATGTAAAATATAGCATAAGGTATAAAGTCAATAATATTGTAATAACTATGTATGGTGTCAGGTGGATACTAGACTTATTGAGGTGATCACTTCATAAGTTATATAAATGTCTAATCACTACGTTGTACACCTGAAAGTAACATAATATTGTATGTCAAGTATAATTGAAAAATTTTAAAAATTAAAAAAAAGAAATATTTATGTTAGGTAAATATTATCCAGCTGGAGCTCGTTGGTTTATTTTGCTTTTTGTCCCAAAGCGCAAATTTTAAAGATTAAGTAATAATTTATCTTAAAATATTCCTAAATTTTCTGATGCTCTAATTATACATTTTCGTACTTTTTTTCTGATTTCTAAAATTATTTACCATTTATTTACAATAAATTATAGACGATAATGAAATGATACACATTCAGTTATATTTAATAACTAATAGTTGACTAGGAGAGGATTTGGAGATATTGTTTACAATAAATATTTACTATTATGATTACTTGTATATTAACTTTTAAATTGTGTAATCAAATCTTGAATGTGTATTTTATTTCACAGTATTTCTTTCTCATGATCTTTTATCCAAAGGAAAGATTTTGTACTTGAAAATTAAGAATCACTTTGGAGTTAATAAGTATAATTTAATAATTTTATCTCTACCATGTTTTTCCTTCTGAAGAGATACGCCTTTTATTTTTAAGAGGACTCAAGATGAATTATCAGTTTATCTCTTTAGAAAGACAGAGGAAAACTTTGATTTTTGTGTTATGATTGCATCTAGAGGAGGTCATCTGAGAGTATTATTGTACTTTGTAATATTCACTGATATACAATGACTGAGAAACTATCATGTAATGTTAAACTAATTTCAAATGGCCAGGTATCATTCGGAGTTTATTGACTAAATTGTATTTTTCAGAACAAAGAAATGGATGTACTATTTCCAAAATGAATGAAGAGGCTTTTCAGTCATGGCTATAGAATCCAAATGTTTGATGTACAGTGTTTGTATTTTTCATTCTGGTTTCCACTTCCAAGGAAATGCAGAGCTTAGAAAAAAAGAAAATATTTCAGAAGTTGCTGTTTATTTGAACGCCCACTAACGTTTCATAGAGAGTACACGGCAGGTCCTGAAGGAAAAAACAGGGTCTTTACCCACTACTCCTGAACGTATCTTGTCCACTTTCACAAGCAGGCTTCACAAAGTAAAAAGAGGTGAAAAAGAAGTGGTCATTTATTGATTCTCTTGAATAGACACCCTGCAAATATTTTGGATAACTTAATACGAAACGATGTTTGTTTAACCCAATAATAAGTGGGTACTTAACTTATTTTTTCCTGCTAAACTAATAGAAAACAATAATGGTTAATTATTTTTTTCACATCACCTGTGTACATAGAGTTTCTATGTGAGAAAATGTTCTGAAAATATATTTCAGCCATATGGGATTTCTTATCAAGAAAGTTACAGTCTGTAAGAGCTGATAAGAAGGAATTGTTCTTTGGCTAGCAATGACAATTGTTTATGAGTTGTCAAGGGAAAATTTATGGGAAAAAACCCATAAAACAGATGGAATGCATGATAGTCATGCTTTTAATATGTGTAAACTCAGTTTATGAAAAGAAAAGTTACTTGGATGAAGAACCCACAGACCCACATGTGGTGTACAATAGATTTCCCTTTTTGCTTCTTAATAATACTTATGGGAACAAAGACAAAATGGGTGATGAAGTATCAGAAATATGGAGATAGATTTAAAAAGATTAAAAAAATCTGCTGTCGATTACTGGCTAAACTAGTACATTTATTATTGAAATCTCAGAAATTTAAATCATATTTTAGGGAGCATTTTATGAAAGTGGATAAAATGATACAAAAATTGTCAATTACTGACAGAGGCTAGAGAACTGTGAATATAACTAGTAATTATTCGTCACTGCAAGTTGTTTACAATTTGGATTTTTTGACTTTGTGAAAAGACTGTCATTTTCTCATTCCCTTTTGATCCAGGCCTTCAAACTAAATGAATTACAGATTTTCGCCCTTGGGGCCCCATTCTGATCATGAGCATTTTATTGGCATCCTACTAAACGGTGAATGATTTCTCAGATCTGGGAAGTCTACTGAAAGAGAGTCTGATGTGGGATCAGTTGATGACCTTGGTTGCCTGGTGATGTGGTGTCACTGAGACAAAATGAATGACAAGTTTTCTCAGTGTATTTGCTTCAGGACAGGCCTACAGTCTTCCACTATAGTCGAGCCAAACGAATAATCCTGCAAATCCAGCCTTCCCCAAGAATTCATGAGTGCGAATAAAAAGGATTGCTTTATTCTCCACATTTTGAGGAGATTTTTTTTTTTTTTTTTGTAGAATCATCTTGATTTAAAGGGGAAAAAAATCTATATTATTATTCTTCGTTAATGAGATATTGTATTTCTAACTATGTTATTGCCAGGTATATAGCAGTAATGATCTATTTGGATATAAGAACAAGTGAAAGAAGAAGTGTCTATTTGGGTATCACTGTGGGTCTCTTCTCCTGATAAGAGCTGATGGAGTTTGCAGATGTTGTACAGACCTTGTAAACTTCTCTTATTTACACATGATGTGGACAATCGATTCAGATTACACTGAGTAAACATTCTAGTTGAGCACTGATACTAAATGAAATGTTTCTCTGGGCTCACTTGTCTCCTTCCTGATTGCTTTTGGTATCTTTTTTTCTTTACAGAGATAAAGATTACCATTTAAGGACCTACAAATCTGTCGTCATGGCCAACAAACTGATAGACTGGTTGATTGCACAGGTAAATAGACAAATAGAAGTTGCTGACTTATATTCACTCTTGCTTTATCTTTGAGTTAGGTACTTTTTTTTTTTTTATCCCCATCTGCAGATGAGGCACAGTGAAATAACCTGACCAATTCATGCAGCTATTATGAAGCAGAGTTAGGATTTTAACCTACCTTCAGAGTCTTCAGGCTTAATTTTTATGCCATATTGTTTTTCGAGGAGAAGTTGTTCCTATTTTAAAATTGTCAGCTGAGATACTTATATCCAAAAAATGAAGTGTAGTTTGAATATCACTGAAAAGTGGCAATGGGCATATACTGAATTATTTGCATGCTTCATTCACTAATTTGTTTTAAAGTATGTATTTACTAGTATGTTTTAAAGTATGTTTTAAAGTCCTAGCGACTTACCCTAATCTTCCTGTGCCTTTGTCTCTATTCGATAATAATTGTGCTTTGATAATATGAGCTTTAATAACCATCTGCATACATTTTAAATAGGAAGGTACAAAATTTGTTGTTGTTGTTGTTGTTGTTGTTGTTGTTCTGCTTGTCAGAATGTGGGAGCTGACAGCTGGTATTTGCCAATCAGGACATCTAGCCCCTCATAAGTGATATTCAAATATAAATTTATTTAAATGTTTTATCACACTAGGTCAAATGATAAATGATCAAATGTTTCCCTTGATTTAAAAAAAAGCTAACAAAAGTGATATCTACTTTGACAGAACTTACTATTTTGGGGAAGGGGATATTGTTTGGTTGAAATATTGTCATTATGCTTGGATATCTGAGTCAGTTTCATAAACAGTTTTACTTTTTTGTTACTAAAGAAAGTGGCCTACTTCCTGTTAGAAGTGGATTAATACTTAATCATAATCATTTGATACTTAACCATAAAAAATGTTTTTTTGTTTCCAATAGTAATGTTTAATTTACATTTGATTTATCTACACACATACATTTTGAGATTTTTATTATTTAATATTAATTCCTTGGTTATCCAAGATCACCTATATTTGTATTTTAAAAGCACTTAAATGCATTCTATTTAGAAGTTAAGATTTTAGATTAAATCAACAGTTACCATTAGATAAAACCCTAATTTGTATGCCCAGTGGGTTTATTAGTGTCAGAACCTGTTATAACACGATGGTCAATATGTGTCATTGGAATTGGTTCTGTACTTGGTATCATAGTTGTAATTTCACATAGAAACTACAGCGTTATAGAATTCACATGAACTTATACTATATGTTGGCTATGTGAGAAAACTGAAGAAAAATATTTTGAAGTAAAAGCTGGTGCTGAATAAGTACTTAAAGTTCTGACTCTGGAAGTCAGTTATCAACTTTTTTTTTCTCCTTTTGGCAGTTTTACTTTCCAAGTGTGGTCATTAGAAGAATAGAATAAGTTGCTCAAAAACTGGACCAAGTTGCAATTGGTTTTTATCTTCAGGTTTGTTTTTTAGTGGCCTGTTCTGACAATGTCTGTAGAAACTGTACATAGTACAAATTTCAGTGGACTAGGACTTGGGGAAGCCGAGGTCTGATGACAGCTCTGCCAATAAGTAGTTACGCAAACTTGAACAGGGCACTTAATCTCACTAGATTTTATTTTCACAACTGTTTACTTCCTATTATAGCTGTACATGTCATTTCTTCTTTATCACTTAAGCTTTATGATTCTGATATGGTAAGACTTATCCAAATATAAGTATCAGGCATAATTAATTCTTACTGCTTAGCTTCAGATTAGGAAAACAAGGGCTGGCTTTGAGGACAAAAACATAGGAATGGAATGATAAGAGAATGATAAATTCTTAATCTAAAAAGGAGGGATCTCTTTCCACCAAGAGTCTCAAGTGATAATAAAGCCTAACAGCCAGTATTGACCAGGGCACTGAGTTGATTTGGACAGCTTTAGAGGACAGAATAAAGAACTGCCTCCAATAGGATAGTCTTTGTATTGTTTGGAGTATATTCTAGATCTGACGGTTTTCCTGTTATTCTGTAATATATTGTATGTTGTCATCATGAAAAGCGTGATGACTGTTGTTTTCCTCTGAATACATTTTTCATTCGCTGTTGTGCTGCGTCTAGTCCAATTGGGTATAAATAACTTATTCCATGAAGTCGACTCCGTATGTAGCGAGTGCACTAATGTACGTCTACAACATTTAAATCACGTCAGTTGTGATTTGTTTATGGGTCAATCATATTTTATAATTAATGCCTTCCTTCTTCACAACCAAAGCCGTTTCTGTTGTGCTCTCTTTTGATTCTCAACGGTTCTATGTGACAAAAGAAGGATGTTTAAAAGGCGTATAGGTACCAGCACACTTTAGACCGTATTTTTTATACCATCTGTTCAATAAAATAATAGCCTGGCCAGCATGTCAATTGAATAATCAATGAAATGCCAGTGACTATTAAACAAACCCTTATTGAAAGTTTAACATTTAAGCAATTGCTTTGAAGAGTCAAATAAAACAAACCACCAAAACAGGAAGCAGGCATGGTTTTTGACTTCAAAGGACTGTTAGTTGATGGGGCTAATTTTTACATATCCTTTAAGAATTCATTCCAGCATCATCTCTAGGAAGCTTGGCTGGGTCTTCTAGCAGGGCTCAGAGTCTGTGGTCTCAGTTTCCTGGGGAGATCTGTCTTAGCAAATACCGTATTATATCGAAACTGCCCTAACACACCTGTTTCTTAGAGGGCAGGGAACTGTGTAACCTTTGTTCTAGCTCCTAGTATAATGCGTGATCGGGAATATTGACTAAATTGAATAATGGTACTTACTATGCACCACATTTTAAGTGAACTCGTCCTTCACTAGATTTGAATTCCTTGAGTACAGGGAAGTAGTTTTGTGTTCGAATGTTTTACTATATTATCTCTAGCACTTTGGCATACGATGTGGCAAAAAATATATAAATACATTTTGAATGAATGCATGAAAGTTACGTAACAGCTAGATTGTTGAAAAGGGCACAGATGCGTTGTCCAAAGATACCTATTATAAGTGCTTTCATAGTTAGCAGGAAGATTGTCACAGCATGAGGTAGAACTTGTGTTGGTCCTTGATAGACAGATAGATAGAATGGAAATGGGTAGAGGGTAAGAAGGGCATCGCAGTATGAATGATGACGTGAGTGAAAGCAAGGATGAAAGTAAGCGCAGAGTTCAGGCAACAACAGGGGCCAACTTGACTAGAGCAAAAGGTGTGGCGATTCGGAAAGTGGAGCAGAGAGGTAGGATGAAGCCAGCATATGGGAGACCTTGAGAGCCCAACAGAAATTTTGATGTTATGATGATTTAAAAAAAAAAAATTGTTTAAAGTTTTGGAACATGAAATTTCTGTATAAGAAAGTTTAATTCTATCACAGCATAAGGTGGAGAAAGTATTAAAAAATTATAATTTAGAAGTGAGACGAAGAAACACTAGATTAGGGTGTTGACGCGAAATGGGATAGGAGCCTGAGAGAAGAGGATACATTTGGTAGAGTACCTAAATGCTGAAAGATAGGACTAGGACAAAACTGAGATAATATGTGAGAAAGAACTTCTTAAACGGTAACACATACAACTGTCATGTATATCATACATACATTATACACACACATATGCATATACATGAACCCATATTCATACTACTAAGATAAGTGCTTTCTAGGTTAAAATCATAACAAGAGGTTTCATTGGGCTTTCTTTCTAAGTTCAGTTCTATGATCTAATTATTTTTTCGGTAAAAGAGTGAAAGAGAAGCTTGCATTTGCTGGCTCAGCCAAACCATTTACTCTTACGGTCTTACTAGTCGCCCTAGATTAGTAGGTTTCTTTAGGGCTCTTTAAAGATCAAGGCCGTTTGGTGGAAGGGAAGTGATAGCAAAGATCATGCATAATGATATTTATTTGTCTTTGTTTCGTGTGTTTTCATATATGGAATATTTCCTTCATCCATAATTGGAATATAAGATTGAAGAAACAAGAGAAAGGGGTCGTTTATTGTAGCAATACATTTTAGTTCCTTATATATTTTCATGTTTAGTCAAGTATGGTTTTTCTCAAGAAATATTAAATCTTTGTTTTTCATTTAATGTCAAAAGAAGATGTTTGCAACATCAAGTGACTGTTTTACAACAATTAGATGTATCGTAGGCTTATGAAAACAGTGTATGCTGTGCTATGTGAATGGCTCTGTCAGTTTAGTGCTGGGACTGTCACGTGTAGTCAGGATGCACGCCTTCGGTTGCCTATTAACCAGTATAGTGCTCTAATGGTTAACAGGGGGACTGCCGCACCAGAGAAGAGGCCATGATATTTGGCGTCGGACTCTGTGACAATGGATTTATGCACCATGGTAGGAATTTTCATTCTGGAAGCTTACACATCTATTTCACTGTTTTGTTTTTGTTAGGACACTGGGTGTATCTCAGTGTTCTAGTGAGGTCACGTAGAGACGAACCAGCAGGACTGTCTGGGTCGTGCCATTTCTAAACACTGGGTCACCACATCTGCGTTCAGTTTCACTGCTTGTGCCATCCTATGTCTAATTGTTATTTATCAGTTGCCATGACTGCTCTTCTTTTTTTCTTGACTGTAACTGATTCCAGAAGAGCAAGGGATTAAGCTTAGAAGTTTTTTTTTGTTTTTGTTTTTAGAAAAAAGCTCATATACTTCTTTGAAACTATTTCAGATCAGACTCGTGTTTTTGTTTTTTTTTGAATGCTAGCATATATTAAAATGATTAAATGAGAGTATACATGGTTAAATATTTACTATGCTTTTTCTAAAAATATTTTCAAAATTACCTCAGGGAACAAAATTATAAATCTGGAAAAAATCTGTTTCTTTCTGGCTACTAATTAAAGATTGATTTTTTTTTTCTTGTTTGATGACTTTATTCCTTTTAAATTTATAAAAATAATGAGACTTAGTTTCCCCTCTCTATTCATACCATCTTAGAGGTTCTATAAACTCAGTCTGTTTTTATTGTTAATATGTACATGCTCATAGACGTGTATTTGTATCTATTTGTCAATTCATCAAGACTTGTATCTATTTGTCAATTACTTTCAGAAGGTTGTTACCTTTTTATGAAGAAGGAAGTACAACAACAGTTACAGCAATTTTGAGAGAATCCTTGTTATCATTTATTCCTTTGGGAACTCCATTACATTTCACTAAAATACTGTATCAATTGTGACAGGGAAATATTGGTCCTTGAACAGGAAACTATTGACTGGAAGAAATGATATCATTATAGGGAATTAAAGCTGTAATACCAAGCTGAAAACAAGCAGTAATAAGAGATAATTTGATCTCAGCATTTATTTTGAAATACTGAGTTGTCCCGGCAAAAGTCTCTGTCAGTAAATCACAACCAATTTGACTCATGCCGGACTTTTTGATGCCCCTTCGCACTCCTTTTAGACTGACTATTTCGTGCAGGAAAATAGTAACCAAACACCATGTGAGTTTTGGGAAACTGCTTAGGTCACGTAGACAAGACCTTACTCTATCACAGATATATTCTCATTTCTCATTTTGTCAGGTATAACTTGTGCTTCTTTTTAATTTGTGGTTGTTTCATTTGTTAACTCACATTGCCAGATGATTTTCCATCCAAAGGTCAATACATACGTATTAGATTGGTGCAAAAGTGATTGCGGTTTTTGCAGTTGTTTTTAACCTTTCAAGACGCAATTACTTTTGCACCAACCTAACACTTCTGGTCAGCAATTATTATTGGGAACTCTAAGAATACTGAGATAAACCACATTCGTTTTTGATTTCTAACACTATGTCAAGTTATTTATATTTATTCATTTTAGTTTTGTACAACATTATGAAGAAGGCTTTATGGCCTCCATTTCACCGGTGAGGAAACTAAAGTTCAAAGAGTTTAAGTAACTTTCCCAATGTTACACCCAGAATCAATCCCAGAACTGGAATTTAAATGTAGGTCTGTCTCATCATAAAGCCTTAACTTTCTACTGTGCCATGCGACTACTGCCTTCGATTTAGCTCCCTGGCTCAATGAATCAACCTGCCCCAACAAGTACTCTTCAAGGAACTGTGGAAAGATAAATGGAAATAGAGAAGATGTCGCTTTGAACACACTTTAACTGCTGTCAGGATCTCACTGAATACAAATTCTTTCTACCAGTATTAAGCCTTATTTTAAAAAGGGCTTATACATGTGAACCTTGTATCATTAGGACATGCTAAGAATCTTAGGGATTTGGGGGAAAATATTAATGTTAAGATAAAAAGGAAAAAACTGACCTTTGCAGAAATAAGTTTATTTGAAAATAATGCTTTTAAACAGAAAAGAACTAGGAATTAGTGGAAACTAAAATCGCATTTCACCCAGAAGACATAGTTCTAGTTTCAAGTGTCAGAACAAAATGACCACAATGGGAATTACTCACACATATAAAGACAACAGTTAACCCATTTGAATTTTCCCATAATTGTGCATGATATTAAAAACATACTTAAAATGTTTGCTACAAATAAAAGACACTGTAGGTTTTGTGTTGGATTGTATATTTTTTGATTCAATGTAATCTTTATTTAAATGCAGGTTTTAATCTGGGAAGTGAAAGACTTGGTTAAGTATAACAAAGTTAATGAAAAAATACAATTCTATTAAAAATTCAGAATCCGTTATATAACAGTGATTTAAAGGAAACAGGGCTTGAAATTATGGAAAGAAATAGAAAAACATCAGGGATATTTATAACTGTAAGTACTATGAGTATAAAATTGAAATCATGGTACCGGTGTCAATTTACTGAGTGTCTATCAATATGGACAAAGAGTTTGATTTTTGGATTAACTGAAACAATTTGAGTCTCTCTTGGTTTCCATAGTCCTTGAAAAAAGCGAATTCAAAGATGAACCCCTACTTTTCCGTTTTTTTGCGGATGAGGAAATGGAAGGATCCAACATGAAACACCGACTTATGAAACATGATTTAAAAGTTGTGGAAAATGTTATAGCTAAATCATTATTGGTAAGTTCATTAGTATGTTCTGTAAGTCGTCTGGATTAGACATTAGGAGATTACATAAACATATTTGATAGTGATACATGTTATTGCATTCTGTTTTATTTGCAACCTTTTTTTTTCCTTTTTGCTTTATTAATAATGTTAATATTTTGCTTTTCAGATTAAATCCAATGAAGGCAGCTATGGTTTTGGGTTAGAAGACAAAAATAAAGTTCCAATAATTAAGTTGGTAGAGAAGGGGTCTAATGCCGAGGTAATGTAAATTAAGGTTTTTATTTAAATTTGTTGTCCATGACATATAAATATGAAAGTTCTAAACAAATTATAGTCAGCCTTTAAGTATCTTTACTGAAAATAATGTTTCCGAATAATCTTATTCGGAAGTTCTAGCAAATACTCTTGGGATTTGTGACAGAGGGGCTGATGTCTGGGCATTTAGGTATAGTTGGGGAGGGGCAGGTAGTGGAGGTATCTCTGGCAGTGAACTTCTTGACCTCTCTGGGAGGCCAAATGGTTCATTCCATGTGCCAGGGACTTCTTTGTTTACTGAGCCTAGCCTGGAACCCTGTGGAGACTGTGTAGGGTGAGATTGTGTCATGTATGTCAGATAGTTCTTCCATCAGTTAATTCAAGGGCTGTGTCTTCTATTTTCTTTTCACTCTTGATATTCATATAAATACAACTTCCATCCGTAAGCACATGGTTTGACTTGCTAATGCTAATTCATGTTCTCTCACCTCACCAGCCCTTTAAACAAAGAAATCTCCTGATCATTCATTCATTCATTCATTCAGAAATATTTATTTAGTACCTGTTATATGCTAGGCAGTGTTCTAGGCTCTGGGAACACAGCAAGGAACAAAGCAGACAAAATTCCCTGCCCTCATGGAAACTACTTTCTAGTGTTATGTACTAGGTTTATGAGATTTTAAGTATTCTCACCTTGCTGCCTGGCTTGTAAGATAGTTAATCCTCCAGCAAACTTCTCAATTTCTCAATATTTAAATCTTTAATAAAGAACATGAGAATGAAGGAAGCATGGCATTTACCTTCGAATCTATTTAAAGTCAGTAGTGAATAGTTGCCCATCCTCCTGTCTGCTCATGCCCAGGTCTCTTGTCTTTTACTGAAAAAAAGGTTCATGCAGAACGAATCTTTATGTACAGCACATAATGTCAAACCCAGTAACTCTAGTCAACTCATACTCTGTTAGAGGGCCTGGCCAACAAATGACTACTTTTAGTAAGTTTCTGTGCCAAGGAAATGTTTCTCGCAGTCATTTTCAGAGGATGTTCTTGGAGCACAGCTTCTTCTGATTATGCCACTGATAAAATGTCTTCTCCCAGGTTTTCATCATTTATCTGGCAACCAAACGCAGCCTATAGTTTATAGGCAGTAGGGTTGGTTCAGAAGAGCGGCCAGATTGGCTGGAGAGATAATGTCCTCTTTGTTGTCTTTTCTGCATTTTGCAGTCTGTGCTTGTGGGAACTCTCTTCCTTGGAGTTCAGGTCATTCTTCTCTCTTGCCCTGGAGACACTTAAGCTCTGTTAGGCTAGCGATGCATATTTGGTTGTCATCTATGACTATATTGAAATTGAAACTCTGAGTTAATTGGACATAGATGGAAAACACAGTCAAAACAATTAACCTGGGTTTGACTATAGTTAAACGGATGAAATAAGAAAAAGAACTATAAAATAAAACAGGACAAAGGGTCAAAAAAGGAGTACAATGTCAAGTCATGGAGGGAGGGGGAGAAGTTCAGTAAAGATGGGTGATCCAATTTAAAACTAGGTCAGAGAGAATAACTATTATCTCGCCCACAGTTCGGCGTTGTGAAGTTGTATGAAAACATTGTAGATGTGTTAAGATGTCAAACTCTGTACGTTCTAGACCTTTTCAGATTCTAATTCTATGAGAAATAGATTCCTGATTAAAATATAATTTGAGTTTTTTGCTACTTCTCTCTTAGATGGCTGGCATGGAAGTTGGGAAAAAGATTTTTGCTATTAATGGTGACCTAGTTTTTATGAGACCTTTCAATGAAGTGGATTGCTTCCTGAAATCATGCTTAAACAGCAGAAAACCTCTCAGAGTTCTTGTGAGCACAAAGCCAAGGGAGTAAGTTGTACGATTTATGTGGGATTTAAAAAAAAAAAAGAAAAAAAATCTACATAGGTGAATAAAATGGAAAAGTTAAGCAAATGCCTAGAATTAATCATCTCATTGCGTGGAACATTTAAACCTCAGAAACATCACTAATACCGGCCATTAGATGATGGGAAAAACTACATTGCTTATGATGACAAAATGCTTGCTAGGTAGTTTCAGCAGAAATAATACTTTCCTTTTGCTGCCCAAATTTTTTCTGGTCTGGGTTGGGCTGAGTTTGACAGTAAGTCATGAAAACTAATAGAACACTCGATAATAAAGAACTACATTCCTCCATATTCCGCTCTAAAAATTTCAATGGCTGTGAGTTGATTAGACATCATTTGTAATTAAACGCTCATGGGAGATGGGATTAAGAGTGGCCAAAGATGCTTTCATGCTGTGTATACTTAGTAATATGTCCATTCTTTTAAATAATATGTCAGTCTGTCTGTCTACCTATGATTAGAAAAAAAAACTCATGTTCATTATAGGAAATTTAGAATACAGATTTTTCTAAAGGAAGACATTTTTCTTATTACCATAGCATTCATAAATAATCAGTTATTCTTTTGAAATTTCACGTTGAATTTTCTAAGTACTGACATATCTATACTATCATCTATTTATAAAATGGGATCATGCTTCATGATCTTTTTTCTTTTTTTTTTTTTTAATTAACAAGATATTATGGATATATTTGGCAGACACTGGCTTTTCTTCTGCAAATCGTTGATGGCCTCGTGTTCCTCATCAGGTTTCCGTTGGTTTAAGCAATTAATCGAGATAATGCATTTCAAGTGCTTAGCATAGTGTATTAATGTGCTATGATCATATCAAAATACTGTTTACAATTTCATTTTATAATTTATCAGTGGTAATAAGCAACTTCATTTATTTTAAGATAAATAAAGGTATCACTTCATAAGAAAGGTTTATTTTAATGACTTATGAAAATATTCAAGTATGTATAGTATTCTTCTCTGCCTTAATATATACCAGCAGGGGAGCATACTATATACACCTAGAATTTACCTTCAGAGTTGAAGTTCAGTGTAATGGGCTACATTCAGCAGTGTTAAGTCATCAAGGTAGATGCTTTAGCTGCTACCAACAGCCCACCAAAGGGTCTGAAAGCATGAGTGTGACTCATTAAGGTTAGTAATTGGGGAAGACTTTGAGCTAGAGAGCAGCAAATAAGCATCATGACGTCTTGACCTACTCCTCCCGCTTAATCTAACCCTATCTAGGATAAGGCTGACCTCACTGTCCACCTCTGGACACTCTGAGGACATTTAAAAGGAAAAGGACAGCCTGGAAAGGAATAAGGGAGTAGGATGCCAAAGCAATTATTAGTGAACATGAGGGCTCTCTCCCATGGTCCCTTGCCCCAGAATTAACCCTGCAAATACTGGTCTACTGAGGAAAAAAATTCCAGCAGTTAGAGGACTTTGAAGTCATTGGCTCCAAAAGTAAATAGAAAGGGGCCAATCATCAGCCCTAGAATTGGTACCTAGATGAGCAGGGATGGACACTTGGGTCTTTAATTTTTCCCTTGGTGTTGGTTGCACAGTATCTGGAACCCGATATTCCTGGATCAGGTTTAAGCCTGTCTTCCACCACTTGCTTGCTAATTGTGTTGCCTCAACACACTCATCCATTAAAAAAAGAAAAGAAAATGGGGAGGATAGGATTGCCTATGTCTCGGAGCTGCGAAGACCATTAAATAAATCTAGGTTTGTAATGGACTTAGTGACACGTTCAGCACATAATGTGTACTCCCATGATGTTAACTGTTCTCTCATTTCATTTTTTTTCCAATTGCTTCTTTATTACATCAAGAGCCTATTTTACCTTGTATTTGAAAACAGTTTTGGAGATGGGGGTATTCATTTTTCCCTTTTTATTTGAATTCATTTGAAATTTATAACCTTTCCTTTCTGTCCTCATTTTAATGTATGATTCCTATAAATCACTCTCTCACATTTTCTTACAATAGTTACTTATAATTTATGTAGTAGCCTGTTTGGGGTAAAAAAGAAAAAAACATGAGTGATAAATACTACACGGATGTTTTCTTTTGCATCTAGCTGTATTTTATACTTGATAACATCAAGGGATTTTTCAGAAGGCTTTGCTTTGTAACAGATGATTTAGTGCACTTACTTTCTACAGGAAATAGAACATTCCTTTTGAATATATTTAATTCTTCCTTTAATAGTGTTCCCATTGGAGAAACGTGTGTTCCAAAGATCATTTTATGAAGAAAGTCTCCAAATTATGACCAAATGCATCTCATGGTTTTTTGTACAAATTTTGTTAAGAAAATTATAATAATCTTTTTGAAGATTAGTGTACGGTCCACCTTCCATGGCAATATTAGAAGGATAGAAGACATTACGTAGAAAGGGTTGAGAAGCCACTATGAATTGTTTACAATCCTAAATAATGATAATTGACAATGGCTTGAAAGCTCTAAGTTATTTTGGCAAAAGTGAACTTGCATTCAAAATACGTAGAAGCTATGAGATACCTCTATTTTTTGTTTAATGCTCAGAAAATGTATTTATTCCCTTTTCCTTAGTCAGCTATTGTCCATTTTCACTTGTATCTTTGATAGACACTTAGTAACACGGTGCTACTCAGAGAAAGCAGATATAACTTTATACACCCAAATTATTTAATTAGGATAAAGAATGAATTCGTTCTGTGACCTCCATCCCCCCAATGTGCAGATCGCTTCGTAGGGTGTAACCTAATTTTTGATAATATAATACTTTCAAGGGTCCCTGGAACAGACCACATGCATTTCTATCACCCAATGCCTGAAGGCCTGCCTAGGTTATATTTTAAATGGCAGCGGCAGCCTCTGCCTTAGTTCTACATGCAGTATGTGGCTTTCTCAAGCGTTCTCTAGGCACAGTGTTGCTCAAACTGCTCCAACAGCTCTTTCAGAAACTGCCAATCAGCACAGCTATCCCCAACTTCAGACCCTGTCTAATGTGCCCTTGAAGAGCTGCCACATTTATTTCATGGTGAATTCATCAGCTTGTGGAAAACACTTTTGTTTCTGGAGCCTCAAGGGCTAGCCATCAAAATTTATTGCTTTGTGTTCATTTGACTTTACTCTCTACTGCAATTTATTATACTCTTTTTTATTGTTCTGATGTTCCGTCTGATCTCCTGGTCTCCACTTTTCATCATCGCTATCTGATTTCTGGCTTCCTTCTCTGGAGTAGCTCATTTATTAGTGCCAAATTGAACATCCCTCCCTGGTGTATGACGGCTCGCTCAAGTTCTCCATCCCTTCATCTTCTTTTCCATGTGGATTCAGTGAAAATATATATATTTTTTTATTTATTCAGGTCTACCTTTTGATATATTATTCTTTTAAAATTCCACTGAATAAATGCTAAAGTTAATCATACTCTTTAATTACTTTGATGCAGTGTTTGACGCATCTGTTCTTTATAATGAGCTCTGTGTTGTGTTCTTTGATGAAGCTCCCAACAGGTAGAAATATATGTACTCTGTGTTTCTTTCATATTAATTTTAACAAAGAAAGTTCATAGTGCCCTGATGACTTCTTTGTCCCAGTAAACTAAAGAGAGAAGCTTCGTTTTGTTAAATACATACCTAGTTGATAGTACAATGCAGGGTAATTTATCGAAGGTATCTCTTTTAATCACCACCTACACCCTGCAAAGTCAGTTTGACCATCACATCTTTCTGGACACTCAGGCTCAGAGGAATTAAGGAGCTCATCCAAATAATCTAACTATCAAATGACTAACTGAGGATTCAGAGCTAGGTTTGTCTGAGCCCACAGCCTGTTCCTGGTTCAGGATATACTATCCAATCCCTAAGTTCAAGTAAAGAACTCTGGATTGCCTGCCTGCTACATTCCTCTATGAGGGCACACGCCAGGATGTCTCCTTCAAGGGTTTCTAGCCCAGTGTCTTTCACATGGTAGATCCTCAATACAAATTTGTTGAAAGGAGGAATAAAGATGTGGACAGCCTATTGCTTTAACCAATTGTGGTGTTTAAAAATTAGTCATACTACCTTATTTTCTGATTGATTTTAGGACAGTGAAAATCCCAGATTCAGCTGAGGGACTTGGATTCCAGATCCGAGGATATGGCCCATCGGTCGTGCATGCGGTAGGAAGAGGTGAGAAATTCAGTCTGTGTGGGAAACAGCTTTCCAGCATATTCTGATATTCTTTGCTGAGCGAGAAGATGTTTAAAATGCATAATCGTGTTGTTATGAATTTTCTCCATCACTTTTTCACTGTATTAGCTCATTGGTAGTACATTCTTAAAATCTTTTAAAATTCTTGAAAATTGGAAGGCATATGTATCATTGTTAAAAATTTGTAAGCAGATGATGCCTTCCCAAATCACTCTTCTGCATGCTTCAGTTAAGCCAAAGGATATAACAATTTTAAGGTCATCTATTTGTATTTTTCTTTGATGGCAAATAATTTTATTTTTGTCAGTAATTCAAAGATGTAGTTTTAAGGTTTAAGAATGATCTGTATGATTTACTGCGTATTGCTGTATGGTTACTTCAAGTATTCCTATAAACCATGTATTTTATAAAAATACAACACATTTTACATTAAATAATTTCAATGACTAAAAACTTATGTTTGTATTTTATTCTTGTTCTTTTATGGGCAAATCAGCAACTGATGTCTCTTATTATCTATCATATGTATTTTTAAATTTTATATTAACAATCATAATGATTTAAGGGAATAACTGTACATCCCACTTTGCCAAACATAGTAAATAACTTGGTACTATAGCAAGAAGTGTCACTATAAGCCTAAGAGGATTTGTGCTTATTTTATCAAGAAGCATACGTGCTTTACTTACTAAGATATAAAGCATTTTAATGTGATCACACAAACATTAGACGGGGAGATCTTGAGAAGGCATTGCTATCAGAATCAAATTGATCAAGAACGCACTTGCTAGACCTTCATTAGATTATAAATCTGCCTTCATTCGTATGCATATGATAAAAATGAATCTTGTTTCAAAAACTTGTCTTTTCATTTAGATTTTTAACACATAGATTAGTCAACATTTAAAAACTTTCCAACAACTCATTAATATTATAAAACTGAAGGGGGATATATTTCATACTGCAATGGGATATTTGATACATCAAATATCTTCATTTTTCCTAGAGCAAAAAGGAGTAAGTCACATTATTAGTACTATCAAAATGAGTACTGAAAACCTGATTGAATCAAGTTGTACTTTTTTTCCTATTACAATATTATTTAAAGAGCAAGGTTCCGTCTTTGTTACTTAGGCTAGGCGCAAGTCTGGTCACTATGCTGTTTGCTTCTGAAGCGCAGAAGTCAGAAACACTCATGTGCGTTTCCTTTCAGATGTATAGTATTAAATGAAAAGATATTATTCTGTGGTTTGTTTTTGCACTATAATTTTGCCATAAAGAAGAAAAAAAGAAACTTCTTTTCTGTTTTTGTTCTTCAGCCCTTCTATGGCCACACGCTAGAGTGAGTCAATAACTGGAATTTCACCTTTGGAACCTAAAATTCCAATCTGCCAATTTCTGACTACAATCTTTTATTTTGGTTTCTTATCACTTTGATATGCTTAAGCTGTTTTTCAATTCCCTTGGAACCGCCATTCTTTGGACCCTTCTCTTTTCTTCCTGGTCAGTTACACCCCTCAAGACTCCACTTCCTTCCTTAGCTAGATTTATCCTCATGGTGGGCCACTTCAGTTACTCTTGCCGGCATCATGAAGATCCTCTCATCCTTTCCCCTCGGGTGCATCCGAGCCACCTCATTTCAGGGGCATTCAGGCCAGATCAACCTAAGCACCTTCTTTGTTCTTTCTCCTGAGTAGCTAGAAAAAAATAATCATGGGTATGGAATTCGTGTCATCCCACGTTTTTACTGGACCCGTATTACTACTCAGCAATCATATTATGTATCTCTGTTTAGCTCCCTCTTTTTGTTCTTAGAATGGCCTCCTATCTCCCAAGATGAGTTTCCTTTTTTATCTCACAGACAAATTCCGGCTACCAGGTAGGAAGCCCTCAGCGCCCCACACCCTTTTCTGCACACACGTTGCTGGCTCTGTCACCATCACCAACTTTCCTCCATCCTAAAGGGAAAAGCCTTCTATTTTCTTTTCTGGAGTTCAAAGCTATTTTCTACAAATATTCTGGATCCCATCCATTCAGATACCTCCTCTGGAGTATTGCACTATCAGATATCCCCCTTGTAGAATTTTCAGCCTTTTCCCTTAGTGGATTATAGGTTATAAACATGTTCAATTCTTTCCCATTAAAATCAACAAAGAAACAAAACCATCTTAAACTAGAACAGCAAGCACAAAACCTCTCCTTCTTCCTTGTTTTCCCCTCAGATCCTTGCCACTCAAAGTGTGGTCCCCAGACCTACCCCATCAGTGCCACTTGGGAACTGGTTCAGCAGAATCTCAGGCCCCACCCAGGAAATACTGTGTCAGAGTCTATATTTTAATGAGATCCCCACGTGATGTGTTTGGATGGCAATGACTGAGCAGCTCAGCTCCAGGATGACGCTCTAATAACTTTTATTTTTGTCATAGCCAAACTTCCTGAAATGCTGGCCTGTGGTTTGGCCCGCTCTTCCTCACTTCCTGTTTGAATTTTAGCCCAATGCTCTGACATCCCTTCCCCCCTTCCCGCCTTCCCCCCAGAGCCCCAGAATCTGTCTTGTAAGCGTTATCCTGGATTTAACTGGGAGATACACTGGATACTGATAATCCTTGTCCTAACTGAGCTTTCTCTGGCATTTGTTTAAACTGACCACGCCCATGGCTTAAACCATTCATCTCTTGATTTCTGAGATGGCACTTTTCAGACTTTTTTCCAACCCCTCCTCCGCCAGCTCTTTTCATCTGTTGACCAAATTTTAACTGTTGATACTCCCTGCCCTTCTCTGCCTTCTTGCTCTCCATAGGCAATCTTGTTGATCCTCTTTGCTGGGGATTTTGGAATCTCTATCTCCAGCCCAGATCTCTTTCCTGAGTTCTATAGCCTCGAACAAATTGTTCATGAAACACATACACCTGACTGTCCCTTTGGCACCTTAAAACTCAGTATTATCGCCCAATGGAACTTTTCATCCATTCTCGGAAGCTGCTTTACCGTCTGTCTTCTCTCTTTATTTAAATGACTCCAGAAACTCAGCCACTGAGTCTAAAGGCAAGAGAGGGATCCTGTAGCCTCTACATAAACGCCACTATCAAACATCAAATACTTGCTCGTTCTCCCCTTTGTAACTAATGCTATCTTAGTTCTAGCCTACAAAATTGCAGTAGGTGCTGTGATTTTTATTTCTTGGCTTAAACTACAATGATCCAACCTCTCTTTGGGGGGAATCATGTCACTTCTCTGGTTAAAAGTCTTAAATGTTTTTCCTCTTCCATATAGTAAGGTTCAGACTCTTGGGACTTCCCACGAAGCACATAAGGTCTTCAAATCCCAGCTGTGCTCTGCTGTCCAGTATTTCCTTCACCCACTCCCATTCTAAGCTCGCACCAATGGCTTATATGTTCCCAAATGTGCAGGTTAATTTCCTGAGTCTGGGTTATGCAAGCTTTCTTTCTGTTGGGAATGTCCCTCTCTCCACCAAGATCTAGTTCAATACAGGAAAACCACTTAATATTCCTGGGAGTGAATTTTAGTGAGAAGAAAATATACCTACTCTTCTTGAGTATAAGTTATGTTCTTTAAAAAGTTTCATGACTCCTTCATGGGAGAAATTGCTTATAAAGCAAGGCTCTTCTAGCATCCTTATGATAAGCTTTATAGTAATTTATGTTAATTATATTCATTGTATTAATGGTACTTTGTAAATGTTGATTTGCTCAGAATATCAAATAATAGTGGTTGGGAGGTTCTGAAAATCTTAATTCACAGGTTAGGATATGCCACTTCCATATTTAAGTTTATATGTATGCAAATAAATGGATAGTTGATATTATCTGATTAATTTTATTCTTCACCAATTCTCTGGTTCCTGACCCTTTGTACATATCCTGAACTCTTATTTTTCTTAGCAAATCCAGTCTACTTGTAGTTGCTAATTGACTTGATTTTTGTTTTAAGAATTTAATTATTGGCATTTTAAGAAATGGAATTAAATACTGTTTTAATTTTTAGATATTTTTTAAACTAAAGAACGATAATTAAGGCATATGTTTCTGGCTTTTTCGTTTTGCCATTACACGTGCATATTTAGAAAATGAGATTGAGCAGACATTTGAAAGGGCACATAATCAATTAGCATTGTAAAAGTTACTTTGTAGTATCCCTTTAAACTAATTCTTAGGGAGGTGAGAAGATATTCTGTTAATCGCAGTTTGAAAGGCCTGTTAAAAATTTTGAGAGGGTATTGCTCTCAGATCCAAATCTATCAAAAACACAGTGCTACCTAAGTCTTTCTATATGAAAAGTTGCTTTTCTTATTGCATATGTGATACAACTTTACATATTATTTCGAAAATTAGTTTTTGGCAATTTTCTCCTTTGCCTTTCAAGGAACTGTGGCTGCAGCGGCCGGTCTCCACCCCGGACAGTGTATTATCAAAGTAAATGGGATCAATGTCAGCAAAGAGACACATGCCAGTGTTATTGCACATGTCACAGCCTGCCGGAAATACAGGAGACCAATGAAGGTAAGCCACCTCTCAGCTTATCCAGATCAAACGGTGTGCTTGCATAGAAACCCCAGGGGATAAGATAGGATCCCACCGCAGATGTCCATGGTTTCTACTTCCAGGTTCACATGTATGCACAGCATTGTAAATCTCATCACGATTGCTTTGTCTGCATAATTAGTGTAACTGATTATGCTTAAATGGTTACATTTGATTGTTGCAGTATTATCATCTGTTTAAAAAGTGCTCTGGGGTATTTTCATTTTTATTGTGATATAAGTTTTCAAAGAACTAACTGTTTATCAAATTTTCTTGACCCTCGTGATTGCGTTAGAATATATAATGGTCATCCTGTCTGGGTATATGCATTATAAATGCTTACAATGTTTATTATTAGAATTTTTTAATAGTTATTTTACAGGGTCTGTGATTGATTTTTAGATATATTTATTTAGGTTATTGAACTTAGCCCTGAAAGGGAAATACCAAAATGTGTTTGTCATTTAAAATTTTAAGCACTGTCCTCGGATCCAAATTTCAAAGTGCCATAGAAAAATAAAATGACAATCCTAAGTTATAAGCAAAACTTAATTATCTCATGAGGGACAATTGAGTATTGAACTATAGGAGAAAATTCTCTCAATCAACTAAATGCAAAAAAGACTTTAAATGCAAAAGAGTTTAAAGGAAAGGCTTTGTATTTTTTCTGTCATGCACAGTGAAAGACTTTCTTCTGGATTTGAGAATATGGCTTTGTGTCCAAACCAGAAAGATGAATGGCTGTTTTCTCATAGGCCAGGACTGATACCCTGCAAAATACCAAACCTACAAGAAATAGCTCATCAATTTTGCTTACTCATAAGGTCAAACTAGAATAGCAAATTGGAATTCACACACACACACGTACACGCATAGGTTATTCTTGTTGATAGTAAGTAGTTTAATAAATATTTATTGAACTGTGTTATTGAATGAATTTTTAAAAAGGACACTTCTGAAATTGTCATAACTTTCCCCTCCTATCAGAATTTTAATAAGTAACCAAATGGATTTGCATTTTATTCCTTTTCATTTTCCCTACCTGCCTTCTTGGAGAGGTGTTCGTCAGTAAAATTATTAAGAAAAACAATAAATGGATTTTCCTTTCTGCATGGTGTCTGGATTTCAAGAGGGGATATTACAAGTGATCAACTCTCTATTTACATCCTGCTGGCTAATATCCCTTTGGAAAATTCAGATCACATGACCAAGCCCAGGGTTAGTTTTGAAAGGAACTACATAAAAGTATGGATACAGGGAGAAGTGGTTCATTGGAGGCAAAACAGGTTTCCAAGATGTATGTGAATGAGGAAATGGTAGCTAGCATTTTAATGATGTGTAGCAATATAATAATTAAACACAACGGAGAAGTTAATAATACAAGAGAAAAATGGAAATACAAATTATATCACACTTCAGTGGTGCAATTCAATTTATCATCTTACGGAGGAAAAGTATAAAAGTAATGCAATCGTGAACGCATTTACTTAGTAGCCATTTCATCTCTCATTTATCTGAATAAGACTGGAACTGCTCTTTCAATTAAAATGTAGGGTGATTTATGACATGGAAAGATTAAAAGGTAGTTACATCACTTGGGAACCCAGTGAGATGGAAGATGTTCATCCAATTTTTTTATTGATTTGATTCAAAAAGTGCATTAAGTGTATTAAAATATCAGTGACTCTTAGGAGAGCATTTAAATTGCACAATTATAGATGATTGTTTCTTTGGAAAACTGTCCATCTAACATTCACTTATTTAAATACATAATTCATTTAAAATATGCATGAGTCAATTAAGTAAGACATTTGGGAAATCCATCTTATTTTAGAACAACTCTTTGGGAGATAAAATTTCAAGCTTCATAAAGTCAGTTGTTAAACAAGACAGTTGCCATTGACTTTCTGATGTTGATTTTCTTTCTGTTTCAAATTTTATTATTTTTAAACCAACTAGAAGGATAAATGAGATGGTCCATTCTCCTTCCGAAGCAGGCTTATGAAATGGACATGCATTTTAGCAAACCCTAATGCCTCTGAGGTTTTTTTTTCCCTTCCTCATTTCCAGCAAGATTCCATCCAATGGGTTTATAATAGCATTGAGAGCGCACAAGAAGACCTTCAAAAGTCGAACTCCAAACCCCCTGGAGATGATGCAGGGGACGCTTTTGACTGCAAAGTAGAAGGTGGGCTCCTTCTTTTTCTCCTCATTTGTTTATAGTATTCTTTTCAATGTACCTGTGCCTTGTCTCAATTATTGAACATCTTATATGTTCAAGCCACTTTCTTCACTCAGCGTCACCCATAGATGTCATGACAAATGTATAACACTAGCTAATAACTGACGTAATAGCTACCGCACACTGTTCATCACCCTATTAAGTATTTTGCATAGATTACATCATAAAGTCATCAAAAAAGAAACTCTCATGTGATCCTCATCATCCTCATTTTATGGGGGAAGAGACTGAACCCTGTGTAGGGTAAGGGAGTTGCCCACGCGAGTGAGTGGTAGAATGAGGCTTGAAACCCAAGTTATAAAGTGCTTCCTTGTTTTGAGTTTAGTTGTAGTGTAGACCTTCCTACAACAGTGTGGTCTTACAGCAGCAGCGGCAGCACCCCCTGGACCGAGACAGAGATGCAGAACCTCAGCCCCACCCCAGATCTGCTGAGCCGGAATCTCCCTTTTAACAAGATCTGATCTGTAGCACAGTAATATTTGAGAAGCCATAGTTTAGAAGGTCTATAGTTTCTTTGAAAATCCTTTCTTGATTCAAGTATTCTCACATCGACAGTATTAAAGAGGCAAACTAATAATGTGAAATGAGAAAGAGAGAGAGGGCTTTTGATAAGGACGCCGATGATTTTGTTTTCTCAGTGAGGCAAATCGGGAGATGGCGGTAGTCAGTGGCTTCTTTGCCAAGGGTGAAGGGACTGAGGCAATTACATTTATGCTTGCATTTGACAAATGTCTTGTATTATGGTTTCAGAACTTTTTCACAGAAGTCCTTGAATCCTCGCTTCCATTTTCCTGGTATTTTTCCACTCATATATTTGGTGGATGTCTCTGTACATTTTTATTGTAGTTTTGGGTTCTTCCAATACAGGACAGCTGGAAAATTCCCTCCACACACTGCTCATATGGGCGTACTTAGGAAAAGCTGATTTTCCTCCAATCTTGGAAGGCCACTTGGTAGGATCCGCTCAGTCCAGGGACAGTAGTAGAAATATTCAACCTCCCTGGAGCAGCAAGGTTGTTAGGATAAATCAACTCTCTTATTTATTTAAACCAGGAAGAGTCTCAGGACCTCATCCTGAGGCATTTATCTCTTAGGCAGAGTTAATTTTTGCTAATTGTTGTTGGTGCCACAGTGAAAGGTGGAGTGGGTTGATGCAATGCTCTGGAAATTGATTTCTAGCAATTCTGGGACTTAATTATTTTAAGGTAAGCCATCATTCTGCTTTTGCCTATTTTGTATTTGCTGTTTCTGCTGTTCTAGAACTTTTAAAAAAATTAACTAATATTCTATTTTTGCTTATTTGATATTTACTGTTAGATTTCTCCACAGTTTCTTCCTAAGATTGTAGTGTGTGTTTTTTTGTTGTTGTTTGTTTGTTTTTGTTTTTAATACCAGTAGACCAAAACTTATAAGAAGACATTTCAGATGGGAATGTTATTATAGTGAATGGTGACAAATTTTCTCAACGAGCTTTCTCCGGAAGATGCTGTTTGGGAAAATTCAGGCACCCTTTCTGTTGAAAAAAAGATTACTGCATCTCCTTTCTGCTTGCTCAATACGGCTTCATGTATTTATTCTCCTTAAAGAAAATACCCATCCAATGTTTAAGACTGTTTTAAGAATGCCAACTGTAATTCATGCATGCTTTTAATGAGAAAATATAAAATTGTATGTATAATGTTTATATTGGTATAAATAGGCGTACATATGGCTCATAGATCTAAGTAAATGTGCAAAGATAAGACCAGTCATGTTAGAGTGGTGAGATTTGTATCACACAAGCATGATTTTTAAAATGTTCTTATTTTTAAAACATGTGAACAAGGATAAATGCTTTACTTAGCACCTCCGATGTAGCCATCCTTTAAAGAACTATTTAAAAATCATTCAAAGACATTCAAAGTATTTGAAAAGACTAACAGACCCTACATGTTTCTGCTGCCTGAAAATTGCGTCCATTCCAGAGGTAATCGACAAGTTCAACACCATGGCTATCATCGACGGAAAGAAGGAGCATGTGAGTCTGACAGTGGATAACGTCCACCTGGAATACGGGGTCGTATATGAGTATGACAGCACAGCTGGGATAAAGTGCAACGTGGTCGAGAAGATGATCGAGCCCAAAGGTTTCTTCAGCCTCACTGCCAAGGTCTGAATGACCCTGGGAAATAAACTGAACCCCTCCCCATCCCCCACCTTAAAAAATGTCAGCAGCCGTGTATGTTTCAGCTGTCAGCCCGTTCAACTCCTTTTCGGTTTCTTTTTTTCTCCCATTACTCAGTATGTGTACAGTCTTCCTTTTTATTGATCTCTTTTGGGGCACAGTGTTACGTTCGATGGGACTCGAGCCCAGGCGAGTGTTAATTGATTTGGCAGAGTCTTCTCTGCATTTAGTTAAGTTCGCTATGTTTGTTAATTTCATATCATGTGTACATTTCAGATGGTTTTCACGACAGGCAGTGCTTTTTTCTAATGTACATAATCCTCTGAAGAGTATTTGAAGTCATGAAATACTTTATGAGAAATTTCAAATTCTGCAAGTCTGAAGTTTATGTCATAAAATTTCACGAACCTTAGAGATCATTTGTGACTAGCTCCTCAGACATTTATATAATTCTTAGTCTTCAGACTAACGCAAGGCAGGGAGGGAGGCAGCGAGTCTTCAACCAAATGGCTAAACCAGGTAGGGAAATCGATCAAACCCCCATGGGACCCTCCACAGGTCAGAACGGTAGTGTTTTGTCAGCTTTCATATCACCCTGTGAACCCTCAGGTATTACAAGTAAGAAATATGACATATAGATTTGCTACCTTTATTTTTTCATCTCAATTTTTGTTTCAAATATGTGTCGTTGAGATGGACTGAGCATTTATACCCTGTACTTTTAAAAATTCTAGTGAGAGAAAATAATATAGAAATATGAAAAATTATTACTTTATGTTTTTGTTTTATGGTCTGAAAGTCAACTTAAAAAAAAAATCCCACCATTCTGATGACATTGTACCATTACAGATACATGGTGGGAAAGAGTTTGTGACCAAGTTATTGTAATTATTTGGCCTTGTTTTCTAGCTGTTTCAAATTTGCAAAATCACATGGGTTATTTTATACCTGACAACTGTATAAATTAGTATTCCAAGTATTTCCATTTCACACACGAAGAAAAGAAAGTCAAAGAAATTAAGAAATTTAACCAAGATCACACTGCTAATGATAAAGGGAGCTCTAATTTCAAGACTAGTGATTAAATAAAGGACTCACATTTCATATTCTGCAAGACAAGGAAATGGAGGTGGTGAGGGAACTCAGATAAACATAGCACCTATACATTGCTCACAAAATATTATTAATATAAAAATGTCATGAAAAGATGTAAATCAGTCGTTGTGATCTTAGAACAGTCATAAATGCTACATATAAATGATGGATAAATAATTTTCAATTCACTGGTAATTCTCATAACACAAAAAGAAAATTTAACCAAATTCCCACAGGGGTGTGTAGATATGCTCTATGCTCAGTGTGCATTTGGTCCACATTTTACGTATGACTATCTCTGATATCTGCTTATAGTATTAAACCCTGAGAAGTGATGTGAACCAGGGTGGACACACACACACACACACACACACACACACACACACACAGCCTTACAATTGATTAAAATAGCCAAAAGGATTTACTAATTGAATGCACCATAGGATGCTTTTGTCTGATGCTTTCATCAGAGCTCACACGCTGCAAGTAATATTGATTGTTACTTTAGCAAGAGAACTCCTTTATTCATTCCTTCAACAAACATTTGTTAAATGCACTCTCTGTACTGGACTCTCAGTAGCAAGTAAGGAAGCTATTCTATTGGCTTCCCTTAGTTTTTGTTCTATCAAATGGACACACACACACAAAAATGTTCTGAGTAACTCTGACTAAAATAGAGGCACTGTGTTCCCACATGAGAGTGTGCTGATGTATCCAGCCAGGGGTCTTTGAAGTCCCCTCCCCTCCCTCGGGAAGCCTTTTATGGACAGCAGAAGGTAAAACATGCCATTCCAAACACACAAGTCCCTTCATTGCCGGGGTTTTACTGAACGTAGAAATTCCAGGCAGCTGAAAAAAAGCACCGGGGACGTCACCTTGTGCTGTGGACTTGTGAACATTTTATTTGGCTACTTTTAAAGGTTTCATTTTTTTGTTCTGTTTTTTTTTTTTTTTTGTGTGTGTGTGTGTGTGTGCCTGTATCACTACAGATTCTTGAAGCCCTGGCTAAAAGTGATGATCATTTTGTACAAAACTGCACCAGCCTTAACTCTTTGAATGAAGTGATTCCCACTGAGCTGCAGAGTAAATTCAGTGCCGTTTGCAGTGAAAAAATTGAGCACATATGTCAGAGGATCTCCAGTTATAAAAAGGTAAATAGGTCTACGTGTATATGTTGCATGTAATTATTATTTAAATGTCAAATTTAATTCAATTCCTGCTATTTTTCTTGCTTATGTACGTACCAGTTTATTGAAATAATGATCCCATGTATACATTTTAGATTAAAAAAAAATGCCTTTAAGTCCATTACCTCATTTGATCTTTGTAAACCTGTAAGCTAAGTCATTATTCCACATTTTCCAAACATAATATTACAACTGAGGCTTAAGTAATTAAATTACTTACTAGCAAAAGATAAAGTTGGGATTTGCATCCAGGCCACCTAATTCTGAAGTCGAATTTTTAAATTACTCTGCAGTTCTTTTTTCCCTTTTCTTTCAACATAGGAAAGAAAGCCCTCAATCAGAAAGTACACAGAACATAGGCTGTTTTAAATTGATTGTTTCATTCATTCGATATATTTATTAAGCACCTTGTATATGCCAGGCACTATTCTTGGTACCAGGAATACGGCAGCGAAAGAGAAAATTTGTCCTCTCGTGGTGCTTACATATGAGTGGGGGAAGCAGCAAAGAAGCAAATACATATCTTCAATGGGGGGAACCAAATATTGAAAAGAATTTTGAGGACATCAAAATCGGGAGATATGGTGGGAAGTGCCAAGATGGCAACTTTCGACTGGGGGCCTAGAGAAAGCCTCTTTGAGAAAGCTTGTACCTGAATGATGAGAAGCACTCTTTACTTAAATTGGAGGGGGAAGCATCCCTGTAGAAGGTGCAACTGGTAAAGAGACCCCGAAGTACAAAGAAGGCGAGAGTGGGAGGGAGAGAACAGCCAGGCATAAGGTCGGAGGCTTGGGCAGGGGCCAGTATGAAGAGCTGGGAAGCTTTGTACCTTCTGTAACTCTTGAAGGAGTTTGGATTTCCTTCTTACATCAGTGAGAAGCAATTGGAAGCTTTTAAACAGGGAGAAGACTTCATCAGGTTTAGGTTTTTAAAAGATCATGCTGGCTCCTCTGTAGGAAGGGATTGCCGGGGGCAAGAATGGAGGTAGAGAGACAAGTAGGCAGCTATTGCAATAGTCTGGGTGACGATGCAGAGCTTGGACTACGTTAAGACAGGGGAGACAGAGAACATTAGATGGATTTGAGAATATATGTTAGAGATAAAGTCAATAGAAATTGATCTCCAAAACATATATTAGGTTTTAATTTTTTCTATTTACAGCAGTGGGAGACTAGCTAATTCAATTATTTCCCTCAAAATGAGGCTGGTTGCTTAAAATTTGCCACACCCATACTAGGAAATGTTATTTATCTCAATGTTTATCGATGTGAGTTAACTGTATATGTTTTATGTTCCTGATATACTAACTACATAAGCGATAACCCTTATATGTCCAGGTAGGTCTGCATAAGACGAGGGCAATGCGTGAATGTATGGATACCCAAGGGGCCTCGACATTAGGTACCTCAGGTAGAAGGGGACAAGGGAACGTGAGTCACTATGTCTTCCTTTAAGCACTTCCTTTAATGTTTGGCTTGTTAAGTTGACTATGCATTGTTATTGTAATTTTTTATAAGTCCACTTACTTGAAGAAAATGATATTCAAGATCACTGGTTAACCGTCACATCCTCTTTCCATGGTTGTTGAGTTTACTCCGCCTATTTGAGTTTGGGAAAGATTTCAGGGATATGCGCTGTTGAAGTTGAAGGACAAAAGAGTTTCTTTTTACTTCTCCCGTCTCTGTAAGATGTGACAGTGCTTTGAAGTAAAAAATTAAGAGCTCTACACAAATGCAAAATAATAGTCCCCTTTTGAACACATTTTGAAAAGAAACATTTTACTTCGGAAATGGATCTGTATGAGGTGTGATAGGCGTTCAGGCAGATTCTGGTTGTCAAACTTGTCACTGTACGTGTGTCATTTTCTTTTATTATTTTGATTTTCTTTGCACTTCTCTCCATTCATACAACAATAGCAGTGGAAGTAGCTTAAAGAAATATACATGGACAAAGGTACATTATATAAATAAAAATAAAACATTAGGCTCAGGGCATATTAGGCATGGTATTGATTCAGCCGTGATAAGAAGGACCAAAATAACACAGGCTTAAAAAGACAGAAAGTTATTTCTCACTCACATGGAAGTCAAACGTGATAGAAATCCAGTGGGGTGGGGCTTGACCGTCTTCTAGGAACCTGTCTATATTTTTGCTCTCTCCCCTAGGGTATTGCCCTCTTCTGCAAGGTCAAAGTTTGCTCATCACCACCATGTCTAAGTTCTAGCCTCTCAGAAGGGGAAAGAGCAAGCGGAGAGTAAACATGTACCTTTTGAAGGCATCACCCAGAAGTTGTACACATTACTCCTGTTCATATCCTGTTAGTCATTTAGTGAAAGAGTGGCTGGGAAATGTAGTCTCAATCTGGGCGTCCGTGTGCCCAACTAAAACTCAGGGAATTTTATTATTAAAAGGAAGACGGAAAGATGGAAACTGAAGGGAAATTAGCAAGTAAATTTATAGGTAAATCTATGTTAGAATAGGTGCTATAGGCCACCGGGGAAAAAGAGTCATAGGTAACAGGTCCTAAGACTCTATTAAACCACAATTACTTGTGCACCAACCTAATAGTTGCTGAAGTAGAATATTATATTTGGACTTCAGCTTCCTGGTGGCCAAAATAAAAGGGAAACACAGTCTGTTACATATTTATCAGCACCCCTGGGTTATATACATGTTAAGAGAAGCCAAGTTTTTCTTGGACTGAGTTCTAAAATCTTTCATACTGGATTTCAAAGAGGCAATGCCAGGAAATGGCAGGGCAGTACCCATGAACATATCCCTGCAAAAGAAGCAGCAATTTGTTTTATGTGGCAGATATTTTTAATGCACTCTTTAATGAAAGGCAATGGTGTAGGTCACAGACTCAGTTTCACAAAAGCATTGCTGTTGCAGGATGGGGCAGGAAGAATAGGGAAATATTTACTAAATGCATACCTTGTATGAAGGCAGTAGGGACTTTCTTTAGTCAGTTACCTAACAATGCCTGCCCTCCCATACTCACAATCTACTTGGGAAGAAAGGTCAAAATCCATGACATAAGTAATAATACACTGACTACAAAACCTACTAGGAGGTGCCGCCATGAATGTTTGGACATGCTGGCACCCCACACCCTGATCTATATGAGGGTACTCTCTGGAGTTATGCTGCACACAAACAGTTCGTGGTAGTCTGCTCCAAGTATCAAGCATTGCGTGAGATCTTTTACAGTATGTATATGTTATATCTTCTTATCAACACAGTGATTTGAGACATTCATTTCATTGATGAAGTGACTGAAGCTCAGAGGGGTCAATTAACTTGCCCAAAGGCACACAGCTGGGAACAGCAGTGGAATTTAACCTTGCTCCCTTGCATTCTAACGCTGGTTGTTGCTTGTTGCTTGTTTGCCTGTATTGACACTGTGCTACACAGCTTTTATCATAAACAGTATGGATCTCATTCCAAGGACTATAGCATTTCAGGCAACGAGGAAGTGTTATGGATCAAATAGTGAGCAAATGCTAGCGGCTATAAGCTGGAAAGATTTGTCAGGGTGAAGAGGAAGAGAGATGGCACTCAAGTAAAGAGAGATACCATAAGTGAAGGCAAATATATAGACATGAGACGGATCTTATCAATGAAAAGTTGGCATATGGCCTGGACCAGAAAGGAGGATGTGAGTTGGATGCAATTAAAAAAACAACAGCAACAATAACAACAAAAACCTGACAAAATCTGATTTTCCCAGTGGTATTTTGGAGTGGCATAATGATTAACTTTGTTTGTAAGACGTGCGAGTTGATGGTACCTTGGACTCAGGTAGAAGCTTTGGGGAAAAAGAAAAAAGGATCAATTCAAGCTAAGTCTAGGAGGTGACCTACATGCAGCTTTACGATGAATTAGTTAGGGCTGATGAAGAAGATGTTATTTCTTGTTCTCTAACAAATATATGGTTTGCGATAAACTGAGGAGTGTATGTTGGAGGGATCAGAAGCGTAAGGTTAAGGGTTTTCCCCCAAATGTCGGGGATTTTAAAAACGTCATCCTGGTGAGTGAGACATGTCCTCCGTGTTATTCCCTCAGGAGTAACTGGGAGACTGGGAAGCTTTTCAGGAAGAGATGGGCAGGAGAATGGACTGATTTTAGGTGATAAAAATAATACCACTGAATTATGGAAAGCTCTTGTATGTACATTGTTGTTGTTAGGCCTTGAAACAGCCACGTGTACTGAGTACTCTTACCATCTTGTTTCTCAGGAAGATTAAGAACTTGTTTCAAGACATAGTTGGCAAGTGGCTGACTGAGTGACAGCCCTAAGGAATGCTCTCACTTAATTTTTATTTTCAATTTAGAAATAAAAAGAAACTTGTCATCAACTAGGACTTAGGTGCTTTAAAAGCTGTCCCTTTCATCATCTCTCCTTAACCATAAACATATTTAGAATCATTGGCTCTCCTTCTCCCTAGATAGAGAAACCAGCTTAGCAAGAAAATATTTCAAAAATTGTTTCTATTTGAACAAAATTTAGATTCCTAAGATAATAGCCTTCATAGGTCGTGTAAAGTTAGTTCTGTTTGCATATCAAATGCATGCCCACAGAAGCTACAGCCTTTGTGAATATATTTTTAATTTCTACATATTGCCTTTTAAACTATTATTAGCAACAGAGGAAGGCTTCACACACCCCTCTTTGTATTAAATAAAATGTATCCATAGAAACTAAAATTTCAAAGAGGCTGGCTTGCCTTTATTTTGACTCTTAAAAGTTTTGGCTTTTAAAAATAGAAACTGGTTGATATCTACATTTTCTGAAGCCAGGCTGCAGCAGTCATAACCGGTTTCCTGGCCAGTTGTGCAGACCACACGTGGTTTATGACACCTGCCCGAGAGAAGTCTGGCCCTTCACTGCAGACCTGAATGAATCCACCTCTGAAGCAGCATGTGTCGGCGAGCCAGGAGTAAAACTGTGTACTGTTTGGAGGCACATTCTCCTTGTAAATTGTCCTTAGAACCCTTTTTAATTCTAGATTCTTCTGCTTTATAATAGGTCCATAATTGGGCTTATGTTGGGTGTCGGGGATACTTCATCTATACATATATTTCCTGAGCTTTTAAGGGAGAGTTCCTGTTTACACAAAAATATTACAAGTAGGCAACAAAGTCTTACTTGGAATGCTCCAGTACCTTTAGTTATTAGTGCCACATAATCTTCCACCTGATGTATGGATGGGGAAAATTGTGGGTAAAATTTCTCCCCATGTCCTCTTATCCTGATATAAAATTTTTACAACTCCTTGCCAATGGGGTTTTACACTGAACGGAGATAGGAGGCTGTCTGCAAAATAATAGCTTACCTTTGTTTTATTTTTGACTTTTAGGCAAGTGATTCTCACTGGATTCAAATGTGTTATCATGTTCAATAATTCCTGAACTAACTACCAGTGCATTAAAAATGTAAAGGCCCATTTCCAAGAAATGCTTATTCCTGTCAATATATAAATATGCCTTATTATCACCTATGGTAAAAAAGAAGTATTTCCCCTGACCCTTATTCTCCTCTCTATCTGCTCGCCGAGCGACAAGCCGGGAGGGAAGATAGCACTACTGTCATAAGGCTCCTCCTTCTCCAAGAGAGGCTCTTAGCAAAGACCATTCCTCTCTGACGTTCACTCTTTTGAAAGAGGTCAGGCACCTTCAGACATGTGGTTACACACCCCTGAGTACATGGAGATGGGGGGCATACTATGTTCACAGACTCTTGTATTGATATACGTGTTGGAAAGCTATAGGAACTGGAAAGGGGTCTTCCCCCTACTTTCTCCGATGACTCCAGTAACTCTGCATTACATCTATTCACTTTCTTCTTCAGCACTTACCAAAATCTCTAGTTAACTGGCTGTTATAATTATTATATAATTGCGATATACATATAGTCATATATATGTAACTTTTATATAAGTATATATAATATATTCTCTATATTATATATTATAATGCATATGTTATATATACTTATATATGTTACATATAAACTATAATAATATCATTATCTATAACAATAATGTTATATTGTTTTTACCTGTGTCCCCTACTAGACCATGAACTCCATGAGGGTGAAGGCTGGATTTCCAGCATTTAACACAGGGCCTTGAATAGATGCTTCCCTTCACATTTTTGAATGAATGGATATTAGTTAAAATGAAAGAAGGCAAGACAAGTGTAACTGTCTACTATGGTAGATGCCGTGACATAAATCAATTTGTGTGCTTTTCTGCGTGCTGTGCGAGGTGTACCTGAGAGTTTTGTCCCCCCTCTACAGTAGAAAGGAGTTTTTGACTGAAAGTTTACATTACTATCAAATTTGTTAGTTATTTTGATGATAGTTAGGAAACTGTTTCATTTCAATCTAGTGCCACTTATATCCTACTATATGCTAGGACTTCACTGAGCTCCGTGGTTTCTGACATGTGATATGAAAACACAGTTTAATATACATATAAGACGGCTCATATTCTAATGGTGAGCTTTTATTTTGAAGATGTGGTTTTTGGTATCACATCTTTATTCTTGAAGTTACCCTAGAAAAGTTAGATAGTACACAGTAGTAGCCTTAACTTTTGTTCTTCTCAATAGCCAAACTACTACTCTACTAGTAGAATAAATAGATAGGATCTGGTTATAGTTTTCAAGCAAGAAGCGAGCGTAGAGATGATTTAATTCATAGCACTTATTTTGCCAAAAACGATAATGACAGTGACTTGCCCAGCATTTCATCAGTTATTGGGGTGACATAAGTCAAACATGGGTAGCTGGTGGTTTTCCGCCCTTTTGTTTTGGAAACTAGAATCCAGTCCAACTCTGTGAGATGCCTGTTCACGGTGCATAAGACAGACATAAGCCTTACCCTCAGAGAGTTCACCATCTGCTAAGGAAAACAGAGAAAGGAAATTATTTGTGATCATAAGGAGGGTTACAGTGTGCTGTACCCTAGCACCTAACCAGAGAAATTGAACCTAGACCAGGGCTCAGGGAAGGCCTCTTGATGGTTTCACAGAACTTGCAAATGCATAGGAGTAAATTTATCAGTGAGAGAAGAACATATTCTAAGCACTCTGAATAGAGTGTCCAATGAATGAGTAGATGGTGTGTGAGCAGAACTGAGTGAAGGCCGGAAGGAGCACAAGGGTCAAGGGGGAGACAAATAAGCTAGCTTGGATCAGACTTCGGGCAGCTATGTACACCATGGCAAGGGTGACATGGATTTCGATTGCAAGATTTTAAGCAGGGGAGTGGCTGTCCTTGGAAGTCAACGTGAAGCCTCTGAGGATGGCTTTATTCTCAATGGCCTAAGAGCAGAGTCCACACCAGTCCTCAGGCCAATCCTGATCCAAGTGCTCAGCAGTGATTGGCAGAAAGCGTGGGATGTGCAATTGGTTCCGCCCATCGTCCTGTCATTCTGGGTCAACACCGCCGTGCCTTGCTTTCTAACCTCCTCACAGACCTCAGGTTGGGATTGGGTTTCTGACAATGTTTGGAAGAATCCCGTCTTCTTCTACCCTTTGACCTGTCAGCTACCCTATTCTGCCACCTTGCCTCGCTTTAAAGATGGAGATCCTATGTTGGTGTCCCAGGACACTGATTTGTCTGTCAGATGCTCAGCTGTGTGTGGATTTGAGTTCTAGGTCACTTAAATTCATTTCTTTTTTTTTTTTCCTTTTTTTTTTAATGTGTATATTATTGGTGAAATGATTTATTTTTTTTAGTTTTATTTTTTAAAATGTTTATTGGGGAATATTGGGGAACAGGGTGTTTTTCCAGGGCCCATCAGATCCAAGTCAAGTCGTTGTTTCCAACCTAGTTGTGGAGTCGTTTTCAATCTGCTTGTGGAGGGTGCAGCTCACTAGCTCATGTGGGAATCAAACCGGTGACATTGGTGTTATGAGCACAGCACTCTAACCAACTGAACCAACTGAGCCAACCGGCCACCCCAAATTCATTTCTTTTAGCATCTAACTTACAATCAGAATTTCAAAGGAATCATATACAGTTGCTGCCTCTCTTGCTTTGCTTGATTAAGAATGTGTCGACTCTAAAACAATGACTTAATTTCTAGCAACTTATAATTTTGTTCATTCCAGTTGCCTTGATTTCTTTTTCTTTGGAGTTTGCCATGAATGATGGAAATGAAATGTTTGTGTTATCACTGCATGTTCAACTGTTTTTTATTTCTTCTTTAATTTACAGTTCTCTCGTGTACTAAAGAACAGAGCCTGGCCCACCTTTAAACAAGCCAAATCAAAAGTCTCCCCATTGCACAGCAGTGACTTCTGCCCTACCAATTGCCATGTCAATGTGATGGAAGTTTCTTATCCTAAGACATCAACCTCCCTGGGGAGTGCATTTGGTGTTCAGCTGGATAGTAGGAAGCATACTTCTCAGGATAAAGAGAACAAATCTGAGCAAGGTATGTTAGCGTTTGAAACTTGATCAAATCATGAAAAGTCGTGCAGGCAATCATAACTGTTCCCACATTCCTGAAACTGGATAGATCCCTGGTGTGTAAGCAAGTCTGAACATTTATCAAGACAGGATTCCTCACTATTCATCATTTGGATGATGATGCGTGAATGTTTATAGAATGAAAATGGAGTTATTATACGTATGTTAGGCCCTGCTCTTCCTGCTGTGAAAACTGTTAACCTGAAATGGCCCTATAAATGAGAAAAATACAGGGGGAGCAGCTGTAAGAGACGCATAATGTGCTTCTCCACCATCACAGCAGGATGTGATATTGAGATGTATTCCTAACTTGTAATCTCCCCATAAGCTTTGATTCCTGAATTAAACAATTAAACTCAACATTGGATTGGCAACCTATTTTATGTAAGCTCGGGCCTCTCAAATGAGTTGTGCTGGATGGTTACTATAAGCTAAAGGTAGTAAATATTACTGTGGATTGATTCTAACCCCTCAGGGAAGCTGAGCCCTATGGTGTACATTCAGCATACGATTACAACCATGGCTGCCCCCTCGGGCCTGTCTTTGGGACAGCAGGACGGCCATGGGCTCCGGTATTTGTTAAAAGAAGAAGACTTAGAAACCCAAGATATCTATCAAAAACTGCTGTGCAAACTTCAGACTGCACTGAAAGAAGTGGAGATGTGTGTCTGTCAAATAGATGAGTAAGTATTTTATTGATTATACTTTTAACAGTGCCTCATAAAAGAGATGTGGAAAAGGAGACTTTTGAACATCCATCCTTCTCTCTTTAGTTTTTGGAAATGCAGGTAAGAGATTGTTGCTGACCGTATAGATCCTCTTCATTCTAACACCTTGAAAGTGATAAAACATGGCAAAATCAATATATCAATATATATCTATATCTCTCTATATAAATATATATATATATATATATAGTTTAAGGAAGCATTTGATATCAGGGGAAAGATTTTATCATATAGAAAACATTAAATAAGTTTTCACGTGAAAATGTTAAATTGGAAAATGTGATTGAAAGAGTACTGTGTATAGGGATTTCCTGGTAGCCTTTACAAAACATAGCATAATACTTGGTGCATAGGCACTCAATCGATGTTTGGGAAAAATATAAAATATTTTTGTAAATCCTAACGCTCTTCTTAAATGACTAAATCCAAACTTAGGTATCCCTTGGACCAATGACCAATACTTTTTTTCCCACTTCTGATTGAATTAATAGTCTACAAAGCAATAACCCAACTAGCTGTGCCAGTAATTAGAAAGTTTTTACCAAGTAAGACAGTGGAAGTTAATTAGAACTTTTCCAAAGAGATCAATGCTGATTCTTATTTAAGAGTTTGATGCTTTGAGAACAGCCTGGACTTTGTAGGATGATTTTCCACATCATGTGTGGTCAGAAAAGCATGGGATTTGGGGTAGCACAGTTTCTCATGCAAAAAACAGGTGAAAATAATAACACATTAGAAGCTTGTGGTAAAAACTATAAAAGTTATAGTTATAGCAATTCACATAGTATGTAGCAGCATGCTTGCTCATCATTCAAGGGATTGAAATTGGTGAATGTATCCAATGTTGGTAGACTCTAAAAATCGTATGAACACCATTAATTCTCTTTTTTTTTTGTAGCACTGTGAAATTACAGATTTAGATTGCTAGCAGATGTGTGTGTTGTGCAGTTCACACACAGAAACACCATTTCATATTTCCATGGATAATTCAGTTTTGACAAAATATTTAAAACTTATTCTAAGCCCTTTGTTGCAATTAGACATGATACTAATTAAGTCGATTGACACAATCTCTTATTTTACACATCTTTGAAATTTAGACATCAAATTCACCGTATTGGATGCATCACATTTCTATAAGATGGTCTTTAAATATTTACAATTTACTATGCCATTTTTTCCTAATGTTTTAATGCGCTAATATAGAATTAAAATTCTGTTTTCTTATGTCTACTATGCTAGTTTTAAAAATTACTTGTAAGACTTGGTATACACATATGATACTGTGACTGCCCTGTTAACAGAATGAATTAAACAGTTGCAAAGAGAAGCTGGTTTTAAATAACTGTATGATACTTTTGAATTGTCTTAGAATGGCCTTGTTACCTTGTAACAGCAAAATTCATATTTTAGGGCATTATATTTTCCTTTGTTTAATAAATCAGATTTTATTATATGATATGTTCTATATTAGAAACCAGTTTTTTTTTTTTCCCCTGAGGTATTTAGGAAATGGATAGAGGAAGACTTACCATGTTTCCCCGAAAATAAGACCTAGCTGGACCAGCTCTAATGCATCTTTTGGAACAAAAATTAATATAAGACCCAGTATTATATTATATTATACCCGGTATTTATTATATTATGTTATGTTATATATTATGTTATGTTATGTTGTTATGTTATGTTATGTTATGTTATGTTATGTTATGTTATGTTATGTTATGTTATGTTATGTTATATTATGTTATATTATATAAGACCAGGTGTTACATTATATTAAAACAAGACCAGGTCTTATATTAATTTTTGCTCCAAAAGACACATTAGACTTGATGGTCCGGTTAGGTCTTATTTTCGGGGAAACACGGTATTAATGAGGTAATAAATAGTGGCATTGCATCATGTATCCTGGATTTCAAAGGGTTTGGGGAGAGAATCTAGACCAATGCCATATTTCCAATCAGTCCAAGAGTTATTATTCCTACTTTTCAGTTGGGTCCTTTATTCATGGCAGGCTTCTTGACGTGCCTGAGTGGACACTGCCTCTGAGAGGAAGCTTCTAATACGTTAACTACCTAGCACTGCCTGGCAATTGTCCAGGTTGTGTTTGTTTATGTTAATTTTTTCGCTTTTCATTTTTAAGTTCAGCTAATGTAGCTATACTGTGAAAGAAAATGGTTAGAGTCACGGGGCTCCCTTTCCTTGGTTTAAAATGCTTCATATTTAAAGCACTAATTGCAGAAAGGGGTTAAGCCAATTTTATTAACCAAAACTACGTACACTGCTTACCTATTTTTATTTATTTTTTATTTTTTTAAAATTCAAGTTCATTGGAGTGACAATTGTTAGTAAAGTTAGGTTTCAGTTGTACAATTCTGTAATACATCAGCTATAAATCACATTGTGTGTTCCCCACCCAGAGTCAGTTCTCCTTCCATCACCATATATTTGATCCCATTTGCCCTCATCTACCCTCCCTTACCCCCTTGCCCTCTGGTTACCTATTTTTACTTAAGATTTCCCCACTCTGTTCTTCTAAAAGCCTTTACCCAACTGTGCATGCCTATTAAGAAGGTGACATGAAGTGAGCAAATGATTTGAGAAACTTCCTTGGTCTCCTCTGTGTGTTCTATATAATTTAGTTCTAAATATAAATATGTTCCACGTAATTCAATGTGCGGCATAATCACATTAAAGCAGGACAGTTGTCCAAGAGCCTGAATCTCACGTTGCCCTTAGAATTCAGAGATGCTGCAGGGCAGTCGAGCTTGACAAATTATTTGAAAAGCTCGTTACCAAACAATTTTCCCACCATGTAGTAATTATTCTTGGTCAGACATAGATGTCTCTGTAGAGTGGAGAAGCAGATCTCAGATGCTTTGCCAAGTTTTGAGAGAAACTGCCTCACCACATCTCATTGCAAGCCCTTCGAGAAGATATATTTGTTCCTGTGAAAGGGACTGGTGTTGAACTGGTCTTACAACAAAGTCTGGTTACCCCGTCCCTTGGGAATACTTCTAGAAATAATTTTATTTAATACATAGGCATTCCACGAAATCTTCTACTTTGTTCAGATCCAAAGGTTCAACTGGAGATGAATTTGCTGTCTAGTAACATGAAATAAGGTGATGTTATGAATTTGATCAATACTTTGTGATTCCCATTTCATTTGGGGATGCTAAATACTTTTGCCTTGTAATGGGTTATTTTCTAGTTAATGACACTTAGGTACTTAGACATAAGTAAAAGGAAAAATAATTGATGGATAGTTCGAAACCTTTCACAGGATTTTAAAAACACAGGATTTGTGTATTCTCACAGGGAGGAAATGAAGAAAGAGCTTTGGGGGCTATTGAAGATTGGACATTTGGGAACAGACTTCATTTTGCAGGAGCCAGATGCCCAGGAGTGAATGATGAACAAACCACATTGTAGGACATTTAGCGAGCTGGGGGATTACGGATAGGAATGGTAGGGCTGGTGGTGGAATTATCTTTGAGGTTTCCCAAGCATTTTTCTGGTAAATATATAAAAGAGGGCACAGCTTCATAAAAACTAACGTGTTATACACGCTTATGCACCAGGCACAATTATATCATTATATGCACAACTTATTTTGTTTTCACAGTCTCTCTATGATGTGGATTAAAAACCACTGGGACGTGTCACAGATACCTCAGACTTAAATTTGTTCCAAAACTGATTCTAGGTTCATCGTACTCAAATCCATTTCCACCCTTCCAGCATCAAGGTCTTCCCTTTCTCAGTAAAGTATTTCCTGTCTCTTCAGCTTATGAAGCCAAAACCTGGGTATCAGCTTTGATACTTCTCTTTCCTTCCCCTTCCCCTCCAGTACCACATCGAGTTCTGTCAGTTTCTACCTCAGAATGTATCCACCCCAGCACCTTAGACCAAGTCAACCATCATCCCCTCACAAGTGCCCACTGTAGGGGTTTCCAGCTGTGCCTCTCTCTGATACATCCTACATTCAGCAGGTGCCAGAGAGGTTTGTAAAGGTCAGGCTGGTCCCCTGCTTAATCCACTTAATGGCATTCCAATGCAATTACTGTCACGTCCCTGACTGTGGACTGCACAGCCCTCTACGGACTTCTCCTGTCCCCCCTTTCCAAACTCATCTCCTTGAGCTCTATCTGTACTCGCTCTATCTGTACTCGCCTCTTTCTGTGCCTGGAACTTGACAAACTGCCTGGTCAGCCCTGCTCCTGAGGTCTGCATGGCTGGCCTTCTCGGCACGTAAGTGTCAGGCTAATGGCATATGTGTGGAGAGGCTGTACCTAGTTCCCTAGGTCCCTATACAACTGTTTTTTTTTTTTTTTGTTTTTTTACCCCTGTCATTGTCGTGTTCACAGAAAGTCTAAAGCCTCACAGCTAGGTTTCCTTTCTTGTTACTTCTCCATGCCCATCAGGGTCACGGGGTCTTCTTTCCACATTGACTTCACCCAAGTCCAGGCTCATGGAGCGCTCACCAGATGGAATCTCGCTGATTGTCACCGTACAGAGAGGGAGTGAGGCTGACCGCCCACCCAGGCATAATGGCTTTCCCCTAGGAGGGCCCCTTGTCTCCTCCACTCACACTGCATTGGTGAGAGCAAGTCACGTGGTCATTTGTATCCTCACAGGCAAGGTGAGACCTCCCAGTCATGTGCCCAAGAGAACAGGGATGTGTGGACAGCTCTAAGGAGCAGCTTCCTCACTCCAGAGTGTGCAAGATCTGCAGGGAGGAGGCATTCTGCTGAATTTGCAAAGTATATGTATGTCACAGTGTGTCTCACTCATCCCATCTCTAAAATGGGGTTAATAATAATAATACCAACTTCATAAGGTGGTTTTAGGGATTGAATGAATGAATGCCTGTTAAGTTGTTTGCATAGTGACTGGACTAAGAGCTCAGCAAATGTTAGCTATGATGAAGATGAAGGTGATGATGATATTTAAATCTCAATTTAATAGAAAAACACAGATAGGTGCATAGACTGCATATAAAACTCTTCATTAATCTTCAGGAAAAGATTGAGCTGGAATGGCAGGCTGCTCAAGGTTTTAATTCAGAATTAATGGACCTAGAGCATAAGAGCAAAAGTAAAGGAAAATGTTTCTGCATGCACAAACATTAAGTTTGATGCCCTGTTTTTGCTTTTAAGAATCTAGAAATTTTATGCAACATGTGGTGTCAAAAACACTGTTTTACTAGCATTTTTGTTTTGTTTTGTTAGCTTAACCCTTGTTCCCACAGGATCAGAGCAAGCATGATTGCAGCTGTTTACAATGAAAAGCAAACGTGTGAATATAATCCATATAACTTTGAAAGAAATGTTTATGCTTAGCCTCATGGCTTCTAATTTAAAAGTTGCGTAGAATGCAGAGGACTCCTTGCAGGATGAAAACTCCTGCACCTGTCCTCTGTGATAGTCAGAGTTCTTCCATCTGCCTGTGCAGTGTGGAGCTTGGGTAATTGGAGTTAGTTTGATGTTTTAATCTGTTGAATGGAGGGAGGGAATACGTACATAATCTGTTTTACAAGACATAAAGTATCCTTCCAATAGAAAAACTGCGTTTAAAATAATTCTTAGCCTCGCAGGGCCTTGGGCAATGTAACATAGATTCCTGATTTTCACTTGTGTCTAAAAAACTTTAAACCATCAAAATGTTATTCCAGTATCGTCTCACACTGAGATCCTGCCTGACCACACTATTTGAATTTGCAATTCTGGCTTCCTTCCCTCTTTATTTTTCTCCTTGACATTTGTCACCATCTGATGTACTACACAGTTTACTTGTTTATTGTTTGTTTCCTTCCAGGAGAATTTACGCTTCTAGAGGGCAGGGGCTTTTGTTCATTCTATAAACTGCTATATCCACAGCACTGAGTACAATGCATAGGACAATAAATATGTCTAATTAATTACTTAGTAAAACCAGTTTATAAATCTTTACTCAGTGTACAGCATTGGGTTTGATATTATGGAATATATGTATGAGTGGTATAAGACATTTTCATGGATATTTAAGCACATTTAGTGTTCGGTTTAATATTTGGGTAGCACTGTAAAGTTTCCCAGGTATTTGCGTATGGTGGTGGCAATGGCTGGGGGAGAAAGTTGACACCCATTATGTACCAGGAATATGTTGTTTTCATTTTATTCTCTCAGCAATCCTGTGGGCTAGATATTCTTATAATTCCCATTTCATAGCTGCCAGAGAGACTATCCCAGCTTAGCTATCATAACAAAGCTGATAAGGTAAGAGACCCAGGATTGGAACACAGCCTTCTAGTCCAAATTGTGTGCTATTTCTATTACTTATTCTGAGAGAAACAAGTGAAGTTTTCATGACAGGCTTTTTATACAGGAGGGTATTTACTCTACGTGAAACATAGACGTACTTTAGACATATTTATAAGCCTATCATGGCAACACGAAATGTAGTTATCTGTACCAGCCAGTTTGAAAATGTGCATTTATTCTTTCTTTTTATTATCACCATGCAGCCTTCTGTCTTCGATAATGTATTCTCCTAAATTAGAACGTAAGACGTCAGAGTGCATAGTCCCAACAGACAGTGACAATGAGAAGGGAGAGAGAAACAGCAAACGAGTCTGTTTTAATGTGGCAGGCGATGAGCAGGAAGACTCAGGTCACGACACCGTCAGCAACAGAGACTCGTACAGGTATTTCATTCATTCCTCAAACTCATTTCATCAACAGTCACCCGTGATGCTGTGTTTTCCACAATGGTCTTGAAGACATTTTTGGATTATTGTGTTTGTTTATTACTCTTACAGAGTAGCCTCTTACCCACACCAGACAAAGCATAGTAAGGCAACGTAACCTTTTGAATTCTTCCCTTTTCTTATCTGAGTCATGGGGGAAAAGCATTTTCTCTAGCGGTGTGGACTTAATTTGGGATTGTGTCATGTGTGTAGCACATAAGCAAATTGTGTCTATGTTAACATTTTTCAAATACCTGTTTCTGATTATGGGACAGGTGGCTAGTAAGGAAAAGTTCTTTTTGTCTTGTTTCTCCCCTTTCTTCTTATATTCTGTGTCCCAAGCTAATTGGACTAATCTCACTTGCTCACCTCCATGACCTGCTTTGGGTATTTTTCCTTCTGACGCATGCCTTCTGTGGAATTTTGGTAGGGCTGTTGTAACCAAGTACTAAGAACTGGGTGGTTTAAGCGATAGAAATTTACTTATTATCCACAGTTCTGGTGCTAGAAGTCCCAAATCAAGATGTCAGCTGGGTTGATCCCTTCTGAGGGCTGAGAGGGGGTGATCTGTTCCAGGCTTCTCTCTCTGGCCTGTAGGATGGCCGTCTTCTCCCTCTGTCTCTTCACATCCTTTTCCTTCTAAGCCAAGCATGTCTCTGTGTCCAAATTTCCTCTTCTTAATAAGGACACTGGTCACACTGGACTAGGGCCCAGCTTAATGACCTGATTTTAACTTGATTACCACTGTAAAGACCCTCACTCCAAATAAGGTCACATTCTGGGGTCCTGAGTGTTAGGCTTTAGTGTAAGAATTTGGGGGGGACACAGTTCAACCCATACAGCATCCAACCTCTATTGTCGTCTTCCTACCAGACTCTCAAATGATGGCTCCTTAATTGCAAGTGGCTTTTTCTCCTTTGAATCCTTGTATCACCTGAAACCTCACTGAGGACTGTTGTAACCTGACATTTACCGTGTTGCCCCGAAAATAAGGCCAGATCTTATATTAATTTTTGCTCCAAAAGACGCATTAGGGCTTATGTTTCATGCTGAAAAATCATGCTAGGGCTTATTTTCTGGTTAGGTCTTATTTTCGGGGAAACATGGTATGCTGTGTTCCCCTTCATCATCTCCTGTTTTATTTACAGTAATTGAAGACAACAACTCTCTTATTCATGCTTATTTATTACACAGTGTTTTACAATCAACACATATTAAGTAATTATTATTTAAAGTTATTCCCAAAAGAGATGTTTAGTATACACCAAGAGATAACATTAAAAACATATTTTTACCAGACAAGTCGGGGAACAGAACAATCTGACATAATTCCCACCACAATCCTGGGTGGTAGGTTCTGATATTAACTCCATTTTACAGGTAAGAAAGCTGAGGCCCACTGGACTTACCTAATTTACCTATGAAACCGGTGGTCTAGCTCACAGTTTGTCTCTTAACCACTCTACTATTCCAATTTCTATGTGAAAAGAATTTTAACGAATACATACGAGTTAATTATTCCTAGATATATAATATTATATTACACAGATGAACTACTTTTACCATTTCATTTTCTTTCAGCTTCAAGGATACCAATATGCTCTTTAATAGCATGTGGTTTAATAGCATGTGGTTTCTCTCCAGCGGGAAATTGCATGTCTAAAAATACTTTCTTACCTCAACGTCTAGTTATCGAGTAATTAAAGTTGCCCTCACAGTCTTCCTCCAGGCGAAAATAGAATTTTCCAATGTCAGTTTAAAGTTAAATAAGTCATTTTTACTTATTATGAGAGGACAAAAATATGTAATCTCCTGCACTATTTCGGAAATCCATACTATATCCGTTCACACACAACCATCTTAAACCTTCTTTCTTTTGACATTCAGCATTATTGAACGTTTATTTACAAGGCGCACGTTCTGTGCTGAACTTTGACGTGCCGGCCATCCCTGAGGGAGCTCAGAGTGCCATGGAGAAGTTATAATTTCAGCTTCCAAAAAGGGTTGAAAGGCAGAGATCATGATACAGAACTTGGTCTCTATTCACAAATAAACTCCACGCATGTGCCATCAAACAGATTATAAAGAATTTGAAGTTTGGTTTGACTCCTATTTTTATAATTATACATTTAACAACTTTTTCTAACTATGCATTTGTTTAAACATTCATTGAGAATTAGACTATATGGCATAAAAAATGGAAATAGGATTGACTTTAAAATACATACTTTTAAAAAAGTAAGATGAACTGTGGCAGGCGAGTTTACCTTTCTCATAATTCTCTGTAAAACATACTAATAAATAGAATTGTGACATAGTGAGTTTATCTAATAAGAAATCACCGGGAAACTTTGGCAAATGGACTTTGACAGTAACACGTAACTCCCTCTTTTCAGCGACTGCAACAGCAATAGGAATTCAATCGCCTCCTTCACTAGCATTTGCAGCAGCCAGTGCAGCTCGTATTTTCACAGTGATGAAATGGACTCAGGTGCGTTTCCTGAATGAGGAATTTGTACTTCTCGATGTGTGTTCTATTGGACACACTTCCAAGGGTTAACTTGTTTGATCCTTACATGTGTGTTTACCTTTTATCCGTCGTTCTTGGTGACCTCACATACTACGTTTCAGATTTATGTGCTTGATAAAAACAGATTTATGTGCATTACAAAGAAATGAGACAAATAAAGTTTTTCGTTATCTTAACATATGGTTTATGATCTTTCTGTGGTATTATGAAGGATGTAGGTACACAGGAGGCAAGTTTTATTGAAACGCTAGGCATGGTGGATTGGGTGTGGAGGTAGGAAGGCCTTTGAAACTAAGGACTTTTAAAACAGTAGATGCAACAGAAATGGCTTTTAAGTGGGTGAAGGGGGCGATGGGTATGGGGGCAGGGGTGGTTAATGAGAAAAACACTGATATAAATATAACTATTTTGTTTTGTGTGTGTTATGAAAGATTTTCCATCTAATTAGGAAAAATCTTAATTTTTAAATCTGCAGTGTATTTCAACTGTTCAACCATTAGTAAAACATACCATCTGAAAGAATTATTAACACAGAGTACCGCAGTGGTCTTTCTGTGATACTCTGTGAGTGGTCTTTCACCTCAGTTTCCAAGCATCAGTAATCTGATATCTTAAGAGCTATTAAATCTTTTAGAATTCATTTTCTGAACATGAGAACTAATGTACAGAATAAGAGCTCATGTTTAAATGTTTTTTATTTTATTTATTTTAAGATATTTTGCAATGTTCAATGTAAGATTAATGGGTATTTTGTTGTTGTTGTTTTTTGTTCTTTTGATATCTAGGTGATGAACTTCCCCTGAGTGTTCGCATTTCTCATGAAAAACAGGATAAGATACATAGCTGCCTTGAGCATCTTTTCAGCCAGGTATGATTGGGACAGTTGGTAATTTTTCTACAGACTAACCTATCAGGAATCTGTTTTTCAGATGTATTGAAAAGAGCTTGTGATCTGTTCCTCCACCCACTTTACCTCAATTTCCACAATTTAAAATGGGATAAAGATTTTTTTAGCCAACTAACCCAAAGGATTGTTGTGAATTTCAAGTATTTTACAATCTTTGGAAAGTTATAAAGAGTTATACACAGGACTTATTCTTTTTATTGTTTGTTTATTTGTGGGTTTTCAGAATCCCTTATGACATTTCTTGCTCAACTTTATTACTAACTTCAAAAAGCACAAGATTGTCTCATGTGGGTGTTTTATAGTCTTAAAACATTTATATCCATAACCAAAATTTACAGTGTAGAAGCTTTTACTACCTTAAAAGGTATTTCAATAACTTTTAGGTTTTTTTATTTAAATAATTCTAGAACTTTTACTTGTTTTTGTGAAGTGAATTTATACTTTGTATTAATATATAGTAGGATAATAAGAAATGTCATTGCAAATGTTATTAGGTGAGTTTATAGGAATATTTTATTTAAAGTAGATTTCACAGGAATCATGAGATTTCAAAAGTAATTGTTGCTTTATGAAAAAAAAAATTTTGTAAGCTTTACTCTCTAAAATATATACAAAGGGTGCCAAAAAAATGTATACACATCTTAAGAAAGGAAAACAAAACTGTATTAAAATTATGCTGTGGTAACCACTTTGAGCACCTCTTGTAATTGCAGAAGTCAAATGTGACTTGTATTTATCTTTTGTTGTTGGTTTATATTGAGTACTACAATTTTAATACAATTTTTTCCTTTCTTAAAATATGCATACATTTTTTTTTGGCACCCTCTGTGTTATGTATTGTGTAACTCTGAATGTAACTGTCAGATATCTCTGTTGTTTTGCTAGGTGGATTCCATTACTAATCTCCTAAAAGGGCAAGCTGTTGTGAGAGCCTTTGAGCAAACCAAGTACCTCACCCCAGGTCGAGGATTACAAGGTACAGTTTAAAAAGTAACTATTAGAAGCCACTGGGAAACAACGTATGGTCATGAAGCAAAAGCAAAATATAAGAAGAAAAGTTCTGGTTACTTATGTTTCATAATTTCCTTAATACTACTTTTATTTTTGTAATGTTTGAGTATGTGTAAAAAAACGGTGTAAGACCTTTTCAGTTTCTTTGTAAGTTAAAAGGTTTAATGCCAGAGTGAATGGAAATGAGTTCATTGAAGAAACGTAAGTGTCCAGTTGCTTTACCTGAAACCAAGCTCCCAGTGGTAGGGAAGGGGGTTTGGGAATGTCAGGGGGCAGACAGAACAGTCAAACACAACAGTACCTAGAGCTGCCATTTTCTGACATCTAGTTTAAGATGTTGAAAGTATAGTTTTCATCTAAGTTTGCTCCTTTGTTTAGACATTTGTGAGAAAATAATACATTAAAGTTTGACATTTTAGATTTAGCACGTTTTCTTTTGTGATATAGCTCAAGAAATTACCTCCATGACAATAACTTAGAACGATGGCCGCAAAAACAAGAGAATTCTGAAGTTGACAGGCTTGTTAACTGGTAAATAGTTGAGAATTAAGAGAGATTTTTTGTGTTTATTTAGAATTTCAACAGGAAATGGAACCAAAGCTGAGTTGTCCAAAAAGGTTAAGACTTCACATCAAGCAGGACCCTTGGAATCTTCCCAGCAGCGTCCGGAATCTTGCTCAGAACATCAGAAAATTTGTTGAAGGTCAGTATGAAAAGCAGAGAACATCGCATGACATTAGGAACAATCATTTAAAAACCCATTAAAACCAAAAATTCAGTAACGCCCTGATTATTTTTTGCAATATTTTGTGTTATCAGGAAAATAAAAGGATTGCAAAGACTGAGGGAGGAAGAGAGAAAGAAGGAATAAGGTTGCAAAACCTTGCGTTCCAAGGATCTAAATGATCTATATCATGGAGAATATTCTCGGGAAATTAAATAAGGACTCATGTTTGTGAAGACAAATGGAACATGGGGAGAGTTTCATATTTTATAATATCAAACAATATTAGAAAAATTTCTAAAGGATTCACAAAAAGGCATGCAGCTAACTTTTATGGAAAGTCTAAAAAATCAATTGTGAATCTTTGTGCGAATTAAAATAATTCCATAGGTGGCATCATCCATTTTTAATTTTCTTCTAAAGTACTTGTTTCGTGAGTAAGTTGATTCTTACTCACGACCATAACATTGTTTCCTCAACATCCTGTAATTGGTACAACCTGTGATTGGAGACATAAAACTTTGTGACAACTCCAGTAAGTTTGATTGCATGCTGTTTAGGGTCAGTTATTAAGTAGACAAGTCTGAGAGTTTCCAACATGATTATGGTGAAAAAAATGAAATGAGAATTTTCTTTCATTTAAAAAAAAAGTCTAATTCAGTGGTTTCTATTTTCTGCCCAATATTAGGCCAGTGGTTGGCAATATTTGGAGACACATTTTGGTTGTCACAATTGTGGGTATGCTACTGGCGTCCAGTGGGTAGAGGCCAGGGATGCTAATAAACTTTCTGCAGTATATAGGATAGTCCCTCACAACAAAGAAGTATTTGGCCCAAAACGTCAATAGTGCTAAGGTTGAGAAACCTGTACAATAAATAGTATGCTTGTGTTTAAATTTTTATCCCAAGTTTTGTATGTCAGTTGGATGAGGTGAATAATATTTAGCAAAATTACAGCATAACCCCAGTCACTACCATTATTTTAGGGTAAATTAGAGTTATATACTGTTGAAAAAACAAAATGCAACTGAGCATATTTGAAGATCTACTTGAGTTTATTAAGTGATTCATGAATCAGGTAGCATCCCGTCTATCAACTAGAATAGGCTCAAAGGGGGTTGTACAAAGCGGAAGGTTTTTATAGGAAGAAGGTGGGGCAAGGGAGCTATAGACAAAAGAAAAAATATAATTATATTTAGACCAGGACATATTCCTTTGGGGAAAAGGGAATTTCAAGGGTTTTTATCATGCATGTTGCCTCTTCTTTCTATGGGGGCTGGGGAGGGTCCACTCAACAGAAAACCTTACTGGTGCTTGACCAGAAAATTCCAGACTGGTTGATTAAGGCTATGTTTCCAGGGAAGGTTGAAACAGCAAAGTCAGGTATTAAATTTAGGTTTGGTATCATGGGCTTTAGCACAAGTGACACATTTTGGGCCTGTGGTTTTTCTCTTTAATAGTACTTTCCTGACAAAAGACAGATCTTAAACTCAACAGAGTCTGAGTTTGTAGCTTAACTCCTTTGGGCCTCAGTTTCTTTATTTCTTTGGGCCTCATTTCTTCATGAATGGCAGAGATGACTTACACGTTCTGTGATTATTAAGTCTTCTGCCTAGAAACATACTCAAATATAACAGCTTAGGTATTGTTAGATATCAATAGGAAAGGAGTTTGTACAGTTACGGAAAACTCCGAATAAATCACAGCAATTCTATTGTGTAGTGAAATCTTTTGTTCTTGGCAGCTGGATTTTTTGGCTATAATTTTATTTTATAGCTAAAATAGTGATTACTTGTGACACATTATAACATTACATTTAAAACTCCCCAAAATAATGAACAGTGAAAATGATAATCATATTTTTAAAGACTGTTAGGCTTAAGGAATTTGGGCATATACTTTACCGAGTAAAGGGTGTATTTTTTCTGAACAGATGCCAGAATCATAGCACTCCTAAAAGTTAAAATTCGTAAATATACATGCAGTTGTTCTCATCATCTTTGAGTTTTTTTCACATTTTATTTAGTTTAAAGTAAATGAAATATTGATTAGGAACAGAGAAATCCTTGAGCCTTTTCTTGATTTGTTATTTGAAAGAACTTTACCTTTAAGATATAAATTTCTTTTTTATTTTTTTATTTTTTTTAAATTTCTTTTAATGCAGGATAAAAAGCTTAATTTTTAAAAAGGTATTCATTTTGAGAATCTTACATTTTCATCTTAAGTCTTTTGTACACTTAGTATCTCATAACCCAATAAACAGCAATAGGAGTGGCAGCTATCTATACATATTGATTGAGAGACGTTGAATATGGGCCAGACACAGTTATGGGAGCCCAGCAGCTGGTTGAGCATAGTTGGATTTGCTGAGAGTCCTGTCAGTGGCATGGAGAGGGCTCTTTGCAGAATTTAAGTTGCACTCCTGGTTGCAGGTTTCAGTGAGAGGTAGTTACTCTTTGGATCAGAGCTGTGATTGTCACTATAATGAGTCTTAAAAACATAAATAAACAATCACTAATTCAGTTCAATGGACCAGTCAAAGGAGAGGGCAAGCTGCCATTTCCTGGCAATCTGTTTGGTGTCTAATCCTGCATATGGGATGGGGGTGTGGGGAAAAACACACATCAGAATTGGTGACACAATTCTACCCACCATCACCCTAAATTATACAAAAATTATACATATTCCTTTCAAAATCTCCCATTTTTCAGCAACCTACTCTTTTCATTTTTTCTCTTTGTCACAATATCTTAAAGAGCTTTTCTTCTTCTTTTTTTAAATCAAAAGTCTCTTCAATTTTTGCCTTTTCTTTATATACCTCAGTAATTGGAATAGTTTTTGAACTAATCCCAATCTCCATCATTTCTTATTTACACATACTAGCTTCATCTTCCTAAAATATCATGTTCATAATTTTGGTACCCTGTCTCAGAGCCGTATAGTGATTTTTGTGTTAGGAAAGTCCAAAGTCATCAGTCTGATGTTGCAGCCATTTTTCAATGGGGCTTTCCAGTTAGTTGTATCTCAATCCTAGTCTCTTAATGATATTGTAAGATCTTGTCCATGCTAGACTGTTGGATATTTGGTACTCATTCTCTACTATATTTTCTTGCTAGCACTATTTTTCATTCTTAGAATATGTACCTACTCCCTTGACAACATAACTTAGAAATGTTTTTTTCTTAAACATTTTGAGGCTTACTTAGAATTCTATACCAAATTTAGCTAGAGTGAGATTACAGTAATAACAGTGATTCACAGGTGCACAGCACTTTAAAAAATTTTTCAAGGTTTTTAATATATATCCCCATTTATTTTTCCTACACAGACCTATAAAAATAGATAAGACAGATGTTATCACTTATGAATGAGCAAGTTGAGACTCAAAGTAGTTGAGCAATTTTTTAAAGACCATAAAGCTAGTATATAGCGTATGGATCTCTGAATCTTAGTGCAATGTACGTTTCTGCCTCTGAAATCCTTTTGTTATTGCAGTCTCACTTGTAAAATTCAATGTCCTCTTAAGTATTTCCTGCATTTCTTGTAGGTTAATTCTGTTGCTGACTATTGTGAGCCAGTCTAGAATAGGATACAACCTAACTTTTGTTATTCCCCATAATCTTGGCCATGTAAAAGAACTCTGTAAGTTTTTATATTTACCTAGTGCGAGTAAACCATCTGCCAACTGGAAGTAAATGAACACATAGCTCATTGGACAGATAGCAATGAGTATGAAACATTTGTGATTGGCCTTGTTTGGAGACGGGGTGGAGATGAGTATTTGGAAATACTTAGTATTTTTATGTCCTTTAGGGTAGTGTCTTGATGTATAAATAGGAAAGGACGACAATGTATATTCTACATAATGTATAAATCTATGTAAATTTATATAAACTGTAATTCTAATATATAATGCATAATATGATATACGTAATTGTATATAAAGGTTGTATATGCATACATAGTTTTTAAAAGTTTAAATAACTAAGGAAAAGTACTGTTTGACAGTTTATTGATCAAGACTGTAGGAGTTCAGAGAATGCTATGCGAGCGATAGCAGCTAAGGATGAACTATTTGAATTATGTTTCATAGGCTCATATTCAGATCTGGGAGACATTTTAGGGTCCTGAGCAATGGGTAGAATTTATATAAGTTGGTAGGAAAGAATAACATTTCAAATGAGTGGAATTTTTATTATCTGATGTCATGTGCTAATTTTTACTACACTGTTAAAATGTGATGTTAGTGGCAGAAAAAGACTGAACAACTAACTGATATTTTTTTATTTTTTTTTTTAAATTTTCTCTGCAGAGGTAAAGTGTAGGATACTTCTGGCACTTCTGGAATATTCAGGTAATATTTTGTATTATTTTTAGTATTGAAAATTACTGTGGTCCATGACCTTAGAAGTCTCATGATATCAGGGCAATGTCTTCGACAAAATAAATGGAAATATGATCCCTACCTGTCTAAAGCCTTGCGAAGATAAAAAACACAACTTAGTTGTAATAAAAACCCCAAAACATATACTCGTCTTCAATTACAAATAGAAACATGAAGACATATACAAATAGGTATTTATATAGAATATAATTTAAAGAGAGAGAGAAAGCAGGTTTTGGTACAGTTGGTTGTGTAGGTGGGGTTTATTGTGAAACTGTAACTTTTGTATATGAACAAGGACATTGGGTGGGCCCATTCCCAAGGGGTGGCGAGATGGACAGTGCTTTTAATGGGAGAAGTCTGTATCTCAAAATCATATTGCAAGGACATGGATACAGAGAGAAGAGGAATTTCTGACCATTTTTACAATCTACCATACTTGGAAATTTTATTTTTATTTTTTATTTTTATTTATTTTTTTATTAAATTTATTGAGGTGACAATTGTTAGTAAAATTTCATAGATTTCAGGTGTACAATTCTGTATTACATCATCTATAAATCCCATTGTGTGTTCATCACCCAGAGTCAGTTCTCCTTCCATCACCATATATTCGATCCCCCTTACCCTCATCTCCCACCCCCCCACCCCCCACCCCCCTTACCCTCTGGCAACCACCAAACCATTTACCATTGTTTAATTATAGATGAATGAATGAGCCAAGTTAACCAAGAGAGCATTTTTGTTTGTCGGTTGGTTTTTGGTTTTTGCCTTAAACAAGGTTGACTTAGCTTTTTGACTGAGTAGTAATATAAAAAAATTATTTATGTGTTCATTTTAGTTTTACTAATAACCACACTAATAACTTCTTTTTTAAGTTTTACTGATAATCATAATTCATGGGCCTCATTTTTATGTCATTTTCGTCAGGTCCTCACAAACACTCTGGGAGAATATTATTTTCCCACACTTTTAAAGGTGAAGAAATTAGCATTCAGGAAGATTAATAATAATAACTAGGAAATACTGTTTATTCAACACATATTTTTGAGCTCCTGGAAGATGGGGCAGATAGATGCCTTTTGAGAACATGAATAAATAGTAGGTGGCAGATTTGAAATACAAATTTAGTTAATGCCAATTCCAGCTGTGGTCCTCAAATGCATTGCTTTATTCATTAATATTGAAATAATGGCTGTTCTTGCAGATCCTTATTTTGATTTCAATTTTATTTTTTTATTCCTGTCATAATTCTCCTTTTTCCTCCTTCACTCACTCACTCCTTCCTTCTTGTATATATTATAGGATGGCGCCAAAACAGTAACCAAATTACTCCGTATTGATAAGCTCTTCCCTTGAAAAGGGTAGACTGCCTGCTAAATATTATTCTAAATTCGCTTTTACTCCTGTCTTTTTCTCTAATCTCTTCTTTTTATTTCTTTGTTAATCTTGCTTTCTTTTCCCTACAATCTCAGAATAATGACTGGGATTGCTTGTGTCTAGAAACCGTCTCATTATTTTTAGACCAGCTAGCTAACTATGGAACTGGAACTTCGAAAACAGTCAAGATTAAATGAAGTGTTAATATTTTAAAATATGTTTGCAGAAGATGAGTTTAAGTGGGTGTTTACATATTGAAATGAAACAGAAGCCTTTGATAGGTAAAAAAAACTCCTTTTTTTTGTTAAGTCTATTCCCACTACAAGAGAAGTCCTACTCTGCAAAAACAACAAACAAGCTGTCACACAAAAGAAACGCAGCTCGCTGCTCTTCTTCTTTTGCTAGAAGCTGGAAGCAGCTGTTGTTATTCTCACTGCCATTCTTATTGATAAAGATGAGGAATGAGAATAGCTTTGGAAAGGATGGACACTTGCGAATTTCAAATAGCCGTGTGATTAAAAGGAAAAGGCATATACATTTTTGCTGCGCGTTAGCTTATTTTGATTTCTTTGTTACATTGTTCCCTCTCCCTTTAGCAATAAAACTGAGCACCCACTCAGTGCTGGACACCATCTTAGATGTTAGAGAAAAGAAGAATCACTATAATGATACCGTCCAATTTCACTTGGCTGCGTGCTCTCAATGTGTTTATCCCATTTATCTTTATTGAAGATCTAAGACGTAGGCATACCCCATTTTACATAAAGGGATCTGACCCTTAGGATGATCTGGTTTAAAATTGGCGGAATGGATAGATGAAAGCAAATTCTGTGTCTCTAAAGTCCATGAGCATAATTCACAGTGCATATGCCACTTCCCCAGCCCTCTGAGAGGATTGTCCCTGGGGATCACAGATAAATAAACCAACTCTCACCATGCTAGGTCCTTAGCCATCTCGCAGAGGGATGCCCTCAGGCCTGCAGTGGCAGAAAGAAATGCACAAAACTTCCAGAAAGAGAGGGGAAATGTCAGAGGGGAGATAATATTTTAAAGAGTTTTAATAGTTCAATGAGTTGACGCTTGACCAATGATTTCAGGTTTGCTGATGGACGATGAGGAGAAGGGCCCATCGCCAGAGGGTCCATGAGCAAATGCATGGGCTGTAAGAGTTTATAAGGGCACTTTCTGTTTGAGGGATGCTGGGTAGTACTGTGTGGCTCAGAGAGGTCTGTACAGCCACTGTCTGGCTGCTTTCAGATATACCGCTCTATTATGTTCTCACAACAACCCTGTGAAGGTGCCTGGGATGGATGGATGGAGGACAGTGATGTATTGAGAAGCTGTAAATGGAACTTGGGGATAGATAGTACGAGTAAAGCCCCCTTCTGCTGCTCTGAGTTTTCTGCCTTTGCTACTCACTGTGAGATGATAATGATATCGTGCTAAAGATTCGGCTGCCTGCCACTTGGAAAAGTTGAAAATCGAGAGACAAGCCTGGTGGAAAGAAAAGCAGGTTTTATTCAGAATGCTTACATTCTGAGAGGATGGCATATCTGTCTAAAGGCATCTCCGGAAAGGGCAGAAGGTTTTATAGATACACAAGAAGAACAAAGGAAAGGGGGAGTGGTCAGGCAAGTCTGAGGGCTGACATCCCTTCCTGGGGTCTGGTCTGTTTTAAGAGAGTGTTATGTCAGGACTCCTCTCTCAGACTGGGCCACTGCAACCTGGGGTTTTATGCATCACCAGTAAAAACTGTATGGGAGTTGCAAATTGGATTTTAGTGTCTGGGCGCCTGAGGATTAAGAAATTGCTCTTTTCAGGTTAGGATTTTGTTGATTAAATGGATTAACGAGGTATGGGTAGCCTTGAGAAAGGGAACGAAGCAGAGTTTTTAAGTCACTTAATGAGGGGAGAAACAAAGAAAAAAGCAGCTGAATATCAGGATGGATCTAACTGCAAACTAAGTCTAATTTTACAGGTGGCTAGATAGCGAGCTATGTGGTGAGTCAAACTGCAAACGAGCTCAATCTAACTGCGTTACTGATTTACCAAATTCCACCATTACAATAACGCATCAAAAGTCACTTGAAAAGCTCTTAATATATGATGTGCATTTTTAAATCTATGCAAACTAGACTCGAAAGTAGGAAGGAGGCAGTTGAAAGTCACATGATGCAATAAGCATTTATTAAGGGTTTTTCATTTGAAAATACGTTGGATTAAGATTTAAATGGCAGTGTGGTTCAAGGGCATCTTACATATCTGCTCTGTCATTCTATTGTGAGCATGGACGTGGCCAAGGTCTCCTTTGGACTCCTTCATACCCCCAGTTATTTGTGCAGTGTTTAATTCCTGTGGGACATTCAGTGTTAAAGTTTGAATTCAGTGCTTGATTGGTTCTGATTTGATAATGAAGTTGAATGCAAATTTTATTTTGGCTTAAAATGCGTAGAGAATTTAGTAGCAGAAAGTAGAATAGACATCCAAGTATTCTTTTTTAACGCAAAAAAAAAAAAAAAAAAAAAATTGAGAATTTCTTCTCAAAAGTAATTTGTAGATAATTATTTCTACCACAGGCAAAGTTACTAACCCCTGTGATCTCTTCTAAAGCTCACAGTGCAACCAGAATCTTTCTTCTCTAGACCTAAGCTTTCTACTCTTGATACTAGAAAGTTCTTTCCAATTAGATTTTTATTAAGAAATTGCTCTCATGTTGTAGGTGGGAGTATTCCTGCCAAAGCTACTGAAGTATTTTTAGAACTTTCCCCAGATATTCCGCTTTACTACAGAACAACTGAAAAGCAAAGCAAGAATATACAAGAAAGATAGGGCAATTTTTACTTATTGCATTTCTACCTGAATTACCCTTCTAAGTCAGACTGAAGACAGAAATTTCAAGAAGCTAGAGAGTGAGCTCATATATTTTTGTTTCACTTACTTCATTTGTTTGTTGCTTGACTGGTTTATTATTTTTATTCATTAATTCAGTAAATATTTATTGTCTATATACACTCTGTTAGAAATTGTGTACAACAACAAAATAGGTGTTTTGCTTTTTTCTTAATTGAGAATTGAACAAAGCTCTTTCCCAGTTTCACTATTTTATAGTTACCTAGGAAACACTGTTTTCCAGCTATTAGAATGAGGCACATGGTATGTAACTACTTAAGGAAACTGTCTAACACATGTTGTTGGTTAAATTAATAAATTGGACCACATGGAGATGCCATATTCAAGCATTTTGACCTACTAACACAGCTAGTTCTTATTGTTCAACCTAATGAATGAATATTTCACTATGAAATTAAATCTTTTAATATTTAATTATTTTTCTAATAAAATTTTCAAAAATAGCTTTCACTAACAGAGAAACTAAGTAACACACAGCAATTACATTATGTGTACACATGCCTTTGATGGTTTTTAAAGACCATCTGTGTTTTTGGTAAGCAACTTAAAATTTTGCCTTTTCATCAATAAAGCAAGAACTCATATTGAATAAAGGCAGCATTTGTATATATGTTATACACCAACATTGACAATTCTTCATTTCAGAAAGTTGTGAAGCTTTAAAACGTTCAGCACACTTTTGGGAATATGATTATGTTTGCCTTTGTTGTTCTTCTAATACTAGTGATTTTTCAGTGTACATAATGTATGGCTTGGTGTTTATATTGTTTATGTAGTTTGCATATATCTAGGCACCCGAAGAAGTTAACCCTTTGTAATCAGGTTCTCGGAGGCACAGCTAGCTTTCTTTCCACTTGTAAAAACTGTGGCCCAAGAGTGACAGTTCACAGGGTAAACATACCTTCAAAGTGAGTCAATCCAAAATCCAGTCAATTGCAGAATAACAATCCTAGTAAAAATCAGTTTATGCTAAAATTATAAATCCATTACTTATTTCAAAGAAATGTAAGAGTTTATGAACTAGATGTATTTACAACTCATGAGGTAGAATAGGTAAGTTCAGGAGATACAGATTTGCTTATTGTTACAAAAGGTTGGACATCAGTACACTTTTCCCCATGTGCATTTCACATTAATATTTCAGTAGGTTTAGTAGGTAATTAAAAAAAATTTAGTCTTCATACTATTGTATTTCATTTGTCTGCATAAACTGAAATATTGGACATAGAGTTTCCTTTAGGAAAGTTCACACAACAAATGCAGATTGCAGTGCATCAGACAAAAAAATATGCAAATAAATACAGCTTTATTTTTTTCCTTGGGTTTTATAAAACAATTTGGTAATTACAAAATAAAATCACCACATCAATTAAGATCGATTAATTGATTAAATTATTTTATAGGTTTCTAATATTTTCTGGTGTTTAATGTTTTCTCCATAGCAAATTTGCTAAAATGTATGTGCTCATTAATAGAGCTCAAATGCACATTTTTCACATGCTGAGTTTGGTGAAAGGATGAAAGAACAGCGAATGTACATGCTTAAGAAATTGGTTTTATTCACTGCGACATTTCTCAACACTGTCTTTCTGTTCCCCTGGATCGCACGCAGACAGTGAGCCACAGCTCCGAAGAGACATGGTTTTCTGCCAGAGCCTTGTGGCCACAGTCTGCGCCTTCTCGGAGCAGCTCATGGCAGCTTTAAACCAGATGTTTGACAACAGCAAGGAAAATGAGATGGAAACATGGGAAGCCAGCAGGAGGTGGCTGGAACAGATAGCGAATGCAGGCGTTCTTTTTCATTTTCAATCTCTTCTGTCGCCAAACTTGGTAAGGAATCACGTGCCTCCCACTATGTCACCTGTAACCCACATTGTAACATATTCCCAAATAAGAAGTGGTTATTCGTCATTGCATCCGCGGTCATTCAGCCTTTAAAAGAAGATACTTTTTCATGGGTAAATCGAGCTTTAATAGGTATGTAGAAGGCATTCCTTCTTTCCTTATTTTTGTCTATTCTCAGTGGCTGCTAAAAGCCGAGAAAGCCTCCATCTGTTACTAATTCCTGCATCCCTAAGCACTGACTGAGAAAGGTCAGTTGAGGAGTGAGGATCTTCCAGCTAAGGTTCCATTTCCAACCCAGAAGAAACAGCCTGCCATGAAACCCAAGATCCTACTGAGGTTGATAATCTGGAGCTTTCTTGATTGAAAGCGCCGACAATTTGCACATCATCCCGTCTGACAATCTGTTTAAAATTGGCATGTGTTAAAGGACTTTATTTCCTTCCTTTGTATACACATTTATCCTGTTAAATCGAAGAACTTTGCCTTCATTGCTATAGACTCGTTCATGTTTGTGTACCAGTTTTCCACAGTGGGTGTCAAGAAAGCATCTCAAAATAGTTGATCAATAGCATTGGGGTAAGCTTAGAGATTTTTCCCGTATACTTTCTGTGGTTCTGATCATTGTCATGATGTTCTAAGGCAAACATGTTGACTCTATATGTAAACTTAAGGTGCTAGGTAAATAGACTTGTGATTTGAAACATGACAGGCTATGCCATCTGTGAAAATAGACAGAAAACATAGCTACCAAGTAACATGGTTGAATTTTTAAAGAAATATACATGAGTTTATACATCAAAAGAATGGTTTTCTTCAATAACATTGAGGACAGGGAGGTAATCACTGTACTGCACAGTTATAAAAGGTTCTAGAATGACAAGGTGGAGAAGTCTACCTCAGTGTACTTCAGTGAAATAGATTCTTTTGAACAGATTCCATCTCGCTGTGGGTGAGTCATTTCTTATTTGGTTGCTTATAACCAAATAAGAAAGATTTAATTAATGAAGAAAAATTGAAATAAGGTACTTGGAAAAGTAGCTTAAAAATAAATATTAATTAACTATTGTTTATCAGATAGAAATTACATAAGATAGGAAGCCCACTTCCAAATACATGGTAGACAATGTTGAATGAATGAATGAATGAATGAATGTGGCTTCATTTCTATTATATTCTTACTTTAAAACTGCCATTGTCTGATCAAGTGCTGGGACTTTAAACTTAAGAAATCCCAAAGAATGGGAGAAAATATTTGTAATTCATAGATTTGCTAAGTGACTTATATCTAGATTGTATAATGAATCCTTAAAACTAAACAATAAAAAGACAACTCAGTTAAAAAGTGGGCAAAGGATTTGAATAGATGTTTCTCCAGAGAAGATATAAAAGGGCCAAAAAGCACATGAGAAGACGATCAACATCATTGGGGAAATGCAGCTCGAAACTACCATGCGATACTGTGTCACCTCAGATGTGGATGGCTGTCATCCCAAAGACAGTGAATCCCAAGTGTGGCAAAGTGGTGGGAATGTAAAATAGTCAAGTCATTTTGGAAAACAGTTTAACAGTTCCTCAAAATGTTAAACAGAATTTCCAGATTACCCAGAAATTCTACTCCTTGGTAATGCCCAAGAGAAACGAAAGCTTACATTCACACAAAACCTTGTACACAAATGTCCCTAGCAAGATTATTCATTATAGCTAAGAAGTGGAAACAACCCAAATGTCCATGGATGGATGAGGAGACAAATAAGTTGCGGTATAGCCACGCAATGGACTATTATTCAGCAAAAAAGAGAATGAAGTACTGGCACATGCTACAACATGGATGAGTGTTGGAAACATTATGCTACATGAAATAAGCCAGTTACAAAAGATTACATATTATGTGATTCTATTATTATGTAATGTGTGAAATAGGCAAATTTTGGAGACTGAAAACAGGCTAGTGGTTGCCTGGGGCTGAGAATTGGGGGGCGGGATGTGGGGAGTGAATGCTTATGGATACTGAGTTTCTCGGGAGGTGGGGAAAAGATTCTAAAATGAGATGATGGTGATAGTACACAACTCTGAATATACTAAAAACCAGTGAGCTATACACTTTAAATGGGTGAGTTTTCAAGGATGTAAATTATATCTCAAGGAAGCTGGTTTTTTTTTTTTTTAATTGGCTTGTAAAACAATTATGTTTATTTGAAGTATTGATACAAAAAAATCGAAAGGTTGCAACAAAAATCAAAGAAATGCATAGTCTTTCTGCCTCTGAAATGAGCATAAAAGCCTCCCAGCTGTGTGAAGGGAGCTCCCTCTGGGAGCTGCAGGCACTAGCAGTCTGTCTGTCCCTGAGCTCTGAGCACAGTCCCTGGTGGTCACTTGGGTGTCACTTTAGCCCCTCCTCTGCTTCTGCCAGAGCATCACACATTGTGGTTTCCACTACAGCGATCAGACGCCACCCTGTGTGGGACATTTCTTCCTGTGTGTATTCCTCTCAGTTAGAAAACTGCCAGTTTTTCAGTCCCGTCCTTCTAATTGTAGGTTCAATATGTTTTCCTGCTGCTTCAAAGGACTTTAAAAAATAAGATTAATAAACATTTATCCAGCACTTGCTGTGCACTATACACTGTATTTAGTACCAAACCAAGGTGCAAAGGTCACGACTTTCTTAATCTTTTGCTTTCCATGCTGTCCTTCCGTAGGGCCTGGGCCTGCCTCTTATTCTTTTTCACACAGTGGAAATTCTTTACCATCTCCTGTACCCTCTACTAATACTACCCCACAAATATGCCTATAAGCTTACAGCAACTTTTCAAATGAGTGGATAGCATGTTCAAATTATTGTTTAAAAGGATCATTGACATTCTCAAGGAAACAAATGTTATCTTTAAATAATAAGCTATGTATGATGAGGTTAATTATTCATTTGTGAGGGAATTAGTAAAAGCCTCCAGATAGTGCACTAAACTACTCATTTGAAGGCCAGAATCTAGTACTAGAAAGATGATAATGCTAAGACTTGCACTGAACTTGTTACTGTGTCTGGACCTTACCTGCCTCAGCTGTAAAACAACATGCAATAAGAATAAAATGAATGATGAAAACAAATCAGATCTCATATTCAAAAGATTCTAGTTTAAGGTCCCATAAAGGCAGTTGAGATGGAAATTATTCTTGTCCCTAAGCTCTTTGATAGAAAAATCATTCCACACATGCAAATTGCTTTTATCACACTTTTAATAAATTGCAAAATGAATAAGGCCTAAGTTATCTGATTGTAGAATAGGATGACCCTTATGCACTGGGGCTTTTTAATAAAACAATATGTTTGCCTTTCAGCTGTTATATTGATAAGATTATAGAAATTTAGAGGCAAATAACATGCTTTTTATGTACAGATATCTTTGTAAATAACAAACAAAATCAATATGATTAGTATCTAGCTATAAAATAGACTGAAAAGTTGTGTAGAGCCATTTAGACAATAGAGAAAAGTATAAAGCTGTAAAAGAAACTTGTAACTTTGAGAGATTTATGAATTTCATTTTAGGCAGTAAATTCTCAGTTAAGTGTTGATCATTTGGTTTGTACTCGTATGTGAATAACACACAAGTGAAGCTAGTTTGGGTGTGGAGATGTTATATTGTGTAATGTTATATTATGTTCTATACAAAACTATCATGTCATGTAAGGTGTTTTTCTTTCTTTCTAGACAGATGAACAAGCCATGCTAGAAGATACACTGGTTGCACTCTTTGATTTAGAAAAGGTTTCTTTTTACTTTAAACCATCCGAAGAGGAACCACTAGTTGCAAGTAAGTAGTTAAATGTTTCAAAGGTGTTTTATAGAATTTCTTTGGCATCAAACAACATATGGTAATGCTTTGATAGTAATATACAAAGGGTGCCAAAAACATGTATACACATTTTAAGAAAGGAAAAAACTGTATTAAAATTGTAATACTCAATATATTCCAATAACAAAAGATGAATCCAAGTCATGTTTGACTTCTGCAGTTACAAGAGGTGCTCAAAGTGGTTACCATCAGCGTCTAGACACTTCTGATTATAGTGAACTGCTTGAGCAACGTTGACCGAAGTCCACTTATGTCACTGAGCATGCCGTTTCAATTTCTTCACACAGTGCCATGTGTCTCAAACTTATCACAAATGAATGCACTTGTTAGGCGTGTTGGAGGTTCTTTTACATACTCCTGCCTCCATTGTCATTAGACTTCCGCAAAGTTCTCGAATTTCAAATACCACTTCAAAATGGTCTTGTACTCCTCCAACGACAACCGTGCTTTTGCCGTTTTGTTTAACTGTCTTGCTAGCATTTAACTGTCTTGGTGATGCTAGCATTCATTTGATTAATGTCATCTTTTGAACAAATGTCATACTACACACTGCCACTGTAATTCAACACATAGATAACATCTCTTAAAATGTGTATACATTTTTTTGGGCACGCCTGGTATTTAATATGAAGATTTTATGGTTTTGTATAAAATAACATATTTAGGGCAACACACTTACTAATAGCCAATTTGGAAGTGACAGAAAGTATATATAATTTAAATCCACAGGTAATTCGAAACTTTTATTTTTATCTATTAGTTTGGCTTCCAAAACGTTTTTTGAGTGTGTGCTCGTCAAGATTTTCTTTGTTGTTGTTATTGTGGTAAAACATACATACCATAAAATTTACCATTTAACCAATTTTCAGTATATAATTCAGTGACATTAAGTATACCCACAGTGTTGTGCAACCATTTCCAACATCCATCTCCCAAACTTTTTCATCTTCCTAAACAGAAACTCCATACTCCTTAAATAACAAGTTTCCATTTCCCCCTCCTCCTGGCCCTGGTAACCTCTGTTCAACTTTGTCTCTATGAATTTGCCGGTGCTAGGTACCTTATATAAGTAGGGTCATAGAATATTTGTTTTTTCTGCTGCTTTTTTCATGTCAAGATTTTTTGTGTTGTTTTTTTTTGTTTTTTAAATAAGAGGACTGCCCTAATGTTTCTGACTGTGTGGATAAACTCTGTGACCTCTAAAGCTTTTTCTCAAATATATCACAATTATTTAGCAAAACTGATTACATCGAATTTGCACTCTTTATCTTTAATTGATCCCATAGAGAATGTGCTAGCAGGCAATGTAAACAAGTATTTAGAGTCCTACATTATGCTCAATTTGTAAAATGTTTAGATCAGAAACCAATCGAGAAAGACATTATAATTGTTGACCTGGAAGTAATTGATAAAAGTTATAATTTAATCCTGAAGGAGTAGATATTCTACATTTTTCTGTTAGCTTAAAAATGAAAATTGAAAATCATTTCATCTGAGTGTCAAAAATGTTAGTGTTCAAATATAATCACAATAACTATCTTGATTCATTTATTTGTCCTGTACAATATCCAAGATGGCAAAACCTTTTCCTGTCTTGTTCGTTATATCTCCAGCACCCAAAAGTGCCTGGAACAAAAAGAGGCAATTTTTTTTTCAAGGAAATGAATGAATAAATATCAATTAAATATATGTACTGCCACAGGCAAAAGGGTTTTATGGTTATAAAAATAAAAACAAATAGTGTGAAGAATGAAAGAGAATTTCAACAAACATAGTTGTATCTAATGTTACAAAGAAGTTACTTTATGAATTGAAGAATTGAAAAGTATCCCTCTGATTTAGCAGTTTACCAGCAATTTACAAATTCGGTAATTTAGAAATATACGTTCAGAGAAATCGCAATACCTAGGGTCTAATCTCTGTATCTTAGTTTCTGCAAGTTATCATCATTTATCTATCATTTCAACATGTCATACATAGGTTTAAAATGTAGCTATCAATCCAAGAGTTCCTTTAGCAGTTTGTTATTTTTCTGTCTTTTGTTTTTTCCATAAGTGTGAGATATTATGTATTATGATAGAAGATGCGAGCTTCTTCAGGGCTGGGAACGGTTCTTATTTATGTACACATTTCCAGTGTCTAGTACAATAAATAGAGACTCAATAAATATTCACTTAATCCACGATCTGATTTAAGAATGATAATCGTTCATTTATTCATTGATCAGAAATTTCTTAAATGCCTACTATGGCCAAACTCTATTGTAGGTGTTGGACATAGTAGAGAACTAAACCGACACATAGCCCTCACAGAGCTGATATTCAAGTGGGAGAGATAAATAATAAGCAAGAACAATGAGTTAATCTGATAATAAATTAAAAGATAATAATGTGAATGTATGAGGGAAACAGAGGAATGCCTGAACATGAAGGGGCAGGTGAAAGGTTGCAAATGTCTGACAAGCTAGGGAGGCAACCTGCACTAAGGAGGAGAGCAAAGACCTCAAGGGGTTCAGGGAGCAAATCATATAGATATTTGGGAGAGGGGTGTTGCATTGGAACAATAAGGGTTTCATCGGAACAATAAGAGCAAAGACTCTGAGGTGGGAGCATGTGTGGCATTCTTTCAGTATTGCAAGCAGGCCTGTGGCTGGAGTGGAGTGAGTGAGGAGAAAAGAGTAGGAGATGGGACTGAAGAAGAAGGCAGACCATTGGAATAACTTTGCCTTTCTAATTAAGCCACTGAGCAGAGCAATGGCGTGATCTGGCTTACCTGCTACAGGCTGCCTCAGCCTGCTGTGTCAAATAGACCATCTCTGCCAGGGCAGAAGCAGAGAGACTGCTGAGGGAGCTACTGCTTAGTCACCCACGTGAAAGAGGGTGGTGACCTTGACCTCGAGCGTAGCGGTGGAGATGGAAGAAGTGGTTGATTCTGTGTGTATCATATAAAGGTACAGAAAAGAGAACTTTATTCAAGTTTCACCTTCACTGATCAATGAGAGAGAACGTGAATTACGATGTTAGGAATATAGGTCATATTCAAGGGAGAATTTGTCTGGCAAAGTGGATTATTTGATAAGGATAATATTATTTGAACAAAGTATATGGTCTTCTGTGGGCATGGATAGAATAGATTTTTATTGAGCAATGTAGGCACAATTTTGCTGAACGTAGAGAAACTCTTATTGTCACAACATAACCTAATATTTTTTTCTTCTATATTTTGCCTGAGGAACTATAGGCTCACAGAAGTACTGTTTCCCATGGTTCAAATATGATATTCCGGTGAATGGTCTGTTGAGCAAGCAGGAGAGGAACCAATATCATAAGCTTGATAAAATATTTACTTATTGCATATCCATTATGAGAGATTTAACATTGGCATATTGAAAAATATACTATTAAAGATAATTAAAACCATGAAAGTAATATTTAGTATATAAATTAGGTGAACCTGTGACAGACACCTGTGATATACATTTGGCAATACATTTTTATGTATTTCCTCAAAACTTCTGCAAACAGTTCCTTAGTGAAAGGTCCGTTCCAATGCTATGGGATGAGATGGTCCAAGCAAATTAAAAACGGTAATGGTAGGAATAGAGTTGTCATTTTAAGTCAATTCGTGAAAGAAGAGAATTCCTCAGTACCCAAGTGTCATCACATCTTATTTAAGTAGTGTAAGAAAACTAGAGCTTTATCATTAATTATATATGATTTGATCTTTCTATAAGCATAGAAGCAGAGGAGTCAGATTGACTAATTAATTTGTAATGAAATGAGGCGGCTGTGTGTCTGTGAGGGAAGGGCTGAGTACGGAGGGTTGGAAGCATGAAGATGAGAACAAAGGAGACCGAAGTGAACATCTGCCTTTAAGTCAAGAAAACTTAGTTCAAATCCTGGCTCCGTTCTCATCTGCAAACATGAGAAGATCAGCTTTCCTTGACTCACAGGATTATGAGGCTTAAATAAGATAATGTATTTGAAAGTCTCTAGCAGTTAGTCAGGCTCCTGGTAATATTCAGTAAATATTTGAATCCATCCTCCTCGCTTTATTACTTTGCATTCTTTTTTTAAGAAGTTACGTTTAGCATTCCTCATTTGTCTTATTTTTATATTAGAGAATAATGAGATTCTGAAGAACTATGGCATGCCAAGTAAGTGGAATCAACTGTCTGCACTGAAGACATTTGATTTTGGGGGGAGAAATCATTGTTAAGTATGTGTAACATGCTCAGTGCTGAGCCAAGTTCTAGGAATGTCATGGTGATAAATGATACAAAGTCCCTGTTGGCGTGGCGCTTAGTGAGAGCTGCAAAGTGAATGGACAGTCTGACTCACTTCAGTACAGGGAACGTGTAAGATACTTCCCATGTCGTATTATATAATTGGTGAAGAAGGAATAAATGAGCTAAATGATTAGGTTATATCTAATTAAATTCATTTTGTGGAAAATCTCCATGGTTTTGGAGACTATAATGACAACAGATCTTCCCCTTTTCCATGGTGATACAGGTCATTTTATGGTAATTATTATGGGGATGGCTATTTTGAGCTCCACTCTCTGCATGGGCCAGGCATGTACCTGGAACTGTGGGTGCCATGGTGAACAAGACAGATGGGTCCCTGTCGTCACGGAGCTCACAGCCTTGTTGGGAGACAACAAATAAGGAATAATTACAAAGACAGGTAGGGTCGTGATCAAGCCTGTGGAGGTAATTAGCGTGCAGGAAGGATAACGGTGAGGTGGTCCTTTAAGGGTCACCAGCGAAGGGCTCTCAGCAGAAGTAGCCTTTAAGCTGAAATCTGCAGGACGAGACAGACCCAGCCCTGCAGAGGTTCAAGGAAGAGAAATTCAGGCAGAGGGAACTAACAACTAAATTTAGTTAAAGACTTATTTTCAAACTCACTGGCCCATTCCATGAGGTGGGGCCATGTTTACAGGGATGGGATATCCCCACTGAAATTTCTCTCCAGGAGGAATCTCTCAAGAGGAGAGAACCAGAGACCTTTCTCTTATGCAGTAATGTTTTTGGAACTTTTAATCATGACATAGTCCTAATCATCCAGTTTGTTTTTCATGGTTGATAAATTTCCAAAAATAAAAGGCAGCAATTTTCAACTCCACTTTATTAGGTTCTTTTCAGGTGCACCAAATACTTTGAGAGAAACGGGTTTCCATTCTTCTATGTAGTACTCTCAGGTTTAAACTTCTGTTTAAATTTAATATACTTGATAATTTTCAGTTTCTTAATTCCTGGTATAGCGTCTTTATTTGTTCTTTACTAGTCCTATAGTATAGAACTCACTGCTGCATTATTATTTTCCTTTCAATAACATTATTCATTTGGTAACATAGAGATTGGCTATGTTGGTGCCAAAGAGTAAAGGAATGGAATTTAACAAAAATGAAAATGTATGTGAAAGACATTTATGACAAGGGGAGCTAGAGATGCAAATATTTAGTGTATATAAATCTGTATTTTCGTTAGTGTCCATATATCTTTTTTCTATATTTTGAACCAGAAAAAAAAAAAGGATTTTCCCAATCATTAACATGTAGTTAATTTCCAACTCTTCAACTGGGAAATTTATTTATTCTTTTTCCCAAACTAAAATCCTTCATCTTCCTTAAAAATATGTATACACAAAAGTAAAAGCATTATTAGTATATGCATAAAAGAGACTTGTAGATGTTAATACAATGTCTCTACTGATATGCAGAATTAGATACATTTAATAAGTTTGGAATCTGTTATCATTAATAATAATTAACCTGAACTCTATTTTTATATATAGTTTTATTTCAAGAAGCAGGTTAGAAATAATAAATACTGAATCAAGAACATACATTAAATGCCTACTAAATTTGGGCCTTAGTTTTTAACTGGTTAATGTGATTATTCTAGCTTTTGAGAAAGATTTTACTTTTTTTTTTTAAGTTATTGGGAATGACAATTGTTAGTAATATTACATAGATTTCAGGTGTACAGTTCTGTATTACATCATCTATAAATCCCATTGTGTGTTCACCACCCAGAGTCAGTTCTCCGTCCATCACCATATATTTGATCCCCCTTACCCTCATCTCCCACCCCGCAAACCCTTTACCCTCTGGTAACCACTAAACTATTGTCTGTGTCTATGAGTTTTTGTTTCTCATTTGTTTGTCTTGATCTTTTGCTGTTTTTGGTTTATATACCACATATCAGTGAAATCATATGGTTCTCTGCTTTTTCTGTCTGACTTATTTCGCTTAGCATTATACTCCCAAGATCCATCCATGTTGTCACAAATAGTCCTATTTCATCTTTTCTTACTGCCAAATAGTATTCCATTGTGTATATATACCACAACTTCTTTATCCATTCATCTATCGAAGGACATTTTGATTGTGTCCATGTCTTGGCCACCATAAATAAAGTTGCAGTGAACATTGGAGCACATGTGTCTTTACGGATAAATGTTTTCAGATTTTTTGGGTAGATAATACCAGGAGAGGGATTGCTGGGTCATACGGTAATTCTATTCATAATTTTTTGAGGAACCTCCACACTGCCTTCCATAGCACATTTTTTTTTAGTTATGTGGAAATTATTTTTCTTGGATAAGTATCATAAAATGAAGAGAATTTATGATAGCACTGTGATATGCTCTTGCAGGATTTTAGCTTTTTGAATTAGTTGGCTTTCTTTGAGTAACTAAATTTGGAATATTTAAAAATAGCTAAAAGAGTTTGAACAGATAATTTTTAAAAAAATTTTTATTGGGGAATATTGGGGAACAGTGTGCTTCTCCAGGGCCCCTCAGCTCCAAGTCATTGTCCTTCAATCCAGTTGTGGAGGGCGCAGCTCAGCTCCAAGTCCAGTTGCTGTTTTCAATCTTTAGTTGCAGGGGGCGCAGCCCACCATCCCATGCGGGGATTGAACCAGCAACCTTTTTGAGAGCTTGTGCTCTAACTAACTGAGCCCCTCCAGAAGCTCAGCAGCAGCTCATTTTCCTCAATCTAGCTGTGGAGGGCGCAGCTCACTGGCCCATGTGGGAATCAAACCAGCGACCCTGTTGTTCAGAGCTCAAGCTCTAACCAACTGAGCCATCTGGCTGCCCCCTGAACAGATAATTTCTAATGACTATTGGGCATCAATGGAGGTAATCCATTTTTGTCCTGGAGCTTGGAATAGAACTTGCAAATCTCGTGAAGATTTCGGTAATGGTTGTTATGTACTCAATTTCTTGCACACTGCTTAAGAAGTGTACCCGTTGGACTCATTTTGACTAAAATATGAATGAGGCAACTGGTCCTGAGAGATTGTGATTCCAAACCACATGTAGCTAAACTTCTCATTTAGTTAAGTGAGACATCTGGTGCATCAAAGTGTAACGAAGTTTCCTTTTACAGAATTTTATATACAGTATAATGATAAATCTGTTGCTTTAGCTAATGAGAATCTGATGTAAACTCTTTCATTTAATAGCACTGTAAGTATGCCTAACCTGAACTTGACATACGTGGGTACTTTTAAGATAATTTAGTTTCTAGTAATTTTCAGGATTCTATTTAAAGATTAACAAATATACTATATAACGTGTCCTGATTTTAGGATGTAATATAACGTTAAATGTCATTTTAGATGTTCCTCTTACATATCAAGTGGAAGGAAGTCGACAAGCTCTGAAAGTTTACTTCTACATTGATAGTTATCATTTTGAACAACTGCCTCAACGGTTGAAAAATGGAGGAGGGTTCAAAATCCATCCTGTTCTTTTTGCACAAGGTAAACTGCTTCCCTTTTTATGCTTCATGTACTTACATTATTTTATCTTGCTCAACTTTTAAAAATTAATTGTAATCATTGTGTTATTTTTTTCATTAATTCAAAAATTCCTGCATAGTACCTAGGTAATATATCTACTTCTGGGAATGTTTATTAAGGAAAGAATCACGTATGGTTTAAATATTTATCAAATGGTATTGCAGCATTATTTATAATGGAGAAACAAGACATGAGTGACTGAAATAAAGATAAGTTTATTTTGCTTAAATAAATGATGGCAAAGCCATTAAAATTGTATAGTTAAAAATATTTATGAGATAGAAAAGGTTGATAATATACACTGAAAACAAATTTATATGATAGCCTCAATTATGTCATACATGTATGTATAGACTTACATGTACGTAAAATGTTTTCTATATCATTGGGTGATTCATGACGATTCTTTCATTCTTTGAGTTTTTCTGCATTATGTCATTTTTGTCAATAAAATGTATTACTTTTATAAATATAAAACAACCTTTGGCATTGAGCCTTTATTGTCAATTATAATAGAATAAATTAAGATTAAGAAGATTCTTACAGTGAATTGGCTTCTAAGGGAATGTCCTGGATCTTTTTTCATTTCGGAGGTCACAAATGTTGTTCAACAAGATCAGAAATCCAGATTATTGTTTAGTTTCCTCTAGTCTTTGATTGTTTCTTCTTTTTTTTAAATTCAGGCTGCAATCGCAAGAGTATATCAATTTTTCTGATTGGTACCATAGTGCATTTTATTTTTTCCTTCTTTTGAGTCTCGAAGACTTGCATTGGTTTTGTTGTGGAATTTTTATTTTCCAATAAAAAATGGGAAGTGTAGAGGAATAAAATCAACCTCTGTAACTGAAGAACAGACAGGGATATGAAATCTAAATTCACTACCAAGTGAAAATTCTGCTTGTACCATATGCATAGTATTTTAATTCTAAAACATGGATTACCTCTCCTTCTGTTGCCATCATTTAAAATCAATGACTCCCTCAAACAGATTCTTGGCAAAAGTACATTTAAGCAGAGGGAAATTTCAGTGAAGAGATCTTAAGAGTTATTAGAAGGTACTTTCATTTTTCTTTGGAGGACTATAGTAGGATCCATAAAGGTAATAAAAGATCCTGTAATAAAAAGGAATAAAAAAGAAGAAACCGAGTTAAAATAGACTTCGGCACTAAGTTTGGAGAACAATTTAGCCTAAACTATGTTAAAAGCCATTACAGAGAGGTAGTTTTAGAAGGTAGGGAAGGATACTTGTCTGGAATGTTGACTTTCGTAGGGTTTAACCAGAGCTCACAGTTTTTAATGCCTCTTTACTTCTTTTCCTTTATGTCTCTCTCATTAAAAATTCTGTCTTTGAAATCATTACTGAGATGACAGATGGCATTAAGCATCTTTTCTAAAAAAATTATTACATTTGTGACACATCAGCCATAAATAGCTGAATATTCGTACCCAACAGCAAATGTGCATAGGAAAACGATTCCTTTGCCAGCAAGCTCTATTTTATAATTGTGGCTACAATGAATTTAAAAAGAACCCCTAAATATATGTTATTTCTGTAAGTACAATATCGCTATAAAAAATGTACTTTAAAAAGAAACTACAGCAAACATTAGGTATTATTAGTATTCACATAGCAGTAAAATAGAAAAACGAATCGAAGAAGCAACAGTGGAAATGCTACTCTCCAGTTGAGGTCATAGATAGGTAAAGAAGACAGGAAAGCAGTTTGTCTCATTAAAAATCTGTCACTGATAAGGTTGTTTATTTAAAGTGCCTGCAGAAGTTCCTCAGCGTTCATAAAACTCCCAAGAGGAGCCATTAGGAACTCAGTGTTCATCAGATTGAAGGAAGTACAGAAAATGCAGCCCTAGCTTGAGTCGTTGGAAGTGGTGGTAAATGGAAGGGATTCCACCTGGAGTCTATACTGGGCTGAAAATGTATTTGGAGGGTTTTAGTTTTATGTGCCCATGTGTACATGGGTCTTTGCTAGCAAAGAGAAAAATTAGATGAATTTGAAAATCTCCTGGGACATTCTTAGTCTGCCCTCCAAAAGTTTTCTGTGGTACCCTGTAGTTAGAACACAAAGCCAATGTACTCTCTTCTTCTCAGTGTTCTTGCCTGATCAACCCTTGGGCAGAGGAGGGCATGCTCATTGATCGGGCACCCTGCAGAGATGGGACCACCCATTAGAACAGGAATTCCATGGTTGGAAACAAGAAGGGGACACTTTAGGGGACATGCATTGCTAAGGGCCATTGCTGGGGGAGAACAGGAATCTAGGCCGACAAAACACATGATTTAGATTTCCAGGGTAAGGATCATAGAAACATCCAGTCAGTGAAGTCAGCATAACGAGAATACTAGAAGGTGAAGCTTATGCTAAGAAGTCTTCTCTAAGTACTTCCTACAGGTCAAGAGATTCATCCTGTCGGCATCCTCGAGCCCTGGGTGAGATAAAGCAAGTAACTAAACTGGGTGAAAATGGGAATTTAAGGAGGGTGATATTCAGGGTCATTCCCCAGTGGCTGGTTTTCATGCTCTCTCTCAGTGGTTCTCAGTACTGGCTACACATTCATCATCTTGGGAAGGTTTTAGAAAATACCCATGCTTGGTCTCACACCAAGTCAATTCTGTCAGAATCTCTGGGAGGTGGGGTCCAAATGCCAATATATTTTAGAAGCTTTCTAGGCTATTCTCATGGCCACTGGGAGTGTGGCATGGGTTACTGTGGATTATGAAACACTGTGCAATTATGCAGTTAATAATTGCTTAATTCGATTAATCCATTTCACAAATGTTCAACATTTCTAGATTCTGGAGAGCTGAGGCGCGCTGGGCCTTTTCGCTTCTGCCTTATTAGGTCATTAGGATGCTGGCTGCCCCTAGAGGGGATGTGATTTGGATGGGACAGTTTTCCTCAGCAAAGGCTGAAGATGCTCTACAGAGCTGAGAGCTGAGGGACATCTGACAATCATAGCATCTGGGTAACAGGCCCCTCATTTCTGAAAGGGGATCTGAGTGGGTGACTCTCAGAGCATCAGCCATGGTCCACGTCTGACACTTTCAGATGCATTTCTGTAAGGACTGGGAGTGACTTCTTCATGACTCTGATGGGCCTCCCTTCCTGGGGGATGATTTAGAAAAAATACGCTAATGAGACAACTCATAGCCCTTGTTATTACAGCTGGTCTTGGGCGGCAATAGATTCTCATTTACCCCCCTTCTGCTGTCCATTGTAGATGAGCCTTACGCTCAGTCTGAACCTCTGCTGGTCTCCACGGCATACCTAAGACCTTCATCCCCAGGGTCCTAATGCCCTGGTTATGATGCCTTTCTCAGGCCAGGGTTGATGCAGTTGTCCATTCACCATCAAACGTGGCCAAGGGGATACCAAGAGGGACCTGAATGGATTACTTGGGTGCCAAACATTTCTTCCTGCCCTCATTATGTAACAGTAGCCTTGCCAAGGTCGTGATTGCTCTTCTTGGCTGCTGGTACCTTGGCACAAGGAGCCTCAAGTGCCCAGGTGGCCACCGTAGCTTAGTTCAGTTGGACTCCTGCTTTGTCTCCTTTGAGGATCAGGACCTATAAATCCATGGAGCTAGAGTTCAGGGATGGGGTGCATACATTCCCCAAATGAGACACTGGAAGTCTTTAGTTTCCCAGGGCTGCAACAACAGGCCACAAACTGGGTGGCTTAAAACAACAGGAATTTATTCTATCAGCGTCCTGGAGACTCGAGGTCTGAAATTAAGATGTCCACAGGAACGTATGAAATGATGGAAGTACCAAATATGACCACAAATTATGAAATTATGAGAATTACAGAAACTAGATAAGAACATGTTAAAGAGAAGTCTAACTTTGAAGTTGGGACATTACTATATATTTAACCTACTTTTCTGAAAATAGAAATTTAATTTGGTAAAACGTCATTCCCTTTTCTTTTTTTTACAACAACAAATAACTAAGCTGTTGACCTAAAATAAAGGATGTGGTTCTCCTTCCTCTTCTTTGCCATATAAAATTTACTTTTTAAATATAGAAGTCATCTTTTTTTTTTGTTTATTTCCCCACGACTCCATGCAGGTGCCATGAAAATTTGCTGAGACTCTTGACAAAATTGTTAGACTCTTTTTTAAAAATGTACATAATTGTGAATTTTAACTATTTTTAATTTGAAAATATTGTCAAGAGACATAATGAAAATCTCAATTTGTTTTTATATTGTAACAAACTTTTAGAGCAGGACTGGACATTCTAGATAAGTTGAGCCATCGAGACATAAAAATTAGATCCCAGGTGTTTCCTTGTATCCCCCATCCCTCACCCTGCCTCTTTTCTTGCTCCTTCCTTGTGTTCTCCTCCAGTCTTTCTGGTCTTAAGTCACGAAGTGAAGTGTTCTCGAATGGAACCTTCTCAGTTCCCAAAACTTCCTGTTTGACTAAACACTCTCATGTATCTCCGGGAAATTAGATAATGCCGGTAGGGTACTGGGCCTGTTGCCGAGTACCTAAAACACTTGCAATAAATGATAAGAGTAGTCATGGGCTTTCTTAATCCTATTATTTAACTTAATTCTTTTCCAAGAACCATAATTAGTAGGTATGCATATTTTTCATTTCCCAAATCAAGAAACTGAGGAGCTCAGATACTAATTAATATGGCCAAGGTCACACAGCTGTGGAGGACCATCGGAGTTGTGGTTTTACTGAAATGCGAGGGCTTTCATTATTAGCTTTACAACTAGTAAGAGGAATCCACACTAAAGTATGACCACTGATAGATTGACTCCTCCTGGAATATTTGCTTTTCACAAGTAAACATCCTGTCAATGGAATATGGCATGTATTTGAGAATTGTTTTATCAGGAAGATTTTCCTTTATTTTGTGTGTATTCAGGAACAGAAGCTTGCTGAACCAGTGCAAATATTCCAATTAATGCAGAAGTAAGGAATAAAAAGTAACAATCCTTAAAACAAGCCAATAAATTTAATGTCCTGTACAACAAATTGGAGAATTTGTTGTTTCTCCAATGTTCTAGAAATCTAACCGGTTTAGAATACATAGCACAGCTAAAATTAGCAGTGACTTTCCTATTTTTGCACCGAAAAATGGTGGTGAGTGTCTGTCAATATGAGGAAACATTATCATTTTGTTTAGAAACTATTGCATTTAGCAGTATTGAAAGAAGATTAATTTTTTTATCTATTTTGAAATAATCTGCTGAAAAATTGAGGCTCTTTAGTGGTAATAATTATACGGGGAAATAATTTACATTGGACAAATTGATTACAAATTGGACCTATTGTCATTCCTGTTGCTAGAAAACTTTCCATAGGAATTCTTGTACTTCCAGGCACTTTCATGTGCTTCATTTCCTCTCCAAAAGGTTAAAAATATTACCAGTGCAGAAAGTTTAAAGGGAAAAGAAACACTTAACCGAAAATGTTAACTAAGAAGGAATCTATATTAATCAAAAAATATTTAAAATCAGTGGGACTCTGTGCGTGTGTGTATTATATATATGTTTATTTATTTTAACTAAATTAACTGACCATTGGGGCAGAGGTAGTATTCTAAGATTTCACTTTATCTATACTTCTTACTTATTGCACTAATATTTCATAATTTAATTGCGGCTACAAGACAATGTGAATATACATAGAGAATGACAATTTCATTTTTTTACTCTTATGTATGTTAATACTGTTCTGCTTCTCATACATATGTATGTATATATGTGTTTATATGTAAAAACACACACACATACACACACGCACACACCCCCCTTTGTGTGTTTATATATTAATAATATATATGAAATTTGAGTTTAGCTTCACAAAGAACATATATAAAACATTCTAAAAATAGAAGGCAGTTTAAATTAGAAATTGCCTGTGCCTACTTAACAGAGATAATCATGAAATCTTTGACATTTATTTTGAGAGCAAACGAATGATATTGATTTTTGATCTGGTTAGTGATAGTTTCTTACATATGTGTCATATTTGATGTATTTAATACATTTGCTGATAATCAATAAGATTACACCAAACATGTCAAAACTGAGTTATAAAATCATGTGAAAAGTACATTTACTCTTTTAAACAGCACTGGAGAGCATGGAAGGATATTATTATCGAGACAATGTTTCAGTGGAAGAATTCCAAGCCCAAATAAATGCAGCCTCATTGGAAAAGGTCAAGCAGTACAACCAGAAGCTCAGGTACCTAATTGTTCTTTTATTTAAAAAAAAAAAAAAGTTTCCATATTTTGACAAGAGCAGATAGAGTTTTTGACATCCATTATAGTAGATGAGTAATTAAATTGCTTTGGATATAAAGTCCTCTATTTAGGGTTTAATATTTCAACTATTCTAATGGGTATACTTTTTTCCCAAATAAAATAGGAAAAAATATTTGAACACTTTTATGTAATTGTTTTAATTTCTGATGAAGGTTAGGGATTAAATATTTCGTAGACCATTTCCAGGAAAAAAGCATTGATGTTTTATAGTGGTGTCCTCTAGGAGGGCCAGGTGATTAAAGGTAAAATAGTTTTCTTTATGGACCATTAAACAGCTGGCACCTTCACGCAAATAGAATATGTTTAACATGGAAGATATGATAAAACATGGACTTGGTCATTTTCAGGCAGGGTTGTTTCACATGTGGTTAAGTCACTGCAGACCTGTGTTGCATTCAAAGAAAAGGTACCCCTCCCACCTCCGCCCGACCCCCTTCCCTCACTGAGAGCTCCAGCAAAGTCCTTAAGAGGCACTTGTTAGCCAGAACCAAGCATGTGCCCATTCTGGGGTGAGCTCAACACCACAGAAGACCAATGGACTGTCACAAAAGTACAGGGTAAGGATGCTGGATAAGTGGAAACAGTGGCTTCCCCTCCAGTTATAGAGATTTCTCCAGAACATCAAAGGATAAGTGGAAATAATTGGCTACTTAAAAGAAAAGATAATGATAGCCATAATGCCTGTCAGTTTTTAAGAACATGTTAAGAGTCAGTAACAATGCTAGGTGGGTTAGGCGGGTTAGGTAATAAGACAGTTTGTTCCATATCATTTCTGTTTTAAGCGACAACTTACACAAGTTTTTGTACTATCTAAGGCCATCCAGTGAATAAAGTGAACATTATACACGGAAAACAAACTCTGTTTTTAAGGTTTGGCATCAGCTATTATCAAGTGCCCCCCAGTTACTCTGATTCTGTACCATCAGTTATTCATTCATTCGATGTTTATGAAGTTTTCATTCTTATGAGAATGGGAAAGACAGAAAATGAACAAATAAATCCATAAATGAAGTGTTGCACATAGTGAAAAGGTTGGTGCAAAAGTCATTACGGTTTAAAAGGTTAAAAATAATTGCAAAAATCCGCAATGACCAACCTAATACAATGGAGAAAATGTAATTCTAGGAAGTTGGTCATCTAGAGTGGGTAGTTAGAGATGAGAAGAACGGGATTCAGAACGGAAGCCTGAATCACAAGGAGACAGCCTTGCCGGAATCTGGGGGAAGCTCTTCCTGCAAACAATGAATAATTGATGCAGACTTATCGTGGGGGCAAGCTTATTAATTTTGAGGATGGCAAAGAAGGCCCAGGTGATTCTACTGCTTTGAGAAGGATGATGCGTGTTTAGAGGTATGTGTAGCGGCCTGGTTATGATAATGGCTGCAGGTCACTGTAGAAGGATTAGATTTTTTTTAATAAGGGCAATGCCGAAGCCATTGGAAAGATTTTACTTACTTCCTGCTGTCCACTTGTATTGCATGCCTCTACTGCAAATAATATTCAAAATGGTTCAAGTTTTTACGAGGCAGTACTGAAGCGAGCAGAGTTCAGCTTTCTGGTCTGACCATTCGTCCTCCAGCCTCCATGGGAATAGGGACCTGGAAGTGTACCTGGAGCATCCTTGCCACGTGCATCTGAGCCCTGACACCCTGGTTTCCTTCTTAACCTCAGTGAACAAGGTGAAGCCAGCAGAAAGGTTTAACAGCTATGCCTAACATATACTGTCCTGTGCCAAGTCAGATAAAGTTCTTGATTGATTTCTTTCTGATTTGTAAGAAATAAGAGCATGTAGAGTTTTCCGTCAGAAATTCTAATCAAGGCATTCAAGAAGAAGGGCATTTTTATTTCCCATTGTCACCATCCTTGTGCTCTCTTACTCTCTGTTTTCTACCTCAGACTTTCTTTTTTATTCCCTCTGGCCATGAGCCATCATTCCCATTAGCCTCATTTTTTTCCTGCCCTACGTACAATGTAATTTGTCTTTACCAAACCCTTCTATTTTAATGCACCTGGTTATTGGCAAAAAGCACCACTGCATGGTAACCAGTGAGATAAAATATAATTGTAACTTTGAACAGTATTCCTTGTATTAAAGCACTCCTTTCAATTTGAGGGGTCTAGATTATTATTGCTTTAAATATATTTTCAGTATTAGTTCACAGCAAAATAAAACAGAAAAATTAAAAGGAAACAAGTTGTGTATTAGTTGTATATTACTGATTTTTATTTTTGTGAAGTGACAGCTTCATACTGGAATTTTTTAGGGCTTATGATTTGGGGTATCTAAATGTAAATTCATCATCTTTACAGAAAGTAGACAGGAAAATGATTCAAAGCATATATTCTCTTAAGATGTGCCTTTGTGGATAGGGAATGGCACATTTTCTTTAAAGGAACGTTTTTAAAAAGCTAAAATATATTTTATATCATAAGTGAAAAGAATATATTTTATTTATGTTAACAAGAAATGCTACACAAATACCAATCTCAGAGCCATATGTTTTGAACAGTTTTTTCTTTTTTTTTCCAACTGAGAAACGTCTGGCCCAAAGTACGTATGTGTTTTGGCTATTCCCATGGGAGCACCTACATGAAATGTGTCATTTCTCTCTACTCTGAGGGAGAAAAATAAATGTCAGTAGATGTGTTCTCCTGGCATGAGATAGTCATGAAGGATGGCATGGACTTACTGCCATTTTGTGTCTCTAAGTACCACTCTTGGACAGCATGAGAGCATGAGCATCAGGGGGACCTCACGCTTCACACTTCATCTCAGTACAGTAGTACCTCGGTTTTCGAACGTCTCCGTTGACGAACATTTCGGTTTACGAACGCTGTCAACCCCGAAGTGAATGCTTCGGTTTTCGAACACACCTCGGAAGTCGAACGTGTCACACGGCTTCCGCTGAGTGCCAGATCCTGAGGCCTAGCTGTCGGCTGTTTTCGACCATTTCAGAACTCGAATGATCTTCCGGAACGGATTACATTAGAAACTCGAGGTATCACTGTACTAGGTACATGTCCCCCTGCCAGGCTCTTCCTTCAGGGCCTTCATTCAACTCATAAAACACTGTCTCTCATTCCTTGTTTGGGTAACAAACAGTATATGATGAGGACTTGTGGCAACAACCTTAAGTCAACAATCATACAGACTTAATAAAATCTGAGAGTGAGCATTAATTAGAATATAAATAATTTCTTTATCCTTCAATTGTTTTTCTTTAAAAGCTGCAGCTTTAGAGTTACTAAATAATGTGATTTCTTTTTAAATTAACTGGAAACATGTCTGATGCATATTTATCTCCTCTATAGCAGTTTTATATTTATTTATGTTCTATTCTGTCTTTCAGCTGAATTCCATTTCTTTGTACCTTAAGATGCATCCATATTTCTGTTTCTCCAAGACAAGCTGTAAAGTCAATGTGTATATTCAATTTCTTTCTGTTTTCTGATTTGAAACACAGAGGTTTCGGGGTGGTAAATTTTATTTTATGTCAGACGTGATTCTTTAGTAACGAGAGAAAAGTCTATACAGAATATGCATTTGTTTATAACGTTTGAAACTTTGCTAGATTTTTTTTCTATATACGAAATATATAAAGGCTCTAACATTTTCAAGATATAAGTTATGCTTAAGTGACAAATTCTCACACAGTGTAAAACTAAGAGACTGCTGGATACTTAGATTTGAATGCCCACCAAGTACCAGGAACAGCGCGCCACGTGGGGGAGGAGTCACAGTAGACAAGATAGCTGCCTTTCAAGGAAATGCTGCCTATGGGTTATGAGAAACATTAATTTTCTTACTAAAAATTTGTACCACTATGTAAAAAAAATGATGTAGGAAAGTGTAAGGTGCTATGTGTATGTATAAGAAGGGAATTGATCTTAATTGGGGGTGGGATGAGAAGATGGTTGAAGGTTTCAGGAGTGAATTATTTGAGGAAGTGACCTTTATACAGAGATCTGAAAGAGGAGTTGGGATGAGAGATAATGGTGTTGGGTATGGCGGGTGGGGAGTGGTATTTTCTAGCCCGGAGAAGACCATGTGTGAAAATCGTAATAGAGGAAGGGGAAATTGTAAGTTTTATGGAGTCTGGAATTCAAGAGGAAGAGGGGCATGAAACAGATGTGTGAACAGAATCAATATGCCCTCCTGTACCTCTTTTACTATCAGTTTTCCCTCAACTTCTTTTAACCCAACTTCTTTTAAGCCTCATCCAGCTTTAGCTCCACTTCCATTTCCAAGAGTATAATTACTTAAGATCCATCTCAAATTTATCTTTCTGCAGGAAGCCTTCAGTTACATCCTCAGCTGGAATTAACCACTTTCCTCTTTAAAACATAATACCTCTTGTATTGTGTTTGCTTTATTTTGAGTTGTGAGTTATTTATCTGCCTTGCTCAATACATAGGAGGACAACTGGTCCTGGTTTTCCACTGTAGTTGGTATGTAGTAAGGACCATAAAAATAGTTGCATTGAATTGGAAATCAGATAAATTGCAGTGCAATGGTCTATGTTTTTATGCAATTATCATTTTATTGGATTTATTCTAGTATTCAGTCTACTTGTTAGATCCGGAAAAATCTAGATCATTTGAAGGGCATAGATGTTGATTCTGTTGGAGACCTCTCTCAAGAGAATTCAATAGCCTGGCCAAGTCTCAAATTTCACGAGACAAGAACAGATAAACTTGAAATTATAATGACACTTTTGAGAGCAACATAGCTCTTCTTTATTTGAAAAATACTATAATTCTATTAAACATTACTACCACTGCTTTCTGAGAATGTGATACACCTGCATGTATGTTTATGCATGTAATCTTGTTTAATTTATCTGGACTGTACATATTGTTATCTGCATTCAGACTAATTCATTTGCCCTTGAGGAGCTGTAATTATATCTAATATTTATTTTGCTTTTACATTAAAGGAATTTTTTAATACTATTTTAGATAAGAGCAGCAGTGAGATCTGAATTACTTAACTGTGTGTTTTTCACATTTTATGGCAAATCCTTCATTGTGATAATATTTATCAAGGATGATTAGATATCCTGGCTGACAAGCAGAAGCAGATAAAATCATCTTCAAAAAGAAACCTTTGACAAGAATAACCTCTATCTCTAAGCGAAGAAAAGCTGTTGTTTTCACCAAAGCAAAGGGAAGATCAGAATACTCTGTGCTAGAATTTCTTTTGGAATAAACGAGAACTGAAAGTGTTAAAGAGAAAATGAGCATAACCTGAAGATTCAGTCAGGGAAATATACTCTAGGAGGAAAAATTGTCAGTGCTTATGGAAGCAGGATTGATTTTTATTTTTAACTCTGCTGACTTTTCTAGCCCATCACCAGGACAATCAGTCTTTAAAAAATATATATTCATGGAATCCTAGTCCAGTTCGTTCAATGAATATTTTTCTGATTGCTTTTGGTCAGTTCCTTTTTGCTGACATTTCAAACTTCCTTTGTTTGGTTGATGTACCATGGAAGGTGAACGAAATGATTATAAATTTTCCTTTCAGAGCTTTGCTCCTACACCAGTCAGGAAATTTAGCTTAGGCCCCGAGCTTTTGATTCAAAAAAGACATAACTGTGACTTAGAAGAAATTAATATGGATTTACTAAAAAGTGTTGATTTGTGTGAAGAATGGAACATTGTGTTTCTAAAATTAGCTGTCTAGTTACCTGAAACATGCACAACTTCAACATTTTGTATAGATTCAAGTTTGTGAAATTCTGTCAGTCATTCAGGGAGAACATCAAGTACATCTTTGCTTGGCTTTTGGTAATTTTATCCAGAATGAGTCTCATTTCACTTGCTTTGGCCAATTCTTACCCATCTTTCCTGGCACACCTCAAAATCCATCCCCTCATGCGGGCTTCCCACCTCCCCTAAGTTAGTGTTTTTCTTTATATTTCTTTATATGCCTCTAGTATAGCACTTATCCCATCATGCTTTATACTCTTTTTATGTCTCTGTTTCTCCTTCTTGCCTTTTTCTTTTGTGTCACCCATTGCTGATAAGGTATCTGCTAACAGATGGTTAATGAATGTTTGTATATATATAAATACCCCAAAGTTGAGACAACCAAACCAGGATGCAGTGTAAATGGTGGTGGGTTCCTGATGGACACGATGACTTTAACAGAATACCATTCATATAGAATAGTGTGGTCTCTAGTGTCCATGCTGAACAGGTCTTCCTAGCTACCCCCATTCTGTTTGGGAAATATTCTTTATAGCTCAACAATATTTATTGTGTACTTATATGCAAGTGGAGGAATGTGTACAGTGCTGGGCATTCACAGATGAATCAGACAATCCATCCCTAAGAATCTTAAAGGAGAGGGAGAGTAAATGCAGTAAACAGGTTATTTTGAAACACAACTAACCACCATGGTAGAGGTAACTGTATGCCCAGGGGGCACAAAAGAGGAGCATTTAGGGAAACCTGAGGAGTTCGGGATGCGGCAGTGTTGACAGAGGACTACTAGTGGGCCAGGTGAAAGAGGGGAGAGCAGCTCTTTCAGTGGGAGGGATAATATGAGCAAAAGCATGGCAAGACCATGATGCATGAGGAGGGGCAGAAAGGAAGCGGGAGGCGTGGGCAGGAGCAGGGTTAGGGTTAGGGTTAGGGTTAGAAGCTGAGGAACTTAGGTTTAAGCCTGTAAGTGAGGGGACCAGCTTGTGAGTTTTCAGTGGTGCAGGGGGAGGGGCCGTGAATTTTAAACTGAGCATCCTGGTAATACCACTGAGGACAATTTAGGGGTGAGATCAAGACTAGTCAGAGAGGCTAGTTAGGAAGCTATGCAGGCAAATGATACTAGCAACCCTAACAGATAGAAATAGAGATGGAGAGCAAGGTATAGATTTTAGAAATTTGGGGGAGGTAGGAAAAAAAATATTCTCGATTGAAGACAGCGTGTTGAGAGGGAGACAGACTCATTGGATTGGGTGTCTGGGTCATTAATATAGTGACATAACAAGGGAAGAAGCTTCTTCAGGATTGCAACTGGCAAGATACTGAACTGAATTGGATTTGAGATAGGGGATTGACATCCAAGTGACTCTGTCCAGTAGACTGGAGTCACTAACATGGAGGTAATAGTTAAAACCAAAATAATGCCTGAGATGTCCCAGGGGGTAGCACCTCACATGCAGAGCGGTTCTGTGCATGGTTCAAAGGCAGGTAACTGGCAGCACGAGCCAAGATTCCAAGCTAGAGATGTTCTGCTTCAAAGCATATGCTTTTAGTACAACGTTCCGTTGCTTCTCCAAAGTAGCAAATAATCCGAGGATTAACGTGTGTGCTTGGGGAAATGATTGAATGCTGTTGGAATAAATTACAATAAAAGAGTTAAGTGCACTTAAATAGAAATCCTCTTTGAAAAAATGAGAATTTCCAAGTGTTTTAAAGGACACCTGTTTTGTTTTCGCTGAAAAGAATTGGTTCCATAGTGGTAGAGCTCCAAAAGATGAAGAAATCCCTTGTTAGTCTTAAGGGACAAGCATTTTTAGGAGATCTTTGTGACGTGCATTGCGTTTCTTATGAGCCAAGTGAGGGAAACAAAAAAAAAAGAGAGAGAGAAATATTCTTAATTAGACCAAGTGATGTGTATGATATGGGAAAACACTTTTTAGTTGGTTTGAGGTAAATATGGAATTTCTGCAGTGATATGAATGAGAAGAAATGGAAGGTTAATGACCTGGAATTGCCTGCTGTACTAATATACCGGAAGGTGGGGGGTCGGCAAAGTGTGAATTCCAGTCCCCACTCTCCATGGACTAGCTCTGTGACTCCGGGCAAGTTCTTAGTATTTCAGCCTTGGTTTCCTTATTCATCCATTGGAGCTAGTGATGCTTTATAGGCTGTTGTGAGTATTAGCTGAGAGGAAATTCATGTATTCCTCAATATTTGCCTGAAGGTGGGTTTCCTGGGTTTCCTGCAATGTAGCTCACTCAGAGAATAAAATTAGTTTCAAAGGCTTCTCCAAGGCTTTAGGTGTTGGGGCAGCTGATCTCCCTGTCCTGTGGGATAGACGTAGAGGGCACTTGCATAAAACAGCTATGCAAAATGGAGCTCGAAGTACCCTATCTGTGCACAGAGATACTCCTGAAAATAACCCAGGTATGGCATTTGATTTCACACCAGAAGACTATGAGCTAGAGGTGATTGTGGAAAATTATCCAGAAGGATATACAGCCTTAGCTAGCTGTGCTTCCAATCCTGGATTTAGCCTTAAGGCAGAAAAGAGGGTTGCCTGACTCTGCTATGAACAACGTCGCAGAATGTTTCCAAGTACCTCCAATGAGAGTACTGGAAGCGGGAACTTTTTATACCATGTGTAATTAAGAGCTAAAAGGAAATTGTCACATTCAGCTCTGCTCCACTGCACTTGAATGTGACTAGATTCCTCAAGCAATTAGTAAAGAATTTCCATTAAACTCATTTTTGTTATTCTACAATCAAAATAAAGGTTAGGAGTGAAATTGTGATTCCCCATATTCAATGTCTTTACATATACTTTGAACAAACGCTGCATGTACCAATATTTAAAGTTTTCAGTGTGAGAAATGAGCTAATTTTTTGCTTGGTAACTAATCTGGGTTAGAATGGCAGCATAGCTTATAGGGAAAAATGTATCTCTAAACTCTTCCTTTGTTGTTTTTAACAACCCTCGCAGTAGAAGAAAACCGGTCTCACAGAAATATGGCGACAGGAGGGAAGAAGCTTTAAAAGCAATTTCTTAACAAAACTCCAGTGAAATTGGATTGTCATCTGTCAATTATGGATAAATATTACCAATTTTATTTCTCTAATTAACTATGGTGTTTCCGCGAAAATAAGACCTAGCCGGACAATCAGCTCTAATGCATCTTTTGGAGCAAAAATTAATATAAGACCTGGTTTTACTTTACTATAATGTAAGACTGAGACTTTATGAAATGATATGATATGATATGATGATATATGATATGATATGACATAATACCTGATAATATAATATAATATAATATAATATAATATAATATAATAATATAATATACCTGGTCATATTAATGTTTGCTCCAAAAGATGCATTAGAGCCAATTGTCCGGCTAGCTCTTGTTTTCGGGGAAACACGGTATGTTAAACTATCAGTTTTAAAAATTCTGGTTAACAATTAAAATGACTATAGAGATGACAAGTTTTAAATAAGAATGGATGCTTATGCTTCTGTTCAGTTTTTATACACTTTGGGTTTAGGGTTGACAAACTAACCTTCCAATATCACTTATTGCCGTGTGGCCCTGCTGTGATGACTCTCCTGCAACTCACACCACCTAGGACTGACTCGTGCTGCTCTACACCCCATTCTATAGGACAAGTGCTTTTGAGTGTTTGCCTGGTGACACACTATGAATTGTTATGCAGTTTCGCTGTTCTTGCTAGCAATTTCTTAAGTCTGCGAACCACAGTTTGAATGGCACGAGCCAGAGGACATAGGCAGGATTTAAAATAAGCAGTTGTTGTTGAGTATTTTTTTTTATGTCGCTTTGGCCCTTCATCTGTGTATGTGTGTTCCCAAAACGGGGTTGGAAATTGTCAAGTGAGCTGAGAGCAGAGCCCAAAGGAAAGAGAACAAGCTTGTGTTGTGCGTGTCTGGGGAAAGTAATGTTATTGGAGTAACGTGGAGGACAGGGCCGCACTGTGTAGAAAAGCAGGTGTAGGAAGAGCCAGCATTAGGAGTTTCTGTTTTTCCACAAAGAGAGGCTGCTGGAGTCAGGTTCTTCAGACACTCAGCTGGGAACGAAGGACATGTTCACACCTGAGGTGTACACACTCCTTGAGGAGGAACTTTGTCTCTGGAGCTTTGTCTCTGGCCGTTGCTGTGTTCCTGGAACAGGGAACCGTGCTTTATGCCTCAGCAGATGCTCTAACAATACTTGTTGACGTAATGGAATAAAAGTGTGAAGAGCATGTCTTTATGTCCAGAAAACAATATTATACGATGAGTATTTTTTTTATTGCTCTCAACTGTTTTTGAATATCCCATGGATTTCAGAAACGTTAGACAGATTTACAGTGGTTTGTCAACAATAAGAACAAGGGAACATTTTTTTAAGTCTCATATCATTGACCTCTTCACTTCCATCTAATGCAACATAACAGAATCCATGGCAAAAAAAGGCATAGGGCGCTCTCTCCCTCTCTCTCTATCTCCCCCCTCCCTCCTTCCCCCTCTCCCTCCTTCCCTCCTTCCCTCCCTCTCTCTCTGGCTCCCTCTGCCCCTCCTTCCATCTCCCACTCTCCCTCCTTCTAGCCCCTTATCTCTGTCCCCTGTCTATCTCCTCCTTCTTTTCTTGTTTACCTTCTCTTTCTTCCTTCCTTCCTTCCATTCATTCATTCATTCATTCATTCATTCATTCATTCATTCATCTACTGTTTATATCTGCTGAGTTATCTCCCAACTGCCATTTCTCATGCCTCCCCCTCTTTCCAGGTAATTAAGTAGCTTCGCCCACACCTAAGTTCCATGGTCTCAATGGACTATTCCTCTTCTCACTCTGAAGGTTCTCCTTATGCCTTAAAGACCCTTCACTGCTTTCGCCTAATGCCTACTTGTCCTAATGTGCTCACGAATGTGCCTTAGCACTCTGCTAAGCCTTGTGACATCACCCATCCCACTGACTGTACTGAGCTGTTTATTGTCCTCTCTCAAGCACAGCTTTTTCGCAGGTAACTATTGTCTTATTTCACTCTTCTATCCTCAGTGCCTGCCACTGTGCCTGCCTTATTTGTTCACTGAACAAATAAACGAATCCACAAATCTGGGGTTTAAACATGGACAGATCGGGGTTCCTGAGAGGAATAAAGATAACCCAGGAGAGTGTTCAGAGTGAGAACAGTGACGTGAAGCAGGAAACAGAGGGAGGGAAGAAGGCTGGGGGGAGGGGAAGGGAAGCGGAAGGGGTTGTACTCCGAAGCAGGGTACAATGGTGGTTACCAGGGGCTGGACGTTGGGGGAAAGAGAATGATGCTGGTCAGAGGGCACAGCTTTGCTGTTGTGTAGGATGACTAAGTCTAGAGATCTAATATACAGGCACGATGTCTATACTTCCTGATACTGTATCGAACACTGGAAGGATGTTAAGAAGGATTTCATGTGCACTCAGTACACACAAAAATGGTATCTTAGCTTGGCTGTAGTAATCATTTTACTATGTATATGTATGTCAAATCACATTGTACGCATTATATATATATAATTTGTATTTAAAAAAAAATTTTTTTAATTAAAGATATAGTAATTGTAATAATAATAATAATAATAATAGCTACCATTGGATGACTTGCTGTGTGTCAGGTACTATACTAAGAACCTTGAATTTTGCCAGTAGAAGAAAACACAGCCTTTTATAGGTTCCAGTTTAAAAGTATAAAAGCCAGGAGTTAGGTACTTAACGTCATGTAATAGTACTTAACCATGTTTATTTTATTCTTTGCTTACTTAAAAACTAGAAAATAATTTTGTTGCATCATTTCTTGCTGGAGTAAAACAACACTATTGTGAGGCTTGCAAGGGACCTTATGAATATTTTTTGTGTGATCGAAATTGTCCTCAGTAAGGAGAGATTATTACACACCTTTCCTCTCTAATTTTCTAAGTTCTGAAGATTACTTTCCTTAAAAAAGTATCATGCTTCAGTGCTAATTGAGATGTAACCCAATATTTATAAGATTAAGAAGAGTCCTCCCTGCAAACAAAGAATCTTTGTTTTAAATGTGCATAATAATTATTTTATCTGTTTTTGAAATTGAGATGTTTACTATGTGTTTATTCCTCTACTAGGTCACATATATTTTTAGTTTCTTGATAGTCTGGTGACTCCAACTCCTTTATAGCGCTCGTGAAATAAAATTCGATTCCATTCAATACTACATCCAGGCTGTGTATCAGGCAGGGTCTTTGATGATGGGATTGCAAATTTTAAAAAAAATGGGTCTGGGCCGGCTGACAGGATGCAGTTTAGTAAAGATGACTAAATGAGTGCACCTCAGTACACATTACATACATAGTAAGATCAATTTGTCTGTGGGACAGTTCTCAAGGTGTTATATTTGAGTGGGATTTTGAAGGGTCGGCAGACTTTTGTCACGAAGAAGGAGGTGAGAGGGAATTCTAGGCAGAGAAAAGGTGGGGAGGTTTTCAGGTGGACAGTTTGTTTGTGGGGATGGAACAGGAACTCAGCAGGGTGAAGAGGTGAGTGACGGGACAAGAATTCTTGGGAAATTGTCAGGAGGGTCCTTTAAATGACTTTCAGTGAGGTAGTGAAATGTTTGTAACGATGCTTTAGAAAGGTAATTTTAAATGACAACTGCAGTTAGAAGAGGAATGCAGAGAAAGAGGAGAAGCAGCTGACCTGTCAACTTAATATAAATTGAGCCTGTATAAGACTTTTATGATTTTAAACTTGAACATTATCCTTTCATAGGCAAGTGCCACTTTTTCTGGAGATATAACTGATTGCTATTAAATTAAATAGAATTCATTTAAAATAGAAATATTACTTGACTTTGCTGTGTTTTTTTTTTCTTTCTTTTTTCCTGGATGCATGAGATGCGTTGTTATTAATATAGTCCAACCTTAGGCTTGGAAAGCCTTTCTTATTTTCAAGGACTTGCTTTCTCGGTTTATTTCCACAGAGATTCTGTTTCAAAATGGTAGGGCATGGTGTTGCCATTGGAAAATATGAATGTATGCTGTATCTTAACAGTAGATGGTGCCTGTGGTGATATATACATGTTACAGGTACAGGAAAGGAATATCACCCTGGCAGACTCATGAAAAGAGGGATAGAATGAAAGTGGAAAAAAGGAGTGTTTGGAAAGCAGAGAATAGGATTTTAATCCAGTCAAGTTGCAGGTGGAAGGCTGTCAAAAGGAGAGTGAAATAAGGGAGGACTGGGGTGTGTCTACGTTACCTCTGACACCAGAATTCTGTTTTTAGGGCATAAGAGAAATCTCCCAGAAATGCTTTTTGTAATATGAAAAAGTCTTGCCCTCTGTGGTCACATGATTGTCTTGTTAACTTTCCGGCATTTTTCTTCCCCAACACTCAAGTAGAAATGGAGCTGTTAATTGCTAACAGGCTGTTCTTAAATGACTATAACCTTAGATGCTCCATTTTTGACAGGCTAAACACACATTTGTCCAGGCAAATCCGAGTTTATCTCATTATTCAGAATTTAATTTCATGTAACTTTAAGTAAAACCTATGCCAGAGAAGTGAAGGCTAATGCTTATGGGCATGGAAGGTGGGTGTGATGGAGGTGCAAATTAACATTCTCCCACCTACTTATTCGTCAGGCGTTCTTCTCCTATTTGTGGGCAAAGGTTAGACTTATGTGGTGATAATTTGCTTATACAAGATATCAGTGTCTTTTAATGACATTTCCTCTAGAATATTTTTTTCCCCTGATTTAAGTGCTATGGTAATCAAATGCAGTTTAGCAATAATATTCATGAGACACACAGTGACACCTATGGTCAACTGCTGTTCCATTGCTATAATGACATATGAGTTCTGACAAGTTCTGGCAATTAAAACTTGTTGCAACTATGTTGCTAACCTTTTTTGATATCAGAGAGATTATTCATTATGCATTTGTACCAACTGGACAAACAGTTAACCAAGTTTACTATTTGGAAGCACTGAAAAGGCTGCATGAAAAAGTTAGACGACCTGAACTTTTCGCCAACAATTCATGGCTCTTGCATCACAACAATGCACCAGCTCAAAGGGCACTGTCTGTGAGGGAGTTTTGAGCCAGTAAACAAATAACTGTATTGGAGCATCCTCCCTATTCACCTGATCTGGCCCCCAATGACTTCATTCTTTACCCGAAGAGAAAGGAAATATTGAAAGGAAGACATTTTGATGACAGTCAGGACATCAAGGGTAATATGATGACAGCTCTGATGGTCATTCCAGAAGAAGAGTTTCAAAATTTCTCTGAAGGGTGGACTAGGCGCTGGCGTCGGTGCATAGCTTCCCAAGGGGAATACTTGGAAAGTGACTGTAGTGATATTCAGCAGTGAGGTATGTAGCACTTTTTCTAGGATGAATTCGTGCACTTAATTGGCAGACCTTCGTGTCTAATCATTTCTATGACTAATAGCTCTAATGAACAAAACACTGTTATAGTTCCTTTTTGAAATGCAGAATGAATGCTAAAGTCCAAAAGCTAACTGATACAGTGTATTTGGGGATAGGACATAATATTAGAAGATGTATAGATGAGTCTGGCCAAGTAAGAAATTTCCATAAATTATTATAAATATAGAGATGATCTCATAAGCAGTGGTCTGGAGAAGAAGCAAGAATATAGTAGAGATCTGAGCTGAATACTGTAGTTGTTCCTCCTTATTTATAAAACACCAGTGTCTCGTATGCCTTACTCATCTCTCTTGGAAAATTGGATGTCTTCCAACATGCCCAGGAAAAAAGGGGGTGGGGGGTGGGAGATGTGCCAAATGAGAAGAATGTCATTTTTGTCACTGATTTAACCTCTGCGTACCTCCTATGACAAAATTAATAGGTTTAAATATTTTACATCACACTGTTGCATTTTCTCTCTTTGTGTAAAAACCTGACCATCCATGTATCAGCAGCCTGTCCCTATAGAGCTATGATCTTAATTCTCTACCCATTTGAGAAAGCATTTTCCTGATTCTGAAATTAGTGTATTAGGTTACATAACTCTCCATAATTAATCTCTATGTTCCCCAGATTCGTTTTCTTTCTCATGGCAAAAACCAATTCCCTATTTCCATGTTATGAATGCTGAATGATGCTTTTCATTTCTACGTCTCTTGAAGCTCTAAATTCCATAAAGTTTCATATTTTTTGTGTCGTGTATTTCTTTCCATTTAGTCTTTTTCACTGGTAGCTAAGTGTTTACAGTGTAGTGCTTCTCCACTGCTTAACCAATGAATTACGTTTCTTTACTTTGGTATTTCATTTTGTCACGGTATGGATCCAGCCTACTTGCCCAGCGTTCTCTCTCCCTCCCTTACGTGAATCTGCTCTTCAGCTAAATTGGCTCCATCCACTTCTGTATCTGTTCTGCTGTTTGTGGTGTTCCCTCTACTTGAAATGCTGCTTCCCCATTTGGACCTGTTCAGAATCCCACCTACCTGTCAAAGTCTAACTCTTATGTAATGTTCTTATGTGGCTTTCCTTCTTCCTCAGATGGGCATATACCATTAACTTTTTGTACTTGTTAACTTACCCATCATCTCTGCCTTGCATTATAGATACCTGTGTACTGGTCTTCACTACTCAAGTGTAGGAAATAAATGCACAAGATTAGTTTCATTGCGGTTATTTGATTTGCATATGTTTATGTCACTACTGGTTGTAACTTACAGCATTAGCCCTGGTATTTTATTCTATAGGGACTAAATGAAAAAATATTACTATAATGAATTCATTGGTTACGACAGTTAATTTACAAAACTGTGACTATGACGCCTGATGTATGCCAGCTTGAAAGGAAACTTACTGCTCAGCTTATATAAAATAGTAGCAGCACTTTCAAAATGTTCTTCATAAAATTTGCTATGTTGAGACAAAGGACCATGACTTCATTCTTACTAACCTCCGAAGCATAATAAATTATGGTCAGTTTTGGCGTTAATCCAATTTTACCATTAACTTTCTCATAAATTTTGATTAAGGAACATTGTAAGACTTGCAATTAAAGGAAGTACATTAGACATTTATTTCCTGTCCACAGTTTGTCGTATTGTGAAAAATACTGAAGTTCTATGAATACCTGTAAATCTTAGGGATAGTAAAATATCAGAGTCAACAACCTTTTTTTTTTCTTTCTGATGGAAAAATACCTAAAATTAGTTGCAACCTCAAGTCCAAACAAATTTACAAATAACTGACTAAAATATTTGTTAGCTATGTAGATTTCATAAGACTAACAAGGTGGCTGTATTTCATGGTTATTTTCTCTAGACATCATCAGCGCATAGATATATTTTATAATAATTTGTTGCTTTTAATAATCATGGATTAACAAATATTACCTACTTGCACAAGTCTCAATCAGTAATATATTTAACTGAATTTTTAGTCAGCCTTTATCCTCTAAGACTATTTTCAAGGGTGCAATGATATCATTAGAGGCTTTTTTATTTTAGTTCCGCTACATAACAGCTTAGGTAATATGAGATTGTTTCTAAATAAGGTTTCACATGATGTGGATATTTATTTATTTTAAGTCTATAAAAGTTATTTTTCTGCTCCCTCTCTTCATCAGATATGTTGTGGGTTTTTTTTAAATGATTTTGCCCCATTGAAAAGTTGAAGATTTCTGCCAACTCAGTTGAAGTGAATAAAACAGAATTATATCAATGTGATCCTGCTCTTAACTGTCCGACCCAGTGACAACATTTTGTTTTTTAAAGGAACATCTTTTTCAGAAAGTAGGGGGCATGCTCCGTGTGGCCTGCTGCAGTGGCAGGTTTCAGTAGTCAGGTTTTCCTTAGATGACACTAACCATCCTTGGGCTGTTTATATAGAATATGTTTCTTCCTGAATGATTCAAGGTAGGGAAGAGCTACAGTTTCCACAACCAGGGCACCCAATTAAGCCATTTCAATGTCACTCTTCCTTCTACTGTGTGTACTTGAATAATAGTTTTTATTCTCTCTCGAATGAGTCCTGTTTGCTTACCATAGCACTGAGCACATTGTATGCATTCATTAATAGTCGGTATTATGCTATCGATACATTAGATAATTCTAATATCCAGTGTAAAAATGAGGTACTTGAAACCGTGGGAGGAGGTCAGAACTCTTTTCCGTAGAGCCATGAACTATTTTTAACTGCATTCCTTTTATTTTTTTATTTATTTATTTTTTACCAAGCTCACTTGAGAAAGGCATGAGAACGTCTGATCAGGGTATCTCTGTAGGTTAAGGTTTTGGAGTGCCACCTTTGATCCAAGCATATAGCAATGCTACATAAAATATGAAGACAGAAAGTGGTAAAATCACAGCTGAAGTCAGAATTCATCATCTCTGTCCCAGGCAGCAAAAGGAAACACGAGCAATAATGAGTTACAAGCTGTGCCTGCTGGTCACTGGTGGTGGACAGTGGGGGCTGGTACAATTTCTTCAGGGTAAGGAGAAATTGAAGTCATTCCTTACTAGGTGGAAGTCCAAAGCCAGCCTCACTGTTTGAAACCAGAGCATAGAGAAGGTCTCCTCCACTTCTGAGTAAAGGATGAAAAATCTCCTGCCCACTACTGCTTGAGACTATAACTTTTGTGGACTTAAGATGGCAGGCGGGGCTTAAGATGACACGAGGAAGCTGACATGGCCATTAAACTCAGCTCTGAACCAAATCACTCAATAGTTCAGTGATGTGACTGGTAATAATCCAGCTGTCAGCACAACATAATACTTGAATCACCAACATGGAACTGATTATAGTTGGGTGGTTCTAGGCACAAAATGGGCACAGAATCATCTGGGAGGGAAAGATGATGAGAGAAGAGATGGAGCTGTATCAAAAAACTAAATAAAACTAAATTAAAAATCCTCCCACTTTAAATGAACTTGCAAAACAAAATTCCAACAAACATGAGGAAGCCTAACACTAAGAAATAGCCAACAAAATTGACTATTGAAAATAAATTTGATCCAGTAGAAATTATAATGTTGGAACAGCCTGACAAAGTATATTTTGGATACTCAAAATATAAACAAAGGATTGCAGTCCATTAAAAAAAACAGAAAATCGTGCAATAAAAAGAGTCAATTATCTAATTATTTACCGCACAACCGTTTATTAAGATCATACTATGTCCCACACACTGTTTTAGGTACTAGAGATGCAGCAATGAACCAAAGTAAATAAAACCCATATCCATAAAGAGTTTACATTCTTGTGGGGGAGTTTACCTCTTAGTGGTGGAAATAGACAGGAATCTTGGAAATGATAAAGATAAGTATTGAAATAAAACCCCCAGTAGAAAGGATAAACTGTTTTTTCATAGGGAAGATATTACTTAGCAAATCACCTGAAATGCAGACAATGGGGAAAAAGAGTGTGTTTGTGTGTGTGTGTGTGTGTGTGTGTGTGTGTGTGTGTGTGTGTGTGTAAGTATGGAGAGAGTGAGAGAGAGAACACATGAGATTATGCAAAGAGATAATAGTTGAGATTGTTTTAGAATTAAAGACAAGACTCCTCAAGTTGAAAGTACACTGCGAGACTGTCTGGATAAACAATAAATCAACACCTAAACACTTTGTGGTAAAACTTTAGACCATCAAGGATACAAAGAAAATCTTCACTCATCAGAGAAAAAATATAGACTAGCCCCAAAACAAAGATAACTAGATTGAGAGCTGACACCAAAGCAGTATTGCAGGGAAAAAATGTCCTGTCATTCTGGATTCTAGAATTCTGTGCCAGAGTATACTACTGACAGACATTGACCAAAAATATTAATTGAATTATCAACTTTAAAAACTGAATATTCTCGAGGAAGCAAGCCTAGAAATAAAATATGGATTTAAAAAACAGTCTTTAATCATTTTTTTCTGAATTGAAGACGATTGACTTTTTTTTTTTTTTGGCAATTCCCTCCAGCCTAGTGTTCAACACTTTTGTTTATTCATTTTCATTTAAAAGGAAGTCGGTGAAACTTGTATGTCTCCATGCATTTTAATTTTTCTAACAATAAATGATAATTTATTCCTTGAATTCTTCCAGGGCATTCTACTTGGACAAGTCAAATTCACCACCAAACTCCACATCCAAAGCCGCCTATGTCGATAAGGTAAATCTCAATGACTGCATTTCTGGATACTTTGCCATCTACATACCTTTCTAATTTAATTTTTCTGCTATTATTCTTGAGCAACATGTACGTCATTATAGCAAGTTGGAGTCTCCAGTTCTGTTCCCTCCATAGTAGAATAGTTTCGATGACTCATGAGACGTGATAACAACCATGAATTGTATTCCATGTACAGGGATTTCTTTCTACTAAATGTGTGGAACTTTGTGTCCGTCCTTTTGTCCTGCAGCTGATGAGGCCTCTTAACGCTTTGGATGAACTATACCGGCTGGTAGCCTCGTTCATCCGGTCCAAGCGCACAGCTGCCTGTGTGAACACAGCGTGCAGTGCCTCAGGAGTGGGGCTGCTGTCCGTGTCATCGGAGCTCTGCAGCCGGCTGGGGGCCTGCCACATCATCATGTGTAACAGCGGGGTGCATCGGTACGTGAATTTGACCGTAGTCTGTGTCTTTGCTACCGAATTCCATTCGGGGGTTCTTGTTTACATGTTGGCTACATGACATGATAACTGGAAACCTTCCAAGGACTCAGATGTAGTTGGACTCAGACTTCAGAAATTAGACCATCCTTCCACAGTATTTCCTGGCTTTCGTGCTTATGTTATCCATGACGATTTATTCATGCCAAACAATACAGCCCCACATTTATATCATTGTGGCCCAGGATCTTATCACCCTGATATTCATATTACAAGATTTATACATTAGGTGCAAAAGTGTACATCGATTTTATTCACTGTAAAAACTTGCTTGGTCGGATCGGATGCAGCTAGCTAAACAAAACATTTCTCACTGCACACGATGGACACTTCACTTTTCAGTGGTTTGCATCCTTATTGCCCAGCTGTGATGAGCTGGATGCTGCCTTGGGGTTACTACCATCTTCCCACCCCTGGCAAAATTATAGTTCAGGAGCCCACACAATATACTGTTCCTGAAAACGTAAGGGGAAATCTAGATGGGTCCTGTTCAGGTGCTCTGTCTGGGACAGCTGAGGTAGCTGTATGAATGCATTTAGCGACATCAGATGCAAAAAGAGAGTGAGGAACCACAAATCAAGTCCTTTTTATAATGACTGCTCCTCTTCTGTCACCTCTTCAGCTTTATGAGGAAATGGAACCATGCAGGGCAGCATTTAGTCCACATTGTAATCTGAGTAGGCGGAGATCTTCTGTCATCAATCATTGTCTCTTCTTAGTTCGAGGCCAGTTAGATTTTGAGGATGGCGATTATTGTTTATTCACATTTAGTTGGTATGTCAAACCCATGCAAAGGACTGCAGTTGGTACTATTGACTGTGTAATGTCATGAAGTGGTGACATTTATGTTAGAGACATATAATATGAACAACAAACAACAAAAATAATAGCAATAATAATAATAAAACATAATAAGATCACAAAAACATAATAAAACTAACAAAAATAACAAACCAACCTAGACTATAAGGAAATGCAAATAACCTAAGGAAGTTGCAAATAAAAATAAAACTCATAGAGAAAATAGATCTTTGAGGTGGTTAGAACTAGGGACTTTCCATAGAGAAGGTGATGTTTGAACTGGGTTTGAATGGGTCAAGTTGAAGAGGTAGAAACGGGGAGAAAGGAGATTTAAGGCAGAAGGTTCTCGTGTAAAATTCCGTTTAGAATTGATATGCCCAAATTCTGGTTTGTAAGTCCTACACAGCATGTTTTTGCTTGTGAAATTGGGTAAGACTTTATTTTTCTGAAAGGAGCGTGACATTTTTGCGGCTGACACAATATACAGAATTTTTCCTTCTATTGTATTTGCTGTATACTGTGTGCTCTATTGCAAGCTTATTAAGAGCTTACTTGAAAGTAGCATTGCAACCAAATATATAAAATTATTTCCTAATTTTTTTTACTAGCAGAAAAGTGATCTTTCCCGTATGATCAAGTCACATTCAATCATTCTGTTCTTATTCATTCATTCATTCTTTCAGTTTTTCACTTACTACTCCTTCATTCAATAAATATATGTTGAGCACCAATTATGTACCAGATCTATTCTAGTTGTTGGGGATACAGCATTGAAAAAAATAAAGTCTGTATTCTTATATAATGTGCATTGTGTTGGGGTGGGGAACAGATGAGAAAGTAAGTAAATAAATAATGTAAGGTGGTAGGTTGAATACAGAAAAGAACAGAAGGTAGAGGGGTGAAAGATGACAGGACAGGAAGAAGAGGTATTACCGTCTTTCCAAAGGGGGCATTTCATTGGAGACTTGCATGAAGATATGCAGATTCACTTAGAGAAAGAGCACTTGAGCATCAGAGGGGACAGTCAGGCAAATGTGCGTCCAAGTGGGAGCATGTATGATGTGTTCAAGGAACAGCCCGGCGGCCATAGTGGCCTCGGCAAAGTGTCATCACCTTGATTATTCGTATTCCCACTTCACCCTGGTGTAAGACCGTAGTTCCCTGAGGACTAGATACGCTGTGACAACCAAGCGAACACTTCAGTCTTGGAAACGACAAGCATCTTCTCTTATCTCCATATTAATTTATTGGACATTAATGCGATTAACTCTGCCATTTAATTGTAGAACCATGACTAAGTTGTCCAAATTGTTCTCGGATATTCCAGGAGCAATTTGAGAATGTGACTGACGTTGTACAGGAGGAAAAGACTGACCCTCCACCACAATTTTACAATTGCTGTGTCCGTTGGTGTGCTGGAATTAGATAACATTGGAATTTCATAGGAGTTTGACTTTTTTCCATTTCTATACTTCAAAATAAATATAGCTTTCGTTAATTCATTTTGGAGACATTTACCCAGGTATAGGCCCAAATGCTCCATGACAGATATTGAATTTAAGGTTAAAATTATTTGAAAATGGTATGGTTTTGTTTTTCCATTATGCAGAATAAAATGGGAGTTTAACATTATCTTTCATCTTTTAGAGGAGGCTATGCTTAGATTTCTTCATGGTGATAAAATGTGTGCTAATTTATTTTGGAATCAGAAATCCCACGTAAGACTAGTTCTAGAATAGTTTCTTAGTAATTCTAATTCAGACAGCTAGAGAGGAACCCAGGTAGATAGACACCTACACTAAACGTTAGACAGGGAGGTTTCTCTTCAGGTTCCGACCAAAGGGAGAAGTTCACAATGTGAGTCACAATAAATATTACACACACTATAGTATTCCTGTCATCTACTTTTAAAACCAAGACGAGAGGTTGTCAACAAATGATATCCACATTAAACAGTAAATTTCCTGCCTTTTCTGATTTTATTTGCGAAAAAAGGAGAATTTAAAATATTTCAAAAGTATTGAGTTATACTGCATATGTTTGATATTAAAGAAAACAATGAGAGTTTTCAGTATGCAAAGGCAGACTTAATTAGCATGACTTTCTAGATGTTTTGATGCCGACCTGAATTAGGTGGCAGAGCTGCATACAACAGTGAATGTGCGATTAGTTGGAATAGAATTCAGGATAAATTATTACAATCTTCTCATTTGGCCGGCTTTGTTTTTATTAAATGTTCTTTCCTAGGATAATCCTTTGTGTGTGTTACAATTCTGCTCATGAACTTTCCTGCCACACTCTCTTAAACCATTCACTTAACGTTAAATATCTTTATTGCTGTTGAATGGTGGAAGGATAGCAGGAGTGTCTCTTTTTCAGATCAGGTTTTTGCCGCTTAAGCAATAACAACATGGTGTTAAAAGGTAATTTGATAAATGGAAAATTTCCAAAATTTCCTATCCTGACACGCCTGCTTTTATCTTTATGTTGCATCATCTCTTGCAACTTCTATCAAACAACACACATTTGAACATAGTTTTATAAGTACGTGTAGTTTAATAATCTGTTTTTTTGCTCATAGTAACCATATATGTATTTCGAAAATGTGCACCTCGACTTTCTCATTATCATTTTTATTTATTACATGATATTCCACCCAGTTGTTATACCACGGTTTCCTCATCTGTTAGTTTAGTGGTTTCTCCTCTTTCTCTATTGTACATAATATTGTACAAAGAGGCACCTTTCTTTATGTTGCTATTCAAATTTCAATTTATTTTCCAGTAAGCTGAAGAAAACAAAAACATCCTCCAGATAAAATTACTGTGTCCAAGAGTTTAAACTTTTTTGGTTAATATATTATTGTTTAGGTTCTCGAAAGGATTGTTCTCATGCATAACACAACCAGAAGGTGAGGTGAGGTAGTCTGTGACACAGTCACCTTACCTTGTTTGTATGTAGAGGGTATTCAAATCCATTTATATATCCTGTTTCTTCAGTAGATGTACAACGGTATTTCAGTAGCGCTTTAATTTAGACTTCATTGGTTAACAAATACAAACATTTGAATATCTTTTAAATTTCCTTTCCTACAAAGACTTATGCTATATATTGTCCGTATACCTGCCTTATAGACAATTTTTTGCCAAAGTGAATGTTTTTAAAGTATTGAATCAGCACTGTGGCTTTTAAAGTTCTCTTTTGTACTCAAGCCAGTTATTTGTTGCAGGCAATCCAAAAGCGTGCTACAGGGATTTCTAAATTTCCATTTTATTCCCTACTGCCACATCTTTCATTCAATGCAGTATTTCGTTTTGTTTTGGTTCTTTATTCCCACCCCACTCTTTACTAGCCAACTGTTTTTCTTTAACTGATATAAATTGCTACATTGCAGATGTTGTAAAACCCAAGGCATGCGTCTCGCTGTGTCCAAAAACAGACACCATTTTCCTCCCACTCCACTAGCTTCTTCCTCCTTTGCCACAGGGAACAAGGGGGTGGAAATTTCCAGAGGCTACCTGAAAGGATATGCCAAAGAAATTTCCCATGAGGGCAAGAAATACGAAACACAGTTTTCCCTCTAAGGCAGGGGTGTCAAAACTGCGGCCCATGGGCCAACTGCGGTCCGCAACCCATTGTTAATTGGCCTGCAGCAAATTCCAAAAATATATTTAGTTTACTTAAATAAACCAGGTGAGGCAATCCGTACTTCACCTCGAGTGAGTGGCTGTCGTGCGGGAGACCCTGCTCGCTGCGCCATTTGTCGTGCGGGAGACCCTGCTCGCTGCGCCATGTGTCGTGCGGGAGACCCTGCTCGCTGCGCCATTTGTCGTGCGGGAGACCCTGCTCGCTGCGCCATTTGTCATGCGGGAAGACCTGCAGGGTCTCTGCTCCTGCTCCCCATACAAGAACGCAGGATATGGTGAGGCCAAAAAGGAACACACAAGGAGCCATAGATAGGGGAGTCATACCACTATATTCTCTCTGGCGGCACTATACTCTCAATGGAGGCTGGATTCACACCGTCCGCAAACCACCATCCACACTTGCCAGCCCAGCCGCCATCTTCTTGCTAGACCCCATTTTTCTCCCTTCTCTTCTCCTTCTCTTCCTTTCTCTTCCATAGCCACAGCAGTTATATTGTGGCCAATGGCTCACTGGTTACAGCTGACGGCCAACTAGCCACAGCTGATGGCCATGCAATCACAGTTGGCCATTTACTACCTGAGCCAGCACCTGTCTATGTGAGGCCGAGAGCCTGGAAACTTCTCTCTGGGGCTCCGCCCCCACAGTGGCCCAGCTGTTTGTGTATTTTACTGCATATGTCCCTTGGTAAAATATGTTGAAAAAAGTTTTGACACCCCTGATCTAAGGGCTTGTTCCAGGCAGTTTTTGTCCATTACTCTCTGTATCTATTAACAAAGGGTTTTTGGGGTGTCAGAGTCCTGGGATGAACATGCAGGAAGCGGGGTGACTTGAGTACAAGTCTCATAATCCTGACTCACCTGAGATGCCTTTGAACTAAAACCTTGGAGATCTGTACACATAAATTCCCTTTTATCTTCATGCTCTGTGGTGAGAATGAATCTCCTTCAGGAAGCGAGACCCTGCATTTTTAGCTAACATCCAGAGGGGACTGTGAATAGCACCATCAGATCACTGCCTCAGGGAACCCCCAGCACCTGTCAGGTGGCCCCTCTGTTTCTGTTTAGAACTCCACACAGGTATGAGAGGGAAACAGTCTGTGGCAAGGCCGACCTGTTCTCATTATGAATAAACAATGATGAACATGAAACTAGCCACCATCTACGTATTCCAGTGTTGGACTGCTTTTTCTTTAATACATGGTAGGAATTAGTTTTAACATATATATAAAGTTTGAGGAACTAAAAGGATATTTATTATACATAACTTCAAAGGGGTCTAGTTCCAAAATACATTTATTTGTTTTTGTTTTTTTGAAACTGAGACTTGTTTTCACATTGGACAGTAATACAAATGGTGGCTGAATTCTCAATCATCCCTCTTCTCCTTCGTACCGTATTTCCCCAAAAGTAAGACCTAGACGGACTATCCGCTCTAATGTGTCTTTTGGAGCAAAAATTAATAAATATAATATAATATAATACTGGGTCTTATATTAGTTTTTGCTCCAAAAGCTGCATTAGAGCTGATGGTCCGGCTAGGTCTTATTTTCGGGGAAACACGGTACTAGTGGAAGCTTATATAACCCATCATGTGAACATAGGATCAGACCCAGAGTATGATTATAAGCATTTGTTAGAAAAATGAAATCCAGGAGTCAAAATAGAAAAACAGCTAAAGAGAAATATATGAGTATATTGCCGATTTGGTTAATGGAACAGTTTTTATTTCAAATGAAGATAACTGTAATGATTTGACTCATATAAGCAACTTAAAAAGAATCTTTTCTGAGTAACTCTCAATTAACAATTTTAAAAACCACTGTCGTTTGAAATTTAAAGGACTTTTTCTTAGCACCATTTGATTCTTTCATCACTATGGCATCAAAGGACAAATAGACAGTAGGCCCCGATTAAAAAATGCAGGATCTTACAAATGTGGGGCACTCAAGGTAACGACTTAGGTAATCAGAATCCTACGTAATAGGGTATGTGATCAAGCAGCATCTTTCTCTACCGTGCAACTGAATTATCAAGTAAGAGGAGGAGATTTACTCTGGGTATTTCCATATGTAGGTTAGATTCTTGGCATAGACAGAAAAAAAATAATACATACTGCAATAAGCAAATGTAGTTTTCCAATATATCCATTTTATTTTTCTGTGCAATAATGATTTGAGAGATTCAGGAACAATATTAGTGGCAGTGCTTGAATTTTAAATCACCAGAAAGATGGCTAAATAGAACAGAAGTAACATTTCTGCTAATTCATGCTCCCAGGATACTGTCTATTTCCAATAAGAGGCTCTAACATTATGCTCTGTAGTCAGGAATCTGAAACACATTGGTCTAAAATAATTTTTATATAAGGGTAGCAATAGCAGTGACAAAGATGACATTTCAAATTGTCATTAAGTATAGCTGTAGTTTTGATTATTTGTCTTTACACCATTATAATTTGATTATGATTAAGTCAACTAGTATCGTTTATTTGATATCTAATAAGATCATTAATGAATTGAAACACAAAAAACAAAAATGAAAAAATAAAATTGCTCTCTAATCTTTAGAAAAGAGAAAATAAAATGCTATAATAGTGGGGCTCTGGGAGAAAGACAAAGTATATCCTAGTCATGATAGGATATGAGTATAAATCTTAATTACTCTGCCAATGTCATAGAAACAGAGAGTAGAAATGTGGTTAGCAGGCGCTGGGAGGAGGGGGAAGTGGGGAGATACTGGCTAAGGGGTACCAGATTTCAAATATGCAAGATGAGTAAGTTTTGGAGCTCTAATGTACAACAGTGGGACTATAGTTAACAACACTGTATTATATACCTGGCATCTACTAAGAGGGTAGATCTTAAGTGTTTTTAACACAAAGAAAAGAAAGAAGAAAAAGAAAATGGTAACTAAGTGAAGTGATGGATATGTTAATTAGTTTAGCTATGATGCATATTTCACAATATATCCATATATCAAATCACCAAGTTCTATACCTTAAATATGTACAGTTTTTGATTGTCAATTATACATCAGTAAAGCTGGGAGAGAAAAGAAAAGTAAACCTAGAATTTCACATTATACTGAATTGTAAAATTGACAAATAAAACTCCACAATTTATGCTCATTTTGACAACCAGATAAATAATCTAGGTATAGTCTCTTAAAATTATCGGAGGAAATCAAATATTTCAAATATGATAGAAGTTTCATTCTTTTGCCTTTTCCCATTATCTTTCATTAAAGTTCTCTATCCTAAAGAGGTGATCAAATTTACGCATACTGAGGGTGCCAAAAAAATGTATATGCTTTTTAAGTGAGGTTATCTACATATTACTTAGTAGTTTGCCATAATCAGAAATGTCTGGACGCTGATGGTAACCACTTTGAGCACCTCTTGTAATTGCAGAAGTCAAACGTGAATTGTATTCATCTTTTGTTTATTGGTACCATGTTTCCCCGAAAATAAGACCTAGCTGGACAATTAACTCTAATGCGTCTTTTGGAGCAAAAATTAATATAAGACTCGGTCTTATTTTACTATAATATAAGACTGGGTCTTATAATTAATATAATATAATATAATATAATATAATATAATATAATATAATATAATATAATACAATACTGGCTCTTATATTAATTTTTCCTCCAAAAGATGCATTAGAGCTGATTGTCCAGCTAGGTCTTATTTTTAGGGAAACAGTATTACACAGTATTACAATTTTTTTTTTTTTTGTAATTTATTTTATTAGTTTCAGGTACACAAGACAAAGTAATACTTAGACGTTTATCATTTATATCCCTCACACTGTGTGAACCCCCCTCCCCCATCCACTATCCCTCTGACATCGCACTGAGCCATTACACAGTATTACAATTTGAGTATTACAATTTTAATAGTTTTTTCCTTTCTTAAAAAGTGTATGCGTTTTCTTTTTGGCAACCTCTATATAGTTGTCACTTAGATTTTTCTTTGCAATTGATTTGAATCCTTAAAATTAGGACATTAAATTATTCTGTTCTGTTAAAATGTCCATTGTTTTCTTAAAATTAGATTACTGTGAAAGAAGACCAGAACAGTAATTATGAGAATGACTTCTTATTGCAATGGTTTCTTGTGCTGACCTCCAGTAATCTTATGATAGTGACAAAACAAGCCTTAACTTCAGTACATATAAAATGAGAGCTTGTGCATAATTAACTTCCATTGGTAAAATCGGAAAAGTCTAGGTAATCAATACATTGAACATATCTTCACAAAATAATCTAGATATATAATTAGTAGTTATATTTAATATTTTATATCTGTATTTGTTATTTAATTGTGTTATTTTTGACATTCAATATGTTTTAATTGATATTATATTAACTATAACTAATTTAAATTAGTTATAGTTAATATTTCATAGCTATAGTTGCCAAACACAATTTGACTATTTGAGCATAGCAGTAAATTTTAAGTATTTATATCACTAAATTATATTTATATTTAGCTATTTAACAGTGATAAATACAAAATCTAATTTACAAACTCTTCAACAGGACCTGATTCTTCAAAAATATTTTAAATAAACTATAGTTACTGTTTTTTCTAAATCTGTACAATTACACTGAAAGCAAAATAAAATTTCAGTCACTTTCTGGGATGTTTCTGAGGGCTTCAAAGTAGTGATTTTATAACTACTCTAATAAATGTCATAAACCAAATGCCCCACCTGCCAGAGGAGAGAAGAAGCATGGACATCTCGCCACTATAAATGTTTCGCTTTTGTCTGCGTGATCGGAATTGCCTCTTTTTCTTTGGGAACCTGGAGTAGGAGAGCAGGTGGCATGGAGGAAGGTACAGGAGGAAGCCACAGTTTCTGCCTTTATGATGTTAATCTTAAATTGGCAATAGGTCATCTAACACATTCATGAGGAATACAGAGGAGTAAGATTAAAATCCTGGGAGCAGGGAAGGTATAAGGTACCACCTGTGACAGGATTTAAAGCATGAATATCGTTTCCCAGGTGATGGCGATGGAGAAGGATGGTTCAGTGTGAAGGAATAGCATGAAAACAACACTGGGTGTGAAATAGAATACTCTGCGTGGGTGGAGGTCGCAGTTTGCTATTTCTGGGCAATGACATGAGCGCTAGAGGGCTAAACGGGTTGGAGAACCGAAGGCCCTGTCTGCTAACTTAAGGATCGGGGACTCTCCTGAAGTCCCTAGGAAGCCAATGAAGGGTTTTCAGCAAAAGATTACCATGATTAGGTATTTAAAAAGTATTTTAAAAAATGAAGCTCACTCTCGTGCTCTATAACGGGACAAGGATGGAGGCATGGAGGTAGCCAGAATATTATAGTAATGCAGCAGGAGATGACACGATCCAAACTAAGGCACTGACACAAAGGTCGGGAGGGAAAGAATAGATGCCAAAGGAATGACATGGTAGTCATCAGGAGGAGATGATTGGTGAGAAGTGGAGAACAGGGGGAAGTTGGTTTTGACTATTCAGCTTGGAAAGATGGCTGGGGAGTGGGGCTGCCACAGGGGAAAAATATGCGTTTTTCTTTAAGGGGATTGTGGACAGGGATGTTGAATTAATCTGTTAGCTGTTGAATTTTAGATATCCATGGTGTACCTCTATGGGGAATCTTCTCTGATGTATTTATAGTCAGCAAGCACTAAAGGCATACACATGCATAGACATGCACACACACACACACACACACACACGCACAAAGAGGCTATGAAAACACACAAGTGGGAGTGATAAATTAGTGCAGGGAGAGAGGAGAAGGCGACCAGGTCTTCACTCATATGTGAGCTGGGTTTAAAACATTACTTAGAACTTTTGGGGACTAAGTACACTTTAGGTGTTAGGAGCAGGGAAAAGGTATTCCAGGAGAAGGCACAGAAGTGTGAGACAAGAATAACCAGTTGCCAGCATTTTTGTTGAGAAAAGATCACCAGAGAGTGCAAAAAAAGTGTATTCCCTGGTTTTCCACCTCCCATTCCTCTGTGTGCCCTGCTAAGGGGAGCAACAAAGGGGGGGCTTCAGAATAAAACACTGACAGAATGACAAGAAAGGTACAAAAATATTCAAACAAAGCTGTTTTCGGTGTCTTGAAGGTCAAAAAGGAGACAATTATGGTATAGTGTCAAAGAACCAGGGCGACAGATGAAATCTTGTACCGGTCACTCCCGTAAGTGTTGGTGTGATCCAAGAACCTGTAAGGAGTAAGGAGGAAAGTCAGAGAGCAAGTAGAGAAGGTGGGAATAGCGAGGTCACGTGGAGGGACTTCGTGTAGCTGCGATAGGTCCCCAACCTATTCAATTCAACTCCCAAAAAACAAAATGAATGAATTGGTGAATGAGTTCAGGCTGAAAAATCTAAACTGTGAAGGAGCAGCATCAAACCTGGGGCTAAGGTCCTAAATTACGCACGGATATTTCATATTCTTCCGTAATTTTCAGCAATGCAGATACGTCCTTGAGTACCTGAGGGCTCACTTACTCATCCCAAACGTCAGTGATTGCCTCAGTCATGAAAGCCTGTCAAAGAAACACACACCTTAATGTGCGTGAATGGAAAGGAATGAGGGATGTGGAATGCGTTTGCCTGGCAGTTGATTTTGAAGCCTCGGTTTGAAGATACACGCTGAGATTTTCCAGGGCACATATTGAAAGCTGCGGTACAGAGTCCCAGTATCTCTAGGGGGAATTGCATGACTAATTCCCTGAGAAATGTGAAAATGCTTTTTTGGAGCTCTATAGAGTGAGCTGAGCATTCACTTTGGCTGCGTTTCTGCCGCCAGGATCTCGTGGCAGCTGTTCTGTTCACTTCTGCATCCCGTTTTGTCATTTTTCCATTCTGCCCCGCTGGACCTGCCATCTCTAAGCTTTCTTTTCCTTAACCCCCGTATTTCAGGTCTCAGGCTGAGGAATCTGGGAACTCAGTACAGCCATAGCAAGATTTCCTCAGACTGTCTGTTTGACAAGGGTCAAATGATAATGTTGGAAGCATCAATAGTCATCCAGAGATTATTTCTATAGAATATACTGGAAACCTGCCTTAGTGATTACTGGCTTTTGGATTGCAGCTCTTGTTAGACTGTCATTCAGATGTTCCGAAAGGAAGAGTGTGAATATTTAACATTTTAGTGTGTGTGTGTGTGTGTGTGTGTGTGTGTGAGAGAGAGAGAGAGAGAGAGAGAGAGAGAGAGAGAGAGAAAGAGAGAGAGAGAGAAGAGTGATTTCTTCATTGTTGAAAATAGCTTTGCCCTATTAAGAAAAGTGTCTTCTCTGTTACAGGGGAACAAGAACACCAGGGTTGGGTTTTTGAAATCCCCGCTGACTTAATGGCAATTTTCTCAAGCTTTTCATTTGTCACAAATGCACCGCGGAGAGTGAGCAAGGTGGGGAAGACCAGTAGGTCAGCAGTGGCCTTTCCACGTTGGTGTCGCAGACTCTGCCTATGTAGAAGCATAGCTGCCACTCCGGGTTGATCAGTATGTGACATTCTGCGTTAGCCCTCAGGAGTCCAATTCTCCCTCGGTATAAGGTAATAAAAGAGAGCAGGGAACATAGAACCGTGCACAGTAAATGATTGGTTTCTTCAATCAGGTGCATCATTCTAGTTGTCAATAGCCTTTTCACAGTGAGGCTCTGTACTTAGTAGTTAAAAGTAATTAGCAGCCAGAACAAATGAGATCGCTGCAGGAATGAACACACTTTATACAGAACAGTGCATTTTATAGAGAAAAATGCACATCTGTAATAGAGAAGGAACACAGTCTCCTTTCAATTTATTTTTACTACTTGATTGCTTTACAATCGATATACTTACTTAGCATGCTTCAAATCTAGTTCCTTTTTAATCATGAGCACATTTTAGTATGATGAGGTCTATACTCATAGTGAGATGGTTTGGGCTGGCTAAATTAATCTCTCCCAAAACAATGCATTTAAAGTGTGAATGCTGAGACCAAGATTGTGGTTGTTGAATTATGGATGTCGGGGGCTGGAGTTCTCTAAATGTAGTCATCTATGTGATGTGATTTTGGAATAATAGAAAGAGCCCTGGGTTTTGAATGAGAAAACTGGTTTTGAATCCTGTTACTTACTCACTGTGTGACCGTGATTGCATCACCTGGTCTCTCAGAGACTTATTAGTGAATTATAAATAATGATTTCTTTCTGAAAATGGTGGCTCGCAGATTAAGTGAGCAATATATGTGAAGGCATCTACTACGGGACGTGGCAATAGTAAACACTCCATTTTTTTCAATCTGAATCTGTGTTTCTGATAGTAAATCCAGAGTTAGAACTATGAAATGCATCTGTTTAAACACGACTAAATCATGCTTACTAAACTAGGGGAAACCTTGCAAGAACTACGTATTTTAATAAATCACAGTAGATGCCAAAAGAATAGATATTAAATGTTCTCACCACAGAAAAAGAAATGATACTTATGTGATGTGATACAGGTGTTGGCTAATGCTGTGGTCAAATCATTTTGCAACTAATAAGTACATCAAATCTACACATACACACCCTAAACTTGTCTATGTCAATTATATGTCAGTAAGGCTGGGTTACAATAGGATGAAAGAGGAGTATGAAAAATGCAAGCGTTACCTCCTCTGATCTGTAAGAAATAGAATGCACAGCACTTTGGAACCTATTGGAGCTTATTTTCAGAATCCTCCTTTGAGAGCTCATAGAAAATCACTCAAGAGCAGCTGACCAGGCCCCCCTTGAATTCAAGGATAAGAGGTTTCCTTTCCTAGTGTCAAAAACAGTACAGTATATGTAAATATTAGAATAAAGGTAAATATTTAGGACTGGAAAAGAATCAGGTGCTAGTATTTGTTTATTCACTCAATCATTGAGGGAAAATAAAACTAGTTATGCAGCGCTACCACATGGCCAAGCCCTGTGCTACAGCAAACCAGGGAGACGAGAGGGCTGCCCTCACCGCACCTACAGTCTGAGGTCTTGACTCGGGAACCACACGGGAAGCCAGACAGCCCTACTATGTGGCACTAGTTCTGTTTAATAATAACAGTAGGAGAAAGATGGTCTAAAGATTGGGTTTTTAAGTGAAGTGACTCAGAAGGTTGGAAACATATTTTTTAAACTATAGTAGAGGGGAAGAATATATAACATGTCATTATGGCAGGATGAAAAAATTGATTCTGTTAGGGTTGCAAGTATATTCTGAAACCGGAAAATATTGGTAAGTGATAAATGGATAATATCTTCCATCTATCATAAAAAGCTTCTGTGTATAAAATAGTGGTGTGCAAATAACATTAGTAGCTGCTGATGGTCCCATTTATTTCACCTACTTCATTCTCTTGGGATTGAAATAGGTACTCATTCTTCTCCAACACTGATGCCTGCCCAGGAAACTTGAGCTTGTTACGGTATCACAGAGAACCACAGCTGATTAGATTCTTAATAACTTGTCTGTGACAGTCACTTGAACAATTATAATAGACCTGGCTTTTAATTAAAGGAGAGAAAAAGAAGACTTGTCATAGAATAAGGGAAATGGTTTTTATGATTTTTAAAGATCTAAATCTGTAAATAAATGTAGAGACGTGTAAACCATGTGAAGAATATTATCAAAAATAATAGATTCTCAGGCTGTCCTTATACATATATTCTGAGTGATGCTCTTGCCCTAAGGGGATTTTCTTGCTCTTGTTTCCATGACGAAAAGCAGCATCATAGTTACAAAGGATGGTGAAAATGAGGCACAACACACAGAAGTCCAGAGCTAAAAAACAAACCCAAACTCTGATCGTTGCGTAGGATTTCGTATCAGAGCAAAACTCAGTGATTTCAGAATCGTTAAATATTTGTTTCACTTTGTATTTACCTCGTAAAAATCAAATTAATCTTCATGTTAATGCAAATGATTCAAAATGAGTTTCAATGTTTAGCCAGTTTATGTGGATTGTGAAGGGGTCCTGCCTAATGCTGACATTTCCACAGTTCGTCAAAACCCTTGTTTGGTCAATGGTTCCCTAAAATTCAGAAAACCATAATACATGCCTTTAGACTTTGGCTGTGTGTTTTCCATATATCAGATTTTTCTCACAGGAAATTATTCTGCTAATTATACTGCACTAGCACACAAAATAGTAACATACTTATCCAAGTGTCTCAATTCTGCGATTGCACAAAATAGTTAAAAATCACTGCTCAAGTAACTTTTGAAGCAGCAACATGTATCCCTAAATTCATTGACTCCAGTGGGTTTTGTTTTTAGGGAATAGTTTTTAGTCTTAATTGAGTATGTAATATTATTGAGGAATACAATAGAAATTTTTAAAGTAATGTTTAGTCTCATCCTCAATTTTTAAAATTTGGGGAAATAAAAACAGTCTCCCTTGCTCAAGGTTGCCTTTTCACTTTTCATTACTTTTTAAAAATCTCTTCACTTCGACGTCTACCTAATGTTAATTTTTGGCAAATTATTGTGGCTTAAAATTCAGAGATCTTTATTACATTAGGTTTCCAGGTCTTTTAGTTAATGTGCCAGCTTATAACTAGAATCTGGATGCCCCTTCTCCACTAACAATAAGAAAACGTGGGATCACCCAAGAGAGCAATATAACGATGAGCTACCCAGGAAAATATCAGAATGCCTGACCGTGATTTGCTGGGAGTTAGCAAATAAATCCACTGTAAGGAAACAGAACTCAAAGCCATAAACCTCACATTTGTTCTGGTTTCCCATGTCAGCTTCAGTTACTACGTCACACTTGTGGCCCAAAAGGGGTGATGCGTCTCCCCAAGTGTTTGATTTAACACATTTCAACTCGTGGGGGATTGGCTTCCTTATTCAGTACAATTTGAATCAACATTAAATGAGGCCTTTAGACCTCTGGAGGTATTAAAAGGTAATTAGAGTAAAACTGGTGTTTGTATCAGTTATCAGGGTAAATGACCAAATAAGTAGGTGGTTCCTTAGGTGTTGAGAATCTTTTATCTAATTTATTATAAAATGTCCTGTTTGATTTGTTTTTGAAAAGGATTTACATTTCCATGTAACTTGATTCAAGATTTGAAGTCTTATAAACTAAATGTAGTGTAATAGATATGCCTTACTAAATAGTTGAAATACAATATTTTGCTATGAGACCAATGTAGGAAGCCAAACTTTGTCTCTCACTGAGACTTATTTGAGAGGTTAGCATGTTGGTCATTTTAAACCCCTAGCATCCTGAAATAGGACTGGCAAATAGACCATTTTACACGCTTTTCCTGACCTGTCACTCCACAGTTCGACATACAAAATAAAATTGATACCTAATGTCTAGGATCAGTTGGGACAAACCCATGAAATAAAAGACTCATAGTAGCAGGTAAATTATAGTCAGGTAAACTCTACTTCAACCAAACCCCAAGTTATAAGAGAGACATGGGTGGAAATGTGTTATCGAACTTCGTGTAATTATCTTAATCCTATGACATCATAATCTTACAAAAGAATTTACCACAGGGTTGCTTTGATGAATATCTCTTCAAAATAAAAAGTAGAATGCTTTTTTAAATAGTTAAAATACAGTGAGATTTGAGAAATTTGGGATTTACAAAAGCTCATATTGCTCAGATTTTCCAAATAATGCGTTCATATAGACCAGGGGTGTCCAAACTGCGGCCCGTGGGCCATCTGGGGCCCACAATCCATTTTCAATTGGCCCACAGCAAATTCCCAAAATATATTTAGTTTATTTAAATAAACCAGGTGAGGCAATATGTACCTCACCTCGAGTGAGTGGCTTGGCTGTTTGTGTGTTTTACCGCATATGGCCCTTGGTGAAAACCGTTGAAAAAAGTTTGGACACCCCTGATATAGACGGACTAACTGGATGAGCCCAGTAGCAAAGGGCAATGGAAATTTCATTGACACAGCATGGCTGAGTCATCACACGCGTCATGTCACATAGGTCTTGTGCCAAGATATTTTGAAAGTAGGGAAAGACACCTCCAAAATGGGCAAATGTTCCTGGTTTGGGAAGAAGTTTGTGAAATGGTACTGCTGACCACAAGCAGAAAGTTCTGGGTAGGAGGGAATAGGTGACATGCTGAGAAGCCTCAGGATAAGGAGTTTCCTTTTGCAAAAGTTGCCTGGAAAACAACTTAAGATGCTTTGAATATAATATAGATAGGATGTTAAGATTGGGTGCTTAGTAAATTCCTTTGATAATTTGCTTAACAAATTGTTCTGTTATGTCATATAATGTCAATGTTGAGATTCTTTTCATATCAACCAAAAAATAAATAAGAGACCCAGTTACTCCTAAAGTCTGATTCCCAATGCCATGGATGCTTAGACTCAGACTAATTCTCTAACTTCATCCCCTTCTCCTCTCTGAGTGCCCCAGGATATTCAGCTCCACACTTGTTCTTAAGCTGATATTATAAGTATCAACCCCAGGACCTTTGCACTTGCTCTCCCTGAAATGGTCTTCCCAGTAACAGCCCCTCTTCCTGCCATTCCACGGTATTCACTTTCTATTCCCCTACACAGTTTATTTTTATGGATAACTTATCACCACCTGATATTATGCATTTTTTTCTCTATTTTCTTTTCCCACTCACTAAAATTTGATCATCAAAAAGAATGGAGCTCGGCTTTGATTGCTGTTGCATCCCCAAGCACAGTGGAATGGATGAAGATTTTTTGGGTTTGAAGTTAAGTGCTCTCTTTTAAAAAAGAGTAGAAAATTACAAAATTGGAATGAAAGTTAATATTTATTTAGAATATGAGAAAAACATATTATGAAATTTAAAATGCTGATGAACACCACAAGCATTTTAAAAATCAGAAATATAAAATAATCTTTTTATTACTCAATTACCTGACATACGTCTATAGACTTTTTTCCCCACATTTTTGGGTAACATACTCTTTGCCTCCTCAAATTATAAAAAGTTTAATAGAATTTTCTATAGAGACTAGAAAAATAATTGTCTTTTCTTGGCATGGCTAATCAATTTTTAAAAATAATTATTCATAGCTTAGAAAAACGTTTCAGTGTCAACATTACTCCTCTATTGTCTTACTAATTTTTAAATGGTTGTCAAGTAAGAACCATGGTGTTTGGAAGAATATTACACAGAGAAATTTCTGGCTCTATGCATTTTCAAACTTGTTTCTCCTCCTCCACACACATAGAAGTTCTGACAATTAAGGTCACGAGCTCATCCTAGAAAAAGTGCTATATATCTCACTGTTACTACAGTCACTTTCGAGGTACTCCCCTTGGGAAGCTGTACACTGATGCCAGTGCCTAGTCCACCCTTCAAAGCAATTTTGGAACTCTTTTTCTGGAATGGCCATCAGAGCTGTCATCGTATTACCCTTGATGTCCTGAATGTCATTAAAATGTCTTCTTTTCAATATTTCCTTTATCTTCGGGTAAAGAAAAAAGTTATTGGGGGCCAGATCAGGTGAGTAGGGAGGCTGTTCCAATACAGTTATGTGCTTACTGGCTAAAAACTCCCTCACAGACAGTACTGTGTGAGCTGGTGCATTGTGGTGATGCAAGAGCTGTGAATTGTTGGCGAAAAGTTCATGTCCCTTAATTTTTTGACACAGCTTTTTCAGCACTTCCAAATAGTAAACTTGGTTAACTGTTTGTCTAGTTGGTACAAATTCATAATGAATAATCCCTCTGATATCAAAAAAGGTTAGCAACATTGTTGCAACAAGTTTGCAAACTTAATTGTCAGACCGGGTACTTACAGTCCTGGGTGCCCCAGGTTAGGAACTTGCTGCATTACAGCCACGGATCCTGCACCCCTTTTCAACATTGGGTGAATTTGCACAATGGGCAGTAGGAATACTCTGTAATCCATTCCCACAGCAGAATGCTTCACCTAATTATAAATGGAAGTGACTATGAATCGTATACATATGTCCCAGTAAACCTAACCTAAATGCACCCCTAATTTACTTACTTTAGCTTAGTTCCAGAAATAACCATGGCCATTTGAACATTGCAAAACATGACAGAGAGTAGTTGGGCTATAAAAAGATAGCAGTCATAACCATTTGCCATGAACACATTTTGCTTTTGCAAATTTTTAGAGCATATGACAATATAAACAAGTTCCTAGGGATCCATACAAGTAAGGGACCCTCAAACTCAACCTTTTGTAGCTTGATAGTAAATCCACTTCTGCCAGCACCTAATGGAACTTGTAGGTACAAAGTAGACACTCAAAAATATTTTTGGATGGATGGATGGATGGATGGATGGATGGATGGATGGATGGATAGATGGATGGATGGATGGATGGATAAATGGATGAATGGATGAATAATAAAAAGTACTTTGTGTCTTCCTTAGCATTGCTAAATCAAAGTGCCTTTCAAATTAAATTGGACCCATTAGCTACAGGTCACATTTATCATATTAAAACTATGCTAAATCTCTGAGCAATGTGGCATCTATTTTTAACATGAAATATGTCAAGAAGATTTATTCATTGTAAGCACAGATATATTGACCCTTTGCTTTTTCTTTCTATGGGGAATTTTGTGATTTCTGCATAATTTTGCATCCCTGTCAAGTACACCTCCTCAGGAGTCTGCCCTAAGCAGAGCCACTACTTTGAATGTCTTATTACTAAAATTATGAAACAACTTTCTCCAACGTATATGTTACATTTAGCTTTTTATGAAGGACGATTTCTACTCTTGATTGTGTGTGTGTGTGTGTGTGTGTGTGTGTGTGTGTGTGACTCCCAGAGAAAGAGTTGTCTAAGATTTTTTAAAGTGTTATTGCAGCTAAAAGGAGTTGAAAAATCAAAGGCCCATATTTTCCAGGATAGTGTAAAAATATAGATTTATTTAAGTTTTAGTTTACGGTCTAATGTTAGAACAGAGATAGTGCTAAAATGGAAATTGGTTCATCAGACAGGAAGTCTTGTACTTAATGGGATTTGCTTAGGATTCTGACTCTCTTGTCCGGGGTTAGTATGTCCGTCGCACCGGTAATCAGAGAAGTAACTACAATATCAAATGATCTCTCATAAAACCTGACTGCGTACATGCTTATATACCATTGAAAAACCTTGTGCCACTCTCGGGACCTAGAATTTTTCAGCAAATGCCAGAATTGAAATGCTTCCTGCAAATGCTGATTTTTTTTTGTTTTCTTTTCTCCACTTGGCATTCAGATTGAGATAGTTGAGCGAAGGTAAAAAGTGACAAGGCAAATAGTGTCTTATTGGCAGAGAAATTGTGGATTTACGACTAGGCTTTCTTTCACAAGCTTAATTTGGGAGAATGGGTTTCTATGATGTTGTCATTGAAAAACTAAGTCTCCTTGGGAAGCATCAACTGTGAATCAAAGAGAAGCAATATTACCCTCACTGACCTGGTTGTCTCTTTTAAAAAGTTTTCACTTTTAAACACTTTTGCAAATTAATCTTGGGACCTAGATAGAATATACACAGTGGTCAGTATGAAAAGGCAAGTTAGATGAAGCCATCTCTTTTGCTAGTGGAAGAAAATATACCTATCCATGTTAAGGTAGATTTTTCTGTTAGGTGATATATGTATGGTTGGTTCTAAACAAGTGACACTTTACAGTACCCTGTCAGAGAGCACGTTACTGGCCACAGTGATTGATTGGGATATTACAGTTAAATCTTTTAACGTGTCTGGCAGATAATTTGCTGCACTGATACTGTTTACTACAACTTCAACTAGGGAGAAAATAAATCAGTTTAAAAGGATTAAGAAAATGGATGAAAATTGTAGGTGGCCCGTCAAAAATCTTTCACAAGGAGTATTCGTTATGAGTAGGCAAGTCATGCTTTATCAGGAAGCATGGAGATACTTCAGTGTGATTAGAAAAATGGTAAAGATTTTTTTTCTTAGTTTCATTCAGCTGGTGTGATGAGCATTATTGATTAAAATGTTAGGATCAATAAGGAGTTAAAATTGGAGTAGAGCAGAGCCTAAGGAGGAGGAAAAGGTTATGGTCTGTCGAGTAACCTAAGAAATGGTTTGTAAAAAATTGATTTTTAAATATGAGCTGTCACTGATACCTCTTGGCTTTCATTGGCATATACTGTCTTACAGTGTGCAGGTATGTGTAAAACTACAATATATACTGTTAACAGACTCGTACACTAAATATTTGTAAACATTGTGTACTACTAAAAGCTATCTACAAAATTAGCCCATTTGAATATGTGTTATTAATGCTTTCTAGAGAATTCTCTGTAATGTTGCTGAGGGAGCTGCCTTTCAAGTCATTTAACAGCCAATGAAACGTAACATGTTTCTCCTTAGATGCGATTCTGCACAATAACATGGTTGCACTTCATCAAGTTCTTTCTAAAATCACAGCAGTATGTTTTAAATACCTTTCTCCTCTTTTTCTTAATTCATCAGCATGAAAATTGACCAAATATATTAGACTCCAGAGTACATTCTCATAACCAGGGATGAAAGGGTTAGATAGTCCTCACATATAAGCACTTGCATTATAGACTTTACTTTCATTTGAAGGAGAAACTAAACAGAGCGAGAAAAATACACGTGTAAAACATCAAAGCACCATCAAAGGTGGACGTAAATGCAGACATGGAGAAAAGACAATCAAAATACCAATAAACTGAAAAGTGAAGTAAAACAAAACCCACTAATCTGAATTTTAGGGAAAACATCTAAAAGTAATGAACATTTTTATTAGATGTATACAAAAGGTACCCCTGAAAAAACAATTCAGAGACTAGCTCCTGAAAATGTTAACAAATAGTTAAACATAGGCTCCAAGAGTTGCTGTAAAGAAAAATATGGAAAAACATAAAAGCAAAACCTTTAAAGGGAAAGAAAAGGAGAAAGGCTCACTAATCACTAAGTTCAGAGACTGAATTTTGAATTTTCCTGGGGTTGCTCTGGGCACCACATTCCTGTATAACTAAACAAAAGTTCCTTTTTAAAATTTTACAGTCTTTTAGATTGGATCCTAGAAGCACACTTTCTTTTAAAAATCAATTCTGATCTAATTTCACTGTTTATTTTTCTACAATATTGGGCATATATCAGTATAAATTATCAATATGTTGAAATGAATGAAAAATATTAGGAAATCATTTTAAAATTACATAAAATATCACTAAAGAATAATATCTGATAATAAAGTCCATTAGAATTCTGCTTATTTAATTCCTTGTGTATAAACTTTCGCATAAACATAGTTCATTATAGGTTTGTTTTAAACTTAAATACCTAATTTTGGACCCCAAAAGCATAGCTTTATAATCTATTTTTAAACACATGTTCTGTGTAGGAAAATCAATGGTTCATTGTCGCGTCGCTTTGATTTGGGCTGGTGCTTTCCAATTTTGAGTGTAGTGTTGGGGAGGAAAATTAATTTTCCCTCTACCCTTCTGAGTTCTTAGCTGAGATCCCTGTAATAAAAGACAGATTAACAAGAGAAAAACAAACAGATATTTGTTAACATGTATATATCATGTATACCTGGGAGATACCCAAGGGGAAATAAGTCACTGTCTAAGGTGGCAGGTTTTGGGGTGGCATATTCTGTTACCCTGCATTAAGTAACCCACACTGTCCTGAAGTGCTTAGCAGGAACCGGTGGGATTTGACTTGCCTTTACAGGTGCACCCTGAGCGTGACCGTGGAGCAAGCCATCATTCTGGCCAGGAGCCACGGACTGCCTCCGCGCTACATTATGCAGGCTACCGATGTGATGCGCAAGCAGGTAAGGGTCACAGATATTTGTCGGGAGTCATTTTGCAGGACCTGGATTGGAAGGTTCCTTTGTTTATTTATCAAGTGTCTGACAGGTGCCTGCATGTGACAGGCACTTTTCCAGGCTCAGAGGGTATGTGGTGAATAAGACACCCTCCCAGGGCAGAAGACAACACGGATTTCCATATGAGGATTCTCCAAGAGACTTAGACAACCTGGAGGAAAGGATGTCTAAGAGGCAACTGGAAGGAGAAAAGGGAGTTGGTCATGCAAAATGAATGGATTTGGGGCTTCTGTAAAACGATATGTCCCACTCTCTGGGAATTGCAGGTGATTTAGGACGGCTCAGGGAATAGATTGGGGGAAGGGAATAGGGGAAAAACAGAGGAAAGAACTGAGGGTCCTGCATGCTTCTGGAGATCTCAAAGGGACTTACTTCTATGCCATACTAAGAAGTTTGGGTGTGATTCTGAAGATAAAGCACATAAGTCAGATTTTCCTTCAGAGAACAAATAGCTGCTGTTGCACAGTCTTCAGATCTCTGAAGTACTCACAGGTAAGCATATACTCTCTTATGAAGGAATGAACCTTCTATACAATAATCCCACAGAATCTCAAATGTGGTAGTTTGTTTTTTTAAATTCTTTACGAAGACAGCAACCAAAATGTACTAATCTCCAATTTACTGATTATTAGGAAAATGTGCTTAATCTAGTAGAAAAGAGTAGAAAGACCAAAGAGGTGAAAAGACACCAATTTTATATTTAACTCTGTCACCTTTTCTCAGGGCTACCACAGAAAATTGCATTAACCGATCTCTATTTGCTGACTTGGTTTGAATTGCCCGGTGATAGCGACTTCATTTTTAAGATTTGCTTTCGTAATTATGACTGCATTATTTACTAACGGTGTAGTTGTACAACTGTCAGACAAAGGTAAGTCCCTGTGAGTTTGCTCCCAAGATTACACTACAGCATGTCACCCAAGTCGGAAGTGAGGCCAGGCCGCCCTGGGGGCCCCAATGCAGAGAGAGGCTCAGGAAGTGCACGACTATTGGTGCTTCCCCTTGGGAAGCCCAGAGCTGAAGATTGAAAACCCAGATCTCACGAGGTCCAAGAGAGATGTGCTAAGTGAAGATTCGAGCCGTGAGAAATATGTGACAGACACACTGTGATTTCTCTGGAAAAGGGCAAATACAGATGCAAATGTAGCAAGTTTCGGAAGGATTTTGGGGTGGATATACAACTTCAATTTTAAAAAAATAGTCTCGTGATTAATCATATCAGGATTGGGGTTTGGGTGCTGAAACATACAGGAAGAGACTAACCTTTCTGTTTCACGCTGTTGCTATTAGGTTGGTGCCAAAGTAATGGCGGTTTACAAGATTAAAAATACTTGCAAAAACCGCAATTACTTTCGCACCAACCAAATATTAGAGTTAAGTTTGCAATCAGACTTGCAGAAGCCATCTCAAAATTATGGTTTATGGCAGACTAAGAGACTGGTATTAACCTATTGTTAATAATAATCCTGTAAGCCGAGAATTATTGTGAATGACCAATCAGTTACTAGCACAGAATTGATTGGTGCCTGGCAGGATAAATGTGATGCAGACAAGTAGGGAAGAGGACAGACAGGGTGTTAGGCTGAGGGAACAGCAGAAGCAGGTGTAACACAGAAGTAGCTGGCATGCTGAGTGCATGGAGAAATGTATTGTTGAGTTTCAAGTGGAATGTGTTTGGCTTGATGAGCATCAGTTTTATATGAAACATTTTAAGAAAGCAAAAACCTTTATATAAATGATTTAATGGAGTATCATGAGACTAAAAACAAATACTGTACTGTAGTTTGCAAATCGATTTTTCATAAGGATAAAATTTAGAAATTTTAAGACTAGTTGATATGTAGATAAACTTGAACAAATACTAAGACTGAACAAAAAAAAACCTGTAAATAATAATGAGAATAAAGTTTCTGACTGAGAAGGAACGTACAAATGAGGAAAGAGAGAAGGCTGGCATCCAGAATCAACCCTGTGGTACTGGATTGGAATCAGAGGTATTTGTTTGAACCGGTGGATGCATGCATGCACACACAGATAGATGGAGACATAAATATAGATGTTTGAGTGTGTTTGCATCTGTCAACTAGCTCTGTCTATTAAAGAGACATAGAAACAGTTACATACCAGTAGTAGTAATGAGCATACCCAGTGTCCAGACCTTCGGTTCTCAATATCACTCTCCATTAAAAAGAGCCAGGGGTCCTTGGAGACATGGTTAATTCCCAGGGGAGACAGGAAGGTGAGACCTGGAACATTGTGAAGTGCCAGAAAATAAACAAGTACTCAGAAATGATAGTGGTCGTATCAGCAGGACAGAAGAAGCAACTTGCAACAATTTGAACAAAACATTATTAATAGCAAAAATATTGTATTATAACTCATAGACTAAATAAATATCCATGAATCCATACTGATTTAAATGAGTACTTGAATAAATAATTGGGTGGAAGGGATAACTCTTCTTCACAGAAGCATTCCAATTCTTTTTTTTTTTTTTAAAGATTTTATTGGGGAAGGGGAACAGGACTTTATTGGGGAACAGTGTGTACTTCCAGGATTTTTTTCCAAGTCAAGTTGTTGTCCTTTCAATCTTAGTTGTGGAGGGTGCCGTTCAGCTTCAAGTTGTTGTCCTTTCAATCTTAGTTGTGCAGGGCCCAGCTCAGCTCCAGGTCCCGTTGCCGTTGCTAGTTGCAGGGGGCGCACCCCACCATCCCTTGAGGGAATCGAACTGGCAACCTTGTGGTTGAGAGGACGTGCTCCAACCAACTGAGCCATCCGGGAGCTCAGCAGCAGCTCAGCTCAAGGTGCCGTGTTCAATCTTAGTTCAGGGGGCGGAACCCACCATCCCTTGCGGGACTCAAGGAAATGAACTGGCAACCTTGTGGTTGAGAGCCCACTGGCCCATGTGGGACTCGAACCAGCAGCCTTCGGAGTTAGGAGCACAGAGCTCCAACCGCCTGAGCCACCAGGCCGGCCCTGAAGCATTCCAATTCTTAAATACTGAAATACCATTGCTGGCAGGATGTGCCAGTGGAGGCTAAAATCGGTGAGCAAAAGTTCGAGGAGAAATAGGATATGTGCATAGTCTCATAGCATTTGCCCCCCCAACATACCTATCAGATACAAAAAGAAGAATGGTAACTATACAGTGGAAAAATCTGGCAGATACCGCCTTAATCAAGTGGTGAAAGTTCATGTCACCTGTGATAAGATACAAGGACATCATATGATGTGGTCAACATCAGTGGTTCGATGCACAGAGAAGGCACAACATCATTTCTGTGATTTTCTTGCCCAAATGCATATCTTATATCTAATCATAAGAAAATATCTACAAACCCAGACTGAGAGACATTCTGTGAAATAATGTCTAGTGCTCATCAAAACCATGAAAGTACGGAAGAAAACAAGAACCCGAGGAACTGTCAGAGATTGGAGGAGACCAAGGAGACATGAAAGCAAAATGCAGCAGAGGGATCCTGATTTGGATCTGGAACTGAAAAGGGACCTTGGGGTGTGTGGGGGGGGATTTGAATAAGACGTGCAGCTTCCTTAATAGCATTGTACCAAAGTTGACTTCTTAATTTTGATCATCATGCTATGATCAAGTGAAGGGTTAATGTTAGAGGGAGATTACATGCTGGGCAAAGTGGATGAGCTCTGTTCTGCTTTTACAACTTTAAGTTTAAAATTCTAAATGAAGAAGTTTTTTTAACTGCTGAATTGCGATTCCTAAATTCCTTTCCATTAGTCTTTATTCCACCCGACCCTGTTTGAGAGAATATATTCTTTTTTTTTTATTCCCCCTTCTTTCTTCCTTTCCTGTAGTTCAGAATTGACAGCAGGAGAGAGAATTTCAGAGTTTTTTAAACCACGTTTCTTCATCTGTTCTCAGCCCTATATGCTGGTGTTCGGTTCTGTGTAACAACCAATTCCCATTAGGAACTGAACAATGATTATAGCTTCATTCATGAACTTGACAGATTATAAAGACATTTTCATTGCTAAAGTACATTGCTTTTGTACTATAAACTTTGAGACAAAATTCTTGCAATTTCAGAGAGCCACAGATACATATCTTGTCCAGAAATTGCTTTAGAACTATTTAAGAAAATATTTTCTTGATAAGTACTATGACATTTAAAATAGCTAATTATTCAGCTAAGGACAAAACGGGCATATGAGTGTCATAGAACTGTGATTTCTGTTCCATGAAAGTGGGGGCACAGCAGATATTTACAGTTTGCTCATTTCTGACTGTCTTAAGTATTGCTCGCTTCTCAGACTAAATACATAGAAGAGACACTGAAACTGCTACTTAAACTTATTTTGAATGATTTAGATGGCTATTTAAATACATATCAATCCTTTGAAATAATATATCAGTGTATTTTGATTTTTAAAAATATTTAATTTTGAAAATGCTCAGATGATGATTTTTCTCTTTCTCCTCATCCAGTCTCTTGACGTTAATTATATGTTTGGGATAAATATTCTATACTCAAATGTTAATGGTATGTTAAATAATTACTAATGCAATGTAGAGCTAAGAGTGATTTTCCTTACTGCTTTCAGGGAGCAAGAGTTCAGAACACAGCAAAGAATTTGGGAGTCAGAGACCGGACCCCACAGTCAGCTCCCCGGTAAGTGACTCCCCAGGTCTGCTCTTTCCCAAAGGACTCGCCACCCTTTCCCAGGCAGTGTCACTTACAGCTAATGCAGCTTCTCTAGGATATGCCCAGTGTAGAACTGATTACAATCATGGAAATTGGCCTTGTAAACATTCCGTGGCTAAATGTGATTAGGCGTCAACACTCTCAGAGTGAAAAGGAATTTTAGTTGAAACAAATTTAGACGTAGGAGTCTTGACATTATTTTAGTTTGCAAGTTCCATCATGAATTCAAAACCAAAAGTCCACACAGTTACGACAAAAATTTATAATTCCAACTATGCCAAACTTCCATAATGCCATTTTCATTTATACTTTTATGACTGCATATGCTGTTCCCTCTGGCTTGATTGCCTTTCCCATCTGTGTCCGTATGAAAAACTATTTAACCACAAAACCCAATTTAGATGTTCATTTTGTCCTTGAATTCTTGGATGAGTTTCCTTCCTCTTTATGCTCCTTTCGCACCTTGTATTTTAGATCTATTATAACCCTGATTGTGTTGCAATAATATATTGTTCCATGTCTCTTTGGCCAATCTGAATGTGAATTCTTTGGAGGCAAGGAATATGTTTTCTGGATTTTATTCATTGCTCATCATAGTGGCTGCATACGAATATCTGAACTGATTTCAAGAACGTGTCAATGAATAAACAAATGACTGAGCTTTTTGTTCGTTATTATACCAAATAGTCACAGTTCACATATCATCATGAGAAAGGACTCTAACCCACCTTTAAAATAAATGAACATGGGAACAGCCATCAAAGAAATGTTGTTCATTTGATTTCCCTGGTGACATTAGGGTTGGCAGCCATCTGTCTTGAAATAGGGCAAAGTGAAATAATTTCCTTTACATTTGATGGTTTTCATACATTTGCATTTTAACAAAAAGTAGGCTTCTTCAAGCATGGTCAAGACACCCTTTGTTTCCATGTACAAAGCAGTTACCAGAGTGACAATGATGATTGTAGCATTGGTGAAGTTATATTTCATTCTGAAAAACTTGTGGGCAGTGACACTACTTTCAAAAAGCAAAACATATTTCCCCTTCAAAAATGGATGGAGTGCTCGTGTTCTAATTGCATTTGTTTTATTGCCGATTCCTAACCCTAGTTAATCCTCAAGTCTTGCTAATGTTTTCTTTCATGGTTGAGTTGATTAGAAAGAATCTAAGACTTTCTATTGCTGAAGAATCATTTCACATAGGCATTTGCTCTCTCGTACCTTGAGCAGACATGGTGTATTTGGATAATAGACCCAGTGAAGTGTTAAAATTCCAATAAGAAAACAAGATAATGGCTCAGCAAGGTCCTTTTAGCTGGAGCTTATAAACAACAATAAACAGTGGTGCGAGGTAAGACCTGAATCAATAAACCAATCCGTAAGCTGAATACAAGAAAAGAAATGGATGAACTCACTCTCTTCTTTATTGGATTATGTTTTAAAACACTTGAAATGAAACGCAATAAAGTGTGCCAGCTGTAAAGTTGATATTTTTCACAATGAACGATAGCCCTGGAAGCAGAAAGCTAGAGTAATTTTTAATTTTTTAAATGTATTATTTCGTTCACTCTACAAATGTTTATTGAGAACATAAGACATGCAGAGCACTCTGCTATGCCCCATGGAGAAAGTAAACATGAGATAGAAATAGTTCTGGCTCTCAGTGAGTTTTTGGGTAAAGCAATGAGATGAGTAAGACATAACTACGCAAAACAGTAGAATGTAAGAGAGTTCCGAGGACCGTAGAGCAGCTGGGATCCCTCCCAGCTGGGAACCAGTATCTCTGCCCCAAAGATAAACCGAAGAACATATTTGGCTCTTAAGGCCAGGCCCCCCAAGGCAAATCTGGGGTAATGTTTCTGCAGATATCTTTATGCAGGTAAAGTTTGTTATCTCTTCCTGAGATAATGTTTGGTTCAACTCTCCAATCAATCTCTTCATAGTTTTCCTAAAACCAACCACTGTCTTTTGTTTTTTTAAATTTACTCAGCAACCATATGTTGAATTTCTGCTATGTGTTTGTAGATGTCAGGCACTTTGTTAGAAATCAGAGATAAAGATAGCGTCTCTTCCACCAGTCACTGACATGCACAGTAGAGTGACAATTGAATAAAATAAAATTAGTATACAGTGTATATGAACTGTGACAGAAGTAGGCGTAGATTGCCGTGAGAAGACAGAGAAGGGGTATATAACTCAGCCTAGGGATGGACAGTGGAGGTTGCAGAATGTTCCTAGCCCAGTCAGATGCTCTATAGAGCTGATGCAGTGACCCCCAAGGCCTGAAAAACACATTGCATTCTGAGAAATGCTCCTAGATCTCTGACGGATGTTTGATTGTGATTTTCGAGTTAGAGTGATACAAAGTGAGGCTGGGGACATGGGTGGGTGGGGCGGGATCAGGAAGAGGCTTGTAGGAGATACTGAAGCATTTTTATTTTAATGTGACGACAATAGGGAGGCATTAATAAATAGCCTACCTATCTAGAAGATTTAAACTTTAGAATTTATCTCTGGCAACATTGGGGGGATCCGTTTGAGGACAGTTGAGACAGGAGCCTTAAAGGAGATTATTATAGTATTGAGGATAAAGAGAAGAGGGTGGATTAGAGAGACATTTAGAAGACAGAATTAGTAATCTTTGGGCACTCGTTGAATGAAGGAGTGTAGGGAAAAGGAAGATTCTAGGATGGCCACCAAATCTTTGGCTTGGATGACATGGGGTGAATTGCTCTAGTCACTGAGAGAGTAGATACAGGAAAAAGAGCGACCACAGTTTCACTATCCTCCGTTTCAGTTACCCGTGGTCAACCACACTCCAAAAATATTAAATGGAAAATTCCAGAAATAAGCAATTCATAAGTTTTAAATTATGTGCCTGAATGCATCTGAGTAGCATGATGCAATCTTGTGCCATCCCGTCCAAGACATGTATCAGCCTTTTGTCCAGCGTCTCCACACTAGGGATGCTCCCACCTATTAATCACTTCTCAGTCGTTTTGGTTATCCGATCCACTGTCATAGTATCGCAGGGCTTGTGTTCAAGTCACCCTTATTTTACTACATAATGGCCCTGAATTTCAAGAGTAGTGATGCTGGCAATTTGGATGTGTCAAAGAGAAGCTGTAAAGTGCTTCCTGTAAGTGAAAAGGTCTGTTAGGTATAGGAGAAAACATAGTATATGTAGGGTTTGTTACTATCCAGGGTTTCAGGCATCCACTGGGGGTCTTGGAACGTATCCCCCATAGATGAGGACAACTGTACAGGGAAAAGATGAAGTCCACTTGTTCCTGTTGAGACTAAGGGTCAATGGCACATCCGTGTGGCGATGCCTTGTGGGCAGGACAAATGACGTTCTTCTTCCTTCTAACTTTCATACATTAGCTCTTTATAGAGAAATAACCATCTTCACCAAGAACCAAATATGTCATTTCAGAAGTAATGGTACGGTGGTCTTATTTTCTATTACATTACAAAATCTGGAAACTATTGTGTAATGAAAGCTTGATTTTGTATGTGTGATTGGAAGGCAGCATATTATCGTGGTTAAAAGTGAAAAGATGGTTTTGAGTCTCAGCTCGTGCTCGGTGACCTGATTAAATCAAGTTATTTACTCTCTGAGACAATTTTCTCATTGGTATGATGCGTGTAAATTGCCTCACAGCAGAGTCGTTTTGATACTTTAAACATGAAAGAGGCATTTGCTTTGCGGTCTTCTTTAATGCAACTTTTATTTTGCCATGTAGAAAGATCAAGGGCGTGACTATAGATTGCAGTTTGAAAGTAGAATTCTATTCTCTGCAGATTTAGATGTGGGCTGGGAATACCAGCCCCAAGATGGCTGCCTGAGCCCAAACTGGAAAAGAAGAAAGGGGAGCCAGGAACAAACCTTTTTTGTGCAGGGCCACTGGTGTGTATGGACCCCAAAAATGTTGAGCAAACAGAGGCCTCCCATTTCCTAACAATGTAGGTGCCCCAAATCAAATGCCTCAGTGCAGAGTAGAAGTCCAACTGTTACCTATTACATTTTACTTCCCCACTTCGTCTGCTTGTTCTAACCTCCCAAAGCCCCCACAATATCCATAACTAATGTGTTTGAACTCAAATAACCCTGAGTCTCTTCCAAGAAGCCTCACAATGGCTGCATCTGCCCAGTTCTGCAGTACCCAGAGCTATTATTTCATTAGGTGATCACAGGGAGTAGCCTTTTCACCAGTTTGCAAGGCAGACCTTTCAAAGACTTGTCGATCCAGTGGCATTAGTTACAATTGGTGGGACCATGCAGAGAAAGGTAATGGACTGTGATGGCTCAGGCCGATGTCACCGAGTAAGACATCCTGCATCCAGCTTACTGTTTCTGTGCTAGCAGTAAGGCTAACGCCACAGTGCCTTTCACTCACTAGGCAGTGCTGTCTGGGACATGAGAGGACAGAAGTTAAAGAGGAAAAGAACTTTCCCATCATTCTATTATTCCAGCCCCGGAAATGCAAAATTTGAAACACCATATCCTTTAGCTGAAAACGGCGCTTTGAAGTACGTCAGCTCATTTTCATGTATTCTTTTCTCCGGGAAGGATGAAATAAGCCTTTCTGATCTGATGTGTCCTTATTTCAGTATTCATTTTCTTCCATGGAGATGCCATGTGGAGCCCTAACCACCTTCCAGACCGGAAATACGTTTTGCAAACCTCCAAGGCAATAACCTCTTCTACGTGTTTCCAGACTCGGAGAGTTCATTTTGTTAACTAGGTTTCTAACTCAATACTAAACCTTTTTCATTCTTCCCTCTGATTTAGAATTAACATGGGATTAAATGTTGAAGGAAGAGGACATTTCTAATTCGCTAAATTTGTCAACAACTCATTTCAGCTGTGTTTAATTTAATCTGTCCAAGGGCATGAATCACCACAGGTACCCCTTGATGTGGAGTGCTTTGAAAAAGGAACAGAGTTGAAATCTGCACCTTATGTGTGTATAGCATTAGACTAGCTCTGAAGGAGGACCAGTGTGGCCGTGGGCACTAGCGAGGCCTACGGTGGAGTCCAATGCCCAGCAGCCTTAGGCCAGCTGGTATCCTAGTGTGGTCCCCTGAACTTTGCCTCGATGCTGGATGGTCGCAAACAACTATACCTGGGATGCAAAGCGGGTGCATCTTCCCATCTCCCAGCTTCTCTCCCTGTTCAAATGGATTCCTAGACCCGCTTGAATCTCCATTTGATTCTACTGCCAAGTGAGGAGGCGATGAGCAAAGCGAGGCATCAATTCCTTAGGAAGCAGGAGCTAACGGTGCCTTTGACATTCAGGCCTCAGCACTCTGCCACCCCAGCCTATCCATAACCACCAGGATGGTGCAAAATGGAGCAAATTTCTGCAACTGGTCAGAAAATCAGTAGAGTGCCATGAGATAGATGCTGTCTTGCTACAAGACAATCATGATAGACATGGTGATAATTATAATAATGTCATCTCATGGAATTTGGAGAATCAATTTTGCTGCCAGCATGGTGAATGGTGAGGTTAGAAACACCAGAGCAGAAGCAGCTGGTGTAAAAAGCGCAACATTGCTTAATCAGTAGCCATATAGATGTGCAAAGTGACACTGGTGTTTTCTAAATAATAGAACTGAAATTTTGGAGTTTGCTAATTTGTATGTGATTTTTTAAAATGAAATAGGCAACATGATTGTGACTCCCAAACCAAGAAATTATTATCAATGTATCTGTTATACTAATAAAAACATCTCATGTGATGTCAATACGCTGGGCCACTGTCACACTTTCTTATGCCTCTTCTAGGCTGTACAAGCTGTGCGAGCCGCCTCCCCCAGCTGGAGAAGAATAAAGAGAACCTCAAGGAACCGAATGAGCAAAAGCTTCTGAACACTGGACTAGATAAAGGGCAGTCTGGCGAAACACTGTCCACTCAAGATAAAGAAAGGAATTTTTTCTCTAAATCTTTCATCATGATATAAATAACTCATATTCAGCTTGTACTTAGATATTTCTGCTGGGAATGGATAGACGTTCATTCAAGGCAGTTCAGCGTCACAAACTGATCTCTCTTTGTATTGACATGAACTCTTCATTTTTAGGGTCAGATGCATCCCTGGAAACTACAGAAGAAAACAAAAGATACCAGAGGAAAAAAATTAACCATCGTGCTTCCTCTCCCATTTATGCAAATTATTTTATCATATTCTATTTTCATCTTCTCCAAATGGGAACATGTAAGAATGGATATTTTCATTCGAAGGAGGATGTCACTGAAGAAACATGGCCACATTTTCTAAATCATACAGAAATGATACAGACAACGTAGAAGGGTGTTGTAGGTTCTCAGTTCCCCTGCATCAGAGAAAGTCGTTTCTGCGTGAAAAGTGAAGAGCGTGCTTTCCTCTTTCGAAGGACGTATTTCTCAGCAAAGGAGAGAGCTATTGAGGCCTCCAGCGACAACTTCTTCCAGCTGCTTTCAGGCGTCCTTTATGCTCTGGACAGTTCCAGAAGCTGGCGCTATTGTGGGTCTCGGAAAAGGGCATGGCTCCCTTGGGCCATGTGTGCTGTGCGTGACAGAGGGGGCCAGGGTGTGCCAGGGATTGGGAAGGTGTGGGATGGAAAGTGAGGGTGGGAAAAATAAGCCTATTTAAAAACTCAACCATTAACTGAGAAAGATATCTAAAACTCTTCGGCTTTTGTATGAGGTGTCAGACTCTTAAGAGAATCCACCGTGCTGAGTATTTTTTTATCAAGGTATATATATAAGTTGTGAAAATAAAGCTTTATGTGTTGAACTTGAAAAGGACTATTAGAGATGTTGGTAATTTATGGAAGCACAAGATGTATTCTATTTTCATTCTAAAGTATATGTAATGTTTATCATTTCTACGTTGATAAAATAACGTTGGTGTGTTAGCATGGTGAATATGGTAATATTGATTTGAACTCCATGATTTTCAAAACAATGAAAATGCCCTTATCGGGATTATGATATTATTTGGATTTAGACTTATTTAGTATGTGAACTGCTTTTCATAGCTAAAGTATATAAAAACCATCGTTAAATTTTAATTTTTAAAATTTGTTCATGGTTTTGAAACTATCATTAAAAACCTTCATCACTAGCAGTGGTGTATTAAATAACAAAAATACTGTTTACCTATCTATGAGATATTTATGCACCAGTCAAGGTAACAGTTATTGTTATTTGGCACAGAAGTTTTTGAGACTTTTGCGATAAGGCTATAGTATAATGAAAAATAAAGAACATCAGAGTTTTCAAAGAAAAGGTTGAACACTTTTAATTTAATGAAGATCTGACCCTAAAATGAATATCTATGTTAAGTATATCCTTAACTTACAGCGATTTGACATTCTTGGTACTATCAGCGAGTGATCCTAAAGGTCTGTGATATTAGTACATTATGATTTTCCTGTACTATACATTTCATTATGTTCCATGTAGGGCTAATGAGTGAGCAAATCCGATTAACCAGCAAGTTCTTTTCACATTATCATTACTGTTTTCTAATTACTATCCTGGAAGCAGTAATCTCTTAGCGGGATGAAGGGTCACTTAAACATTTCAGTCGCACTTTGCTATGTTTCATGGAGGTAATTATCTGCTATTGTGGTATTTATAAATTAGCTTATTTTTAAGGATCTGCTTTCTGTGTAATATACTGTGTTTTGTTATTATTTTAAGGGTTCAACAGTATAAGTATACCATCTACTTTAATCAGTGCTTGGCATTTATTAAATGACCCGAAGTTAGTAATGGTTTATCTGATCATTACTCACTGTCGTTTTTTATTGTAATAACTATTGTAGCTAAAACTTAAGTAATTACTGGGGGCCAAGCAATATGTCCATGTCCTTCACCCCTACTTCGTTATTTCTTTACTCATTCTCATAAGGACCATTTGAGGTGGTCCTCTTTCCATCACCCCCTTTTTACAGTTGAACTAAGAGAAGGGCCCAGTGACTTGGCCAAGATGATACAATTGCCAAGTGATAGAACCAGGATTGGAACCCAGGAAGTGTGCCTTCTTAATCCATTATGCTGCTTGTTATTACCCCGAGAACTGTCGTAATATAACCAATCATTTGTTAGTAAAGTTGGAATTCTGTGGAGTGTGTTGCCATTCAATTATACATCTTATTATATGGAGAAAAAAGTGAATGGAAATATGGAAAAGACCTTTAATATATGAAAATCTTAGAATGTGCTGGATATTTTACCATTCTAAATACACATTTTGAGGTAACCCCTACGCTGTCGCAATCTGAAAAAGTGTATTGCTCATAATTGAAGATAACAGTTTTAGATATATTTTGAAAGTCTGGAATGGTACATCATATAAAATTTGACTGATTCCAAAGCAGTAGTAACAGTAAAAAATGTCAAATGAATGAATGAAGACAATTTTTCAATACCATAATATCCCTCCGTGTGACATTGGGCATTTAACTGGCCTTGAGTGTTTAGAAGAGGTTCACCTACATGCTCACTGACTCCTCTACAGCCAGTGTACTTCTAAACGTTGCTATAGCCTGCTAACAGTTCTCCCACGTTCTGAGTTTTGGCATCTGCCTCTCTCTACCTGAAAGGAAATTTCATGCATAGAAATTTTGGTTTTTAACCTGGAGCCTGACTCAAAAATACTTGTTAACTTAACTAGTAACTTATAGGCAATACGTCTTAAATATTTCATTACATCCTACAAAGTTTTCTAATATTAAATATTACAAAATTTAATATAATATTAGAAGTATGGGCAATTTTAGGAGACTAGAATTTTACGTCTATTCCCAATTAATATTTAATAAGGACGAGAGAGAGAAGAAAAGAATTTCTGTACTACTTTTCCTTATATTGGATATGTAATGTTGATTTTAGAATATCAGCTTTATTTTATGAACCAATATCCCAGTCTATTTTCTGTCTCTTGAAATCATATTTTTCCAGTGGCTTAAATTCATTGGCCACCCTTCTTGCAGCAACAATGTTCAATGTAAAATTAGTTTAATTTCTTATGATACTATAATATACAGTTAGCCCTTGAACAACACATGTTTGAACTATGTAAGTCTACTAACACATATTTCTTTTTCAATAAATACAATACTATAAGTGTATTTTCTCTTCCTCATGATTTTCTTAATCACATTTTTTCTAGTTTACTTTATTGTAAGAATACAATATATAATACACATAACATACAAAATATTCATTAATCAACTGTTTATGTTATCAGTGAGGCTTCCAGTCTACAGTAGGCAATGGATAGTTAAGTTTGAGGGGAGTCAAAAGTTAAATGCAGATTTTGGACTGCGTGGGGGAGTTTCTGCACCCCTAATCCTTTGTGTTGTTCAAGGGTCAGCTGAATATGATATTGCAATGACATTGGTTCTGATTCTATTCATTTAAATTTTGTGTTAGTTAAATTCAGAATGAAATGAAATTGACCTTGGCTCTAACTGTAAAAAAGCCAAGAAAATTGATGGGTGAAAAAATACCGAAGGGCATACTAACTAATTTTAGAAAACAAACTATAAGTTATACAGTAAAAAAAGAAAAAAAAAATTATTGACTTGGAAGCATTAAGTTGAGAGTTACTCCATGTATTTGAAAATATATATTTGTACTTAAAATACTAATGTATTCTTCGATTAGTTAATGTAGGTTTTTTCCTATAGAGCATGATTTAGTGCAGATTACAGGGCATATTTTTATTCACTTGTCTTTTTGAAAACAACATAATTTTGGAATGAATAACATTTAAGTCATTTTACTTTACATTTTACTTCTAAGGGCATTTTTAGATTTTCTTCACTAGTGGTATTGACTAATATTGAAACTAACCTTTTAGTCTGTGACTAAATTGTTTCTGCATTTTTGGAAACTGTTGAATTTTTAGAGACTTATTTTTAAGTGAAGTATTACACTGAATTATAGTTTAATTACTTTCCCAGAGCCTGTAATCATTATTTCATTAACATGCAAATAGATTAACCAATTTGCTGACTGAATTGTCAGTTGTCCTGCTTCAGTATAGAAAGGCAAAAGCTTTTCAAATGGTTTAGGATGATGTAAACTTTGATTAAGAAAAAAAATATTCTGCATTCCATCAGGTTTTTGACGTTTTAATGATGAGCGTCAGAAACATTCACCCTGTATGAAGCAGAAGGGATGGGTGAAAGTTACAAGAGGGGTCTGGGCCAAGAAGGGGTTCAGGCTGATTCCTTTAACATACAGCGTCCACCGTCTCCTTAGGTGCTGCAGTTTCATAACTGTTATTCATTGGACTTTGGTTGTAGAAAACTTTCACTACTTTAGAGCTCTGCCTTTAACAGTGATCTCAGTATATGGCCAAGTTGTGTGTGCATGGGAGACTATTTGGGATGGCCTGTGACTCCTTTAGCTGTTACCTGGACACACGGCCTCCTTCACACAGGATCGCTCGCTTCTCTCACTGAGAAGAGACATCTAGAGTCTACTAAGATACATATAGATACATACATTTTGTATACAATTATATTTACTCAGTTTTTGTTTTTATGATAATGCAGCATAGAAATTACTTACATTCTTATGTCTTGGTTTGGACGAAGACATGACATACGGAGTTGTTCAGTATACTGAATGTGTGTTTTGCTGACGTCAGAGTTGTCTAAATACACAGGAAGCACAACTTCTGCTCATTGACATTAGTTTGTTAGTCAATCTGGAGTCAATTTACCTGACATTGCTATCCAGAAGAAATAGCTGATGAGTAACAAAAGTGTTAAGCTTTTATATGATATTTCTACTAGAAATAGTTTTGGACAGCAAATTTGGGCTGCACATAGCTGAATTAAGGCCATCCACTTGTGTGTTCATTCAACAAACGTGTTTGAGAATTCGCTGTGTACAAGGCACAGGCAGTGGGCTTCCTGTATGTATTGGATGCGTTTGGTTTGAAAAGCTTCACAGTTTCTCTTCTGTGTTAATGCTCTCCTGTGTCTTTTACTTGAAATCACATTATTTGTAACGCAAACCTATTCTAATACGAGGGAGGTATATATATGCTGTATGAAGTCAAGAACACTAAGTTGATACAACACTTTAGAAAATATACATTTAAATTTAAATATCTAATGCCTCAAGCAAATTTATTAGAGTTTGAGATGAATATATATTTTTGTAACTTCCCAGTAAATAACTAGAACATAGCTTTTGCTTAAAAAAATGTTATAAGTATTCATTTACACAGTATTCATTATTTTAAATAGTAAAATATCACATTGGTTCTATAAATAGTAATTCTTTTGAATGTATCCATATTTAACATTGTATAACACCAAAAATGATGACACATTTCATTTGAATGTGCTATTACAGTAGTCTACTGTTTCCTTTGTAAAATACACATGTAACATAGTTTCAATCACTCAGTATTTTTTGTATGGTTAAAATGATCAGTGTGCTCTGTATTTTATATCATTTATTTTTGCGTAAAAATCTAGAATAGTAACATTGTATCATAAATGTCAATAATAAAGCAAAATATAGTATGATCATGTCAGCTTCTTTCCATTTAAATTTAACCATTTCTTATTATGTTCTCAGCTGTTTAGGAGACAAAACTTCGCGATAAACAGATTTTCACCCTTTAAGAGTTCGCAGGCTCAATTGAAGAAAATTAGTACACATATGAAACAAATCTACAAATACGAGTGAAGATGCATTGTAAAGACAGTAAATGCTAGGAGGGGTCAGGAAAAAAAGCTTAATATGTGCATAGGACACAGCGTAGGACAGCTTCCTGGGAGATAAGTGATTTCTGCTCCCAGAATTAACCAGCCAATCTGTCAAGATTTATTCAGTTCCTATTATGTATAAGCTCCTGTCCTAGTTGCTGAAGGTGAAGAATGCATATTATTCCCAAACTCTGCAGTTGAAGAATTTGGTATATATAGACGACGAAGGCAGTGCACAGACCAAAATGTCAGCTACCAACAAAGGCCATACCCACTGATGCAGATTGAGAGGTAAGTCAGTGAGATATGTGGACTACAGAAATACAGAGAAATTAGATCTAATCCAACATCTCTATTAGGCATCTAGGAATTACCAGGTATTGTGCTCAGTTCAGTATTTAGTAATTAGAAACACATATATATGGTTATTATCCACGTGGCGTTTACAGTCTAGATGGTAAAAACGTTGACCAAAAATTATATATATTTTTAAAAAAGATGAGAGAAGCCTAGGTCAGCTTTTGGGATTTGTTAAGATTAAGCAACAGAGGAAGGGCATGGCAACCTTGTTAATAAGTGAGTATGAATACATGTGCTGCGATGCAAATGCACCAACATTTTGGTGGGATGATGAATGAATCAGTCTGGATAGAGGAGTGTAGAGTTGTGGATGTGATTAGAGAGAGAAGGGTAGAAGCGAAGGTTGGGTCTGGTGGGTATAGAACTCTCAATGTCAGGCTAATAAGTCCGGACGTTATACGCATAAGAAAGTTGAGATCTACTTCATAACAATGATAAAAGGGTTACAAAATCCCAGTGAGGAGTTTGAAAAATGTGTATATTATTGATTGTGTATCCTGCCTCAGAAAAGTCCAAAGAAATAACCACTGAAGGAAACAAAAATCAATAAGAGGATTTTACTTTGTGGAGATTGCTGGTATGCTCTGAGATTGCAAATGTGATACAGTAATAAAAAGAAAATGGAACCATCACGCACAGGCCATTTGTTTCATAACAGCATCCCAGACACTGGTGTTCTAGAGGTGGTATTAGGGGATACACACACAAAGTATTTTGTGGTCAAAATAAGTTTGAAAAACAAAGAATTAAACAGTTTTTTTTTTTTATTATTATAAGACTTCTCCGATCTTTTAATGAACTTATAAAAAATCATGACTTTGGAGGAGAGAAGTGACCTGTTGTGTTTCCCAAACTTACTACGTAGAAGATTTGACATGTATCATAGATTTGTTAATATTTCCTTGGAATACAAATACTCAGCAAAGCACTCTATGGGAAAACTATTCTAAAATGTCATGATAACATGAAGGGGAAAAAAGGATAAATGCATTAATAGGAGATGGCATAGCCTTTACTTGATGGATTAAGGTTTAAAGGAAGAAATGACAGTGACAAATGAACAGTAACCGTGAATTAGAATTAAAAAAGCAGGCTCTAATATTGTAACTTTTGTTCTCTCACCATTCATCTATGTTCAAGATATTAGGGGTGAGGAAGAGCTTAATCCACAGAGAAATGCAAAGATGTCCTCTCCATTCTAATCATTTCAGCTGTGTAATATGGTGACATGTTGGAGGGGAGAGCCCTTTATGATGTCATAACTTGACTCCAGTTGGCCATGTTTGCTAGACTACATTCAAAATTCTCATGTAAGGGTGTCTTGAGTGAGAGGGCTTGAAAGTAAAAGTTGTGTTTTTTTTTAATTCAAGTTTATTGGGGTGACTTTGGTTAGTAAAATTACATGGGTTCCAAGTGTACAATTCTGTAATACGTCATCTATATATCACATTGTGTGTTTACCACCCAGAGTCAGTTCTCCTTCCATCACCATATATTTGACCCCCTTTACCATCATCTACCACCGTCCCTCCTCCCTTGCCCTCTGGTCACCACTAAACTATTGTCACTGAATTTTTAAAGCTAGAACTTGATTATATGAACTTCCAGGTCATCTCCAAGATTCCTTGGAATGACGAATTTTCCAGATCTAAATGTGGACGGACCCCTTTGCTATTAATTAAAGTGGGTACTTAAGAAGTTTCAGTACAGGGCTGTCTGGACATTCAGCAAGTCATACAGTTCTTAGATTCTCTGCCCTTGACTCACTATGTTGCTTTTATTTAGGAGACACCTGGGAATCCCTTCCCAGAAAAGGGATAAAACACATTACTCCAGGGCTGTGTGCTCAGAAGAAAAGGCCGTGATCACCCCATGATATAATCGAATGTTCTGTTTGGGACACGTCAGTTCAGAAGGGTGAAGACAAGTGAGGATATAAATCGTGGTCAAAGAATGACCAAGGACAGGCAGGGACGGATGGCCAGGAAACGGGAGGTTTACTAAAAACTTCTCTAACTGCCCACGTGTTGACTCCCTGTCAGAAATCTTTCCCTCGGGGGTTAGATTTTAGGATGTCACCCACATAGCAATGAGGGATCTGGAAGCTATCACCAAACTCAGAGGAAAGAAGAGGCTCGGTGATGATATAAAAGAGGCTTTTATACACAGCCTTTGATCAACTTATGGGAATTGTATAAGATATTGGTTGGAAGCAAGGATAAGCTTTTCTTTCATTTTTGTTAAATTTTATTTTAACAAAATTTTATTTTTGAATTTTATTTTTGTTTTGAATTTTATTTTTGTTAGAGTAAAATTCACATAACATAAAACCAACCATTTTAAAGTCTGCAATTCACGGGCATTTAGTACACTCACAATGTTGGGCAACCATCACCTCTGTCTAGTTCCAAAACATTTTCATCACCTCCAAACAGGTTCTTTTAAATTAAACTTTTCTTTTGAGATAATTGTTAATTCATTCACATTTTTGATACGGTTGCAAAAACAGTTTAATGGAGGAAGAATAGCCTTTTCAACAAATGGGGCTGGGACAACTGGGCATCATAGGCGTAAAGATGACCCTGGAACTCAACATCACATCACATATATACAAAAATTAACTCAAAATGGATCATGGATTTAAATACAGAGGGTGCCAAAAAAATGTATACAAATTATAAGAGAGGAAAACTGTATTAAAATTGTAATACTCAATATACACCAATAACAAAAGATGAATACAAGTCCCATTTGACTCCTGCAATTACAAGAGGTGCTCAAAGTGGTTCCCATCAGCGTCCAGACACTTCTGATGATGGCGAACTACTGCTTGAGCAACGTTGACCAAAGTGTCCACTTCTATACATTTTTTTGGTGCCCCTGGTATAAAATATAAAATTATAAAACTTTAAGAAAAAATATAAAAGAAAATCTTCAGGACTTAGGGCCCGATAGAGTTTTTTAGTCTGGACACAAAAATCATGACCTATACAAGGAAGAGTTGATAAATGAGTCCTTATCAAAATTTAAAACTTTTTCTATTTTTAAAGCCAATGAGAAGATAAGTTGCAGATGGGGAGAAAATAGTTGCAAATTACATATTTGACAAGTTAGAACACACAAAGAACTCTGAACAAAGCCAGTTGAGTTGTAAGAAGTTTCATACTGTATTATTCAATTTATGTAGCCTTCTTGCAATGTCAAAATTAGAGAAATGGAGAATAGATTAGAGAGAAATGGACAGGAAGGAAACAGCTGTGGTTATACAAGGACAACGAGAGTGATCTTTGTTGTGATGGAAAGTTCTCCGTCTTGCCAGTATTGTTAACATCTTGGTTGTGAAACAACTATTGTTTTGCAAGGTGTTACTTTTCAGGGAAACTGAATAAAGTGTACATGAGATTTCTCTGAATTATTTCTCACAATTGCATGTGAACCTACAATTTTCTTAATAGAAGTTTCAATTAAAATATAGAATGAGATTTTGTTTCTCATTTGTTTGTCTTGTTTTTTTGTTGTTTTTGGTTTATATACCACATATCAGTGAAATCATATGGTTCTCTGCTTTTTCTGTCTCACTTATTTTGCTTAGCATCATACTGTCAAGATCCATCCATGTTGTCACAAATGTTCCTGTATCATCTTTTCTTACCGCCGAATAGTATTCCATTTTGTATATATACCACAACTTCTTTATCCATTAATCTATCGAAGGACAATAGTTTAGTGGTTACCAGAGGGTAAGGGAGGTGGGGGGTGGGAGATGAGTGTAAAGGGGATCAAATATATGGTGATGGAAGGAGAACTGACTCTGGGTGGTGAACACACAACGTGATTTATAGATGATGTAATACAGAATTGTACACCTGAAGCCTATGTAACTTAACTAACAAGTGTCACCCCAAAAAAATTTAATTAAAAAAATAAATTTTATATATATATGTATATAATGAATTTTAAATGACTCTCAGAATGGTAGTGGTAAAGGTAGCTTTATTCGTAAGGAAATTATCTTCCTGAAAATGAAATCATAGTTTGAGCTAGAGGCTACTAAACACGAGGATGATTTCTGTTTTCTTTGCCCCTTATAGCATTCATTCCTTCGGAATGACAACTGCACATGCTGTGCGCCTTCTGTACGGAAGGCTTGGTGTTGGGACTGAGAACCCTGCCTGACCTTCAGGGGCCCTTGAGGAGCTTAGTTTAGAGGTGTGGCAGGCCTGTAACCAGAGGTATAGTCTAGTACTCTGATTTAGAGTCCCTCTCCAGCCCTGAAGAGCTGTGTGACCATTTACAAGGTACTCCTTTGACCCTCAGATTCCCTGAGCTGCAAAACTGCCATAATAACTACTACTCATTTCATAGGAATGTAGCATGAATTAAATGACATAACATAGGTAAGAATGTGGCACTGAGCCTGGCACCTAGCAGCACCCTAAAGTGTTCACTAAATAATTGAATATTGTTATTATGAAGTTATACTAAGAACTGGAGGAAAGACCTGCTCTCCAGAGACATTTTCTTCGGACAGATGTCTTGTCTGGGGTACTAGAGAAATGGAATTGGAGGGGTGATCTGCTGTTGGAAAGCATGTGATGTCATGTTAAGGAGTTTGTAGATTATCCTGTGGGCAGTGGTAAAGCTTTGGAAGTTGTCAAGCAGGTAAACAAATGAAATGATACAAATGGTTCCATTCACAGCAGTTCAGTTGTTGGAATAATCAAAATTGATTTCTCAGAGTGGGATTCTCAAACCAGCTTCATCAGAATCTCTTGAAAGATTAAGCTCAAGGATTTCGTTTTTAATAAGCTTTCCAGGTGATTCTTTTTGCACACTTGGGTTTGAGAATCGCTGGTCTAAACGAGACATGATGGAATTCTTAACAAAAGAGTATCAGAGAGAATAGAAAAGAGGGGCATTTTGAGAAATACTTAGGAAATAAAGTCACAAGATTTCTTAATCCATAGGATGTTGGGAAGTAAATTAAAGGACATAATCAAGAATGTCACCAAAGTTTTCGCTTGGACAGTTGGCCCCCATAGCAAGGATGAGTTGCAGATTAGGGAAAAAATGAAACTGTATGTACTTTGGAGCGTGTTGCACTTGAATGGAGGTAGCTGTTAGTCCAATGGAAAAATCTGTCTGGATTTTAACTAAAAGATGGGGAATGGGAATCTAGGAAATATATATGAATAATTGGGCCACCCACAAAGAGCCCAAGGATTTAGATAACTAGAGGGCAGAGGATAAAATTCTGGGTCACTAAAATTTATAAAGAAAAGTTGCTGTGAATGAAATCAGAAGAAATATTTGAAGTGGTTGTGAGGAGATTCAAGAAATTAGGTGGTCATGGAAGTCAAGAAGATAGAGTTCAAAAAGGAAATTGTCAAATGAGTCAGTGATTATAAGCAGAATGAGAAGTAAAAAGGACATTTGTCCCTTGAATTACTTTTATTTTTTGCATTTTCTTTGTTTTTCATTGCCAGGGTTTTACACGCTTTTTGTAAGATCAAAAAAGTTGTTTTTTTTTGTTTGTTTGTTTGTTTTGTTTTTAAATTGTAGCAATGGACAACCCCAGCAGAATGCCTATTTCCTGGCACCTTTATATATCAATTACATGGGTTATATAATATAGATGTCTATATTATTCCAGTTATTTTATTATATGTGATAGATGGAAACCAAAGTCTGAGTGGTTTAAGCACCTAAAATAAAACAGAAAGGATGCATTGAAGCAATTAAATGTTATAAGTGGATCTCCTGGGCAGGACCAGTTCTCAAGGTTGAAATGATGCCATCAGAAATTTCTCTTCATCTCTTGACTTTGCTTTCCTCTGTTTTTGCCCTTTCTCAGACCAGCTCTCCCTTAATGATCACAAATTGGCACCCGGCATCACTAAGCTTGTATTTCACCCAATGTGCCAACTTCAGTGGAAAAGAACTCACCAAAAGTTGCAGCAAAATTCCTTCATTGTTTCTGATTGCCTAGTCTGGGTCATGTGACTTCCTTTAAACCAATCCCTAGAGCCAAACAGAAGCTGTACTTTCATTGGCAAGAGCAGGTTTGCATTGTCTATCTCTTGATTTCAAGAGAGGGTGCTGTCAGCGATTCCTAAAATCAGGGTGATATTGTCAGAAGCAAGGACGGATTCTGGGCCGGCCAAAACAACAGATGGTCGTGAGAATAGCACCAGAGTATTCAGGTGCCATTCTTCTTAATGACAGGCTTTATCTTGTGTTGACAAGTCTATCAGGGCATTTCCTCTTCTGTGAATTTCCAAAGATAATTAGAAAAGAAACTTGGTCCAGAAGCCAGGTTCTAGGAAATTATATATTGATCAGGAAAAAAGGAAAACAAAGCAAATATAGATCATTTTTCTTATAAAATCCATCGAAAAAGCAAGGAGAGACCTGGCTGGAGATCTCGTTTGAGTAGGAAGCAGTGCAAAGAGTTTTGGTTTTTTTTGTTGTTGTTTGTTTTTGTTCTTTAGCTTGCAGGCAAGGGATCAATAAAAATGTATTTCTCTATTAATGAAAATGCTTAGATTTTTTTTTCCCCCATGGAACTAGCTATTAAGCAAAATGCTTCTCATGGTAAGGGTATGTAAATATACATGCCTTGGATTTCTGTTATTTGGCTTTGGCCCTTGGAGATATATTATTTCACTGTGAGCCTCCAGTGTGATGTTAACCGTGGTAGAAACAATGTTTTGTGGGAAAACGGGTATAGGAATCCCAGTGCATAATGGCAGATTGATGATTCAAACATGAGTTCCCAGTTTTTTACCAGACATCCTCCAAGACTTGTCAGGATGGCTAGATAAATGACACACATTATTGGCTATAGAATTAAAGGATTCACAAAAAGTAAAGAGTGAAGGACATCTTCGGTACAATATTTTGAATTCAGATCTCAGCAATGGATGGAATAGGAAATCCTGAACTTATTCCCCAACCATTTCCTGCTTTTAGGATGAAATGAAAAAATCAGAGGTAGAGGAACTAGATGATTATTACCAAGGTAGCATTCACTACATAACTTAATAAATAAATATCACTGGCCTTGAACTTCAACTGTAAAACTAAAGTCCAAAAAGAAACGTGTCTTGTGCCCTTCTGAGTAAAAGAAGGTAATGAAAAGCCATTCCACAGTGTTTTCACATCTGACGTTATAAATCATGACGACATGTTAAGAGGTATTGCCCGGAGCTTTTCTTAAGATGAGGATATGTTTCAAGAATCTTTTGGAGTGATTTTAACCCACTGTCACTTTAGTCTTCAACCAGTGGAGAAAAGGGAAAAGACTGTGATTAAGTTTCATTTTTTCCTGGACCGTTTCATCAGTCTATGACAACTAAACAGAGTTATCAGATGCCTGAGCCCAGGGTGACAGATGACAAATGATGTCCAATGCACTTTTAGAGAAGAGGCAGAGTGAAAAGTTATCTAAAGGGTCTTATATTAACATTTCTATTGATATTAGTTAAGGGAACAAAATCAGTTGTTTGAGAAAACTTAAAAAAATGGAACCCTGATTGCAACCGCCGCCAGTGCTCATGGGAGTAATGTCATTTGAAATGTTAAAGTTGAATCACATCTCTGTTTCCCAAAACCATAATTGTTATTATGTTAAATATAGAGACAGTGAAAAATGTCACGCCAGAAAAGAAGGGGATGTTATAACTAAGGAGATGTATTTCTACATATAAGGTAGTGCTGATTTTATGATTGGCAGCTCTGTTTCTGATCCTGGCTGACTGAGTGTGGTGGGGCAAAGGGGTTTGTATTAACCATCGTCTTTTATTTTCTGTATTCTGATGTTTTGACATCTGGGGCCTGGCTTGACCCTGGAGGAACTCCCCTTCCAGGGTTACCCAATACCTTAAGATATTAAACAATTTACTAGCATCAAATGGGATGATTTCTTTCCAAGAGGGCAAGGAGTCATTCTTTCTTAAAACCATACAATAGGCTAATCTCTACCCGGGCAATAGGAGTCAAGTGGTGTTTCCTAAATCTGGCTTACCATCAGAATCACTCATAGAATCAGAAGACAAAAATGCACCTTTTGTCAGAACTCAGCCCCGTTTTACTAAGTACTTCTGGGGATCTGCCAAGTTTGGAAAATTCAGAGAGAATATCGCTTAACCCTGTGCTTCTTGAATTTTAATGTGTATTTGAGTCCCCTGGGAATCTTGTTAAACTACAGATTCTGATTCAGTGCTTCTGAGTGGGGCATGAGATTGCATTTCTAGCCCGCTCCCTGGTGCAATAACCACATTTGAGTATCAAGGCCCAGAACCCAATTTACCCGAGGGGCCTTATTTAAAAATACAGATGCCTGGGAATTTGCCTGGAGATTCTGATTCAGCAGGGTAGGCGGGACCTGGGAATCCTTTCAGATAATTCTATCATAAGATTATTTTATCATTTAGGGTATGCCAGCCTCAGGAAAAATATCTGAGTGTCACATAATAATGACAATAACAATAATGGAAAGAATTCATTCATTCACACAGGACGTATTAGCACCTACTCTGCACCATCCCTGTTCCAGCTCAGGAGCTACTGTCATAAATTAGCACAGGAATTCTCGCTCCCATGAGGGAGAAGGGCCATGGAAGAGTACGTTTCCCAATAGACAAAATAATTCCCTAGGGTGGTCAGTGCTCCGAACACCACAGAGCGTGGTAAGGAGACAGCGTCCTAGGGAATCGTTGATGGGTTTGATGGCAGCAAGTATCATGGCACCTGGGGTCATAAGGACAGTTAGCATGTGAAGAGGGGACGGTCCTTATGACAAGTCAGGGAGTGTTGACGCTTTCTACATGGATCATCTTGTCTCCTTCTCACATCTAACGATGACAGATCTCTATTGTCTCCATTTGATAGGTAAAGCAACTGAGGCTTAATAAGCAGTTTTTAAAAAAATTATCTTTAATTGTGGTGAAATGTACACAACATAAAGTTTACCATCTTAACCATTTGTAAGTGTACAGTTCATTAGTGTTTAGTACATTCAAATTGTTGTGTGATTAACCTTCAGAACTCTTTTTCATCTTGTAAAATTGAAACTTTATACCCATTAAACTCCCCATTCCCTCCCCCAAGTCTCTGGCAACCACCATGCTATTATCTGTGTCTACGAATTTGGCTACCTAGGTACCCCAAATGAGTGAAATCATACAGTATTTGTATTTTTGTGACTGGCTTCTTTCACTTGGCACAATTTCCTTAAGTTATAGCATATGACAGAAAGCCCTTCCTTTTTAAGACTGAGTAATATTCCACTGTATGTACATGCCACGTTTAGCTTATTTGTTCATCTGCCCATAGACTCCTGAGTTGCTTCCACCTTTTGGCTATTGCAAATATCCTGCTATGGCCCTAAGTATAATAACTGCTCTTCGTGCCTGTTTTCAAACACACCAAACTCACCAAGGTTCTCCTTGCCCCCAGGCGCTATTGCTATTCTCTCTTCCAGGAAGGTCCTTTCTCGAACATTGTCCTGGTTCAGTCTGATATTTTGCTCAAGTCTCTGCTCAAACGTTCACTTCCAAGGAGAAGTCTTCCCTGATAACCCACCTGAACAACAATTTCCCCGGCCATGGCTCTCTGTGCGCTTACCTTGCTTTACTGTTCTCCAGAGCACTTGTCCGTACCTGGCATTATATGAGGTACTGTGTTCATTTGTTTGTTGACTATCTCCCCTCATCCTCAAACATTATCTCCAGGAACATAGACTTTGCCTGTTCTAATGCTGTATCCTCAATGCCTAGGACAGTACCTGGCAAAGAGTAGGTGTAAATATTTATGAATGAATGCATGAATGATGGCAGGCAGGAAGGAAGGAAGTGGTGATAACTGTATTTGAATCAAAACCCTCTTCTTGCAAAGCCCTTGCAGGGCTGTTGCCTTGCCTACCCCCAGGGGACTTACGAGTCTTACAGGATGGATGGGGCATGGGAGTGGAGTTTCTAGGTGGAGGAAAACTTGTGATGGGGATGAGTTGTATCAGGGATGAGGCTCCAGAAGTGTCATCCAGATGCTGAAGGTAGCAGAATCAGGATCTAGGGATGATAAATCATAACAGAAACAAGATCCTTACAGTGGGTGGAATGGTGTCCCCAAAAAGATATGTCCAGGTACTAACCTCTGGAATCTGTACATGTAATTAAGTTAAAGGTCTTGAGATGAGATCATCTTGCATTATGGGGGTGGACCCTAAATCCAATGACAGATGTCCATATAAAATAAAGGCAGAGCGAGATTGGCGACACAGAGATCGCCACGTAAAGAGGAGGTAGAGACTGGGGTTATGCAGTCATAAGCAAAGGACGTTCTGGGGCCATCAGAAGCTGGAAGTGGCAAGGAAGGATTCTCCCGGAGAACCTCTGAAGGACATGTATCCCTGATTTCTGTTGCTTTAAACCATCGAGTGTAAGCTATGAGAAACGAATATAATTTTAAAATTAACAAAACAGAAGCGATCAGGAGAGAGGGCTGGAGTTTGGTGTTCCTGCTAGATCCAGGACCCAGCTTAGCCACACTGATGACACCCTGGTATCTTCGGGCACCAGGTGTCCTTGCAATCCCCTGAGCTGCATATGTGACCAGATGGGCTCTAGCACCGGGCAGGGCTACAGGGGACAACATTTTCACTTCATGCTGCTGGGTGGGGTGAGCACAAAGAGCCAGCAAGTGCTGAGTGCACAGTACAGCGGGCTGAGCAGGCTCCCCAGGCTGCTGGGATCCACATTCTGTGTGGTGTTACATGGTTTCAGCAAATGGCAGAGTATTACAAAATGGTAACGATGTGTGTGTCTTTACTCACAAGTGAGAAAATATTGTGAGTATTGGAAATACCCCCTAAAAGTTAATGTGTGTGCAAATGATTCAAAATCCACCATTTCTAAGTCTTTATCAAATATACCCAACATTTTGGGATGATACAGTCTTTTCTTTCTTTCCTTCCTTGCCTCCCTCCCTCCCTCCCTCCCTCTCACCTTCCCTTATTTCTTTCCTTCCTTCCTTCCTTCCTTCCTTCCTTCCTTCCTTCCTTCCTTCCTTCCTTCCTTCCTTCCTTCCTTTCTTCCTTCTTTTCTTTGATTTTGAAGAGATTTTGAAAATTTTATTAGGATGTGTTTAACTGAAGTTTTTTTCCAAGTTAGGAAGATGAATATAAAACCAACTATAGGCCCTTATGGTGTTAGCCTTACACTTCTAAAATTTGTTCCATGCCCATTTATCCTAAACCAATATTTCACATAAAAATTTTAGGCCTCTTGGAGTTATAATGACATCAAATAAAGCTGTATATCTTATAGCAGAGTCTTACTTGGTATTTCATGTAATGGCTTTTGATTCCCAAACTTTATGTTTAGTATTAGAATTAAATTTTAATTTCCTTTTATGCTTACATCAGTTTAATAATAGTGTTGGGATTATAAAGCAATAGCAAAAACTCAGTGGTATTTTTATTAATATTAAGTTTTTCAACTTGTGAAGTTCTCCCAACTTTTCTTTCTCTAACCAGCTGACAGGCTTGTGTTGTGGCAGCTTCCTATAGACGGAATGTGCCTCACCAAAATTCATATGTTAAGCCCTAATCCCCAGTGTGTTGTTATTTGGAGGTGGGGCTTTTGGGAGATGATTAGGTCATGAGGGCAGAACACTCATGAATGGGATGAGTGCCCTTACAAAAGAGACCCCAGATATCTCCATCACACCTTCTGCCATGTGAGGACACAGCAGGAAGATAATCATCAATGAATCAAGAAGTAAACTTTCACCAGACACCAAATCTGTCAGTATCTTGATCTTGAACTTCCCAGCCTCCAGAACTGTGTGAAATTAATTACTGCTGTTTATAAGCCACCCAGTCTATGGCATTTTGTTACAGCTGCCTGGATGAGTTAAGACACAGTTCTACTAGGTCACGGCCAGACACATAGCAAAAGCCTTGCCTTTCACTTCAACAGTTCCCATATTGTCTGTATTTGTTGGTCCTCTAGGAAAATAGCCTATTTTGCATTTTCATTTAGTCAGTGTAAGGTACTGGGTAGGACAAACAACATATATACAAGAAGAATTGTTGGCCAGCAGTCTGTACCAACGCCAGCTCACCAGATACTCTGGCCAAGTTGACCACTTCCACAGTGTGGTTATATGAATTAAATCAAATGACATAAAGTGCTTAAAATAATTCCTGGCACAGAGTGGGATTTGATACATGCTACTTTTCTCTGCTACATCTGTTTTCCTTTTCCTGTGATAATTTCATTTTCCTGTCAACTTCTGGGAAAGTCACCTTTATCTTTACTTGTTTGTATACCAGGAGTGTTATTGGGAAATCCAGTTTTTAAGTCTTTTTAGCCCAAACTTTCATGAGCTAGTTGCTGGCTTTCTGACTGTTAGAAACTTTCAGACTGTCAACCATCGCCATCTTAGAACTTGAGTTATAACAACATTAGCAGAATTTCTTCTATTTTCTCCACTTAGCGTTTCAGCAAAGCAGGTAGTATTAAAAACAGGTTCTACCAATCTCAAAATATTTATGCCGTTTCATGCTGTTCCTGACCCAAAGGGCCATCCATCTCTTGGGATGCAGCAATCTGATTAGAAATTCTTCTGACTCAGTCATGAACTTGTCTGGGCCTTGAAAGATGAGTGTAATTTTTCTAGATGGGGTTAATAAGGGAAAAGCAGCCAGGGCTTATGCTAATATGTTCAGAAAATATAAAAAGCAAAGCTCCAGTATTATTACACTTTCTTTGGAAGGGTTCCTGAATCAATCTTTGCTGATGATGGCAAATCAACAACAAAATATGTTAACAGGTTAAACAAACAAACAAACAAACAAACAACAAAACAGGAGCAGGCAGCAGGTTGGTAATGGGAAGTAGGAAAGCTCCGTGAGGACATGGAGAAAATATACATCAGCAGAAATGCCTCTTCAACCTTTGCTAAATGCTTCTACCATAAAAGTTGTAGCTTAGTTTAGAAAATGATTTCAGTTCTAGACTCTAGTTTAAGGGCTCATAAAAGCTTCTCTTTGGAGATTAATATTATCATGATGTAATCAGCTTTAAAGTTCTTTTAAAAAACAATCTAGAATCAGGGTGAATGTATATAAGTTGCATGAAAGTGAAAAATGCTCTTCAAATATAATCATTAATTCAGATGCATCTCATTGTGAATATTTTTGATATGCGACTAACATAATTTTCCAAACAATGCATACATTGAGCATAAGAAATACTTTCCAGAAAGTTTGACAGCACTTTTTCAATTGCAAGTATCCCTACTGTGATCATTTCTAATTCTAATTAGAAATGATTATTTGGATCATTACCAAATTGTGCACCATGTATCCACACATCCATCAGATGAATTAAAACTCTGAGCTGATAATGGTAAAGTTGGCCATGTACCTTATGCAGGTGGCATTGTGCAGTGGAAAGAACATAGGGCACTTGACTGTCAGGACCAGGTCCTCCACTGAGTAGAGTCATTGTGGGGTAGGTCCTACCCCAAGGCTTTGGGTCCCTGTTTTCTCATATGTTGAATTACAGAGTTGGATCCCATCATCTTTAAGGTCCCTTCCAGTTCTAAAAAATACGTAAAAAGGAAGTGATCAAATGTTTAGGAGTCCCAAATGAGAAGAGAAGATATGGAAATGCTTCCTAGAGAAGGTAGACTTGGAAATGGACATTGAAGGATACATAATTGAAACCAAACCTGTTGAGTTTGTGTTCTTGGGTGGTGGTGGGGGGCAGTCCAATCCACACAAGTATATGGGTATAAAAGCTGGGAAATGTGGAGCCCTTAGGGGAATAACAAGGGCTCTAATTTGGCTAGAACAAGAAGAATATGCAGAGAACAGGTTCAGTCATATAGTTGTTTTATTCAGCACATATTTCTTAAGCACTTACTATGTGCCAGACACTAGCCTAAGCATAAGATACAATGGTGAGCGCGATAGGCAGGGTCTTCCTAGGGAAGCTCATCGTCTATTGGGGAAGAGGAACTATTTAACAGCCGTGATAGGGAAGCATATGGCAAGAACATCTAACCAGGTCTGGAGATGGACGGTCTTCAAAGATGTTATATTTAAGCTGAAACCTGAAGGTTGAATCAATGTCAACCAGGCACAGCTGGGAAGGCTGTTCCAAGCAGCAGTGAAGCATCTGCCTCTCCTAACCCTTTATATTAAATCTTAGTAACCAAATTGTGCACCATGTGTCCAGTAGCCAATACAAATGAGTCACCGGAACTTCGAGCAATTGAAATTGGCATGCAAAATAAGTGTATTTACCATCCTCCGTCTAGGAGATACTATGCCAGACACAGCACGGCATCTTTTCATTTTTAAACACAAAAAATGTATGTATGGTTTAAAAGGCCTCACTAACAGTATTTGCGAAAGTCACAAATAGAATGTCAGCAACAAATTGTTCATTCAAGCTTAGCCCAATTTTAATGAAATTAGGCAATCAAAAAAATAGTAATATATGGACCGTGTGTGGTAAAACAGCTTCCAACTGATTGTGTTCAATGCTTGCTGAGAGCTCAGAAATAAGAGTCGTATTGTACATTGTACGTTGTGAGTTTCTTCAGTAAGATTTACCAGTTGGAATATGAAATGTGAAAAGTCTAGTGGTTGGATTTATTTAAGGCTAAAGTTTGACAGGAAAATTGAATTGATGGCAATTGTAAGAAGGGGTCTAGGCTAGAGAGAAAAGACATAAAGCCCCAGAGTTGCAGATAGAGTGGGAGAGAAGGGAACTGATAGTTCCAGGAAGTCTGAACAACGCCTTGGGAGAGCAAGGGGAATGAGGAATAAGTATAACCAGTGAAGGTGGCAAGGGGGTGGGATATTGACATTTAATGTCAGAAAGGGGACAGTTCTGGGAGATGGAAAGCTTTAGGGTTGTCCTGGGAACGGGGCCTGAAAGAAATGGGAAAAAGCAATGCACTGTGAGGCTGTGATTTAGACTGAAAGCTCACAGGGACCTTGAAGTCATCCAGTAAGATCACGGCGAGAGGAGTGGGGTCAAAGCGTTAAGCCCTGTGTCAAAGTTTTCAAAGGATGTGGGCAGTTTTCTTCTGACTGAAAACAAAAGGGAAGTAAGTAAATTCCCACATCAAGAAATATGTAAGTATTAGATGCAATAATCAGTCTAAAAGCCCTGGGGGAAGAAGAAGTTGTTTACGGGGTCTGACAATTAAGTTTGCGAACTTGTAATGATGTTACCAACAATTTTTGATATCAGAGGGATTATTCATTATGAATTTGTACCAGCTGGACAGTTAACCAAGTTTACTATTTGGAAGTGCTGAAAATGGTGCATGAAAAAGTTAGACGACCTAAACTTTTCGTCAACAATTCATGGCTCTTGCATCATGACGATGCACCAACTCACATGGCACAGTCTGTGAGGGAGTTTTTAGCCAGCAAACAAATAACTGTATTGGAACACCCTCCCTACTCACCTGATCTGGCCCCCATTGACTTCTTTCTTTACCCGAAGATCAAGGAAATACTGAAAGGAAGACATTTTGATGACATTCAGGACATCAAGGGTAATACGATGACAGCTCTAATAGCCATTCCAGAAAAAGAGTTCCAAAATTGCTTTGAAGGGTGGGCTAGGCACTGGTGTCGGCACATAGCTTCCCAAGGGGAGTACTTTGAAGGTGACCGTAATGATATTCAGCAATGAGTTATGTAGCACTTTTTCTAGGATGAGTTCATGAACTTAATTGTCTGAATTTATATACGTGATAGTGGAGAGCTGAGGAATGCAGCCACCTGCCTGCTGGAGGAAGATGTGTGGAGGAGGAGAGGAGAGGTGAGGCACAGCCCTTGAGAGGAGTCAGATCACACTTAAGGTGAGATCTTGGTGTGAATAGGAGATGAAGGGGTCGCGGGTATATAAGGTTGACACAGTGGGAAAAAAATGGCTGTGCGTTCAAAAGAACCAAGATGGGTTTGAGAAGCCAAGGGCCAGAATGAGAATACAGAAGTGGAAAACAGCATGAAAAGGCTTGGAGTGATGACAATGGCGAACATCAGCGGGGATAAAAGTCTTGGTGCTCTTTAGCTGCTTTTAGAACTCTTACTAGAACGTGGATGTGAAGGTGTATCCTGTTGATGCAGACAGGAGATGACGATCTCTGCCCCTTGGCTAACTTCCTGTCTTAAAAGATGAGCTGCCTCATGTGGAAAGACAGACAAAGCAGGAGGTATGGTGACCTCACTCAGAGCTCTTCTATGGAGACAGAAACTGGTTTTTGGAAAAAGTGGCCTCTTATTTAAATATTACCAGGCAGGGTCAGTGTTGGTGTTAACTGGATTGGTTGGAGTTAACAGGTTAATCAGAGTTAGCATTCAGAGGTGACTTCCATTCTCAGCCTGAAACTGGAGTGGAAGCCAAGTGGACCAGTCAGGGGTGAAAGGGGAGTTGCGGGATGCGGAAAGAGACAATGAACTGCCCTATAGTACATTGTCCATCATTAGGACTCTGTCTAGCCGGAAAACCATACACACAGGACCCAGGCTCCCCGTCACTTTTGGCAAGAATTCCTGAAACCTTTGCAAGTCGACCTTCCTTTGAGTGCATGACTGGATGGACACATTGAGAACTGAAGCCACTTGGGTGCACATCCTTTAAAGATTATTTATTAGACAGTATATAAATATCTGACAGGTGATTGTACCTACTACACAGGAGCAAATTCATCTCCTGCTGTGGAAGGTGAAGTCTGAGGTCAATACATTTACCTGTCCTCCTAGCTGCTTTGAGCAGCAATCTGCAGAGTTTGGAGGTGAACAGCCAAAGATGTGAGCCATGTCCTGAATCAGATGGAAACACACGCATGTTAGGTTTTTGACATGCAGGGTCATCAAGATATGTCTCCTTGAAGTATCCTTAGGATGGGTTTGCCATTCAGTACGGAACCCTTCAGAGCACAACAAACCAAACAAATGTCTTAACTGAATTCAAGAAAAGAGAAGTGCGGGGAGGATCGGCCTGGAAAAACCTAAATCAAAATTGACTTTTAGACATGATAAAAAAATGACCATGCTATAGAAAGGCTAAATAATAATGATGCAAATAGCAATCAAATGTTACCCTCTACAGGACAATGGCATCATGACATGAATAATACAGGTATCAGACTGGGGACATAGGTCAGGTTTCTTTGCGGGGAGTGATTTTTTTTCTTGGCTTTCATAATGCACGAAGATGAGCTGGTAATTCTGTTTCTCAATAGTAGTTTTTCTTTCTGACTTACTAGTCATTTAAGGCAATCTGTTCGGGTACCACCCATGTAAGTAAAAGGTATTGAAAAAAATGTGATTGTAAAGCTCCACTGTTTGATATCAGAATAAAGTTAACTTTCCCTTTTGGGGATATAGCTGTAGTTTTTTATTTCCATTCAAATTATAGCCGTATGAAGCTCATTTTTTCAAACAAGAATAAAAGTATGTAGAGTACTTTATGTTCTCTTCTTTTGAGTGGAAGCTGAAAGAGGAAACGCTCAAGGAAAACAGCTGAAGGCAGATGTCATCATTTTTCTGTGCCCCTCTATCTTGTAAGTTAGCTGACACAAACCTCCCCCACCCCCACCCTGAAACACCTTTAGATGGACCTTAACAAAAACAAACCAGAAAATTTTAGTGAAATGAAATGAGGATCTGGGTCAGGAAGGGTTCTCTGCCACCAAATAGGATGGATATCTGCTTTCAAAAGTTTTGATTTTATCAAAAAACAGACACACATGATAACCAAAACTCTGATTTGTTTTAAAACATTTTCATGGAAATGTTTTAAAATACTTTATATAGAGATTTATATAAAGTTAAACATACTTTATCTCATACAGAAATTCTTCCTATGAAGTCATGCGTCGCATAATAACATTTCGGGCAAGGATGGACCTCATATATAATGATGGTTCCATAAGATTATAATGGAGCTGAAAATTACTATCGCCTAGTACCGTCATAACTCTTGTAAAGCCGTAGCTGTTGTAATGTTGTAGCCCGGTTAACGAAGATATAGCCGGTGTAACGACTGTAGTGTAATGTGTTTAAGGTGATGTAATGTCCTGGGCCTTAACCTTCACTCACCGACTCACTCAGAGCAACTTGCAATCCTGGAAGCTCCATTCATGCTGAGTGCCCTATACAGGTGTATCATTTTTTAAAAATCTTTTACAGCATACTTTTTATACCGTATCTCTTGTACTATGCCTTTTATAGGGAACTTTCCCTATATTTAGATATTAGATGTGCAAATGCCAGTGTGTTCCAATTGCCTACAATATTCAGTACAGTAACATGCTATATGGTTTTGTAACCTACAAGCAGTAGGCTACACCATCTAGCCCAGGTGTGTAGTAGGCTGTACCATCTCGGCTTGTGTAAGTGCAACAACAAAATCACCTAAAGATGCATTTCCCAGGTTTCCCCATCATTTATTGACACGTGACTGTTTTAATTTATTATATATACTTCCTTCTCATTATTCTGAATCATTTTTAACCTAATCCTTCCAGATGCAGGTAAAGCCCATTTTCTTTACTTTGGTAATTAGTGAAAAAGAGAACGTTTGCCAATGTTTCCTTCCTACGCTGTGCATCTTTTAGTTATCCATTTTTTAATATTGTGAATAAAAATTCAAATGGAAAACTTAGCCAACGTGGAATATTACTGTATAAACCTCAGTTTATCTCTGATGCAACGTTCAGTCTCTGTTTTTATAATGTCAGTTAACTTAGGAACTTATTATGAAAATAAATTCTAATTTCTATCAGCTGTTAGCAAGGGATCCATTGACGAGCCATTGAAGCTTGCTTTCTGACTGCACAAATTCAAATGTAATTGATTCTTATCAACCATTTTGATACCAGACATAAAATTTTATATAACCCATTGTGGGGACAGAGTCCCAGAGAGCAGTTTCCAGGGCTCGGCCCTACGTGGAAAGGTGCTGGCTCAGGTAGTAGACGGCCATCAGTGGTGACTAGTTGGCCATCAGCTGTAACCAGTTAGCTGTTAGCCACTAATATAACTGCCATGGCTACGTTGGGGGGTTGGTTGGTTGACAAAGAAGCGGATGGCTGATTGCAGCTAGCAAGTGAAGTAGGGTTGATTGGCAGAGGCGGACGGTGGATCGCAGATCGTGTGGCTCCTGCTTCCTGTGTCTCCAACCCAGCCGCTAGCTAGAATATAGTGGTATGACTCCCCTATCCATGGCTCCGTTAGTGGTCCTTTTTGGCCTCACCATGTCCTGCGTTCTTGTGTGGGGAGCAGGACTAGAGACCCTGCATGACACCCATTTTCCTTTCCTACTGCCTCTTACAGTGCTATTTATTTTGAAGTCTTTGGGGAACTCAGGTGTGTGTTTTCGAGTCCTCAACGCTAAGATATACATTAGGGTTGGTATGCTTTTTGGAGACAATTCCCTTGTAAAGTCTCATTTTTATCCAATAATTATTTTTCTCCATGAAGCTGTAATCATAAAATACTTTTTCCAGTAAAATTCTTCAGTAATATATCAGAAGCTTTACAACAGTTTATTGCTACAGAAAGAGGTCATTTAGCCTCTTTTATGAAGAGATGAGCTTAGCTGTTATAAAACATCTTTCCAAGTTTGGCCTTAAAAGTAATTATGCAAACAAAGATTTGGCATTGGGTAAGAGTGTGGGCTTTGCAGTCAGAAGGTTTGAATCTCTGCTCTTTCATTTACTAAACTTCCTCAACTTGGGAAAATTAACTCTTAACTTCCCCTACCTGAGAAATGGAGGAATATTGAGCACTCACTGGCACTTGTGAGGAATAAATACCAATGTCATAATGTATATGAAACACCCAGTCCAGCAGCACAGCAAGCATTCAATGGATAGTAACTCTTTATGTCAACTGAGTTATATTAGTTTACAGTTGCAACTTATCCCTTTTTAAAAAATTTTATTTATAAAAATAGCCCCATGCAGTAAGAACTTAAGAAATAAAAACAGAAAAGATTACTCTCTAAATTTATTAAAAATTCAAAAGATAGAATACACATTAAATTATTTATTATATGTTATAAGTAATTATACTACAATTACATATTATACCTAATATATTAATAAAATTATATTTATTGTATATTTACATATGTAAATTGTTTTGTTTAGCTTACATCAATGTATTCGTATTTAATTAATTTCCAAGTGGTTTTCCATAATTCAAATGACATCAGTTAGTTAAAAAACTTCCAATTCACAATGCATATGTCGCAACATTTAAGATTTTCTGGACACAGAATATTAAAATAAAGTAATAATCCTCTGTGACCGAGTTTATACAAATTTCGAATAGATGGACGTCCCATACATCAATGAAGTTTTGTAGAACAATTGGGAAATATTTGAATTTATCTGAAGTCTCATTATTCCTGTGATAATCTGTGCCTCCACCAACCTTGGCGAGATCAGGAAACAAAGTATAAAGTAGCTCTAAAGGCAGACGCCCGTGGGAGCTCCTTCAAAGTTTTTTCTTTTAAAAAAAAATGTATCGGACACTAATTGCATGTCATATAAGCATGCTGGTCTGCTTATCTGACATGCAAAACACCAAAGAATTTTGGCTTCATGAGTTACAGTTTTGAGAAGAAGAATATCAGATGAGAATTTCGGAAATACTCATCTGGCAGTAAGGTGTGGGCTCAATTTAAGGCCAAGCTTGATCAATTAGAAGCAATAATTCTACAGAGAGTCAAAATCTGACTTGGTTAAATCAGCGTAGAAATGGAAAAGAAGGGAAAATAAGAATATTTACCTTGGAAGTAGAATTGGCATGGATTGAGAATTAGTTAGATAAAAGCAATCTCTGATCTATTTTTTTCCTAATTCTTAAAGACACATTCAGTCATTGTGGAATACAGTATAGGAAACCTTACATTGCTTATAACCTTATAATTATTTATAACATGTTATAATTACTTATAACATTATTTATGACCTTATAATTATTTATAACATGTTTTTCCAAATGCTCTCCTCTCTCTTTTAGGCAAAGAGCCAAGATTCTAAATTGTATGATGTTGAACTATGACCAGGTAGTGTGTATGCCCCACGGGCTAGTATCAAATGCAACGAGCATAGAAATCTAGAAAGAATAATCAGCAAATTCACAATTTAATATTAACTCAACAGAGTATGTATTTCCTTTGGTTCCCCTTTCCCTTGCCACCACATTGTGGGTTGTGTGATTGTCGTGACATCATTTGGGGTGCCTGAAGATGAGGGCCATCCTCCCATACAGCTTTTTCAACATTCCTATTCATTGTCCCTATTATAATGGCCTCTGACCCCCACAACTCTTGAGACCCATCGTGAAGCATGATTTTAACTGATTTCAGCAGTATTCTCCAATACTTTAAGATGCCACATGAAGCCTTTGCCAATTTCTGATATTGGGAGCGAAAGGGGACCTCAGTTTTATTTTGTCATTATTGCCATCTTTCTTCCCACCTCTCCCCGTGGCTTTTGTTGAGGGATAGAATCATGTCCATTCCGTTTTTGTAGACTTTGCTTCCATTTAAACTCTCTGCCCATAAGCTCCATTCCTGCCTCTTTTTAACTTATGTAACCTTTTACCACACTCCCATGTCACCATTTCTCCTCATTTATAATAGTTTTTCAAACATCATTATTTGGGTTTGGGCTTGGAGTACTGATTGAAATCAAAGGACAACATTTCCTGCTTCCTAGGGAAGTGGAATCTAGACTCCAGGTTACTTAGGAGTAGTAGTCTGGGGAACAGGCTGTCCCCCAGGAAAGGCAGAGATGCTGAAGACCAAAGGCAGCCATCTGCAGTCCTGTTGGCACTTCCATGGACGTTTATGATGTTAGCAGATGGTGCCTTGATGGATACGTGTTCACTGTGGTGCTGAAAACATTGTGGGCATTGAACCACAGGCAAGTTTTCATTTCCTTTATATCTGAAGCGACAGAAAATATTTTCTGTGTCTTGGAGCAATGCTGCAGATCCCCTGACTAGTTTGAGAGTACAAATCTGGCCATTTTCAATTTCCTTTCTTACAAAGTATAACTACAAGTTTCAAGAGACCAATCTATATCAATCTATGTATCTATGTATCTATATATCTATGTATGTATGTATGTATCTATTATCTATCTATCTAGCATCTATCTATCTGTCATCTATTATCTATCTAGCACTACTTATTTATTTGCTTGTTTTGGGAAGCCATCACCTACTTCTGTCCATTTTTATTAGAACTTTAAACTGTGGGATATTTTATGTTTCCTGACTGAATGGAAAAATGAGAACAAATACATAAATGAAGACTTTATTAGTAGGAATCGATTTGAATTGAGCTGTCTGATTGCTCTTGGCTAGAGACAAAGAGCTACCTGTGTGAAACAAGCAACCCCAAATTCTGCTCTAGTAGAAACCAGCCAGGGAAGCCTCAACGGATGTGACTTAAAAACAGAGAGGGTTTGATCCCTTGTTCCTACCCAGGAGGAAGAGTTTGAAGAAGGAGAGGTTGGGTGACAGAGCCCAGGTCCTTTTCATTTTAAATACTTTGTGGATATGGTTTTCAATAAAATTTTTCTTTCTCTGGATTCTTTGAAAAAACACTGGCAGCAGCATAGCCAGGTATCGTTTATTTTTGCTTTCAAAAGCCTCAGAGCAGAGTGGAGAGGATCAGCCACTACACAATTCATCCCTATTGTCTGTCACAGGGATGGTTTTATTGTTTGTTTATTTTGGGGAGTGTGGATTAAGATATTTCACAGGTTTCCCTGAATGTTCCTGCCTCTTATCTTCATACGGAATGTTCTGTTTCTGCACCTACATTCTTTTATTGCTTAATACACACACTCTCCTATAACATCCATCACATCCTGTTCCAGTAATTGGTTTATACAGAAAAGCCTAACTACTGCTTCATGTAGCATGGCATTTATAAATGAGCAAATTCTTCATCCTTAATGAGAACATGCAAAATAATGACAGCAGAAAACATTTTTCTTCATGGTTCAAGACTAACACTTGGGGTCTCTCCATTTATATTTGACGGTAAAGAGATGTTGTGTAATTAATTATCGAACTATATATGACTTCCAGGTCATTTCTGTTCATTTTGCAAAGTGAAGCACACAATTTGGAAGTGATGTCTGCCCTACAATACAGAATTGAGATTTAGCAAAGAATCTCTCTCATAAATAACAGCAATTTTACCTGAAGAACACAAAAGTCAGAAGCTCTAAATACAAATCTTGATTCTTATATTTTGCAGCTTTGTAAATGTGGGCGAGTTTTTTGAGTCTTCCTTTTCTCACCTTTAGAAGGAAACAGCAGTAGGAACTGGCACATAAAATTAATATGGAGATCAAATGAGAGTTTATATTAAGTTTATATAAAAATAAAGTACTATGCAAAGATTTGTTAGCATGGTTGAGTAGGGATGGGTCTTTAGCATCATGCTTTACAAAAAGTATCTAGTTCTTATGTCTTCTGTAATATCAAATAAAAGTTGATCTTTCAGGAGGCTACTATTCTGAAATTTGTTTTCTTTACTCAGAAAAGCATATGAAAAATTCAGGAATATTTATGAAGGGCATGTCAATTTTATTTTTAAAAAGTTGTTAATGCTATAATTCAATGGCTTATGTATTCTACTTGTAGTTCTATACTCAATTTCATATCCAGTTAGATATTTAGAAAAGTGAAATGCTTTTTTGTTTGGTTTGGTTTTGAATTTTTAGAAAAAGTCATTTACTCTTTTGAAGCATAAGTCAGGTGAACTGGTTCACAAAATGGTTTTCTTTAAAAAACAAAACTGTAGTGATTATAATAGGTATATAATTCAAACACTGAATTCATATTTGAAATGTTTTTAAATACATTAACCAAATTTAAAATCAGAAGGTTTCATAACTAAAAGTCTTTCCTTAGGCATTCTGGCTGGCAAATGGATTTGATTATCGATATGTGCTTATGTTAATTTGGATTTATTTTAAATATTATTGTTAAACTTACACAGTATCCTTTTACCCCTGTTAAAATGAAACAACAGAACCCAACTGCAGTCATTTGTGGTAAGTAAGCCCCATCAAGATTTAATACCTAATTTCAGTTTCAGCCTGTTCCTCGAGTGGAATTTTAAACCAATCGGTCTGGAATTTCCCGATTAACACTAGTGATGTATTCTGCCTCATAAGACCCTCTGCTTTTCCCTAAGGAAAGGAGACCTTACCTGAAATAATCCACATGTTTAACTTCTTTGTTCTACTCTCCTTCTGCCTATAAAAACCTTCCATTTCTTACAACTCTTCAGAGTTCTCTTCTGTTTCTTTGCTCAGTGAGATGCTGCCTGATTTATGAATCCATGAATCATTAATTAAAGCCAGTTAGAGCTTCAGATTTGCTCAGGTGAATTTTTCCTTTTTAACAGCCCTAAGTTATAACCCAAAGAAAGGCTGTTTGGTTTTCATATAAAGATATAATCTGAGTGGAACTTAATTATCTTGAAGTTATATTTTGTTTCGTTTTATTCATGGAATGGTGTGGATGGTGTTCATTTGGTTGGTTTAACCAGATGTATTCTCCTCCAACCTGGCTGATTTATGGTAATATGCTTTCTTTCCATCTTCAGCAAGAGAAGGAAGGGCAAACATACATTGCTCTTATTCAGTCTGTAAAATGTTCAATGTTGCTCTGAGCTGGGAATCAAATTACAAAGAACGCCATGACCTTGTTGGGGAGGAGACAAACATTCTTGTATCCTTTTAGGTTTTTTGGCTGGTCTCATCATCAAATTAACATAAGACAGAGTAACAGGAAAAACAAATTTAATTACATATGTACAGGAGCCCCATACGAATATGAGATCCAAGGACAATTTACGCACTGGAGGCCTAGATGCCATTCTGAGCTAAGGAATAGGGTAGGTATTTGGCACTTCAAAGAGGAGAAAGACAATTCACAAGAGCAAATGTTTGGTAATAATTGTTTGACCTGCCATGTAGAGACAATGGGGTACTGAGAGGACTTAGAACAAACAGGCCTTGCTCAGTTTCCCCACACCTCCACCACCACACTTATTCTTTGGTGAACAGTCTTTGGTTATCTCTGGTGATAGCTCTCTTCCTGGAACGGGACTTCTGTCTAAATTCTTTTAGGAACTTAAGGGGGATGTCAAAAGAAAAACTTCATGAGTCTTCTGTTTCTTAAAAAGAATCAGCCTAAAATAATTATCATGCCAAAGAGACACATTTTGGGCTGGTAAATTTTACTCCCCTGCGCCCTTCAGGAAAGGTTGACACATAGATCATGGTACCAGCACTGAAACAAAATGAAGCCCCACCCAATAAGAGAGGGTCCCATGCCACCATGGCAATGTTTCCCCTTTCCAAGATGGCCCCTACAATCCTGATGCCTCAATCCATAGGCTTTCTCAGTCTTCATGTTCCTGGTCTCTGTGGGATAGGACATCACGGAGCACCCTTTATTCTGAAGTTACTTTGTCAATAATCTTGCCATGTATATGAGATATGGCAATTAAATTCACGAACTGGTTGCAACGATGTTGCTAACATTTTTTGATATCAGAGCAATTATTCATAATGAATTGTTATCAACTGGACACACAGTTAACCAAGTTTACTAGCCTCCAATGACTATTTTCTTTACCTGAAGAGAAAGGAAGACATTCTGATGACATTCAGGACATTTAGGGTAATATGACGACAGCTCTGATGGCCATTCCAGAAAAAGAGTTCCAAAATTGCTTTGAAGCGTGGACTAGGTGCTGGCATCAATGCATAGCTTCCCAAGGGGAGTACTTTGAAGGTGACCATAGTGATATTCAGCAATGAGGTATGTAGCACTTTTTGTAGCATGAGTTTGCAAACTTATTTGTCCTACCTCGTATGGAGTCAACATTTGCCGAAGAGAAAACTTCCAAATCAAGCTATGAGGTTCTGGAAAACAACTCCAGGGAGATACCTTAAACCATAGGTACAGTCAGAAATGAGTGTACTTAGTTAGGCACTGAGAAGTGGGCCCAGTACAAATAGTAATAGCCCTATAGATAACCACAAATCAGAAAGATAGTCACTAAGTTCAAAAGGCCACAAATCAGAAGTTAGTCTCTATGTACAAACAGTGCTTGTAGCTTTTCGTTCAACTTTGCTGTCAATAGCCACTTTCAAATGCAAAATAAAGCAATATTCTTAAATGCTTGTTAGTGAAGAAGTGTTTTACATTTTTATAACCAAAAGCCTAGGAGATCAACTTTTGGTATTAAGCCCAAGTATAAGTACTGTTTTTGTGATTAGTTTTGTATGGTTTCTTTCAAAGCCTTTACCAGTTTATGGAGGACTTGGGTTGATGGTGAGTGAAGGGGTAGTTGGTGGGATGGTGGGTCTGGTTTTCCAGTCAGTGACACACAGAGGGTATTTGACACAGATAATTTTGTAATAGGTTATTCTCGTTATTGCTTCATGTGGAATATATCTGAAGCTCGTAGAAGAGAAATGATCTAGTTCTCTCATTTCTCACTTAAATTGAAGAATGGAAAGTTTTTAGAAAACATTATAGTTCCTCCAGCCAACATAAAAATCCACGTGACTGGGATAATTTAACTCATATATGCTATGTGGGTGCCTTCTAGCAACGTATATGTACAAGCTCTGAAATTTTTAATGTCTTTCACTGAAAGTTTGTAAAAGGTAGTGAGACTGAAATATATTCTGAAATAGAATTCAATTATCTTTTATTGTTTATAAAACGAATGATGGGAAACTAAATGTAACCCAGCTCATGCTTTATCTCTATGAAAGCCTAAATTACTTATTATTAGGCAACTGCAAAATCCTTTTATGTGTTTAATGATGTGGATGTTATAAATCTAGATTGAATAAGCTGCTCATTGTTTTGTGAGCCAGTTCCATTAAGAACAGTTAATTTGCAATTGTGTGAAGATGTGGTCAGAAATGTTTGTTATTCAAATTGTAAAATGTTTGAATTGCATCTGCATTAGTTAGAAGCCTGAGGTTCATTCAATATAAAAATATTTTCATTAGGTCTCATCTTTGTATCTTTAACTTCTTTACAAGTAGTAATTTTGTGAGGGGTTTATTATTAGAGACTTGAGTTCTGAAAATGTGTGAGCTGCAAGTTCAAATTGGCCTTCGAGGTTAAGTGGAAATCTTCTAAATATATATAGTATTTAGCAAACTCCCTTTTTCATTCCTCAGAGCTGACTTTTCAGAACATGGCCATTTCTTCAAGTTCCCTTTGTCACCCATTCTTGTACCAATAGGGTGGTGTTTACTTTTTACTCATTTGTGCCTTTATATTTAAAGCGTATATTTAAAATATATACTTGGATCTTGGTTATTATTATTTTTTAATCCAGTATATTCATCTTTGTCTTTGGTGTATTTAATCTAGTTACATGTAAGTTAATTACTGATATAGTTGTCTTAATTCTATTTTTTTGCTATTTGTTTTCTATTTCCATCTGTTCTTTAGTTGGTGTTGTTTAGCTCGGCTTTCCTGACTTCTTTTGGGTTAATCAAATATATATTGTTTTAATTAAGATTTATTGGGGTGGCAATGGTTAGTAATATTACACAGGTTTCAAGGTTGAATATACCACCCTATACCATTTCAAAATGCATCCATTACTACGCTGCACCTTAAGTAAAACTTGTACTAATTCCTGAATGATACAAGAACCTAACAAGAATTCATCTCCATTTTCTTTCTTCCCAACAAACTGGGACGCCTTTGACAGTGAAAAGTACATTATTAATAGGTATGTTGACAGAATTGGCATAAACTGTTTATACGCTGGGCCAGTCCAGCACCAGAGGGAGACCCCATTTCTTTAGCCCTCTCTTTCCTGGAACATACTCCTTTAGAAACCACCACTATCTTGAACGAAGGCAGCGTAGGGTAGTGACTTGGGAGAAAGATCTGGGGGTCCCAGATCATGGGCACAATCCTTGATTTACCACTTGCTAATTGCATAATTTTGAGCTAGTTAGTTAAACTGCAGCCTTAGTCTCTTCACCTGTAAAACAGAGATAAAAAATATGATCAAATGAGATTACATTCATAGGAATGTTATGAGGATTTAAAAACAAAATGTGGGAGAACACAAGACGCTGCCTGGTATGTTATAGTTACTTAACAAAAGATAGTAATTATTTTTTCTCGTAATTTTTTCATAAACACATGCATTCCATACTCAAGTTTATGCTTTGCATTTTTTAGAACTTTCTGATGGTTGCAGATTAGAAGGGACCATCCCACCAGCTTTGTAGAAATAGCCTTCAGTCTGTCCTTGCATCTCATCTTTCTAAATGGGCATGGATCAGTCTCTTCTGCTTGCACGTCTTTACAGAAACTCAATTATTGTTCCTCTCTGTTCAATAAAACCATGCTTTGGGGCTTTTGTTTAGGCTGTGTGGAGAACAATTGTTTATTGTTCATAACCCATCTCATCTTCATGATTTGGCTTCCTTTGGTCTTTCACAATTGAGTTAATTTTCCTCTTCTCTGGTATAACTAGTTATTATGTAGCCATTTCTGAAAATACTGTGAAGGGTATTTTGAGAGTTAACTCTTTCACCGAGGTAATTGATTTCAAGTTTTTTTTTCCAAAATGTGTCAGAAGTCCATAAAAAAACATCAAGTTGATATTTTGACTATTTTGTGCATTTAATAACAAGTTGAGCTGCTTTGTATGTAAAGGACATTATTTTTATGTGTCAAAAATTCCTATAGTTATTCATTCTTGAAAAACACAAGTGGTTCTTACAAAAAAGAAAGAATTTGAGAACCCTAATGGAAATCATTCGATTTTTTTAATGTCCCTTTTAATGCTACTAGTAGTGTCAGGCTTGAGGGTTTCCAATATCACTAAAGTCTAAAGGCTTGGGGGTTTCCAACATCATAAAAGTCTAAAGTCTTCAGCTGCCAGACGAAGCTCCCAAAGCAGAGAGGAAAGTTGGAAAAGAATTTCCAGCCATGAGACAGATGTTAACATTGAATCAAAATATCCCTTTCGATGAAGATTTGCATTATAAGTACATGCCTCAAAGGGAAAAACAAAAACAAAACATGCCCCAGGAAAGCTGAGAAAGATCACCAAAAGGAGAATGAATCATACCCACCCACATCTGGTGTTACAACTTACAGAAAAACCTTCTTCTAGCACTTCACAATAACTTGCAAGCTGCAGCCTTTCCAACACACACCTCCCCACACAAACTGCAGGTCTTTTGCAAAGTAAAGTGACACATTCATCCTAGAATTTATACACTTATCATCATTGAACGTGTCTATAATTGTGCTCCAGTTTTCTTAGATTTCTATCTTTTTTTAAAAAAACATGGTCTGAAAAAAAACAAATAACATGGTCTGACAAAATTTTTGAGTGTTGTGCCTCCAAGTTCATTTCCCCCTATCATAAACCCTGGGTTTTGAATTGCACGATTTTGCATCGCAGGTGTTTTTTCAGAGTTGGTATGTCAGATTATAGCAGAACTGACTGTACCAGTGGTATCTAGTGGGAAGGTGCTAGGAATGCTAGACAACACCACGTGTGGGTAAAAACCAAGAATTTTCTTGTGTTGGACATGGTTTGCCAGTCAGGCACTCTTTTCTGTTTCACGACTCTGTTCTGATTTTTCTGCTCTTCATCAGTGCAAGTTATGTCTCTGCTCACTGCGATCTAAAAAGCCAAGTTAAAGCTTATGTATCTTTTTCTTCTGCTGCTGCAGCTGCTGGTGGTGGTCTATATTCAGCTGATGTGTTTTTGGACAGTTCATATTGTCATACTGTCTTCTGGCTCGTTTTCCCATCATTAAAAATAGGGAGATTCATGAAAAATTTGTATCTGAAATCTGTTACCGAGTACATTACGGATGCTATGCAAAATGTAAACCAGGAAATGAGTGAGATAGTTTGGCAAAGACTCTCAGGAGACTTTAAACCAGAGATTTCGTCAAGATCATCAAATCAGTAAGTACTTACTCAGAATATTTCACCATATGACTTTAGTCTTGACGCTTCTTCTCCCAGTCAATTTCCTATTCTGTAATTCAACTTTTTTTTTTACTGGATCACTAAACAGTCTTTCAGTTTTCCTTGACTGTTTAATAAGCTCTATTCTGGACATTATGTCAAACACATTGACTGAAACTGTCCTATAAGTGTTTGAGGTATAGTTACAGACATAAGATCTCTACATGTGTAACTTTAATTATCCAAGACATTAGAATCAAATTACGGTCAAATATGGGAATTAAAGCTTGCTAGAGCAAAAGTTCGTAGAGGGGAAAGTCTGTTGATGTTTATGCATCATTTATTTTTAGTGTCAAGAGCAGCTCCTCAGTGAAGAGCTGTTGAATTAACAATGGGTAGCAGAAGTAACATTTTCAAAGTTGCAATCGATATGGCACAGTTTCCATTGAATAACAAAGTAAAGCTAACCAATGAGAGTGGGTGCTGGCTGGTATGCTGCCCCCATGTGCACCACTGAGTATGAGCCATGGGTGCAAATCCTGCAGAGGGAGATGCTGGCAGCCTGCAAGGGAGGTATTTGCTGCTGGGCGCAAAGATTTGTAGATTTCAAGTAAGGGACAGGGGAGGAGGGTGTTTAACTAGGAAAAATGATTTGAGTAAAAGCACCAGGGCAGGTTCCAGAGAATAAGAAGCACAATCTGGTTTAACTGGAGAAACAGGACAAGGAGTTTTTAAATGTATCTTGGAGTCCAGATACTGAAGGGTCTGATATTTCATGTTTTCACTCTTATTGAAATATACAAGTTTCTTTTGTTGCTTCAGAAAAATATTAATAGTAAAACAAAATCATCTGAATATATTTTTCTATCTTCCTTTTCAGTATTATTAGGTTAATTCACTTAATTTATAGAAGTTTGGTTTTAAAACCCAAATGAACCGTTAACATTTAATAAATGGCATTTAAAATGTAATAATGGCAAAAAATGTAGACGTCACTTCATTTATTACATCAATCTTAAATGTTCTCATGAAAGCAAATGCAACCTATTACCGATATTAAAAAATGGAAAGAAATGGATATATCCTGACCATGTTATCCTTGGAGCATGTATCTTGGGTTATAGCTTTTCTATGGGGTGGGGGTTATAAAAACAACTAGTAAATTTTTCATGTGGCATGAATAATCAAGAGAGTGGGAAGGTCACCTTACATGCTTATAAATAAATCATATTAAGATTCCTTCGTATGTCTTACAATGCTCCTTGACCCTCTTCTGACCTGGGAGGCATTTAAAAAGCAAGTCAGAGCCATTATTTAGCTATACAGTAGAAAAGACTAATAAATACTAAATCATCTCTTTGGCCTCTCTTTTCTCCTTATATTTTCCTAACGCTGTCAACTGGGACACAGACTTGTTCTATTAGAATCTGGAAAAGTAAAAGAGGTTTAATCACTGATTTAAAAAATATATATCTGAAGAAAATATTTTTATTATAGAAACAGACAAAAATACACATTGTCTTAGTTGATTTGAACCTTGAGTCTCATCAGATTCTGGCAGAGATGCTTGTAATAAATGAAATGCCAGAATGCCATCTGGCTTGAACAATACAGTACAAGAGGTTTCAAGATGGCCCTCTTGTGTTTTCTCCCATCTAATAGCACAAATGCTATTTGCTAGGAAAAATCAAAAGATAAAGGGATGCCTCCATCTGATGAAAATACATATATAGTATTAGGTCTAATAGTAACCTAAATTCCTTTCTCTCTCTTAAATTGGCAAAATTTGACCCACCAGCATGATACAAAGCATTCACTGTAAAACTTGGTTTTTAACCTTTAAAATGTTCATCAATTGTCTCCTAACTGAGTCTCCTAAGTGTCAACCTATCCCTCTGAAGGAATATTGACGGGTATTGAAGGAGCACACAGAATGATTTGGAGTCTTCCCCTTCGTTAGTTTTAAAAGATGCTAATCTCAATGATCTCCACAGACTAATTTGTTAAAAGAAAAATCAGTTTAATGCTTGGTGAGTGGAACCTGAGAACCCAAATGAATCAGCTCAGCACCAATGGCATTCTGATGTACAGCTAAATGGCAATTATCTTCCCTTTTAAATCCTTAATCTCCAGTATCTTCCCAAAGCTCTTTAGCATTCTGTTATTTTTTCACTATAATTGCATTCTTTCTTTCGTCCTTCTATCTGCTACATTATAATCTATACTGCTCTTCATGCCCTATTTTAATTTTAATAATATTTTTATTTAACCAAATAAGTACAAAAGAGTGACATTTCAAAATGTAATCCACGTGAAAATGAATAATAGATTTTGTACTGGGTGTTCAAAGTCTAGTATATAATTTTACACTTACAACACATCTTGATTTGGAAGTTACATTTTAACAGATATATTGGATTTGTATTTTGATTTTTTTAAGATTTACAGCAGAAAAATATTTACAAACCCAAGTTGTTTCAAACGTACCTTAAAAATTTTCAATGCTGAATCAAATATTTTTAAAGTTAAAAAAGTTTTTAAAGTTAAATTTAAATTAATTTAATATTCAGTTGTATGGATGGAACACAGTTTGTTTATCCATTTGTCCAGTGAAGGAGATTCAAGATATTTCCAGTTTTGGACAATTATAATAATGCTGCTATCAATACTTGCAGATACATTTTTGTGTGGACATAATGTTTCATTCTTCTAGGGTAAATATCAAAGAGTGGGAGTTCTGGGTCATATGGTAAATAAATCTATGGTTAAGTTAGTAAAAACCTGTCAAACAGTTTTTCAGAATGGTTGTGTTATTTTGCATTCACACCAGCAATATGCGTCTTCCAGTTGCTCTGTATGATGTCTGATAATTAATTTCGTGAACTTTTTGCAACGATGTTGCTAACCTTTTTTTTTATATCAGAGGGATTATTCATTATGAACTTGTACCCACTGGATAAACAGTTAACCAAGTTTGCTATTTGGAAGTACTGAAAAGGCTGCATGAAAAAGTTGGACAACTTGAACTTTTGGCGAACAATTCATGGCTCTTGCATCACGACAATGCACCAGCTCACAGGGCACTGTCTGTGAGGGAGTTTTTAGCCAGTAAACAAATAACTGTGTTGGAACACCCTCCCTACCCACCTGATCTAGCCTCCAGTGACTTCTTTCTTTACCTGAAGATAAAGGAAAGACCTAAAGGAAGACATTCTGATGACATTCAGGACATCAAGGGTAATATAATGACAGCTCTGATGGCCATTCCAGAAAAAGTTCCAAAATTGCTTTGAAGGGTGGACTAGGTGCTGGCAACGTTGCATAGCTTCCCAAGGGGAGTACTTCGAAGGTGACCATAGTGATACTCAGCAATGAGGTATGTAGCACTTTTTCTAGGATGAGTTCGCAAACTTAATTGTCAGACCTCATATTCTTGACAGCTTTGGTATAGTGAGTAACTTTAATTTTAGCCATTCTAACATTTGTGGTGTGTGCATTTCCCTCCTAGCCAGTGATGTAGAACATCGTTTTGTGTGTTGAATTGCCTCCCTTATATCCATCCTCTTTGGTGAAGTGTTTGTTCAAGTAACTATACAGGTTTCAGAATTGATAACCTGTATCCCTGTGGGAAATAACTTTGTTAACTAGAGTACAGTGTGTCTGTAGAGGTTCTGTTGCCTTTGGTCTTTCTGATTATTAATTTCCAAAGTTACTTAGGTAGGTACCTTTCCCCCATCTCAGTTGTTTCATTCACTTTATTCCTCCAGAGAGTTATTTCATACATTTGTAGAAGTGTTGAAAAATCAACTGAGGCATATTAAAATTTTTAAGTTATTTGAGCAAAAATTGATTCAAATCAGGCAGTGCCAAACCGGAAGTAGTTAGAAGTGCTCCATGATGAGCTCAGGGAGAGACTTTTATAGAGAAGAGATGGAAGCAAAGCAAGGAAATGATTTGATTGGCTAGAGCTTAAGCAGTTGCCTTATTTGGGAAAGGCTAGTTGGTGGTTTGTGGTTGGTTGTGCTTAGGTTTTGATTTCTTAACCTTGAGGCATTTCAGGCTTAGATTTCAGTTTGCTTACATGGGGTACTAAGACACTGAAGCCAACTCAGTCTAATTGTCTCCTGAATAATTAATTTAACAATTCAGTTAGATTTTTTTTCATCATCTGCAATTCATTGTCTCTGGACTGCCCAATTTACTTTCTAAAAATTTACATACAGTAAGGTTCATTCTTTGGGCTGTGAAGTTCTATGGGTTTTAACAAATACAAAGCATCATATTCCTATTTTACAGGATCATAAGGAATAATTTTGCTGCCTTAAATAAATCTTCTGTGCTTCACCTATTCAACCTTCTCCCCGCCAGTTGAAACCCAATCACTGATCTGTTTATTGTCTTATAGTTTTGCCTTTTCCAGAATATCATATACTAATTGGGATCATAAAGGACGTAACTTTTTAGATTGGCTTTTTTTTTTTTTTTTTTTTTTTACTTAGCAATATGTATTTAAGATTCATCCAAGTCTATTTGTAGCTTGATAGCACATTGCTTTTTATCATGAAACAGTACTTTATTGTATGGATGTACTATACTTCGTTTTTCCATCTTTGGGAGACCATCTTGGTCACTTCTAGTTTTTGGCAATTATGAATAAAGATGCTATAAACATTTGCATGACACTTTTCTGTGGGCATAGGTTTTCAGATCAGTTGGGTAAATACCTAGGAATACAATTGCTAGATCATATGGTAAGATTATGGTTAGCTTTGAAAGAAACTGCCGAATGGTTTTCAAAGTGGCGGAATCATTTTGCATTTCCAGCAGAAGTTAATGAGAGCCCCTATTGCTCTGTGTCATCACAGGCGATGGGTATTGTCAGTTTTTTGGATTTTAGGGCGGAGCCCTTATTTAATATGACTGCTGTCCTTATAAGAAGGGAAAGAAACACTAGAGATCCATGCACACAAGAGAAAAGACCACATGAGGGCATGGTGAGAAGACAGCCAATTGCTATCCAAAGAGAGAGGCTCCAGGAATCTCCAAACCTACCACCACCTGCTCTTGGATTTCCAACTTGCAGAGTCATGGGAAAATACATTTCTGTCATTTAAACCACCCGGTCTGTAGTATTTTGCTTTGGCAGCCCTAGCAAACTAATTCACTAGGTTTCATGGGTTTTCTCCTATGTTTTCTTCTGGTTTTATATTTTTTGAATTTGCTGTTTAAGTCTGTAATCCATTTTGAGTAATTGAGTGTGTGTGTGTGTGTGTGTGTGTGTATGTGTGTGTGTGGCAGGTGTTAGGGCTGTATCTAGGTTCATCTTTTTGCATATGGATGAGGAATTGTCCCAGCACCAATTATTGAAATGACTATCCTTTTCTCATTGAATTCCTTTTGTACCTTTGTCAAAGATATATTGACTGTTTTTGTGTGGGTTCATTACTATTTTAATATCTAAGTAAGTGAATTTGAATTAAAAATGTTAAACTAAATATTATCTGCAAATATGGTAATGATCTTCCTAGCTCAGTCTTAACTATAAGGCTATACATGGATCTAAAAACCTTATTGAATCATTTATCTCCATCTTGAATTTTTTGTTTTTGTTTTATAGGTGAGGTCAGACTGATCTATTCCTTAGAGAACATTTCAATTTAAGGAAAATGCCCATTATTTATATTGGCATTTGGGAAGTCAAACTCCAAAAGCCAGAATATTATATGTGATCTTTTAGGTCCAACCATAGGCAATTACAAAGTCCTTACCTGAGAGAGCTCAAGAGGACAAGCTGCCCTCCTCACACTAGACTCAGTGGGAGCACAGCCAGTGCGTACCAGTCATGTGGTCTCTGAAGGGGTTACAGTCAAAGACTCAACCCCCCTCTGACTCCCCAGCCCTCGTCCTGTCTCCTGGTGGCCACGCACTTAACCATGTCTACGTACTCGTATATTCGCCAGTGCAAAACTTTAGCAGGTTATAGTTGCTTTGATCATATTTTATCCTTCCTTCCTGTTTCTTTGCTTTTTCCAGACTCCATCTGCTTAGACAACCCTTCTCTAAAATGACTTAAATTCATTTTCTTCACATTTGGGGTGAGGAAATTTTAAAGAATTCTCAGGAAATTAGTGGCATGCTTATTTTCAAAAATAAATTTCATTTGAGTCTGATGAAGCTTACACTAAATACATTTAAAGTGCAAATAGACACTTTTATCAATTCACTTTCATTTATTTCCTAGATCTTCGAAGTTGCTGCCAAATGCAAACTTGTGATATTTGTAGGAGCATTTGTGTCTTTATCATGCTAAGTTTCTTATAGCTATGAGGTTTGCATCTATTTGCATTCTCTCAAAACTTCTACAGAATTTTTAGCTAAATTTACTTGGAGAATATTTTTTCCTCATGCTCCAGCAGATTCACACAACAGCTACTGGGCTTTCCTTCAAACAGTTGAGTAACATGCAGGTCTGGGAAAAGCACTGTTTAGGTTTCACTCTATATTTCAGGCCCATAGTTTGTCACTTATAATTAAAACATAAGTTTCCACAGATTATTTTATAAGTAGTGATTTCATCTTCATCATTGAGTAAAATCTATAATACTTAGAAAGCAGTTATATGTATTTATCCAGCTGACACCTGCACACATGAACACACAATATTCCCAAATGGAAACACATTTACAAATTCATTACGGAAACAATCATCTCTCTCATGTTGAATTTCATAACAGAAGTCATAGTAGATAAAAGGGTAACAGAATCTGTGCTACCTATAATGCATGCATTTGAGTTATAGAATGAGGCTCTAAATTATCATAACTTAGAATTTTAAATACTCGAATATAAAATACCTTTAGTCAATACTTTCCTGAAATGTTGATAATGACATCTATATAATATATAGTACATACATATATAGATACATATATATGTATCTATATACATATATATGTTATATATATATGTTTTATATATATAATATATGTTATATATATGTATATATGTGTATATATATATATATATATATATATATATATATATATATATATAAAATCCTATTCCATAATAAAAGTCTGAGCTGTCACATGAGGCAATCTGAGTCTTACCCCAAATAGAGTATAGAAAGAAATTTGTATGGATCTCTTTGGTGGTTAGTGGAGATGCTGTTAGTTGGTAAGATGGCTTCATAAAATTGTGTGAGTCCCTGCCTTTATAGAATTTGCAAACTAGTAAGGGAGACATCTGAACAAAGTTATTAGAAGTGAAAGCAATAAGTGTTTTAACAGAGGTGATTGCACCATTTCAGTTAAGCACAGAAGGGATGCATTAGAATGAGACTGCCTGGAAACGTCAGAGATGCTCACAGAAAATGAGATCGCTACACTGGATATTGAAGGAAAACAGAAGTTCTGCAGTCAAATAGAGAAAGAAAATGGGATACGTGTATTTTAGGAAGAAAATATATTCTGTGTAAATACATGAAAGTGTGAAAGACCAAGATCCATTTGACGAAAGATAAGTAGTTTGGAATGGCCATAACAGAATACGGGTCAGAAAGAAGCCCGTCTTACTGAGGGTGAAATGCAGTGCCAATGAAATTAAAGCTGATTGGAATAGCATGCCATCACCCAGCACTTAAAACGCATTTTTAAGATTTTGAGGAGTTTCTGCTTGTTTGTTTTGCTATTTAAACTGAAATATTTAATTCAGTCAATAGGCAAGTGTTCATTGAGAAAAACACAGAAGGGTAGAAATGAAATATGTGCAATGTATTTGAAGAAGAAACTTCATTAAAGATCTTTGCTTGGCAGCCACCTTACTTACTATATTTTCAGTATGAAAATGCCATCAGGGGATATCTGACCAGCCCCAAAGAAATGATCTGTAGGCATGCACACTGGAAGGTCTCCCATCGAAATATCCAGAAAAATCTCAACAACAGCAGTCTACCACTCAGTAAATGACAGCCACTAGTGTGGATCTTCTAATCTGCCTTTTACTTTATTATTTTAAAAAGTGAAAGGACAACCAAGGATGGCCACACATTTACGAAAACATGTAACAGGAAAGGGACCCAAACAAATAAATAGGAGAAAACATTTAGAGGAAAGAGAGAGAATGAAGAGAGTAGCAGACAAAATTTCAACAATAAGTTACTGAGCTTCCCATTTCCAGCATAGTGCCCAAGTAATTTTCCACAAGACTGTACTTCCTGTAGATTACACCTATAAGCCTTGGACAAAATGTTTAAAATGTTAGATTGTCCATGCTGGGGACTGAAGGGAAAGTCATTATTAAAATCGTCATAGGGAATATAAAAACAATGTCTAATATTCATTATTCCATTTTATTTTTCACATGATTACATAGCACATGATGTGTGTTGGAGATAGTTCTAAGCATTTTTGTGAATAGTAATTAGCTCCTTATACCAAACCTGCAGGGTAGATTCTATCATTTACAGCCTTGTCTTAGAGATGAAAAAACTCTGGCTCAGAGAGATGCAGTAAATTGCCCAAGGTCACACAGCTAGTAAGGGAGAGAGCTGGGATTCCAACCAGGTAAGCTGCAGAGTCCCAACTATTCATTGTTATGCTATGCTGTCTTATGGTGCAAAGAGAGTTTAATAGCTGATGGTAGTTGCTAATTTGACTTCCCTTGTTGTCTTTATGGTGTCCAACATCTGGGACTGTTTAAAGATTGCTCGGGTGCTGACTAAGTTGTCAGGCATTTAAGAGTCTGGAAGTACAGATAACTTGAAAACCCTCCAGCTACAAACATCAAGAATCGATCAATAAATTATAACTAACAGCCTTACAAAGGCATGGCTGAACTGCTAAGAAAGGCAGGAAAATCACCTTGGGACAGAAATGAAAAAAGAAACTTGAAAACTAGGACAGAGAAGTGCAGAGTTGACACTTGTGCCTGCCGGGTTATTTATCACTTTTAACAATACTGGGGCTTGAATTTAATACCAGTGTAGGGAGAGCAAGAATTGGGACAGGTGCCCACACCTTTTATGCACTAACCCTTCAGTATCAGTGAGGATTCAGGCAAAGGGAATTCTCACAAGTTGTGGGAAGGCTTACAAATGTATATCACCACTTTGGGGAGCAATGTGACAATGTCTCATGAATCTGAATCCTTGCATTCTTTGACCAAGCAATTCCTTTGCTAGGTTTATACCCTGTTGACAATCCAGGCCATGGGGAAAATTGGGCAGGGACAATAGTTTTGTTGCAATGTTTTTTGCCATAGTAAAATCTTGGAACGGAAGAATGGATAAATGAATTTTGCTATATTCGTATGATGGAATATGCCGAGTAGTGAAAATCAGTGGACTGTAGACATGTATTATCAGGGATAGTTCTCATCAGCTTCACTTTTGTGATAAAGACAAGTGGCAGAGTATTTGCAGCGTTAAACCTAAGCGCTGAAATGTAGAGAATCAGAAAAAGTTTTTAGAAAATTGTAATTCTTAACCTCAAGAAAGAAAGAAACCCAAAGGACTCCTAACAATTTCTCTCAAAAATGAAAGCTACACCAGCATTGCAAACATAGTTCTTCCCTTTGGCCCAGCATGTACCCTGCAGACAGGTCCTCAAAACAGGTCCCACAGCATAGCAAGAAAGATGGAATGGTGTTTTTACCGAATATTTCCTGAGTAGGAAATATTCTCATATTGTCACTGATTTCACCCAAATTCTAATCAGCCCATTATAGCTGTAACTCTTCTTTCTTTCACATGGCATCTTTGCCTCTTTCTGGTCTTACCAAGTGTCTCTCATTTCCTGAATCTACACAAATGCACAGTCTCAAACTTATGCAAAATCATTTAACTCTCTCTTGCTTTCAAACTTGCATTTTTATCCCATTATGCTGCTCACCAAATAAAGACTCGTTTTTAGAATCTGTTTGTATCTCTCTGTGTGTTGTATAACAATATTTGTCTCTGTATAAACAATTTAAACAGGATAAACAAAATTTAAACAGTATAAACAAAAAACAACAGGAGTCTAAGAGGAACTTGGAACCAACAAAATTGAACAGTTTTGTAAAACTAGCATCTTTATTGAGATGGACTTTATATACCAAACAATATACCACCTCTTTCAACTGTACAATTGAATGGCTTTTCGTATATTCACAGAGTTGTGCGACCATCAGTACAATAACGTTTAGAACATTTTCACCCCTAAAAGAAACCTCAAATCCATTAGCAGTTCATCTCCCACCTATTTCTGCCTGGAAACTTCACCCATCCGTCTCCCTTTCCCTCACCCCCTGCCTCCTATTCTCCCACCAGCTCTGAGAAACCAGTAATTTACTTTCTGCTCTACAGATTTGCTTATTCTGGATATGCAGGTATCGTATCAGTGGAAGCATACAATATGTGATACTTTGTGGTTTCTTTCACTTAGCTGTACTATTGCTTTGTATTACCAAATCTAATTCAACGGGTATGCCACATGTTATTTAGCCTTTCATTTTTAAAGATTTTTATTAAAATATAGCTAACATACAATATTATATTAGTTTCAGGGGTACGCCATAGTTATTCAACATATATGTACCTAAAGAAGTGATCATCGTAAGTCCAGCATTCATCTGACACTGTACCACGCTACTACAATACTATTGACTGTATTCCCTATGCTGTACATTACATTCCCATGAGTTACTTGTTTTATACCTGGAAATTATACTCTCCCTCACCTTCTTCCCCGTTTTTAATTTTTCAATTACAGTTGACATTCAGTATTATTTTATATTAATTTCAAGTGAACAACATAATGGTTAGACATGTATATAATTGAAGAAGTGATCCCCCTGACTGGTATGTTATTTAGTTTGTCATCAGTTAACGGATATTTGGGTATTTGGATCATTTCCGCTTTTTGGCTTTTATGAATATTGCTACTCTGAATATTCGTGTATAAGTTTTTGTGTGGTCATGTGTTTTCATTTTTCTTGAGTATATACCTAGGAACGAATTGCATGGTAATGTGATAACTTGATATTTAATCCTATGAAGAGCTGCCCAGCTTTTTCAAATGGGCTGCACCATGTTACATACGTACCAGCAGTGTATGAGGGTTCCAACTTTTACACAGCTTTGTCAACACTTATTACCTATCTCTTTTTATTACAGGCTAGCCATCCTAGTGGGTGTAAGTGGCATCTCATGGTTTTGATCTGTATTTCCCTAATGGGTAATGATGTTAGGCATTTCTTCATGTGCTTAGTGGTCATTTTTATATCTTCTTTGAAGAAATGCCTGTTCAGCCCCTTTGCCCATTTTTAATTGGGCTATTTGTCACTTTTATTATTGAGTTGGAAGAGTTCTTTATATATTCTAGATATGAGTCCCTTATTAGACATATGATTTGAAAATATTTTCTCCTGTCCTGTGGATTGTCTTTTAACTTTCTTATGGTGTCCTTTGCATCAAAAAAGTGTTTTTGATGATGTCCAGTTTATCTAGTTTTTCTTTGTTTGTGCTTTTGGTGCAATATCTAAAAAAATACAAATTACTTAATGCAATGTCATCAATGTACACACCTAGTTTTCTGATAAATTTTTATAGTTTTAGATCTTACCTGTAAGTCTTTGATATATTTTGAGTTAATTTACACACACACACACACACACACACACACACACACACACACACACACACATATATGAAGGAGTCCAATTTCATTCTTTTGCATGTGGATTACCAGTTATCTCAGCACCATTGGATGCAAATAACTATTCTTTCCATATTGAATTATCTTGACACTCCTGTCTAAAATCAGATCACCATAAATGTGAGGCTTTATTTCTGGACTCTATGTTTCTGTCCTTATGCTGATACCACACTGTTTTGATTACTGCCGAGCTTCATAGTTAAGTTTTGAAATCAGGAAGTGTGAGCCTTCCAACTTTGCTCTGCTTTTTCAAGATTGTTTTGGTTCTGAATTTCTTGCATTTTCATATGGGTTTTAGGATCAGCTTGCCAATTTTTCCAAAGAAGCCAGTTGGAATTCTGAAGCCAGTGGGAATTGTGTTGAATCTGTACATCAATTTGGGGAGTTTGCCATCTTAATATTAAATCCTCTAATATGTGAACACAGGATATCTTTCATTTTATTTAGGTCATCTTTAATTTCTTTCAAAAATATTTCATAGTTACCAGAATATAAGTTTTATACTTCTTTTGTTAAATATATTTCTAAGTGTTTTGTGTGTTTTTCCTTTTTGATGCCATTACAAATATAATTGTGTGTTCATTTCCTTTTTGGGTTGTTCATTGAAAATGTATAGAAATACAATAGATTTTTTTGTATATCAATCTTCTAACCTGCAACCTTGCTAATAAACTCATGTATTTGTTCCAACAGTTTTTGGGTTTTTTTAAAGTGAATTCCTTAGGATTTTGTATATATTACATCATAGCATCTGCAGATAGAGTTTTACTTCTTCCTTTCTAGTGAAGATAATTTTATCTCATTTTCTAGCCTAACTGTGATGGCTAGAACCTCTGATACAATATTTTGGCAAGATGTTATTTTCTTTTAGCCTGTGTTTCCCTCTGATTTCTTTCTTATGATTAGTGGTAAAGGAGTATAATAAAAGAGCTAGTGTCTTTTTTCCTTAGAAGTTGTAAGGAAGGAGTGAATTGGAGGAAAGCAAACTCTGCCTGACAGTCTGACAGCTAAAAGGGAGAAAGACTAAATGGTGACTATTAGCCATATGAAAGAAAGAAAAGCAAACTGGGGTTCCGTGCCTTTTCCAGGAACCAAAAAAGAGTATAGAAGACTGGTCTGGGCTAGAAATATGGTCTTAGGAATTTATACCATGAAAGATTGTGGAACTTCTTTGTAAAGATATAAAGCTTATTCTTTTTAGAATAAGGATCAACTTATATAGGCTTACCACACAGCTATGAGTGCTTTAATGTAATTAGGTCTCAAAAGTTTTCGTTGGAGGAAAAACTTCATTTAAAAAAAGCCCTGAAACTTCTGTTAGTTGTTTTTGTATAATTCATGCATGTGAAAAATCAAATTCACCAGTATCAGGTATTAGATAATTTACTATCTTCCTCTGAGAAGAAAATAGATTATATTGTTTTAAACTAGACCTGGGCAGCTTATGATATGTTAGTTTTCCTTGATCTTGAGTTTGGAAATGAATATTTACGTATTCATTCATCAAATAAAACTTTAAATAAAGTAAACTATCAATAATGAAGTTAGGGTTTTTGTTTCTCTGTATTCATTCCCTTTTTTTTTTTTTTTAAATATTTACATTTGAAGCCATTAAAATATTAAATACTAACCAATAAAAATATATCATTTAAATCTCCAATTTCTTTTCAGTTGCATAATGGTGAAATAGGAGCTATTTTAGACTAAGAGATACGATAAATGAGAAAGTCAGTCAGCTTTTTTCTTTTTTTCCCCTCACCTTTAAAATGGGGAAAGGAAGAGGAGGAAACATGGCTTCTTGTGGAAATATCATCCAGTATAATCAACCACAATGATACAGTTAATATTTACTGCATACTTACTCCTTGGCAGGCCTGTGCTTGGCACACTCACATGTATACCTCATGACACTACAATACAGATCTATCAGTATTTTTTTAATTGTGTGTGTGAGGGAGATGAGGCTTAGAGGCAACTGTCAAAATTTACACAGTTGGTATGTACTGCTACGTACTAGGGTTCAAACCCACGGAGGTCTGTTCAGTGTTCTTTTCTGAGATGATCAGTGAGGTGTGGCCGCAGAAACGGACACAGAGAGGAAAACAGTTTATTACACTACAGGTCCCAGAGACAGGAGGCACTGCACCCCACGCAGGGCCATCTGGGGCCACCTCAGGGTGGCAGAGAGCAGGAAGGAGCAAGGGGAAAGCTGGGGCTGTGAGCTTCACTGTGGTTTTCTCAGGAAAGTTCAGGCAGGCAGAGTGAACAGTTTAGGTCTGGTGAGTTTACATACTTTCCTTGGGTGCTGAGCTAAAGGAGTGGTCCTCAGTTGCCTGGAACCTGGCCCTGGGATGATGACGACAAAGGGACATTGGAGTATGTGGGCCAGAGAGAGGTTTGACCCCAAAGCCATTTAAACTACCTTTGAGAAAGTTATACTGAAAGGGAGATAAAAATGCCAAAGGACACTTAAACGCATAGATAGAAGCTCAAATACTGAACAAACACAGAGACCATTTATTCTGGGAAGCAGATAGGACACATACTAAAAAAATTCACTTTTGCACATTTCGTATGATAACATGACAGTGTGTTAGTCCCCCCCCTTTTTTTTCACCATAGATGCAGCAGTTTTTAGAAGCTTCTTGACTGTTGTTACTCCCTAACTTTAATTTTTCATTTCAGAGAGACTATTTTGAAATTAAGTATCAGTGAAATGTAGAAGATTGACCCTATTTCCGTGCTCCCTCCTTAAATTCTGAAATATTTTTACTGGCATTGCTCTAAGACAAGATTTTGATATAATACCATTTTATTAAAGACAATAAAATGAAAAAGGGACAAAAATGTTTTTCTTTTGATAATGTTTTTGGCAAAACAGAGGTTATGAGTCAGTTTATGCTGAGACAAAGGAAAAACAATTTTTGCATATTGGAAATCTTGGGCTCAGTGGTAATGATTCGATATGAAAATATGCTTAGGGATATGACAAGGGCAAGCATTTACAGACCAATGGTTCTTAAAATACATTTTACAAAAGAGATGTAGCAGAAAACATTTGTCATCAATTCTAGTCAGTTGGTTTTCCCTGACCACTGACAATTGTGTACTCATGTTTCAGGCCCAGGCTGCAAGATAAATAAGGCTCCTTAAAAAACAAACAAACAAACAAAAAACAAAAACAACCCAAGATGGTAGAAGAGGGTAATGGGGGTCAAATATATGGTGATGGAAGGAGAACTGACTCTGGGTGGTGAGCACACAAGGTGATATATAGACGATGTATTATAGAATTGTACATTTGAAACCTATGTAATTTTACTAACCATTGTCACCCCAGTAAATTTAATTTAAAAAAAGAAAGAAAGGGAAAAAAAGTAAGAGAAAGAAAAGTGGCAAATTGAAGAAGATAAACTCAAGAAACACATAAAGGCAAATTAATGCTGTTACTGTGTTTCCCTGAAAATAAGACCTAGCCGGACAATCAGCTCTAATGGGTCTTTTGGAGCAAAAATTAATATAAAACCCAGTCTTATTTTATTATAAGACTGGGTATAATATAATATAATATAATATAATATAATATAATATAATATAATATAATAATATCGGGTTTTATATTAATTTTTGCTCCAAAAGACTCATTACAGCTGATTGTTTGGCTAGGTCTTATTTTCGGGGAAACATGGTATCATATTGAAACGCTATATTTAAATATATAAACACTTAGAAGAAAATTCTACTGAACTAAATTCATTAGAATATTGTGCATATAAAAAGGGGATTTAAACACAAATGATAGAGAAACTGGTTATTTTATATGCCTCACAGTTACCTAATGAATTACCAGCATTTTATTCATTCTTTTTGTAATTTATGTATTCTACCATGTATTCACTTGTTTGATGGTTCATTTCATTCATTCATTCATTCATTCATTCATTCAATTTCTGGTTTCCTAATCTTCCCAGGACATGCTAGCAAGTTTAGCTGCTGTTACTCATGACCTCATCATAAATCTTTTGTGGCAGACATATGTCAGTGTGATTCTGGGACGTGTGTGAAAGCTGAGCATCTGCTTAGACATCACAAAATTGTCTGTCTCTCAGGACCAAAACCATCTGAGGGTTGGAGGATGGGATTTATCCATTGGGAGTGGACCAACATTGATTTTGGAAGCAGAGAATTTGCTGACTATGGTATCCAGAGTGTTGTTGCAGAGAGCTGTCATTCTTTCTTTCTTTTTTTTTTACTTAACTTATCTCTAGGCAATGGTGGTTCCACTAATTCTTCTAAAATGTACCTTTAACCTATAGTGCTGGGCTTGTTGTGATATGCTGCATTATGACTGAGCATGAGCTGGCATTTACAGAAGTGAATGCTTGAGAAGTAGGTCCCACGTTACTTCTTCCTTGATAGCTAGACTGGAAAACAGCACATCCTGTCCTAGGCAGAATGCCTGGTTCCCCAGGGTGCACACCAAGTAGCACTGTTTTTCCTTACCACGTCATCTTTTGTTTGCTTAGTTCTTCTTATTTTCTCCTTCCTTTCAATAAGTCCAGTATCATGTTACAGTATTCTGGAACATTTTTATGGTTGAAGTTATTTTTCCTCCCATTTATTCAGATGAAAAAGCAAGACAGTATCATTTTGGAAGTTATAAGCAAAAAGCATGTCAGGATTAACGACATATTGGTAACATCAAAGGTATCTGCTCAGTTTGGTTATCTGTAGATTTCCTTTAAGGGATTCATGATGTAATGCAAATAAACATGTTATGAAAAGTTATTGACATAAAGTCTTTTAGATGATGACTGCTTAGCAACATTCCACATATTAAAAATCAAATATTAAACCTTAATATTTAAATGTGGAAATTAGAGAGACGGAAATATCACTTGAGAAGACTGGGTGGCAGGATTTCACAAACTGGAAGCATCATTTGAGTTTATCTCCGTCTCAGGGAATTGATAGTGATGGTGGTGATGGTGATTATGATATGACGACAACAGTAACTACATTAGCACTACCCTTTATTGAATCTTTACTGTGTGCTGGGTCCTGTACTGAGTGCTTCCTGCATTATCTCATATAACCTCATCATAAACTGATGAATGAAGTGCTATTTGTCTTCACTTGACAGATGAGGATACTAAGGACAGAGAGGTAAAGCAACTTGCTGAAGATCACAGCTCTAGTGGCAAAGCCTGGGTTCTAGCCTAGGCTACAACTCCAAGGTCAATGTTCTCCCTGATTGTACTTGATTGGTTTCCAAATACTGTGTCCCTTCCTTTCACCTAGACTTGAACCACTATGACCCTGTTTCCCCAAAAATAAGATCTGGCCAGACCATCAGCTCTAATGCATCTTTCGGAACAAAAATGAATATAAGAGCCAGTATTACATTAATATTATACCCAGTCTCATATATATTAAAATAAGACCAGGTCTTATATTAATTTTTGCTCCAAAAGACACATTAGAGTTGATTGTCCAGTTAGGTCTTATTTTCAGGGAAACACGGCTAGTAGCCTAAATTCAAAGAACCTGTATAGAACTTCTCTGGTCTTTGACTTCAGTATTTAATTAATTTCAAGTGATTATATGGCTAACACTTCCTAATTAGGTCAACTGGGCTTTACCCTTGTTCTCTTGTCTCTCATCAAAAATCATTTGTTTAAGGAGCTGTGCCAGGTGTCTGTTACAAATGAAGTGAGATAAGGGTTTTAGTATATTCTATAAATGGGATTCTACATATTTGTAAATTATACTGACCGGCAATCCTATAACACGAGGAGGTCAAAACACCAAAAATGACCTCTTCATGCTGAACGTAAGCCAAAAAAGGGGGGAAAGGATCATAAAGGTACCATGGTACGTGTGCAGAAGAAAGTTGTTAAATTTAATCTTACTTTTCAGGTTATCTTAAAGGGACTACATGAAACAAATTCTTAATATGCACAGCAAATGGATATTAAAGATATGTTTACCAAGACCCTACTGTATGAAAATATACTATGTTACAGGTCGTAAATTATAAAAGAATTATTTAGATATAGTTCATGATTTTAGAGATGCAATTTAAAAGAGGGAACAAGATATGCATGTAATTAATTAAATAGAACAAAACAGAACATAATTTCCATGTGTCAGAGGCAAAATTTAGCCTGAAAGAACATAACTGTATTGATCTACTAAAAATTAATTCATTCAACTGCTATTTATTGAGTGCCTACTATGTGCCAGTTCGTGACACATAGTCCTTCCCTCTAAGGGACTATGATATCTGCAAATAAATTCTTGACTAATTTTCAGGACACAGGGTAGAGAATTAAAATTGTTTCAGCTTTGGAGTTAGAAAAATCTGAATCAAAACCTGGCCTTATCAGTTATTCATTGGGTGACTTGGCCCAATAATTTATCATCTCTTAGTTTAACTGCAGAAATCAGAGGGTCATCATTGAATCCCTCTTTCAACTTCATCCTACATCTAGTTAATAAACAAATGAGTCTCTAAAGATTTCTTGAATATATCCCATCTTCTCTGTCTACATCCCCGGTCCTAAGGCTGGCCCTTGTGATTTGTTTATGGATTCTATAATTGGTTTTGCTATTCCCATATCATTCTCCTTCAATCTATTATGCATGTTGTAACCAAAGCGATCATCCAAAAACTTTTACCTGACTCTGTGTAACATTCCTCTGCTCAACGTTCTTTAGTCACTTCTCATCGCCTGGAAGATGCAAGTCTATGCTTCTTAACAAGGCATTTAAGACCTTTGATGAGCTAAACTCTGATTACATTTTCAACCTCAAATGCTAATCTTCTTCCCTCTCTCTCTCTCTCTCTCTCTCTCTCTCTATATATATATATATATATATATATATACACTTTGTTTCTCCAACCACCAGTCTGTTGTATGCATCTGTGCCTTTGAACATGCTATTTTATTTTTAATGCCAAAGCCTGAAGAATCATTATCCCCAACCTCACTCGACCGATCCTACCTGAAAAACTAAAAAATTTTAGTCTTCATTCAACACATTGTTCAAACACCATCTCCTTTATGGAGCATTCCTTGATGATCCCGACGCAGGGAATTTTCCATCATCAGCATGTACACATAATGTTTTATACATCGGTATTAGCATAATGCATTCTAATATCATATTTGTGTCTATGCCAATTGCCTCAACAAGACTGAACACCTGAGACCAAAGACAAGGCCTTTCACCTTTGAATCCTCAGTCCTCAAGTAATGTCTGCCATAGAGAGGCTGTGCCATAAATATTCATTGTAATGAAGTCAAGGTTGGGGACAAGGGGAAAGAACCTAGAAATGCTTTGTGGAGAAGTTAGTATTTGCGGTAAGCCTTGAAGGACTTCTGAAATTTTTATTGAATTTTAAAATTGAAATTTTGGGATGTTTAGTGTTTTTCCATACACAAGTGTATATATCTTCAAGATTCTCTCTTTAATGCATAAGTATTTTGCCAGCAAAGCTTTATCTTCTACTCAAGGCCTTAGGTGCAGAGCTCTGAGCATGGTCAAGACTTAATGAGTATGTTAATTATCTGATTTAAAGAAGCATCTTTTTCGTGTCTCTTAGAGGAGGCGAACACTTGATTTCAGAAAGGCACCACTCTGATTCTCTTTATCAGAAATACTTGGCTTTTTAGCGGGGTCATCGATGGCTGTACACCATTCCTCATAGCAAATAAAATTGTTTATAGTCATTCTGTTATGTTTAGTTTCTTCTGAACATATTTAAAAATATATAAGTACATCTTTGAGCCACAGTGGAAAACACGTGACAACCCTGGGCACCTCACTGCTATTCATTTTAACTTTCCCTGGGCAGATCACAGAATCTGATTGTCTAAGTAATAACTTGGGCCTCTTTCTACTGCAAATCGTCTCTTTCAGATTATCAGTGATGGTGAAGCTCATAGATATTCTGGCAGATTTCTTATCTGAATTATTAAGTGGCATTAACAATGCCTTCTGGGATATCCCATTCTTAACTATTGCATGTTGCTACATACATATATCATTTAAAACACAAACGAAAAAACACTGATACCAATAGAGAAATTATGAATTACAGAAACCCAGGACACACTGGAGAAAAAGAGATCTATACTGTTGCAGTCAGCTTTAAGGACAATTATCCCCCTTATTATAAACCTTCACATTTACTAATACAAATTTTTTATTTTGGTGGCACATCATGGTTAGGAGCCAGGGAAACCGTCACTGGGGATCTCAGTGTTTTTTTTTTTTTGTTTGTTTTTTTTTTTCACAACAAACAGAGCTCTGTGAAGAAACCTCTGTGTTTGTAGATCTTCTTGAAAAATCCCTGCGTAATAAGAAAGGTCTGGGCTACATTTGAGGAGTTCATGAAGTATCTGGATAAACATTAAGTGGAATAGGCTAGCATCTGAAATGCAGCTATGTATTTATATATTCACATAATTATATGTGGATTAATGGAGGGCTGGCTTGCGTTTCTCTCTTCTTCCTGTCAAAAGCTGAAGAGTTGCTCCCAACCTTTGGGTGTGTCTGCACTTTGGGAGTTTTCAACTGGGTTCTCAACCTACGGTCTCCTGTGGGCTTGCTGCAAGCCAACCCAGGTTTAATAACAGACTGCAACTTCATTTTTTGTGGCAAACCCTCAGTCCCACGCACCTTTTCACAACTCTGCCCTTCGCGGACCCTGAGCCAGTGTAGGCAGAGCAGGAGGTGGCGTGGAGAGGCTCCAAACCGGCTTTGGGGATGACCCCCTTGCGAAAAGCATTTGCAGCTGCCAAGGCGTAGCCAACAAACACCAGATTTATGTGCACTGTGAAAGAAGCCCCTTCACCATTGGCTTTTTGAGCGGCGCTGTCGCTAGGGAGCGGCGGGCGGGTCAAGTCCAGGCTCGGGAGAAGCCCGGGTTTTGTTGCTGTAGCCTGGGCGAGAGGCACACGCATTCTGCGCCTGGACACACACGCATACGCACACTCGCGGACAGTTCTAGCCCCGCCGTCCCTGTCCGGCAGTGGGCGCCCCCGGGTGGCGCTCTGGGCGGAGCGGCAGCGCCAGGCTCCCCTCCCTCGCCCTGATCCTTGCTGCTGCCGCCCAGAGGAGAAAGACACCTCTGCGGAGAGCGGTGGGGGCGGGCGCGAGCAGGAGAGCGCGATGAATGAGTTCCCCCCGCGCCTCTGAGTTGTCTGAGTTGGCAGCCCCGTGCCAGGCTTCCGGCTCTCAGCGCCCCACGCGCTCGCAGCTCCCAGGCTGCAGCCCACGCCAGTGGCCGGGGCCGAGGCCGCCGCGCTGGGGGAGCCGAGGCTCACGAGCTCCTGTCCTGGCACCAGTTTAGGGAGGAGGGTGGACCCCCAGCAGAGGCGCGTTCTGCTTGCACTCTCCACGGCACCTGCTGTGTCTCCATGGCGTCGTATCAGCAATCCCGGATCCAGGCTTACCTGGAGAAGAACAAGATCGGTCCCCTGTTTGAGGTAAGGCACTGTGGAGGAAGGGGTGCCCAGACAAAAGCAGAACGCCAGGAGGGAAGCAGGGATAGAGAACAGAGTGGGAGGGGCGCCCCTGTGGCCCTAGTTCACTGGCATCGCTCTGTCACGGCTAGGTGTCCTGGAACGCAGCCTGTCGGCACTTCCCAGGTTACCTGGGCACGGACAGGTGAGCTGGCAGGGCCCAGCCTCAGCCTGGCAGGGGAAGTTTGAGTCGTCCGACTGTGCAGCACCTTGCAGTTGCAGGCGCAGACCCTGACAGACTGAGACAGACCGTGCATACACTCACACTTTTCCTGGAATTCACACTGTTTTATTGGATTTTTTTTTTTTTTTTTTTTTTTTTTTTAATGTGGGCAGTAGTAGAACCCGAAAAGGCGGAGGAGGTGCTTAGCATTTGGCAGGGACACGGTTAATTGGGAGAAACAGGAACTGTTAAGGAGTGGGCTTCAGTAGGCGTGGGCCTGTTGAATGAAAGTGTCAAACTGAGACGCTGACAGTGGTCTCTGGATGAAAAAAAAAGTCCTTCGAATTGCAGACTGTACCTGCGTGGGGAGGCGGAGAAAGGTTCGGGGAAAGCACACACGTATTTATGGGAAGGAGACGCAGCTCTGCGCTGTGTTCTCTCGCCATCAAAGAAGTGATGACAGAAATACTATAGGAGGAAGGAAGAGCGGGAGCACAGCAGAGAATGAGAATGGGAGTCAGAAACCAGGCACCTTGCCCAACGTCCCGGGGGTTTGCAGGCGCTGGGCAGATGCCCGGGACAGAAAGGAAGGACGCCCACAGTCCCTTCTCCGGGTCCAGTTGTCCAGCTGGGCACCAGTGGGTGGCGAGAGGACGTGGGAGGGTCAAGATACCCTTGCTAGTTCTCCCCTCCAAAAGCAGTTGTAGCCATTCTTGGGGGTGAGAGTGGGGGGTTACATGTCGCTAGTGTCTGAGTGAGGTTGAAACGCAGCAGGGCTAAAAAATAGCAGAGAATTAGAGCAGCTTCTCTAGGACCAAAAAGAAGAGAGTGACAACTGCAGAGGTAGCGAATTAATGCTCCAACACAAGAGAAAAGAGGACAGGGGGTGAGATCTGGTAGGTCTTTTCTCTGGGGTGGACAGGTTTGAAATGACCAAGATTTGCATGATCTCTTAAGTTTTTCTGCCTAAGATTAAGTTAACGTTGTACTGTCTTTAAAAGACAGGACCATTGTTTCTGCTGAAACTCACTGTTGTATAGGCATAAACGTCCTACACTGTGTGTCTTGATTCCCGTTTCTGCCAAAAGGGTTAGCAAAGAAGTCCATATCCAAAAGCAAAGTAGGACCGCTGGAGCTACCAGAATTCTGTTCTTTGCCTTTGGCGAATGATTAGAGACTGTACATAATGCCATATGCATATTTTTAAAAAAGTAGACGCATAATAACTCTTTGGGGCACAGTATATTAATTGCATCGAAAGAAAGATAAAATAAATGAATACATGTAGAGTATTTCTAAGTATATTTTAGTATAAATATTTATACTAAATATATAAAATACTTAAAGTATATTTTACCAGGGAGAATAAGTGAATTGTTTTTAATAGATGCTGTTCTTATTTGTTAACTTAGTTTGAAATTCCAAAGAGTCTCTCCAAGTGATAACGGAGTTTGGAGTATATGTAAACTTTCTACATAATTAGGAAATAAATCCAACTTGATAGTTATCGAGTTCTCTCTCTTTTTTTTCAAACGTGCACCAGCTAGTTCTGCACTGATGAATTTCAAGTGATTGCAAATTGTTTCGTAAAATCCTTAGACTTCATCAAACAACAACAAAATTAAATGCTTTGTATTTTATTCATTTTTCTGGTGACATATTTTATATATCTCCATTAGCTTGAATTGCGCTGATGAGTTAATTTTTAAGGATTGGTGTGCACTTTAAATAATTGAAGGGATGAAAATGGATAAGTTATCTTCTACTAAAAGGAGGTCCTTATACAATAATTTTGATCTTGATGGAGCTTGGTTTTGAGAGAATTACACATACTTTACAAAATTGGAAAAATCTCACTAGCCTACCTTTCCTCATCCTAGAAAACCAATGGAACTAGTACAAAATGAATATTGTTGATCTAACATTCTACTCAAAGCTCCCAGGACTTTGGTCATTGGTTCTCAAAAGAACTGCTTCTGGAGAATAGAGAAGGAGCCAAGGAATCTGAATTTAGTAAAAAGCAGCACAAATGATTATTACATATTTAATGTCTGGACCACAGTGTAAGAAACAATGACATAAGATAAAAATCTCCTTTTAATTCATCACACATTGAAATAGTTAGGTGTCTTCAAGTTTTATTATATGTGCTTTGTTGTGACTTTTTTTTTTTTGCTGAGGCACTGGAGTTGGTGACATAGGTTTACTTTAGTTTTGAAAATATACAAGGCATGACATTATGTCCCCTTTACAGATTTTGTAAGTTAGGAATGTTTTGAGAAAACTTATTGGAGTGAAACACTTTAAAGAGAACACATGAATATTATTTAAAATAATAACAAAGGTAACATATACTGGTACTGAGAACACTTGTATCCTATTTTTCCACTTGTACATTTTCTTTACTTAGCTTAATTCCTTAATTTATTTTCTACTTAGTTTACTTGTTTATTCCTAACATTTTACCATTTGAGAAGCTTATAAAGTGCTGCACACAATATGGTGTTTCAAAAAGTACTTTCAATTGAATGGATCTTGTTTCCAGGTAATTTAGAAGTATAAATGTATGCTACTTTTAAATATGATTTAAGATGTTTTGAGGCATTATAGAACCAAACCTAGAAATCATTGCATTAGAGTCTTGGGTAATGATATTTTAATGAAATATATGAAGATGTAATGTGAAAATGGTATTAATGACTTACATTCTGCAAACTCTAGTGTTTTTGCCAAATGTAATACTTTTAGTATTATGATTGGCTTATTCAGGGCCAGTGACCACCTGGGCGTCAATCTATAAGGAATGTTGGGTATCACTGCAATAAGTTAGAAATATAATCCTATTTACTATAGATTATTGCACATAACTCCTTACTTAACTGACAAGACGTGACAAGGTTTGGCTGCCACCAAAGTAGAGTATTTTTGCAACACATGTGGGCAAGATGCATGGTGGAAACACAAGACTTATCTCAAACCCTAAGGCCAGTCACTTAACAGTCAAAGAAATTGGCAGTCAGAAATTTTAAAACTGAATAATTAACTGGCATATAGCTGCTTATTGGGATCATGTAATCTATTGTGTCTGTATTGTAAGCAGCAGTTTAACTTAGATCCCAAGAGGTTTTTATGATGTGGAACATCACAGTAAATTCCTTATTTTCAACATAGAGAATGATACAATTTTCAGTTTCTCCTATTCCCATTACATAAATAGGAAAATTATTTGGAAATTTTTGGTTAGAAGGATGCCCAGGGCAGTCATATATCTTTTTTCAGCCCTGATCACACCTCATAAGAGTGTGAAATCCTAAACTATTAAAAAGCAGAACAATGGGGGGGGTCTTCATAAAATCTCTATAGAAGTTTTAAATCTCTTGTACTGAAGATGAGGCCAACAAATTCACTACATTTCTTCGAAGGTGATCTGACCCACCCCCAAAAGAACGGGACTGCTTTATCACCTTCTTTGTTTAGCTCAAGGGACCCCTACTCACATGGTCTGAATTTACGTTAACTGATTTGGCATATGTTATGAGGTGGACTCATATCAAGCTCATGGTCACCCATAAGCCTGCATCGTTCATACACTTGCTGCTCCACAACTTCCTTTTGGTCACGTACCTTGTCCCACACTTTCCAGTCACATCTGTAACCCTGAACTCCATTTAGCCTGGAGAGTATCAGGCAGTGGCCTGGCAGGGTCCGGAGATTTGTTACATATGAGGGAGGCAGGTGTTGAGAAAATGAGTGAATATATTGAAAATAATGCAAGCCAGCTCTCTCTCACTGATGGCGATGGCAGTCAGAGATATAAAAAAGAAAAAAGGTAGAATGAACCTTGTGGTGTTAGATTGAAATCAGAGGTATTGATGTGATCTCATGACTTTCAATAATAGATATAGATGCTTATAGAAATAAGTATAGATTTACGTGCATTAAAATGTATATAAATGTATGCATTTATTTCTTTATTGTGACTCACTGCAAGGGCCTGGGAGTAGCAACCCCCCAGTAACAATGAGCACATTTAGCAACCATATTTGGGTTGTAAATACCATTCTCCGTTAAGTACAACTGGATATCACTGGAGAAATGGTTATTCCAGCTTCGTGGCTGGGGAAGTACAAGAGGAACCTGGTAAATGTTATGCCAGAAAGTAAGAAAGGGGTCGAAAAATAATACGAACATGTTAAAAAACAAAACCAAACCCAAAGCATAGAAGCCAGCTTGAAGAGACTCTTATTAACTAAATTTGAGACTATTTAAGAATCAAAATAAAGAATGATAACAGATTATGTTATTGTATAAAAGAGGACAACTTTTGTTTTTTGCAATGGGATATAATGGAAAACATGAATGTACTCAATTTATAGCAAGAAGAGAAAGCTTTACCTTGCAGTAGAATGCCAATTAATAAAAATAGAAGGGATGATGGAATTAGAAAATCACTACTTGGCAACCATTTAGTAATAATTCAGGCAAAAACATTAATCGATGCAAAAAGGAATGGGTGAAAATTGGATGAGGAATGAGATGTTACATCATCTCTAGTATCTTTTCACAAAATAGTTGTTAATTACAAAAGGAAAAAAAGTAACTTGATAGCAAAAAAAAACAGGCAGTCACTACTCAAATGATAGGACAAACCAATGTCCTGTGCCCCCTGATACGATGCAATTAAAAGAACATTGCTTCTGTAATATTTCTGCCAATCATGCATGACCTGAATAGAATAATGAGAAAATATCTGATAAATCCAATAGGGAAATTCAATTTTCCTGGAGTCTTCAAAAATGTTAAGGTCGTGAGGTTAAGGGAGGTCTTAGACTGAAAGGATATGATGAATGCAAAAAAAAAAAAAAAAAAAAAAAAAGATTCTAGAGTTGATACTTGGCTGTGAAGGACGTTATTGAGAAAGTGGGCAAAATTCAAATGGTGTCTCTGGGTGAATGGGATATGGAATTTTTTGTGCTGTTCATATATTATCTTCTGTAAGTTTAAAATTATTTCACAGTAAAAAATAATAAAAATAAAAATAAAGAAACTGAAATAAACAAGAAAACAAAATTTCCCCTAAAGACTGGAAGAAATGCAGCTATGCTGATACCTTGATTTGATCACAATAGGACCTATTTTAAAATTCTGACCTCCAGCATTGTAAGATAATGAATTTGTCTTGTTTTCAAGTCACTAAGTTTTTGGTAAATTGCTACAGCAGCCTTACAAAACCAATACAACTTAAAATTGTTGATTTTAAGGAAAATTAGTCCATGCAATACAAGTGTGGGATTCATAAATTAAATAAAACAATGTATTACAGTTTTCAAAAAATAAAGAGCATCTGGGAAATGACTGTTTACAAAATAGCTCACCCATTGGGTTTCTTTAAACATTAAATTGTGTAAATGCAGTGAAGAACTGTATTGATGGTTTATACATGGAAACCAATAAATAATAAGCTAAAATTCCGAGTAAAGAAAATTTACAATTCCGGTTAGCCAAGCATATGCATTTTCCTCTTCTCCCTCTCAAAATTTTATTGAAATATCAGCAAAAATATTTAAAGAGTAAATGCCTAACAGTGCTAGAACACAAGAAAGAGTGCTGAAGCAGAGGGACTGTTTCTCCTTCTTTATGAACAGAACACATTTACGTATTATGAATGATGGCATCTCCTTTACACTTCTACATGGGCAATGTGAGAGTCAATGATACGTAGTGGCAACGTTGTTTGGAGTTTCCTGGTAGGTGCCTTAAAAATACATGGACCCAGTTGGCACATACTCCTCGTATACCCTCCCTTTTACCTGCTGTCAGAGCGCCCCTTTGTAATTTTTCCCTCTTTCCCTTCCTTACTTGCTCCACGTCTCCAGGCAACTACTGATCTCCTTTTTGTCACTGTGAATTAGTTTTCCTTTTCTAGAGTTTTCTATATACCTGTTTTTTTTTGTTAGATCTTTTATTTTTCATTCAACAGTATTTGTACATGCGTCTAGGTTGTATCATGTATCAATAGTTTCTTTTTATTGCTAAGTAGTATTTTTTTATATGGAATTATGCTTCATTTCTCTTGGGCAATTACCTGGAGTACAGTGGCTGTATCATATTGTAGGTGTATGCCCTACTTTTTAAGACATGAGCCCCTAGTTTTGAAAAGTGGGTGTATAATACAATTTTACATTCCTACCAACAGTGTATGAAAGTTCCAGTAGTTCTACATTCTTACCAAAACTTGGTATTGTCCGTCTTTTAAATAATAGCCCTCCTAATAGGTCTGAGTGGTATCTCATTGTGGTTTTATTTTTCATTTCTCGGATGCCTAATGCTGGTGATTATTTTTTTATGTGGTTATTTGCCTTCTGTATATCTTTGGCGAAGTGTCTGTCCAAATATTTTGCCCAATTTTAATTGGGCTGTTTGTATTCTTCTTTTTGAGTTTTAAGAGTTCTTTACATATCCTAAATCATTTGAATTTTCATGTGAATTTTAGAATCACTTTGTCCATTTTCAGAGAAAAATACCTGCCGGTATTTTGATTAGGATTGTGTTGATTCTGTTACTGCAATTAGGCAGAATAACGATCTTAACATTTTTGAGTGTATGTAGACAATCTTAGGAGATGTACAGAAAAAGATACAGGCACTAATAAGAGTGATTAAGTTTTAGATACAAGTTCATTGTCTAAAAACCAATTCTATATTTATGTTCAAGCTAATAATCACAGAACTTAAAAAAGAAAAAATACCTTTATATGGCGTCAAAAATGTGAAATACCAGGAAAGACATATAAAAAATATGTAAAATCTCTATATTAAAAACTGTAAAAACTGCTGGGAGAGATCAAAGACAACCTGAATAAATGAAGAAGTATTACTTTGCTTATAGATATGAAAACTTAATATTGTTAAAACATTGAATGATATATACTACTGACTTCAATAGTCATTAAAAGTATTACAAGTAAAAGTACGGTATTGGTATGAAAGTAGAAAAATGGATATATGGAACAGATAAAGTTCAGAAATATAAACCCATGCATATATGGCCAGTTGAATGGGGAAATGATAATCATTGCAACAAGTGATATGGAACAACTGGATAGACATATGCAAAAAAAGAACTTGGATTTTTACCTTAAACCATATACAAAAATTAACTTGAAATGGATTCTAAACATAAATGTAAAACCTTTTTTTTTACATATGGAAGAGAACGTAGGAGATAATTTTTCTCACCTTGGCTCTGGCAGGTATTTCTTAAATATGACACAAATATTATAAACTATAAATGAAAAAGTCATGAAACTGGACTTATTTAAAATTAAGCTTTCGCTCTTCAAAAGGCATTGCTAAGAAAATGAAAAGGCAAGCCACAGACTTGGAGAAACCACTTGCAAAATATAGTATGTCTGACAAAGGACTTGTATCTAAGGCAGGCAACAGCCCTGCCGAAAGTGATGTCGAGAAGACCAGCTAGGAACTAGGGTTTCCATCCCCACTGGTCAATAATAAGGGCTCCCTCATGGTGTCAGTCAAGGCCATGTGGAAACCTGTGCTTCTTCCACCCCTGGCAGCAATGAGACATTCCTTTCCCACCCCATTGGGTCATGTCTGAAGAGGCTTAAAGAAGAGTCAGGAACTTCAGTATCACCCAATGGCAACAAGACCACCCCTGCCATGAAATCCATGCCAAGATACATAAAAATTAAACTTCTGGAAAAAAAAAAAAGACAAGAAATATGTTGAAAGCAGCCAGAGAAATGCAACTCCATACTTAGAGAGGAAAACATTTTGAATGACGGTCGATTTCTCATCAAACCCATGGAAGTCAGAGGAAGTGGCATAATATTTTTCCACTGCTGAAAAAAAGAACCTAGAATTCTATATTCAGAGAAAATATCCTTCAGAAATGGAGCAGGAATTAAGACAATTTGTTACCCGCTGGCCTACCCTAAAAGTATAGCTAAAGGAAGTTCTCTAAACAGAAAGGAAATGATAAAAAATAACTTTAGAACGTTAGGAAGGAAGGAAAAACATAGAAAGAGCAAACATATGGGTAAATATAAAACATTTTCCTTTTCCTCTTGAATTTTCCAAATAATGTTTTATGGTTTGAAGCAAAAATTATAACAACGTGAGATGCGTTTCTAAATGTCTGTAGAGAAAGTTTTTAAGACAATTGTATTATAAGCAGGGAAGAGTAAAGGGTCACAAAAGTGGTAAAGTTTGTACACTTCACTTGAACTGATAAAATAATGACACCTGTTGATCTATTGTGTATGCATAATGTAGTACCCAGAGCAACCACTAAAAAAAGGTATACAAAAAGATGCCCTCAAAAACTATGGGTAAATCAAATGGAATTCTAAAAATCATTCAAGTTCCTGCAAGAACAGGGAAAAGAAAAACAAAAACAGAGAGAACAAACAGAAAGCAAGAAAGAGCATGGCAAAATTTAGTCTTAATTTATTTATCTAGCAATAATTACATTACCTGAAAATGGTCTAAATACACCAATTAAAAGACAGAGATAGAATAGATTAAAAACAAAACAAAAAAAACAAAACAAAAATGAACATGACCCAACTCTATGCCACCTCCAGAAAACTCACTTTAGATACAAAGATATAAGCCAGTTAAAAGTAAGACAATGGAAAAAAATATGCAAACATTACATGAAGGCAGGAGTGAGTCTGTTAATGTTATATAAAATAGACTTGAGAGGATGGAAAATTACCAGACACCGAAATTATCATTATATAATAATAGAAGAGTCAATTCACCAAAAAAAAAATATATATATATAGCAATTCTAAGTGTGTGTGCACTCACTGAACAGCAGAGCTGCAAAATCTATGCAGTAGAAACTGATAGAATGAAAAAGAGAAATAGACATATCTACAACTACAATTGGGGACTTTAAAACCTTCCCTTGACAACTGATAGAGCAACTGGACAGAAAATCAGAAATGCTATAGAAGAATTAAACAGCACATCAACCAAAAGAATCTATTATAGTCCACATTTGTAGACCACTTCATGTAATAGCAGCAGAACACACATTCTTTTTAAGTGGCGTGAGATGTGTACAAAGATCGACCATTTCCCGAGCCACAAAACACTCTCTCAATTGAAGTCATACAAAGTGTTTTCTCCATCACAGTGGAATAAAACTAGAAATCAATAACAGAAAGAAAACAGGAAATTTTCCAAAATGCTGGGAAAATATACAACACACTTCAAAATAACCTACTGGTCAAAGAAGAAATCTCAGGGAAATAAAAAGAATACATCAAACAATGAAAAGAAAGATGTATCAAAATTTGTGAGATGCAAGGCGAGCAGTGGCGAGAGGGAATTTGACAGCACTAAAACGCATAGTTACAGAAGTGGACTGATGTGAATGGCCTGACTAGGGCCCCTGTTTTCTGTGTTTTCCTGTGTGTCCTTCCAGTAGTGGGGGACAATCTATCCAGATAAAGAGAGTGCTTTTCTGCAAGGAAGGATGTGTGAGTATCAGCAATCTGCTGACAATAGGTATTTGTTTATATATTAATTATGTCATGTCTTGTGTCTAAAAGTAGGTCTCAAGTTCTTGAAGGTGGGAAACAAGTGTCTTGCCTCATGCTTTACTGTGCATCTGCTGTAATGTCCTGTAGAGCATGAACCATAAAGGAGGGCTCAGTAGATATCTGTTGAATTAAACAAAGCATTGACTTGTATATATGTTTTCCTTCTATGGAAAAAAAAAAAAAAACACTGAAGAGAAAACCAGCTAGCAAATAGCTTCATAATATTTATCCCTTTAAGACCTAGAGTGAAATATCTCCCATCCCATTAATTAATCTTCATGTATAGTAACTAACTTTTGATTATGTATTTAAGTACCTAATTCCCTTCTAGCCATATTTGTCTCTTTTTAATATCTGCTTTCTAGGGAGGGCCAGGTAAATTAATTCACACCATTGTGCGGGGCTGAATGCATGACTCCCCAAGTGCATTTGCGTTGAACATAAGACACATGACACAGTTCCATGGCGCGGGGCGGTGATTTCTGGAGGTAACTCTGGCTTAGCGATCATTCACTGTCTGCCTGACCATCAGACAATTACTTGCTCTCTGTGAACATCCACATCCTCATCTAGAAAATAACACCAAAGAGGTTATGAGGAATATGTGAGATGAAACCAAATCTAAAGAACCCAGTCTAGTACGTGGCACTTGGTGAACACCCAATGCATGTTGGCTGCCATCACGTTCCGTGCTATTTCTCTTGTCTATTAATATTAATAACCCAGTGAGACATCATGTGGAGAGATACTTTTGAAGGCTGGCCTTGCAGTATCCTGAGGTTAGAATGAACTCAGAGCACACATCTGCTTTTTCAGGTTTTAGCTGTGGTATTTCTGAATAACCATTGCAGTGAGGCTGGAAAGGAGTGGAGCACCTACCGTGTTTCCCTGAAAATAAGACCTAGCCGAACAATCAGCTCTAATGAGTCTTTTGGAACAAAAGTTAATTTAAGACATTATATTATATTATATTATATTATACCCGATATTATAGTAAAATAAGACCAGGTCTTATATTAATTTTTGCTCCAAAAGACACATTAGTGCTGACGGTCTGGCTAGGTCTTATTTTTGGGGAAAAACAGTAGTAGAGGAAGGTGTGTATGTACGGTGTGCGTGTGTGTGCATGTGTGTGCTGTGTGTGTGCACACACGTGTGTGTACTGTGTGTGTTCATTGGTGGGGGCAGGGTGGCCTTGCTTGGAAATATTCTCAGTCATTTAATGGAGATTTCACTTGCTTGAAAATTCATTTTGACTTTATCATTTCAACAGCTATTAAATCCTTTGGCGCATGATGTTTGGAGCTTTATTTGCCTTCATTGGGTGCTGTATTACCTACTGAGAAATAGAAATCCAAATAAAACATTTCCTGTCTTCAAAAACTCATGTATATTTGGAAAACCCTGATATACTTGGGGAACTTTCAACTATTCTATTCTCGTAATTTTACAAAAACCTATCTTGATTTTCTGTTTATACGCCTGGTCTAGTTTCATATTCATCAGTGCATTCCATCATTACAATACTAGAAGTAAGAAATTCACGTTTGAAATTCAGATGTAGAGATTAGTTTTCAAGAAAGTTGCCATAGAATCAAGTAGGTAAAGTGCAAAAGGTAAAAGGCAGATTTGTTAAATAGTTTCTCTTGCAGTTTGTGTTCCTGGAAGTTCTTAGCAGCATTAAGACATCTAAACATGAATTATTAAAAATATCTAAATAATCGATTGTTGGGGAGTGTTCTACATGAAATATACTGATAGTTTTAGGTTGCAAGTTGTTCGTTTCACATAAAAAAGAGGAGTTTGCTTTTGAAGTGTAGTCTGGAGCATAAAGGAGTGTGTAACTCCTGCTGTTCCTTCACTGTTTGAACATATTGATCTAAATTCATAGTGACAAGCTATGTTGAATCGAGAATGCATTTGGTTTGTACTTGAAATAACATCTCTATATTATGAAGCGAACTCCATTGTATAATCTGCATTATAGCTGTATGTTTTTGAGATAATATTTGTAAGAGCATGTTCTTTTACTCCGATGGATTCTCCCTAGAGGACTGGGTATTGTTGGGGTTATTTCATTTATTCCTGTTATACTTTCTGTTTGCAAAATATAATAATGATCTTAGCATTATATAAAATGGTAATTAAAACCAGCTACAGATTTTTAAGCATAGAATATTATTTTATTCTGACCCAAAATTTTTATTGAGACATTCCCTAGTATCTTTCTGCTTAGTGGTACAGCAAGGACGTGAAAAACAACACTGTTAAATTTATACCAGGGGTGTCCAAACTTTTTTCAACTTTTTTACCAAGGGCCATATGCAGTAAAACACACAAACAGCCGGGCCACTCACTCGGGGTGAAGTACGTATTGCCTCACCTGGTTTATTTAAGTAAACTAAATATATTTTGGGAATTTGCTGCGGGCCAATTAACAATGGATTGCGGGCCGCAGTTGGCCCGCGGGCCGCAGTTTGAACACCCCTGATTTATACAGTTGACAAATACTCTACTTGTGGGAGCTCATAAAAAGCCCGGCTTTCACGGAATTATTTTAACTCTGACGTAACATTCATTGAAGACATTGAGGTTTGCGTATAGTTGGGAACATCCATTATTAGAGTCTACAGATCAGTAGGGAATCCAAGACAGAGATCGGTGTCACGAGGTTTATCAACAGTTCAGTTTTGAGGAAATAATATTTAGGGAAGAATTCATGAGCGACATGTACATTAAGTTCTCAAGTTATTAAAAAAATGTATTTTGAATAAAGCTTGTTGAACCATGACTTGGGTCCTGTTCCGCATATGGTTGATCGAGTGAAGACTTACTTTTGCAGACTTGTACAGGGGAGTGATTTAAGAAGCCTTTACCGAGCATCACCCTAAGAACCACACCAGTTTTATCTATTAAAATATGTTTTGGAGGACCGTGTTCATGACATTAGGTAGCATCGTCTTCTGGGAACTACTGATCAGTTTTGCAATGTCAAAAATCGTATGTGACTATTTTAAATTGTGTAATAGCAGCATTCCCTCTCTCCCTCCTTTTTTTTTAAGGCTTCTGAAAAACTCATAGCCTGATGAGAGCCAGAATGTAGGTTTTTACCATGAGCAATTTTGCCTTCATTCTTTCCCCCATGTTGTCTTCACTAGTTTTACTTTACCTTTTTTTCTCCCTGTTTTATTTATGCCATTTGATCATAATTTATACTTCATTGGAAAGTATTTTAAACTCTTTCTGAAATAAACACGAATATAAATATGTTGAATCAATCATAAAGTGACCTACTCATGGTCCAAAGAATTTAGGTACATTGTAGGGTACATTTGAGTGATCTGTTTTCTGTTGATACGCATTCTACTTGGCTTTCTTTCTTAACAACAAAACATTTCTCTGGCTCATTCTGGATTGTGTAGTAAGAATTTATGTACAGCATGATGTCTCCTAGGAGGAGCTTTACCAGTAGCGGAGACAAAGCTGTCTAAAAGCTGCCTGTGCCTCAGGGCCTTTGCATGATCTGTTTTCTCTGCTGGAGAGTTGTCTCCCCAACACCTCATGTGGCTGGTTCCTCTTGTCATCAGATTTCAAGTTTAACCTCTCATCAGTGGGGCCCTCATAGACAACGCCATCTCAACAGCTTCCCATTCAACCTCCGCCTGCCACACTGTTATATTTCCACCACAGCACTCCTGGGTAACTGGCATTTTCTTATTTATTTGTTCAGTGTTTGGCTCCCCTCATAAATATCACCTTCACGAAGGAAAGAGACTCATGGACCTTGTTCTCCGAATTGCCTCCACAATGCACAGTAGCCCATTACCTGCTATTAGCGATTCATTCTTATTCCTCTTACTAAGCATTAAAAAAAAAAAAAAAAGATTACATAAACTTTTCCCCAGGTGGGATATTATGGAGCCATTAAAAATGTACAAAAGAGGACTTCAAGATTATATATGCAATATTTTTAGAACTGTGCGAAACATGCAAAAAAGAATGGAAAATAACAATGGTTTATAGGTTTTATATGAAGTACCAAGTTAATGGGCCATTATTGCTCCCACAACCTATCCAGTTTCCCAAGCTCTCTGTATTACTGCATTCTTGCTTTTAGTATCGTTAAGTTATTGGTTTTAGGTGGTTTTGTCTTCCAGAGGCCCCTAGGGACTCCCATGTGAGGACTGAATTTCTTGTCAATTAAACCATAATGGTTATTTTTGGCCGAGGCTGAGAGGAATCCCCAGCAAATCAGAAGTGGTGATGATGAGAAGAGAGGAGCTGGTATGAGCATCAGGGGAGTAGAAATGGTGCCAGGTGGGGAGGTGGAAAAGACATGACTCAAACATTTCAAATACAACCCTACTGTCTCTTGATATGCATCCCCTTCTTTCTTTTTTAAAACCCTTTTTCAAAGAGCTAAACACACAGACATACACACACACACATACACACACACACACACACACACACACACACACAGAATTGTGGACTTTACACATGACATGGCTTCACGAAACTCATCCTCTGCCCCAGCTCTTTGCAGGAACTGAAGCATCAACTACCTGAGGTAGCCTGAGGTTGCATCTCATTTGGACACGTCTCAGCCCAAACTGGAATTTGGTTTACCATCAACATTTGACAGCTGTCTCCATGGCATTTTCTGTTCCTCAAATATTTTTGAGTAGATACTTTGTGAAAGACTTTCCATGTAGATTATCATATAAGAACCTCAAACTCAAAAGGACAAAAAGGAAACCCAAACAACACAAGAGGTTCCATTCTCTTTACCTCTTTATTTCAGCTATAGTTTAATAATAACTCTCAAGACCCCCAATACCATTCTCTTCTCCCTTACCTTAAACAGATATATCTGATAAATTATCAGATCCTTTCAATTTGTTCTTTGAAATGCCCTTTGTGTCACTATCTTGCTCTTCTCACCGTTTGCCAACTTAATCCTGGCACAGCGATCGAATCCACACAATACCTTCAGATTGTCCTGCTCCAATCCGTCCTCCATGCGGCTGACAAATTGACCATTCCAAACAGTGACATTTATCATGTCATTTCCCTACGGGGAATACATACATACATACATACATACATACATATATATATATATATATATATATATATATATATATATATATACTCTTCTTCCACTCACTGGGGCCATGTTTATTAAACAAGAGTATGTGTTCATTATAACAAATGCTGGTAACTGGACAAAATGCAAGGTTCATATACATTCTCAAGCTAATCAAACTTCAGAGAATTGTCATACTTGCATTTGTATCTTTTCGCTTTGCCTCCAGTCATCTAGGTGGATGAATTCACTGTCCTAGCCCACTGAGGCTGCAATGTTTTGCAACACTGAATTATGCGATGAGTTCCAAATTAGGTGGCATTGGAGGTCCTCTGAAATCTACTTAACCCTACTTTTCATTGTCCCCACACACTGCCTGCAGTATTAGCCAGGGTAGCTTGTCGAGTTTCCCCAATACATGTAATATCAAGTCTTTGTTCTCTCTACATGGACTATTTCCCCTTTCTTCAATAATGTCTTGGGTTAGGTTCTTTGGGAAACAGACTCTGAGATGGAGATGTTTATGTACCTTGGGATCACGGGGAGCACCTTGAAGAAAGTGAGAATAGAGTCCTCAGCCAATCACATAGAGAGGCCCTTAAGGGGTGTTCCAATGGAAATATGGTCCTTGGGCCTTTGCACTCCAGTCATGAGAAGCAGGCTTCCTGCAAAGAGAGAATGTGACCTTGGGTAAAGCAGCTGCCTTCTGGGGAGGGATAATTCTGGAGGAGGCCTCAGGTAAGAGCCTTCAAAAGCCAGCACTCCAGGCAGCTGTCAGAAGCAAGTATCTGGGCACATATCCCAGTATCTTCTAAATTCCCCTAGCCAACTATCAACCACTAATCAGGGGATAGTTCGTGTTTTGCCTCTATAATTAGATATTTTTTGACTGCTCTAGCTTCCCTAGATTTTCTGTTTCTGTGAACGCCTGTTGCACTGAGGGGCCAGCCACTCATTTTTGTGGTTAACCACATTGTTATTTAACTACTTTCTGGGTTATGGCTTGTCTTTCTAAGTATACCATTGGCTTTTCCCCCAAGGTTTCTTTAAGGATCTAACGTGTAGTGTATACATACTAAGAATTTAATTGATTACTTGTTGAATGAATAATTGCATAAAAAACAGCATGGTCTACAGAAACACAAAATAAGCTTTGCTTTATACAGAAAGCAGGCTAAACCTTTCCACTATCTCTAAGCCTCACAGTGAAAATTATGCAAAGACTTTTAAGAAGGTTAAAGAACGCAAGTGAAAGGAATTAAAACCTATAGTCGGTTTTATGAGTCAATGGACCCCCTTTTGTTGTGTGTAAACCAGACTGAGTTGGATTTTCTGTTATTTGTAATGTAAGAGTACGAAGTTATCCATGTAGTTATAACTTTGTGAGTTGTGTAAAAAAAACCAAAAAAATTTTCATAACGCTAGTCAATCATGCAAGCCTAAGGGAGGTACAGCTAAAATAAATGACGCCCTATTTTGTTTGTTTAATTATCTTTTTTCTCACACAGGGTATACATCTGGGGTTCTTCAATGGAGGTTTTTTTGGTGTGTTTTTTTTCAGGCTGGCTCATATTGACTAAGTACTGAAGATTACTTATTATTTATTAAAATCATAGAGTTGGTATAAATTAATTATGAACTTCATGTTTTCTTAATTAACACTGAGGTTTTATTTAATATCTAGCAGAGTCCATATTTGCTTTTCATTGATGTAAAGCAAATGCATTACTGTGCTAAAGATAGAGAAATTGGTTATTTTTACTCTACTCTGGACTAGTGAAGGTACTATAAAATGAATAAAGCTGTGACTCAAACAGTGTAGAATGCCAATTCTGTGAAAGCAACATGAGGAGGTTTTTACGACAGATTAGTCTCTGGATTGGACTAGAAAGTGGATTTAATTGTGATGAGAGAACGTTTTTTATTTGGATTTAAAATGTATACGAAAATGCTGAATTATTTATTTTTACTTAGCTTGAAATTATTTTGCATTTTTCTTTGTAGAAAGTCATATTGTTTGTGGAAATGGCAGTGTTGTTTCTTTGCAGTCATTATACTTTTTACTTCCTTCTTTTTTGGGGCGATCTACATCTGATTATATGATGGCTATTAGTGGAAAACTGGGAAAATGACAGTTTTGTCTCTTTTGAGTCTCAAGGGCTATTTTTTCTGGTCTTACTCTCTCAGCTAAGATCTCTAATGAAATGTTGAATAGAAGTGGTAATACTTTGTATTTTGCATGTGTGGGGGTCCTGATTTCAAGAGGAATGATGTTGCAACATTAGTAGGTTTTTTGTTTTTGTTTTTGATGTCTTTTATAATGTTAGGAAAGTTTCCTTCTCTTAATAGTTTGCTAGGATTTTTAAATTTAAAGTTGAGTTCAATAGTATTTGAAGATCGTCTTTGTATATTGAAATTATCATATGATTTTTCTCCTTTATTCTGTCACAGGGAAGAATTACATTACTGGACTTTTAAAATGTGAAACCAAGTTTGCATTTCTGGAAGAAATTGATTCTGATCAAAATGTATGATCTATTTTTTGTTTTGTTTTTTACATTGTTGAACTTGGATTGCTAATACGTTGCTTAAGATTTTTCCCCCTCTATTTTTGGAAATTTTAAAGACAATCTCTTCTGTCGTTATCTCCGAAATAGCAGGGTGCATATCTAACTTAAAATCTGAAGTTGAGCAGTATCTTTACCTTCCTCCTAATGAATGCGAGGACTTGACACTGCTTAGCCTCTGGCCCCCACTTTCCCAGCTTTGTGCTGTTATTCTTTATTTCAATTCTCCCCTCCTTTTTTGGGGGTGGAAGGGTTCAGGCCCATAAAACAGACAGGAGACAAATACATCAACTTTTTATTCCCCTTTAAAGGTGTTCTTTCACATACCTCTCCCTAGAAATCCTTGAAAGCAATTTTCCAATTGTGTTCTTTTCAAATCTCTGAGCCACACCATTACCCACTGTCCATAAATCAGTAGATCTCTACTTCCGGCAATAGATCATGGAAGCTGACAAGTAAATATTCTTAAAGTTCAGGAGCCTTTCTCTGTGTCTTTCCAGCAGACTTACGAGTGGAGCTCTATAATGCTTTCACAGTGCTCTTGGATTTTATGACAGTGTATCATGTGGGACTAGATCTAAATCAGTCCCACGTTTTTGTTGTTGATGTTCGTTTTTGCTTCTTTCGTCTTAGTCATGGGTCATTATGAACTCCATCCACATGAAGACATACGTGTGGATGAAGGGAAAGGTGCCAGTGTCACAGGCGTGTATATTGAAGGTGCCTCAGCTGCCTGCACATGTAACTGACTTGTGCATTCTGGATTGCTGATATACTTATCCAATCTCATGGTTTAGTGAGTCAGAAAATACCCACTTCATGAGGCATCTCAGGTCTCAGGGCCATGATGTCCCTGTCAGGTGTTCTCACAGGGTCCAGTAACAAACCAAGAGGTGCACCTCCAAAGGAAACCGGCTAGCTGGAGAAGCAGATCCCTAGGGGTCTGTGCTGTGAATGTCCTATGCAGGCTTGCCAGCCACTCAAAGCAGCATCTCGCTTGGCACAGGCTCTGTGAGCATCATTGGTCGACGGGGGCATAAGGACTGAGCACTGAGCGCTAGAGCAGCGTAGCTAGACCTGCTGCCGAGTCTTATCTTGCCCCGGACCCCAGTCAAAAAGAGCAACTGAATGGATTGCTCAGTGGTTTTGGATTGTCTTGTGGTATATGATGCCTTCAAAATCTGAAAGGGCATGTCCATTTGTAGCATTCGGTGGTGTGGGTGCAGCAACTTTGGAGAGGACACCCTGCAGGGTTAATGGGCCCTCAGAGACTTCAGCAACTTGGTGCACCCCTATATTTGCAAGAGGCCAGACTGTCCATTGTGATAATTCAACTTAGGTTTCAGTTTAGCAGATCTCGTTTCTTTTTTTGTGTTATATAGATTAAGTTATATTTCCATAGGCTGCCCATCTACTTTCCTTTGAGGGACAGCATGATTGATTATCAGGCAATATGAAACATCTACTCTTGGTCAAAATATCTTGCTTATCATTTTGTCCCGGTTGCCCATTATCACACATACTCCCATCTTGTCTGTAGCAGGTAAGCACTGCCACCTACCTGGCCTCTGCTGCTCTGGAAGCATCATCCTAGTGGAAAGAAGAGACTAGATTGTTGACAACAACTCTCACTGTCACCCCTGGCCTTCAGAAGACAGCCACCACAGAACTTTCCGAGGATACACTCTTGAACTCCTCACTAATGTATTATTTGATGCTTTAGTGAAGAGAATGTCCTCTGGGCCTGTCTCGAGTTGGGGGTAGGTGAACGTACAGTTTGCACATGATAAATTCACTCCTTATTCTTATCTTTCTAATCCTGTTGTATTATTTCCTTTGTACCAGAATAGACTGTGACATCTCAACCTCATTGAATGCAGGGCTGTTGAGACCTAGTGTCAGTCAACCAATCCAGGTAACTGTTAGAACCTGAGATCTGACACTTTACATAAGGAATCTCTGGCTTCACCCATATCTATTCATCCAACCTGATCTAGTGCTATATTCCATTTGGTTTAGTGTAACATCCATAGAATTCATTTCTATGCATTGTTCTGCCAAAATAAATTAGGGAAATCTTTTGGAGTATAGGCTCTCTCCTACAAGGTCATACTTTTTTTACCTGCCTCCCAGGAACAAGCTGATATTTGACTCTCGTTATTAGCCTGAAGGAACTAAAGGGTGGTTGGTGTGAGTCTTAAGGAGAAACAGTGTCCCATGGACAAGACAACTGCCCAGGTGAAGTTACTCAGTACCCCAAAAAAGTAAGACAATCGCCTCAGTCCCAGAAGGGCGAGCTGCTTCAGCTGGTTTCTTCTATGTTCATTCAGATGTCACCATTCTAACCTTATGTCACCACAAGGCTTGGATGTTTCTGAAGGTATAGAATTGCAATGTAATTTGAATTCACCAATTCACCAATTAAAATTTGGGTTGGACTTTCCATGAAATCGTATCTATAGCTCTAAAAAATTGTTTTATGGCTGCCGTTGAAGTTTGGGGTTCTCCGACTGTGACTCGAGCTGAGTTTCAGACTCTGAGCTTGCCGTTATATCTGCAAGCGATCGGTTTAGGCAGACGCCTTCTGATGACCACCATTACTTGCTGTCCTTATGCTCACAATTACTACAATAATGGTCAAGTGTAGTCGCCACTAGGTTCCCCAAGCCACTGGCTTCTGTAAGTAATTCATCACAATGAAACATAGGTAATGATACTTTAAGTTATGATGTGTCTGCACGTCATGTCTTCTTAGTATCATAATTCTCATTGGTAAGGAGTTTAACATTGGGGTTCAAGGCCAACCATGTGACCAACCTAATCATAACGTTCCATCTGAGGTTGTTGATGCTAATATTTTATCCATCAGGAGCCAGTTGGAAAACAGAAACCACATTTGGTATTTCAACAGAGATCATTTATTGGTAAGATAGGAGTTGGAAGACTGAAAAAGCAAATAGGGAAAAACTGGGGTAACACACATTTAATAATTTCAAGAAGCAGCTACCCCTAGAGCCTTAGGAATAAAGACAAGAAACTGGGGTTATCAGAATTTAGACTCTTAGCACAGGGGACCCTCCTCTCAGAAAGAAGCTTAGCCTACATGATGCTGGTACCTCCGAGAAGTTGTGATAAGGCTGGCTCCCCATGTGCCAACGGAAGCTAGAGACAGGAACCCAATGAGCCAAGGGGTTATATTGACAGAAATAGCAAGCAGTCAGGATGGAGGACGTCCCTTTTCTCTCCTTCCTGTTTTCCAGTTCTTTCCAGTTCCCTCTACTGGTGTAACCTTAGCAGGAAGCCAGCTGATAATGGAAGTGACGTTTTCAGAGTCCCAGCTCCTGTATTATGAAGCAGAGTATAGAAGTATGGATTTTTAAAGAAATAATAATTTCCTAATTGGCTCAAAGACATTTCCTCTTGGCGTGGGTTGTGGGAGTACCATGGAAGGAGGAAAAGAGAAGAGATGAACCAACTCAGCTCTCTTTACTCATAGGAATTCTCTTTAAAGCATTTTCTCTCTAGCTTTTATTATACATTAGCTATAGCAGTAATGGTGACTGAACCAATCTGGCCCCTCCTAACAAGTCCCATGCAGATGTGTGTAGACCTTCATATTTGTATTAGTTCTTCAGAGAAACAGAACCAATAGGAGATGCGCGTGTGCATACACCCACGAAAGGAGATTTATTATAAGAATTGACTCACATGGTTAAAGAGGCCAAGAAGTCCCACAATCTGCTTTCAGGAAGCTGAGGAACCAGGAAAGTCAGGGGTGCCATTCATTTTGAGTCCGAGGGCTTGAGAACCAGGAGTGTGCCGATGTCCAAAGGTGGGCAAATATGGATGTCCCAGCTCCAACAGAGAGAGCAAGTTTGCCCTTCCTTTGCTTTTTTGTTCCTTTTAGGGCCCTAACAGGTTTGATGTCACCTATCCACCTTGTTGAGGACAATCTTCTTTACTCAGTCTATTGATTCAAATGCTAATCTCTTCTAGAGATATCCTCACAGACACACTTAGAAATAATATGTTATCGACGATCTGGGCATCCCTTAGCCCAGTCAAGCTGATGCATAAAATTAGGTACCATGATATTCAGTGTGGTTTACCTCTCATCTGGTGTTCTCAACTTTAATGTTTTAGCATCAAATTCTGAGGCAACTGAAAATGTCTCCTTTCACACCTATTACACTGATTCATTTAATAATAGAATCTATTTTCTTTGCATGTTATTTATCGCAGCATGTGGCCAAAAAACTAAAATATACTTTCCCTACACTCATTTTGAAATAAATACATTGCTTGGAGTTAATTATCCAACTAGTAATCTTGGTAAATCACATAGTTAAAATAAATGTAGCCGCAGACATTGTTATTATTAGCAAAAGCCAAAATGATATATTACAATTCTGTCTTTGTTAAATGATGGTTATCCCTTAGCATTTTTGATGTGACGTTTATATTAGAAACATATTTGTATCTCTTCTGGTGTGTTTCGGGTTAATTGAGAGCAAACACAGGATGCAAGCTCATAATCCTTGATATTCAGGTTCTTGTCTCATGAAATCTAATTTAACATAAAAATGTTCTCCCATTTCTGACTAATTGCACAACAAGTGTGAATCTATTTAATTATTCATATTAGATGGGATTTGTTGTAGTTCAAAACTGACCAGCTGTGGATATTGTTCAAGGGTCCAGCTAACCACCAAACACCGTTGAAAATATTTGAACTGCCTTGTAATTATTCAACATGAGCTTTGAGATTTAAAAAGTAAAACCACATCACTCCTAAAACATTAACATATTTTTCCCAGTGGTATAGAAAGTCTGTATGTGAAACATACTAATCAACTAAAAGTAGTTGTCTTCATCATTGTCTTTTTTAAAAAAATAAATGATCTAGGCTTAAAGGCTTAAATAATTTGCCCAAGATCACATGTAAGTACTAAAATTAGTACTCTGCCTTAGAAAAATGCTTGGACTTTGCAACTGAAAATTGTTCAAATACTGTTTTTTTCTCCTTTCCTTATACATGTGACATTAAGAAGTTATTTAATGATCTTAACTTCCATTGAATCAACCATAAAGTAGGATAAGTAGTTCCTACCCTAGTGGGTTGGTGTGAAGATTAAATAAGAATATATGTTTTGACCTAGTGACTAGTGCAAAACTAGACATCAATAAGTAGTAGTTTTCTCTTCTCTCTTTGTTATAGGAGAAGATGTTATAGAATGAACATTAATCAGGTTCTTTAAGGTATTTTTCTAACTCTTTGGCAGGAACAGTTCTGCGATGACTTATTTCATTCTCTTAATTGGACTTAATTTTATGACCTATAGAAGAGAAATTGTATTTATGTGCAATAAGGTGGCACAGGAAATCGAATTTTTGACACGGGCTCTGCCTACATTGTGTTTTAACTCAGTGGATTCCAATGTTTTGATTGTGAAACCCTAGCCACAAAAAATGTTGCTTTACACACCTATAATATTTTTGTGCATGTCCAAATTATAGGGATATACCAATGTGTTGATAAATTTTATACATAATAAAACACATATAAACAAGGACATTTTCGAAAGATGAAATGAAAGTAAATCAAAGTAGAAGTTCTAATATTTTCTCTGCATTCCCTCACAGATGGTCATGTACACCCCATTAGGAAACCACATCTCCAAACATTAAGTGGACAAGCGCCACTTGCTCTGGTAGAAATTCAATGTACAGGATATTCATATGTTTCTTTCTGCTTCTATTGGCTGTTTGTACCTTTCATGATTTGGTCAAACCCCAGAAAAGAAACAGGATGATTCAGGACAAGGCAATCTTTTAATCTTGAAAGATGATTCATGAAGCGTCTGTTAGACAGTGGGTCCCTGGAAGTATTATGTTTAGAAAAATAACCTCAAGCACCAACTATTTAAAATACATGTTTTGATCTATTATAATCTAGGGCTTAGCATGTATTTAGTGGGTAGTTATATGCCCCACATTGGGGTAAGTGTTAATTGGCACCAAAGGTATGATTATACTTGAGGACACTTATTTTAAATAAGATACGGTATAGATAATGCATTTGGCTAGATTGCTAAGTGGTTAAGAGAATGGCTACAGAGTCAGGCACATCTAGGTTTGAATCAAGTTCTTTCACTTACTTATACCCATAGTCTCCCTCCATTAATCCATCTTCTATCCTTCAAACTATGGAGTGGCTCCAACAAGCCATTGACTCTGCTGGGTGCTGAGGACACACAGTGTTGTTTGAGGCAATGTCACGGTCCCCGTCCATTTTCTATTCTGTTCACAGTTGTATCCCCAGGGCTCAGAGCAATGCGTGTATTTGTTGTGGGAAGGAAGGAGGGAAGGAAGGAAAGATCATGTAGTCCATTAGAAAAGGCTGACATTAAATTAAAAAATTAGATAAATATTTAATTTTTATTGTATTGAGAAGAGAGAGGAAAAGTACAACTTTTGTGAGAGCTTATAAGGAAGGTACCTCAAGAAGCTTTGGTAGGCTCTGGAAGGCTTCAGGTAGAGTGAGATCATGGATTTAATACGTTTAATAGGTTTAAATGGAAAGACAGAGTACAAACAGGATTCGGACAAAGGAGTAACATAGCAGGCTGGAAGAATGCCCTGATGTAGTGAGATGCTTGGCCTAATTGAAACTGGAATAAAGCCTGTGTGCCTCAGGAGTAGAGAATTAGGAAGGAAAAATGTAGAATGTGGCTGGACAGTGTCAGGTGCCAGGTCATCTAAAACATGTAAGGTCATATACCACCTCCTTTGGGTTTCCCCGCCTATTCTTTTATGTACTGTGTGTCTGTCTCCTTTTCTCTCAATCATTTTACTTCACTCCAGATACTACTGTATATTCAGCTATATTTTTCATGTCACAGATAAAAATAAAACAAAAACTAAAAATATCTTTAAAAGATGTACAAAATATTGTACGTACCATTTTCCATGTTTATGCTTGAATGGTCATTAGCCTTCAGCATAATTTCCTTGTCTGCTTAACTTCCCATGCCTTGATTTGTTGGGCAGGGTTAGGTTTGTTGTTAGGTGAACCCCACAGTACGGAGAGCAGAACAGACAAGCAGAAACGATCAAGTTCTAGCCAGTGCCTTGGTGATGATAATGAACCCTTTGGTCAAACAACTTGAAATGTCCAGCTGACGACATTCCAGCTAAGTCAGCCAGCCAATCACCTTTATTATTAAAGCTGGTTAGAACTGGATTTTCTCTTACTTGAAGCCCCAAATACCTTATACAATGTGCATATACGATAGGTAAATTGGGGCATAAAGAATAGAAAGGTTGAGATACCTGTGTTGTGAGAAATTTTATTTTTAAAGTTTGAAGTCTAGCTCAGTATATAAAGGCTGACATTAAGAACAACCAGCTAAAAATAGACCGAACACTGTAAATTTAAAAAAGTGAAGGATTATCTTTGAAATGAAGAGAAAATGAGGCATCAAATGTTTATATGAATTCCCTGTATATTATTTTATTTTGTATTATTATTATTATTATTATTATTATTATTAGTTTCAGGTGTAGAAAACAACATAATAGTTAGACATTTACACCCCTCACAAAGTGATAACCCCACTCCCCCAAGCTACTACTCTTCTGACATCTTATATACCTGTTACAGTATATTATTAAATGCCTTTTAAAAGTTATTCCTTATGGTTTTCAAAGACAGAAGACTTGCTGTATGCACGAAATCAAACTTATATTATTAATTAATAAAACATATACATATATAAATCCATTAATTAAAATGGAATATTACACTAATTTGTAAACAATAGCCTATAACTTTTGAAGAGTATCAAGACGATGAGTGCTTTAGCCATTCATGGATATTTGAGAATCAAGTCTTACTTTTGTTGTCAATCCCAGGCTAGGCCAATCCTGGTGGCAAGAATCAGGCTGTTTTCTGAACTAAACTTAAGGAAAGACTGTTTCCTTCCCCACAAAAAAAGAATGTCTAATATAGTTTTCACATTCCTACAGGTAGAGCTAAGCATGAAGTTTATCTCCCTCGGCCGACCGTACCTACCTGCTCTCCTCCGTATCAGCATTGACTTGATACAATTTCCCGGAATATCATTTAACCAGTATTGCTATATTTGCTTTGATTTCTGACTTTGGTCCCACTCCTGCTGCAACTTCGTCTGTTGTCTTTCTTTTCATTGCTTCCATGGCTTTGATCTTCTCTCCATTTCTCTTTGCAACATTATCTGATTCCTTCCACAAGTTACTGATTCCTGTTCAAACAAAGAAACACATATGGGGGAAAAAAAAATCCAAATAAATAAATAAAACCTGACCAGTGTAGGTCACTTTCTAGAAAATAAGAAAAATCACATTACTCTCTGGGATACAGATGTACCCTTCTGTTCCTCATGGATGTATACAGAGGGTGCCAATAAAATGTATGCACATTTTAAGAAGGGAAAACTCTTAAAATCGTCATACTCAATATAAACCGATAACAAAAGATGAATACAAGTCACGTTTGACTTCAGCAATTACAAGAGGTGCTCAAAGTGGTTACCATCAGCGTCCAGACACTTCTGATGATGGCGAACTACTGCTGGAGCAACGTTGACCAAAGTGTCCACTTGTATACATTTTTTTGGTGCCCCTGATATATATATATGTATATATATATATATATTTTTTTTCCTCCACCCTTTGTCTTGTTGCATATTAATCCAAGGCTCTGCTTATGGTTAGAGAAAATATCTTCAGAGTCATTGGGATTTATAATATGGCCCAATATGCCTTTAAAATCACTTGATAAATTAAAAAAGAAAAAAATAGTGGTAGCTGCATTTTGCCCTGATCGGAACAAGATGTGCTTGAAAGCAAAATTGAGTTCAGCCCAGAAAAAAAAGTTGTAGAGAATGAAAAGCTTGAAGAGAAATCTAGCATTTAATTATGTTTAATTGTCACTGTGGAAATTTCTGTTTATAGTATTGTCATTTCTCAAAAGATATTTTCAGCAGTGACATTTTGATGAGGATAATTTCCTGCTTTCAACATAGGGCATTGTTATCATTATTTGGCTCTCTGGCTGTAAAACCAGCAAAACTGTTGCCAGGTTTTTTAAACTGGATGAATGCAGGCCCCCGGATGTCTTGGTTCTCACTGTGGCTTATTGAATGCATCAATATTTCATTGACATGAAGACCACTTTGTGTCACACTAACTGAATTCAGTCATACCGCTTGGAAAATAGATATACATAAGACACTGACGAGCTCAGCAAATAGTTTACATGTGCAGACAATTTGGAAAGAAACTCAGTTGAAACCCAGGCTTGAAAAAGGATGTGTGTGTGTGTGTGTGTGTGTGTGTGTGTGTGTGTGTGTGTGTATAAATATAATATTCAATTTAAGGCAATCAAGATTTACAGAACATGCACTGGCTTCAGAAAGAAAATGCTTTTGGGAAAATATTAACTCCTTCTTATGTGTTGAATTATTCCTTGAGGCTAAATTCCAATTGAGAGAATCCATATTAATAAGTTAGATAATAAAATGCAAGCAAAAAGATAAAAGCTACTACGTTAAGTTGTCTTAGGGAAAAGAAGGCTTTGAGGTGACAGAATTACAATGAATCATTCTAGAAGAAATGATCATGCATAAAATGTGAAGGATTTTAGTTTAATACAAGAATAGATTAATGAAAGAATACTTCAATATTATTTTTCTGAATATTTTAAGAATGTAACAAGAAATTTCATGATATTGGCTAGTTGAATTGTCGCATTATCTGAAGGAAGAAGATTAGGCCATAATTCTCTAATAAGAAACGAAAACAATAAGCTTCATCAATCTATTCAAAAACCCTACTCTACATTTAAAGCTTCCAAAGAACCATCATAGGTTAAATAACCAGGCTCCAAAAAATCCACTAAATCCTTGTATTTCATATACAGTCAGTATTATATTTTCAGATTTGTAAATGTTGCTTTTTGAATATTCTGTCATCACTGCAGCATCACCACCATTTATATTCTATGTTTAAAACACCAAAGCATTTAAAAATAGACATACTAAATCGGTTACAAATCACATGTCTTGAACATGGTATATGATGTATGTTCCATCTTTTTCTTTTAAGATTATCTAAATAACCATTGATTAAAAATAGGAAGTCAAAATAGTCTCAATAAATATAAAAGTCTTCCATAACCCCATCATCAGAAATAACTTTTGTGAAAATTTTAATACATACTTTCCAGTATTTTTGTGCACATATACTGGGGGTGCCAAAAAAATGTATACACATGACTTGTATTCATCTTTTGTTATCAGTATGTATTGAGTATTACAATTTTAACACAGTTGTTTTTCCTTTCTTAAGATGTGTATATATTTTTTGGCACCCTCTGTATTTATTATTTAAGAAAATTAAATTATACTGTATAAACTGGCAACTGGAAAACTTCAACTAGAAACACATCTCGTAAAAAATTCCATTGATAAATTTAATGGCACTTCATATAAATACATCATAACATATTTAACCGGTTTCCGATTTTATTAGGTATTTATTTTTCTGTCTTTGCATTTATAACGAATGCTGTGATGGATACATATATAGATTTGATGATTTCTTAGGGTAAGTTCTTGTTAATAGATTTGCTGTCTAAAAAGGTGTGCTCAGGTGAAGGCATATTACTGATATTGCCAAATTGCTTTCCAGAGAGATTTTTACAGGTTATCATCTCTGCAGTTTTGGACACTTTTCTCCATAATTTTGCCTCTATTTCCTCATCTGGATAACAGGAATAATGATGCTCACACAGTTCTGTCCTACTTTCTAGGCTTGCTGGGAAAATAGAGTGCACTGACATGTGAAATGGTTTATATAAAAAATTAGAAACTTGAAGTTCCAAGGCCCTGATGGGTTTTCTCTCAAAACCGACAGGTTTCTCTCATCTTAATGTGTCTTTGTTCAGCCTCTCTGATGGCTGTTGGTTCTCACTCATTCTCTCTTCTCTTTCTCTTTTTCCCTCTCCCTCCCCACTCTCTCTCAGTTCTTAGGTCCTAGGTACTAAGTCAATCACTTTACATTCAGTGCAAATAAGATACAAGAGCCTGAAAAGGTGTTATTGTGACCCACTCAATAAGTCAGTTTATGCAATTGCATCTCTTATTCACCTGCCTAATTCTTAAAGCCCTACATGCCTTATTAGGTGGAAAGAGCACATCTCCCTCCCAGATATTTCACCCTACTCTGTGTAAGGCCCAGGAGAACCCAAGGGGTTCTAAAGGAGGGGAAAGGGTCAGCCCATCTCTTTGTGCACTCGAGATACTAAGGGCTTGATTTATAGACCATGATCTTTTTCTTCTGAGAGAGGCCATGCTCTTTGCCTCTATATGATTTACTCTTCTGGGAAGGACCCCACACATGATGCCGAAGGGTGTCCCCACCTGCCCATCTAAGGGAGATGATCTTTTATAATTCCAGTTCTTCTTCTAATTTCACACAATTTCTGAAATAGCTTAACACTTCTCTTATTAAGAAAACTTAGAGGTATAATCTCTGGCAGAGAACCATTGCCATTACAGAACCTCATATCAGGATGGCAACCATCAGAGAATGTCAGCTTAGGAACAGCCATTGAAAGCTAAGACTTGGTTTGGAAAGTCCAGCGACAAGCTCTTGACATCCTGCATGGATGACCAACCTCTAAAAAAAAAAAATAACTCACTCCTATTAAAATGCATGCCAGCCAGAGGTGGACAGCAGAATGCCAAGTTTGCCTCAATAAAGGAGATGGATAGCTGTTTCTTGGACCAGCTATACTGGTGGGCATGTCCAGGATTTTTGTCTTAGAGTCAGGCTTTATGAAAAGAAAATTATTATTCAAAAACCTTTTATTGAGTTTTTTCTATAAGACGTCTTCATTGCTGAGAATAAAAATAGGCAAAGTGTATTTTCCAGTATTTTCTCTCCATATAAATATCTCTATGTGAGACTCAGAGATTCTACAGGGACACTGGAACAGTGGGAGCTAGATGTACTAGGATGGTTCCAATACACTAGCCCCACAAAAGGAAGGTTTAGCTTTTATGACCAGAGAAAGACTAATTATTAAGATCTCCTCTCCTCCAGATGGGGTTGGTTGGATGAGCAGGGTCAATGTTTGTTTCTTGACTCCACTTTTTATGTTTCTATAGTTGGCCATCACCTTTCTATTTGACCATCTCCCCCATCAACCCCCGCTGCCACGGTAACCACATCTCTTTTTAAAAGGTTTGTTAAGTGCATCCACATAGGTCAGGAAGCTCTCTTGGATGACTTTTTACATCTATATTTGCAACTCTTATGTGTTGTTATTACAGATTTTTGCTTAGAAGTCCATCTACTTATCTCTTTTGTGAGTTGTTTAGGGGTCCATGTCTATAACTCTCAACACTTAAAACATGTGAGTTATTTAATACTTTTAACAATGCTATTGTTATTTCACGCCCATTTTGCATGTGAAGAGTCTTAGCTTTATAGAGTCATAACTTTCTCAAAATACACAGAGCATAAATGGGTTAGATCATAGGAACCTGGGATATGTCTGAGTCCAAAACTCATACTTTTTGATTTTTGCATTTATAATTTTTTTTCAGCTTTTATGTAATATAACTGACACAGCATTGTTTAGGTTTAAGATGTACATGCTGTTGATTTGATACACATATATTGCAAAATGATTATCACCATGACATTAGCTAACATCACTATGTCACAAAATTACATTTTTTTGTTGTTTTTAGCAATTTTCAAAAATATAGTACAGTATTATTAACTATAATATATGTTATTAACTACAACCATGCTGTACATTAGCTCCCCAGAACTTTATCTTATAACTGAAATTTTGTACCTTTTGACCATCTCCCCATCACCCCCCTCTCTCCTGGTAGCCACCATTTTACTCTCTGTTTCTGTATGTTTGGCCTTTTTTAGAGTCCACATATAAGTGATTTCATACAGTATTGGTCGTTCTCTGTCTGACTTATTTCACTTAGTATAATGCCCTCTAGTTTCATCAGTGGTCTCACGAGTGACAGGATTTCCTTTTCTCATGGCTAAATAATGTGTGTGTGTGTGTGTGTGTGTGTGTGTGTGTGTGTGTGTGTGTGTGTAGTTTCTTCTCTATCAGTGCATCCATTGAAGAACTCTTAGGTTGTTTCCGTATCTTGGCTATTTTGAATAATGCTGCGATGAACATGGGAGTGCAGATATCTTTGAGATTCTGTTTTCATTTCCTTTGGACAAATAACCAGGAGTGGGATTGCTGGATCATGTGGTACTTCTTTTAATATTTTGAGGAACGTCTATATTGTTTTCCATAGTGGCCGCACCAATTTACTCTCCCACCAATGAGCACAAAGGGTATCCTTTTCTCCACAGCCTTGCCAACACTTGCTCATATCTCATTTCTTTTGATGATCGAAGCTCATACTTTTAACAACTAGGCTACTTTGACTTCTATTTTCTTAGACTTTCTATACTTTCCAGTACAACAACCACTAGTCACATGTGATTGTTTAGATTAGATTTGATTAAATAAAGTAAATGAAAGATTCGGTCCTCAGTCTCACTAGTCACATTTCGAGAGTTTAATAGCAATGTGTGGTAGCTGTGTTGAACACAACAGACGTAGGGTATTGTCATCATTGCAAAATATGTTATCGGTGGCATTTCTATTCCCCATCTTCCCTGGCCTCCCATCTATTCCACACAGTGAGATGCAGTTCTTCTCTGAGCTCCTATAACACCAGCCTCTCCTAGTTTTCCACCTGCTTCTTGAGGCCATTTCTTCTCAGTCTCCTTCAGGCATTCATCCCCCTCCACCTGCTCTCTGAATGTTGAGTATTCTCAGGGGTCAGTCCTAGCGACTCTTCTATGGTGGACAGTTCTGAATTTCATACTTTCACTTCATATCAAGTCTTCTGATACATCTACTTTACATCCTTGCCACTTGGATTTATTTCCAGCTCCTGGGAACTAGGGGGCTCTTTAGACAAGAATTAGAAAATGAGGGGATGTTTCCAGTGATCAGAAGAAGTGTTATCTTCCCCTTTGGACTAGACATTGGGTCTGTAAGCCTCTGAGCCTATGTAGTGTGACAGAGGCTAAGGACAGCATCAGGCCAAAATCAGGAAATGCAAATAGCTGGCACGATGTAACTGTCATCCTAGGTCGAAACACACTTGAAAGCGAAAATATCTGAGGTCATTATCATGACAGTGGTCATGTTCTTTTTCTTCCTGGTCTCCAGTAAAATTTTATTGAAAATTCTGACCTTCTTTCAACTATACTGTATGGAGCACATTAAGGAGAAAACTTTTGGCCTAAATTTGGGCAAGACTGTTAACCATGAACTTGTGTCTTCCATCCATCCCTTCATCCCCTACTTCAGACCCATGTGGCGGTGACTCTGATCATTCATGAGTGGCTCCAAACATCTGTGTCTTGCTTGTATGGTTCTGACCTTTCCCCATCATGAAAATTTCCTTCCAGTGTCAACATTGCAGTTTATAGTTTTTATGTCACTAAACATGCAAATTCCCTTCAAGCTGCCTTCTAAGAGGAAATATATTTGGGTCTGCAACATTCCTTTAAGGTTTCAGATCCAATATGTAAATCTCCATCTGTGATGTGAGAATGATGAATATCCTTCTAAGTCACCATATTCGGATTTGCAACAGTGCACCTTTCTGGAAACATGGTATAGGAAAAAACTCTGCCTTTCCACTGCAACCTGTCTGGATTCTTTAATTTCTGGCGAGAATTGCTTATATCCTCTCTGTGGTCACTGGCATGTCCATAAATATTTTGCAGCAGTGTGCCCAGGAGAATATTCTGGCAGGACTAGGTGCTAAAAGAATATTTATTCATTGAGAGAATTCAGATTTGTATCGTTAGGCAGCCTAAATGAAACTGTATAGCTTCGCCAGTGAAGTGGGAAGAGTAGTTCTGTTCCAGTAAAAGCAACATGCGAGACTTTAGAATAGATATGCATGTATTTCAACTTGTCTGCCATGCAGACGTGTGTCCTATTTATAAGGAGATATTTAACCACAGCGCCCTTTCTCAGCAGATATAATGGGAAGGGAGGTTTTACCCTTTTCAATAACTTGAACTAAAGCTAAATGCTTTAGACATGGAAATTTGGCTTGTTCCATTTCTGTTTCCTGAAACTATTTTAAAATTTTGTTTGTATCTCGAGTCAATATCAATTCAGAGTTCTCAACCCTTTTTGAAGTTTTAATAGGTTCCTTAAGTACAGAGGGAAAAGATATCAACAGCAAAACCAATGGATCAAAAGAGCATGTACTCAGTGACTTTGGCCAGTTTAGTGTTCCAAATACTGCTGTTGGCATCAATTCTAGGAGATTTGCAAGATGGCCTCCACATCGTGTTTGGAATGAAGGGGCAGCCTGTGTGATATGCAGAGCTGGATTCTGCTCCTGGTTGCCAATATATTGCTTTATTTATTAAACGAAATAAGACACGATTAATTGGTTAAGATTAAAATTCTAAGATTTATGGTTAAATATTTGGTAGTAAAAAACATTATGTGCTTAGGAAAAACAAAACAAAACACAAAAACCAAAAAAGATCCTCAATAGATGCCAGTATGAGTTTACTGTATAAAGTCACAATTTACCCTCTGCTGTTGCTTTACTATTGGATTCATAGGCTGACATTGGTTGTTTAAATACATAAAGATACTTTGACAAGGAAATGGATTCAGTCCTTATATGTAGACATAACTGTTACTACCACTCAGCCAAAGGTATTCTTCTCTCTCTTTGCACATATTTTGGAGATTGGAAGTGTAGTTCTAATAATATCATGAAATGAAGCTCATGCTGGGAGCAGATGGTGAAATTTTAACAGATGACATGGAAAAAGTGGAATAATTCAACCTTTATTTTGTTAATACATTATCCTTTAAGGAGTATTATCTTTAAACACCACAAAATAGTATGTTCTTGCTTAAGAGGAAGCTGAAGACCAAGAAATGAGGAAAATAAAATGGAATATAGTTTTTTTTTTTGTGTTTTTTTTAATATCATGTTCTTTTATTTTTTATTTTTTATTTTTATTAGTTTCAGGTGCACAAGACAAAGCAAAACTTAGACGTTTATCATTTATATCCCTCACACTGTGTGAACCCCCCTCCCCCCATCCACTATCCCTCTGCACGTTCCCCAAATGGAATATAGTTTTAATAAGTTAAAAGTCTCTTGGTCCAGAGCAGTTAGTTCCTTATGAATCTGAATTTGGATTGAGGTCACAGAACCATGGTGTACCATATTTAATTAATAACGTGACATCTAACCACAATTACTATGTGCCAATCATTATTTTAAGCACTAGAATATTATCTGATTTGCTTCTCACAACAACGCTGGTGGTATGTGGTAATTTTGTTAGCTCCATTTTAGCGATAAGGATTTTGAGTCACAGAGAATTTAACTGGCCTAAGATCACATATCAACCAAATGGAGGAACTAGGATTCAAACCCAGGTACTTTGATGTCAGCATGCATATGCTTAGTCACCACGCCATACTTGCCAAGCTAGAACACAGAAGTGCCAAAACACTGGAGGCAAGGAAAGGAGTTTTAATTTTCAAGATAGTAGAGTAGGTATATTCAAGATAGGTATATTCTGGAATCAGCAGAAGACAAGATTAGTTGATCTACAATAAAATGAATAGGATTTATGATAAAATGTTGGATAATAATAAAAAAAATGTGTGTGTTTAGAATGGGACACATGCTCCATTGAAGCCAGCATGAGTTTATTGAGCGCAAATCATTTTACATTAGCCCAATCTTCCTTTCTGATAGGATAATTAGGCTGTCAGATAACACCAATGCAGGAGACATAGCTTATATAAGATGTTTTCCCAGGCAGTTGGAAAAGCCTTTCATATGCATGGGATGGTTATATGTAAGATGGAGAAATTGTGTTGAATGCAGTTATTCGGAGCTTATTGAATCACCTTACTCATGAGGATAGGTTGGTCATGGGAGTTAGCCTAGAGGACAACCCTCCATGATTTGCTGGTGCCAGAACATGTCCTGGTCAATATTTTTACCAATGACTTAGATGATGAAAGGCATGCCGTATTTTTTAAATGTATAGATGATGCCATAAGAATTTTGAAAAACAGAGCCTGGAACTTAAAATGGGCAATATGAAGCTTCACAGGCATTAAATGCAGTTCAGCATTTAATTAGAAATACTCTGAATGCAATTGTCAGCACCACAATGGCTGGGATAATAAGAAACGTTTGAAATATTTAGCAGCATTAAATTTAAGAAGGAAGACTTAAGGGGAATGTTACATATGTTTTCAAATACATGAAAGATTGTTGTATGGAACATGTATTCTGTATGTGTTCAAGAGACAAAACTGGAATCAATAGGTAAAAACAATATGATAGGTAAAAACAACATGAGTATGACAACTGTCTAATGATATTATGTAACTTTTAAAATTAAATGGATTGCCTTTCCTTCTGTAAGCTCAGTGACCATAGGTCACTGACAGTTCTACCTTAGAGCTGTACTATGATTTGAGAAATGTTAATGGATTCCTTTTGCCTCATTCCAAAATGGCTTTTTACCGCTAGATGTCCCATATACCTTTAAACTTCCATGTTATTTACGGCATTAGGGCAAGGTTTCTCAACCTCACCATTGCTGACATTTTGGACCAGATAAATTCTTTGTTGTGGGGGAATGTATTGTAAGATGTTTAGCATCTCTACCAACTAGATTCAAGTAGCACTTCCTCCAGTTGAGACAATAAAAAATGTCTCCAGACATTGCCAAATGTTAGTAGGAGGCATAGAAACCAGTTAATTACCAGTCAAGTCACTGATTTGTCAGACTGGGCCAGTTCATCATTTAGCACTGTTAACTGTGGCCAGAAGGAATTGAATACAGGATAGGTTAAGTTCAGGAAGATGGTATGACAAGAATCACCAAAAGCTAGATAGATGGGGTGTTTGAGGGGAACATAGCTCAAGTAGGTGGTCCATCAGGGGTCCTCTCAAGTCAGGGAGCAAAACATTTGATTTTTCCATTTAGTCTGACAATTAAGTTCACGAACTCATCACAGAAAAAGTGCTGCATACCTCATTGCTGAATATCACCACTGTCCTTGAAGTACTCCCCTTGGGAAGCTATGCACTGACATTAGCACCTAGTCCACCCTTCAAAGCAATTTTGGAACTCTTTCTGGAATGGCCATCAGAGCTGTTGTTGTATTACCCTTGATGTCCTGAATGTCATCATAATGTCTTCCTTTCAATATTTCCTATATCTTTGGTTAAAGAAAGAAGTCATTGGGGGCCAGATCAGGTAAGTAGGGAGGGTGTTTCAATACAGTTATTTGTTTACTGGCTAAAAACTCCCTCACAGACAGTGCTGTGTGAGCTGGTGCATTGTTGTGATGCAAAAGCCATGAATTGTTGGCAAAAAGTTCAGGTCGCCTAACTTTTTCACGCAGCCTTTTCAGCACTTCCAAAGAGTAAACTTGGTTAACTGTGTCCAGTTGGTACAAATTCATAATGAATAATCCCTCTGATATCAAAAAAGGTTAGCAACATTGTTGCAACAATGTCAGGAGCTTAATTGGCTGATCTCGTAATATATCGCTTATGCATCTATATGTGAAGAATACAAAATGAAGAAAAGGTGATTTTTGCTTTTGTTCCTAACAAAATGGACTAAGTCCTTCTCTAGCCTGAAAGCTCTCGCTTGGCACTTTCAATAGGTCTTTAATTTTTTTTCTCTGTATTATTGCTAATGATGTTTTGTCTTGGCCCTGAATTAAATTATAAGTGTATTGAGGGCAGAAGTTGCTCATTTAGTCACACTGTCTTCCACTCCTTACTTCACCTTAGAATCTGTCACAGTGTCTTGTCCAGTAGACGGCTCAAGAAAATACTGGTTGCAGAAACACACTGAATGAACAAATGAAGTTGCATTTGGGCTGAATCATGAATTATTAGATTTTGACAGGACAATAAGAGATTTTTGGGCAGTGACTAAGGCACTCCAAGTTGAAGGATGGTATAACAGAGGTGGGCATGCTAGAAATGGAATGTTTTCTTGAAGAAGTTTGGTGTAATTGGCTCATGGTCCATGTGTAGAAGGATGGCAGAAGATGCCAATGGGACAATAGACTGGTTCAACTTCAATGTCAGGCAGAAACTAGGCACTTACTTTGGCAAGTAAGCAGGAATAACTAATGCCATTTGGGCAGGATAGTGCACGTCAAATTGCTGCTTTAGGAAGATACGTGTAACAGTGGTGTGTGGGATGACAGGGATGTGGGAACCACTGGTTAATGTTTGTTATTAGGAAAGAGATGATAATGACCTAACCTAGGGTGATGGTAAGTGGTAACTCAAAGGAGGCAGCTGGTGGGGGCTATTCAACCAGATGTACAATTGAATAGTTGTAGGTATGTGAGGGTTGATCAGGATTAAATCTGGATGAAAAAGGTAATGTTAGTACCATTAAAAATAGAGAAATGTGGGGGCAGCCATGCTGGTGAAGAGGATGGCGAAAAAGCTCCTGAAGAGAAACTGAATTCCTATGGTAGAGGGCATAGAAATAAAATGAGATATGTCACAGACAGAATTTCCTTCATAGTACTGTGTGTCTATACTTGATTGGATTATTTTAGGGACAAAAACTGTTTTTTCCTAAAAAAAAAAATCTTATAGAAAGCCACTTTTAATGATTGTGCAGAACTGAAAGCAGAAAATAACAAATCCTTTGAGATGCATACCTCATTGTTTACTGAAATCCAAAATAACCACAAAATAGGCAGTGGAGCATGAATGTGACTTTGCTAATTAGTGTTTCTTTTTTTTTTTAAATCTCGAATATGTGTATTATTTTGATTAAAAAATTTTATTTCCCTTCATCCAATGTTTGGGCATTTAACTTGAGTTTGTAAAAGATACTTAATTGCCCATAAACTTGAACTTTCTATACCTGCTGTAGGAGTTGTTTGCTGTTTCAGGAGCTACTTTCTGATTAGCACCGACTATACATTTTCTGGGAGTGTGTCATGGTGAATACTTGATTATTTTCTATTGTTGATGGTTGTTTTCCATTGATCATTTCCAATAATGAATTCTCTCAAGCTTATGTCTGGGTTTTATCCCCAGGCAATTTTTTTTTTTTTTTTCAGATTAAACAGACTTTCAATTTCCTGTCCCCCCCCGCCCCCCCCACACACACTCTTTACTCATTATTCCGTGGAGAACATGCTTTATAAAGCTAAGATAAAGGGTTTTGGGATAAAATGCAATTGCTTACATTTTGTATTTAGCAACTTCATGCTTTAAGCTTGCTAGCCTCATTGTATTTTATTCCAGCACTCCAGTGGAGCCGAACATAGCTTTAGAGGAGTAGAAGGAACTTATATCCATGAAACCATCTTTCATGGATGTTGTCTCACCAAATTAGCAGTTCTCAAAATTTTAGCATGTCTCAAAATCGTCTGGAAGGTTTGTCAAAGCATAGAATAGTAGGTCCCATAGAATAGTAGATACGAAGTGGAACCCAAGATTTTACATGTCTTGTTCCCAAGTGTCCAGGGATCCCACTTTGAGAACCATGGCTCTAAACTGGACTTTACGTGAGTATTTTACGTTTCACATTAACCTTTTTTGACTAGGATCTGTACAGCAACCATTTTGTAGTGTCAACTGATAATGGATGCATGTAAAATACCAATTGTAGGAGGTGCTACCCACCAGGTATTCAATAACTTGAAACTTTATCCTTGCTAATAAGGCCTGGCACCCAGCTTTCGATATGCATACATCATAAAGAGTTATTTTTCTTTTTAATTAACGTTTATTGGGGTGGCAATAGTTACAAAGTGTCCTTGGATAGATGATTGGATAGTGTTATTGAAGACCCCTCTCTGCTAGAAAATGGAGATAGAAGAGTGAGCGAAATATTGTCCTCATGGAGCCTGTAAGATATGGAGGGAAAAAGCACAGTATGTAGGCAACTGTGAAATTCAGAGAGTTTCCATCTCAGTGATCCAGCATCATCTATGACCTTGGACATGCTCCTGTCTCCACATCTGTGACAATGATAATCCTTGCATAGCTGCCATGAATTAAATGAGGTATCGTAACTGCTTTGTATGCTATGAAGCACTGCTTAACTGTGAGGTACTAACTAAAAAAAATAAGAAGGCTTCTAGTGCACGTAGGAGGGACCATCAGAGCTAGAAAAAGATGACTGTTAGGCATTGTGATGATGATTTATAGGCTCATTTTGAGCACATCCAACACCTAAGTATACTCGCTATCCACATGGCACATGAGTTTCCCTCTTTGATGGCACAAATTTATTTTGTCATTACTGTATTGTAAAGGGCATGGGTGACAGTCGTTTTTAAAATTGCTGCTTAGGAACTCAGAATTTATCAGGCACTTGGAGACTCATTCATATAAATCTGAAGGTGAGACTAAATGAAAGAAAGTGATCTTTTGACATATAGAAGAGATGATCTGACAATTTTTATTTTCAATTTACTTTCGAAATGTCTCGGTGAACTTCTGTGGAGAGACATATATTTACTTTTCACATCAGAAGAAAATCTGGTTCAAGGACAGTTTCTTTGGATGGAAATTTATAGGTTTACATAATCCTAATGATGACCACTTTTTTTAAACGTCTTTTCTAAGGTGCTTATGTATTAAGAAATATGAGTAAGCGTTTTGATGAATTACAGTTCTCTTGAAGTGATCACTATTAATGAAAAGGTGACTCCTCCATTTTTCAGCTTTGTGTATCGTATTTCAGATTGGAGAGTGTTTTGCCTTTTTCTTCACTATTGTTGCATCTTTCCTTTTGGCGTGGGATTTGGGGCCGTGGAAGGAATGAAAAGGAAGCAAGGTGCAACGAGCATACATTTGATTGGGGATGAGGGAACGTTGTTTCTGCTTCTGAGTCTGCTAGTCTGTCCCCTGGGCTAGTGTCCTAAAATTTTAGAACCTTGAGTTTCATGTCCAAGAGTTGAGGACAATGAGCTGAGTTTCTTCTCCTTGGAAAAGAAAAGTCGGAGGTAGCCAAATTTCACTGATTAAATCTATGAAAGATTTTGAACTAAAAGGTGGTGGCTACTTGCTTTCTACATAAACCATAAGTGGCTCAAGAACAAATAGCTAGCAATAAGATGATAAACCCAGAAGCAGGTGCTCTGGCAATAGAAGTTAATATATCAGAAGGGACTAAGAATGAAGGCTGTATCACGGAGAATTTGTTAAATTCGTTAAAACTAGGACAGACTCTTTCCATTCCTTTCACTCTTCCCTTTTTCCTTTGTCTGTAGGACTTCTACTCAGCTTTGAAAACTCAGTTTGTGTATTTCCCTCAGGCCATGGGCTTTGGCACCAGGGGATATAAGCTTGAATTTAACTCTAAGACTAATCAGCTCAGGTTTTTATCTATACAATGGAGAGAAAGGGTACCTGTGAGTATAGTTGCAGTTTGGATCAGTCAGGGTACTTCAGAGAAACAGATCCAATAGAGATTTATTACAAGGAATGGACTCGGGCAATTATAGAGACTGGCAAGTCTGAAATCTGTAGGGCAGGCCGGCAGGCTGGAAACTCAGGCAGGAGTTGGTGTTGCAGTCTAGAGATAAAATTTCTTCTTCAGGAAACCTCAGTTATTGTTCTTAAGTCTTTCAACTGATTGGATGAGGCCCACCCACATTAACAAGTGTAATTTCCTTTCCTTAAAGCCAACTGATTGTGGATGTTAAGCATATCTGCAAAGCACCTTTACAGCAACACCTACATTGGTATTAGACTAAATAACTGAGTACTAAGGTCTAGCCAAGCTGACACATAAAACCAACTGTCACATAGTCATCGCATTGATAATAATAACTGGCAATACTTTAGTGTGTGAGCTGTGTTTCGTTGTGATACAAACCACAGGAAGAGATATGATCTTTGGAAGGATAAAACTTGCCATTATCCCACAGTGACTTGCAGGAGCATGGGAGCCAGGTCATGTCTGAGTCAATCAGAGTCCTGTCACAGGGATCCAATATATGGTGATGGAAGGAGAACTGACTCTGGGTGGTGAACACACAGCATGATATATAGATGATGTGTTACAGAATCGTACACTTGAAGCCTATGTAACTTTACTAATAATTGTCACCCCAATAAACTTTCATTAAAAATAAATAAATAAATAAATAAATAAATAAATAAATAAATAACAATCCTGTCACACAAGTTTTCAAACTAAAATTAGAAAAAGAGAATTTTTATTTTATTTTATTTTATTATTATTATTTTTTTACCGTCTCAAAATTCAAGGCTATTGGACATGCTGATGGCCATGTTGCCTCATGCCATGAAACAGGCTGGTTTTAGAGCATGAGGCCAGCATGATGAGAGTCAGAGAACTGTAATCATGACTGTCCCAAGAGGTCTTTTCTCTTGTACAATTTGACCTTGTAAACAAATTGTTGCTTTTCTTTTTTGAAGCAACTTTGAGTTGGGTTTCTGTCACTTCCTACCAGAATTCTGTATGATGCTGTCAGATTGCTATTGAAGTGACAGGTAACAAAACCATAAAATCTCAGTAGATTGAAACATAAAAGTTTATTTCTCACTCACACACGATTTCCATCTTGGGTCAGTAGTAAGTTCTGGTTTCTATCATTGACATTCGAGAACCTCCGCTATCTGAAATATGAGGTTGGACAATTAAGCTTGAGAGCTTGTTGCAACGATGTTGCTAACCTTTTTTGATATCAGAGGGTTTATTCATTATGAATTTTTACCAACTGTACAAACAGTTAACCAAGTTTACTATTTGGAAGTGCTGAAAAGGCTGCATAAAAAAGTTAGACGACCTGAACTTTTCACCAATTCATGGCTCTTGCATCACGACAATGCACCAGCTCACACGGCACTGTCTGTGAGGAAATTTTTAGCCAGTAAACAAATAACTGTATTGGAGCTCCCTACCTTCTCACCTGATCTGACCCCCACTGATTTCTTTCTTTACCCAAAGATAAAGAAATATTGAAAGGAAGACATTTTGATGACATTCAGGATATAAAGGTTAATAAGACAACAGTTCTGATGGCCATTACAGAAAAAGAGTTCCAAAATTGCTTTTAAGGGTGAACTAGGCACTGGCATGGGTGCATAGCTTCCCAAGGGGAGTACTTCGAAGGTGACCATAGTGATATTCAGCGAAGGTATGTAGCACTTTTTCTAGGATTAGTTCTCAAACTTAATTTTCAGACATCCATATGGCTGGCCACCACAAGGGACAACACTGGTGCTGAAAGGCTTCTCCCCAGAATGACATAAATCATTTCTGCTCATATTTCATTGTCCAAAACAAGTCACATAGCCACTGGGAATTGGGAAGTGTAATCCTACATGTGCCCGTAAATAAAAAATAAGGAAAATTGATGAATGTCATTAATAAATACTGAATAGTCCATACAACTTTTTCCTCATGTGAAAAACATTGGATGATTTTGTTGGTAAAAAGGGTAAGTGATTTGAAGAGTATATAAATTCTGATTTAAAAATTATGAATTTTTCTATTTTTTGCCATGATTTTTATTTCTTATCTATAGAATATTTTCCTTCCCTGAGGTCAAAATGATTTTCTTTTTTATTTGCTTCTAATAGTTGTTTTTTTTTTTTTTCTATCATTTAAGTTTTTACTAAATCTGGAACAATTTTACTATATGGGGTTTGAATTAGAACTCTAATTTTAAAGATTTTTAAATAAATATATGGAAAGTAAATTGTCCTAATACCCTTTATAATATAGTTCATTTTCTCCTCTGATATATAAGGCCAACTCTAAAATATATTATTCTCATCTTTATTTGGGTGTGTAGATGTTGATTTTTATTCTCAATGTTCTATTTCTTTTATGGTAAAAAAAAAAACTGGAAACAAAAATAATGTATGTTACCTTTGAGTTTTGAGTGAAGAATGATTGCTGGATTAGTCTTTGTAATTTTTTAAATATTTTCCCAAAATATAAAAAAGTAATGTTCTGCCCAAATTATTATTTTTCTTTTGAAAATTTTTGAAGATATTGCAGATAAAATTCTGTTACAAACTACCTTTATTTAAAATACTTTTCAGCCCAATTCTGCTTTACTTTAAAAAATACTTCATACAAGAGTGTTCCTACTAAATATATGAAAATGGATAGTCTCTGAGAATCCATTTAAAGGAGACTGACCACTGTTCATCCTCAGTCTATTCTTGGTTTGAGAATATGCCTGTGGTAGGGATTGCCGTCCTATTTTCTTCCATAGCTTATTATGATTTTTGAAAAGTGATAACAGCATGTTCTTGGCTTCAGGGAATAAAGACTAAGTTTTGGAAAAAGCCCAAGGATTGAATGTTGACCTTGGAAAGGTTTCCTAAGGGAATATGGTAGAGAAACACATTACTTTCTTAATTTTGTTTAACCCATTAGCCAAAATTTTATTTTATTTGTAAAAGAACGCTGCAAAGTAAAGCATGCTCACTCATGCTTTAAATTAATTATTTGGAGCTGGTGAAAGAAGGACTTACTGAAGATTAAAATGGACATATATCTATGTATTTAGTGCATTTCCTACAGCTGAATAGCTTTTTTTGAGTAACATGAGTCGAATTCAGGTATTAGAGGCTTTTGGTCAAGTTTAGCCAAGGCGGGGGAAGGTGAGCAGATCAGTGAAAAATAAGGACTTTTCTTTTTTCCCCCGCCATAATGTAACAGTACTAGGTTGCGGTGACAAATTGGAAGCTATATCACAGCCTAAAAGTCAGGCTTCAGCTTGACTTTTGCTCTTACTTGGCTTCCTAAGAATGGCACAGGGAAAGAAAATGAACATCCTGACAAAAAATAGAGAAAGGACAACCTTTAGAAGATTTGCCAAGGGAAACAAAATGTCTCAGTGCAGCGTTTAAGAAGACTGACTTAGCAAGAGATGCAATTAGAGAATTCAGCAGGAGTCAGTTCATGTAGGTCCATATAACCATCTTTAGGGGTTTGCACTTGATTCTGAAGGTGCTAGCAAGCCATTGAAGGGCTTTGACTAGGCGAGTGAAGTAATTAGATGAGAGCATTACAAATATACTCTTGCTTCAGTCTGAAAAATGGATTGGAGGGGAACAAGGCTGAAGGCAGTGATACCTATTAGGAGAGCAGGACAGAGATCTAGGGGAGAGACGGTGGCATCTGGACTGGAGGGGACCGACTAGATTTGGGATGGAGTTATGAAGTACCAGCAGTCAGATTTAGTATTTGACTGTGGGTGGGAGCAAGGGTGAAGGAGGATTTACAAATAATGCTATAGGTAGTGACATTGAGTGGGGTAGGCATGTAATTTCTTGGAAAGGATTGTCTGATAGTTAAGTGCTAAGTGGTATGAAAAATAATTTTGTTTCTGAATTTATAACATTTCCTTAATGGTGAATTTCACCTTGTTTTGGACTCATATGCATTACAGTAAGCTCATAATTTCTCATTTTCAGTGAAGGCAGTTATTTCATTAATTTAGTAGTAAAAATAATGACATTTCTGCTGTTGCCATCTAGTGGTCACTATTAGTTATGGTACCTTTCATTTAATTTTGTGCTCAGGATTTCATTTCTTGAATTATATCGCTCTGAGGGAAAAGGCCATACTATCGCAAACATTAACAATTAGAGAATCAACTTCTTTGAAAATGCAGTATCTCTGTAATTGAATGAGTCGTGTTATGTAGTGTGTTAGCAATGCGAAGATACTGTTAAATGTTGTAGGTTAAATTCTACAATTTTTTCTAGAGCAGGGCTTGAAACAACTTTTTTTCAAGTGGCTTTAGGGAGAATTTAGCAAAAAATTCAACAATAATTTGAATTACTCCGTATCATGTGCAGTAAGAGAATGTCCCTCAATATCAAAATGTGGAAAAGATGCAAAGGGATTTTTATAACTATCAGTGTGCAAATACCTAGTGAGCAACTTTCGTGTGCCCTAAGATTAACATTGTCACACTCTGACACAAACAAAGAGCCGAGCATGGGGTTTTCCCTGGACATACAGCTTTACTGGGGGTAGGTAGCAAAATACACTATGTTGAATCCAACTGCTATCTTTGTATCTATCGCTACTGCTCTCTCCCTCTCCCTCTCCCCCTCCCCTCCCCCTCCCCTCCCCTCCCCTCCCCCTCCCCTCCCCTCCCCTCCCCCTCCCCTCCCCTCCCCTCCCCCTCCCCCTCCCCTCCCCTCCCCTTCCCCCTCCCCCTCCCCCTCTCTGTCATCTCTATCTTTCTCCAACCAATTAATTCAAGATTTTGAACATCTGGAATGGGGCCCGCTGTACTTACTGGTGAAATATTAATTGTGAACTCCCTGATGTCAAGGAATGCATTCTGTTATATACTTTTTATGTTTGCCTGACCTTGTCAAACAAACAAACAAAAAAATTAAATTAACAGTCTGACCTGATGAGTCCAAATCATCACTATGTACTATGAGAAATTTAGAAATATAGGTGAGCCCAGATCCTTGTGGTTTACGGTTTATAGTCTTTTAAGGGAGAGACACGTGGACGACTATTATATTAGAACTATATTATTAGAGCAGCTACATAACAGCAGGCAAGGGAAAGTGGGATTGGGAGGGCCAAGGAGGGAACCAGTCAGCTTCAAGTATCGATGGAGTTTGATGTGGTGGGCTGGAAAACGAACATCCATGTTTTATCAGAGGGTTCAGTGGTAAGAATACCTACATATCCTGATGGCAGGGAAATACGAAGTGTTCTGGGCACTTTTAATGGTAATTTACACAAAATGAGCCATATACTTTCTACTGTATCTGTTCCTAAGGAGGCCATACTTATAGAAGTTTAGCAACTTTTACACTAAATGGCAACTTTGGGGAAATATTTTTGTCTTAACCCCTACCTCCCTCACCCCTGCCACCAAACGGTAGGAGACATGTCCTATTCATCCTAATATCTCCCAGGCCCGAGCATGGAGTTTGGCATGTGATTTAAAAAAAAAAAAAAGCATCAGATTCTGCAGGTTAAGGGCTCAAAAAAACAGGGGGACGGCTCGATGTCTGTTGACTAAATTTTTTCAAGTTATAGTATTTCCTAAAATTATAATGATGAATTACTTAATAATTAATCATTGCAATAAATTAAGGAGCAATTCCATCTTGTACAGTATACAGCACAACTCTTACTGCCTCTGAAAACTTGAACAAGTCATCTCATCCCTAGGTGTTCACTTCCCTCAACTGTAAAGTGAGAAAATTGTCCCAGCTCATTTGGAAGGTCTCCTTCATCCTAGCTGTCTTACGTTGTCACTCTTGCTCCTGCCACCTCTACCCATTGTTGCTTCTACATAGAGGGCAGCCTCCATTCTCTCAGCCTCCCAAATATTTCTGTTCTCATTTTCATCTCCATATTTTCCTAAATGCCACCCTAATTAGGCTCCCACCTTCCTGTTTACTGGATCATTATCTCAAAAATCATAAACGAATTTTTTGAGTGTTTTTTTTTTGTGTTTTTTTTTTTCATTTAGCAATTTAACATGGAGAAAAATGTGTATGGGTGTATAGAAACTACTTTATTCTCTTTAATAATTGTAAGATACTCCAAAATATGGTGTAGAATAATTTCTCCAACCAACATCTTCTTAATAGACTTTTAGGTTACTTACTGTTTTTATTTTAAATAGTGCTCAATAAATATCCTTGCATGTTTGTCTTTTTTGAATTGCTAGGTCAGGATGCACATTTTTTACTTTTGAAATGAATTACTAAATTGTACTGCCATTCCTTTGGTCCTGTGACCTGTCACTGTATATTTATTTTTACTGGTTTCTTTTAGTCTGTTTTTTTCTCATATTTATTGCATATCTTCTAAAGAAAAACAACATATATGTACCACAAATAAAGCAATTTACAACCCTGGAACATTGCAGAAACACAAGGATACTAAAATACAGTCTGATTTTTCTGTAGATACTTTGACTATTAGAAATCTGCAGTACCTCCTAATTAATTCAAAAGCCTAATTGGTATGTTTAAACAAAGCTAATTAAAATTCCTTTGCCCGTTGAACTAATGAATAATATCTGTGAACACTATCCCATTTATATGAAATATATACTCACAGGTTGGTTAGCATAAGCTTGAAAGGAATAGGTAATTAAACAATTCTCAGGAGCAAAACATAGTATACTTAAATAATATTTTAGAAATCCTGTAGTGTTATCACAAATAGAGTTAGTATTTTGCCACAGAAGAATTCACTTACATAATCCAACATCCTTATCAAAGAAATAATTTTATAGCAATTGAAAAAGTTTCAAGTATTCTTGAGATACTCATGTTATATTTGAATTGTTTTGCTAAATATGCAGTTTTAGCATTGGGGAAATTTACTGAAAAAGCAGTTTACAGAACAGTGGTATCTGACTCAGCAACTCTTGCTATTCCCTTAGACAGGGCTGGCTTCATGGGCGTGCGACCACACAGCCCCCAACACACTCAGAGGTCCCTGCTATTGATTTAATGCTTTGCACTCACTGTCTTGAAATTCTCAATAATTTTTGAACAAGGGGCCCCCACATTTTCACTTTGTAGTAGATCCCACAAATTATACATCCAGTCCTACCTTTAGTATATTTTCAGGATGAAACTGTATTTGTTGAGTCAGTATTAATCCTAATTACAGTGAAAATTTTAGAACGAAACCTATGTGAATGAGTCTATTGTATTTGAAACCAATGGCCAATGAATGATTACTGCAAATGAAATCTTCACTACAGGCGCTGTGGGAGTAAGTCCTGCCATCCCAACCCCCGCGCCCCCTCCCCCACCATGGAGAAGCTTTGGGCATTGGAAAAACCCCTCGATGAGGTTTCCTACTATTGCAGGAGTTTCAAATCTATGCAGCTCAGTGCTTGTAAGTAACTACTTCTTGAAGACTCAGACTCAACCTAGAACAAATATCAACAAGGAGCTTTGTGATGTGATCTTGGTAGTGGCGGTGATGATACCTCTTCCACGAGGATGGACTGATAGACCCTGAGGGAGGCAAGATTTCCTTGAAGACTGGTGGTGACTCCTGTGGCCATCAGGCCATGCATGCTCCGTCCCTTGTGGACTTGTCCGTTCTCATCATTGGCTGCTCTGCCCTTAACCTTCTGTACTTTCTTCCCCTATCTTATGCTTATTCTGGGATCAATGGGTTCGCCCAGGTTCTAAAATAAAATATGGTAAGTCTGTTACCTAACCTGATCTTCCCTAAGATTTTATAAATTCAGTGGTGTGGGCCAGTCTGAGTCGTTGCTGATTAGGGCACTTCTCATAGTCTTTCTGTGAGAATTTGGTTGTAGATTCAACTCTAGACTGACAAGAGATTGGCTGCGTGATTGGTTCTGTGCTATATTACAGTTCATATGTCATCTAAGGTTTTGTCCAGGGAGGGTCTTTGCCTCTGACAGTGTTCCAATCTGTAGCCACCTGTGTCACACATACAGAGGAGCGGGTAAAACAGACGCGCAAGATAAAATCTGAAAACTAACTCAGAAGGAAATAAAGATTTGATTTTCCAAGTTCACGTCTCCTCATAATTCCATGAGAAAATAAAATATAGGCAAATCAACTACCTTCAAAAAATAGCAATGCAAGCACAATAAACTCTTTTCGATTTTCCTGCTATAGTGAAACTGTTAGAGAGTTCTTCCTGTTGTATCCTAACTTTCAGGATCCGTGCATTCCTCTGACTTCTTTGGCCATGAAAAATATCAGACAGGGCATGAAAACGTTTGCCATTAGAGGAAGGAATCAAAGATATAGGAACGTAAAAAGTATGTTACCAGATGAAAGGCACAGAACAATATTTACAGAAAATATTTTAATTTAGAGGCTGGAGAGTTGAGTAGAACAGGGGGTGGAGGGAGGCCCTGCAATGTAAAGCAGTGGTTGGTCCTGGGGACTCAACCATGGGGCCAAAAGCCTGCATGGAAATAGAGAGAAAACAAATGGGAGGGGATAATAGGGATGATTCAATCTGCTGGTCCATTGCTGGCTTTGGTTTTAATGAATGTAAACATGATCTCGAACCTTCTTCCAGTATACAGTCATGGACCCCAGCGGAAGGGTCTGGAATCATAGTGAGTGGTTAAAGATAGATTAAATTTGTGAATATACAGAAGACTATGGGCGTGACATGTGGGTGGTACACTGAGAGTCTTGTGTTTCTGCTGACGACTCAGTTGGGAGAGATATGAGTGTGAGGGGTGGTCCTCTGAGAACCTTGTGGGTGAAGGAAGGTCCTCTGCTCACCTGGGTTTGGGAGCTTCTTGGGCTCCACTCTTCACCCCGTAGCTACCACAATGGTCATGGTGTCTCACAGGACTGCATCTTGAATGGACTGGAGCACAAGGCATTGCAAGAGCATCTGCTCTCTGGTGGAGGTGAGGTCTGGGCGGCTCAGGAAAAGGAAGGCCAACCTGGAGAGGAGGACAGGGGCTGCCCCAGAAGTAGGATGTCATGGAGGCTGGAGCATGAGGTGTGGAGGGGTTGCCTCTGTGTTGTGGCTGCAGTGCCCTGTACAGTGACTGTACCCATAAAAATTGAAAAGTAATTCACCTTTATTAAAATATTATCACCTGAAGAACTTAGAGGTCTAATTCTATATTTAAAACTTTTTCTTTCGAGAATTTTACCACATTTCTCTCTACCTGGCTACCGCTGAGTTTATTCAAATAATGCTTTATGTTGGATTCCTTTTTTAATCTTTGTAGAGTATCTCTTCTTAAACTTTTTTTTTCATGTACGGTTTGAGAGAGATAAACTCTGTTTCGTGTCTGAAAAATCCTTATTTTTTACACACACATTTGACTTATAACCTGACACATTCATAGAATTCTAAGGTCATTTCCCCCACTTGTCCTTGTAGAATCTTAAAGGCATTACTTTTTTGATTTTTTTGCTTATTTATTTATTTATTTTTTAAATTTATTGGGGTGACTCTTTTTTGATTTTTTAACAAAACATTGTTTTACTGATGAAAAGTTTAATATCAGATTCTCTTTATAGGCAGCACTTTTTCTTCTTTGAAGTCTTTTATTATTTTATTTTTGTCTGTGAAGTCATAACATTTCAACAGGGTCATTTTAATTACAGTTCTTTTCATTAATTATGAGCTCTTTCTGTCTGACACTTTGGATATCTCTTCAGCTTAGGGAGTTTTTGTATTTTGTCTTTATTTTCTTAACTGCATTGTCACTGTATTCTTCTGAAATGCTTCTTTAAAGGATCTTGGGTCTTCTATATCTCACTTTCATAGTTCTTAATTTACATTTTTGCATTTTTTTGTATTTTTGTTTCTTTATCATTAGAATTACTCAACTTAACTTTTTAGATCACTAACATTGCCTCGAATTTACTGAGTCTTTCCATTTATATTTTGACTTTAACAATACTTTAATTCTCCCAAATTCTATATTTTCTTCAGATATCTCTCGTGTGTGTGTGTGTGTGTGTGTGTGTGTGTGTGTGTGGCAGCAAGTTCCTGTTTTATAAAAGCAACATTCTTTTCAGCAGTTTCCTGAAATAGCTCTATTTCTTCTTGGCTCAGTTTTAATCTTTGTTTATACACTTGTACAGTTTTTCCAAAATTTCTGTTGTTTTCTGGTTATCAAGTCATATGTTGCTTATTATAGGTAGCTTATATGGGTTTCTCTGTACTTGAAAAGATTTGTTTTTCCTCTGTCCTCTCCCTGCACGAGGAAGGCTGTGTGAATCAGGTTAGAGAGGTAGGCAATCAGGTCTCCTCAAGGTAGGCAATCAGGTCTCCTCAAGGTTGGCAATCAGGTCTCCTCATACAATAGTATATATATGGAAAGCCAGAATGCCCAATGAGGAGTGCCCTGCTCTGGGGGTAGAAGGCTTTCCTGTCATGCACTCCCAGACATCCGTCCTCACCTTTCATGAAAGGTGGAGTCCAGTGCTACCTCCAGTCCTACTCTGCTGCTTCTTGGAGTCCAGCACTATTCCTGGAGACTTTCTCAGACAGATGGCATGAGATAAGAGCTCTCTGACCTTGCTCTGTGGGTTAAGCCCTGGCTGCTAACAGCACCCCTTAGAAGAAGTGCATGGGACCCAACCAGCCCAGCTGTTCAGAATGCAGTTCTTGAATGACTTACGCTGCTGGTGTCTCCTTGGCCTCTGGTTTTGTACTTCAGCTTGAATATTCTCTCTGGCTCTCTTGGAAAGAATAGAATGCTCTTCGTTGTCTTGGGCTGTAGTGTCTCCCTGCTCTCGTGTAGCCATTAGTCTTACCCCACCTGCTTCATTCTTTCTGAGTTTCTCAAAATCTCTACTCAACTGATGGCACCCTTTCTTGTGTTCCCTTGCTGTTGTATTTTCATTCTGTGAATCATTTCTTTTCTGTTATTTTAATAGGACTTTGGGGCATGAGGGAAGGACTAGTCAATGTGTAGTTGTATAAAAAGATCATTCCATTGTATTACACAAGAAGCCATCATGTATTTAACTTGTTGCACAAATGTTCTAGAACCACAAGTATCTGTGGTCTGGGTTTAGTGTTGAAGGAAAATGATTTTGGTTAAATAAAAATATATAAGCATACACAGCATATTTCATAAGTAAAACCGTCTTGAAAACAGCTGGCAAGATTTTCCATTGCCTCAGCAAAAAATGGATTTGACTGAATGATTGCGAATCTTTCTAAATCACCTTGTGGTTTACCATCTGCACTGAGCTCTCTATCAGACTCAGTGAGCGTTTGTTGAAACTGATTGCTGTTTATTGTTCACTAAGGAATTTTAGTCTTAAGCACATGATTCCTGTTTTTATCAAAACATGTATCACTCTACAAAACATATATCAATCTACAATATGTTTATAAAGCATATACAAACAGAGTTCAGCACATGCCTTCTGTGCCTGGGGGCACTAGGTGTTTGTAAATAAGAAATGTATTACCAGCAATTACTGATGACATCAATATGCTCTTTTTCTTTTCATAAATCATAGGGAATATATGAGAATAGCATGCTAAATTAATTTATATGAGAATGTCTATCTATGCCTAATGCCATGATTTCTACTTTAATGTAGATTTAATATTAAACGCCTTATCAGTTAATTTTTTGTACACTGACTTAGTGTTCTTCATATTAGGTACAACTTGACTTTGAAAATGAATATATAAATTTGAATATTAATCTAATATCTTATAGTTTTGGATTTTAATAGTAACAGTATAGTTTGCTAGCAGAGGAAATATTTCTAATAAAGAGGAAAGATTAGTAGTTAAATGTTTTAGACTTCCTAGATTTAAGAGATATTTTTTAAATAGTTGTGGGGATGGAGTCCCAGAGAACAGTTTCCAGGCTCTTCGACCTCACGTAGAAAGGTGCTGGCTCGGGTAGTAGATGGCCATCAGCTGTAACCAGTTAGCCATTGACTACTGATATAACTGCCGTGGCTGAGTTAGCAAGCGCGGATTGCAGTTAGCAAGGGGTTGGTTTGTTGGTTGGCAGAGAAGCTGATGATGGATTTCAGATTGTGTGGCTCCTGCTTCCTGTATCTCCAACCCAGCCGTCAGCCAGCAAGACTATAGTGGTATGACTCCCCTTTCTATGGCTCCGGGGTGTTCCTTTCTGTCCTTACCATATCTATGTTCTTGTGTGGGAAGCGGGAGCTGAGACCCTGCATGACAATAGTCCTGTCTTTCAACTCCATGTCTTCAGATTATATTGCCCACTGCACCTCATTGTTATTTATATCTACAGATCCCTGGGTGGTTCCCCTATATTCCTCAATAACTTTAACTCCTGATTATTGCCACACTCTCTAATACGACACCTGTATTCATCCTTGACCGTTTCATATAGATGTAGATGACCTTTCCATCATCTTTTATTGAACTCCTCTCAACCAATGGTTTTTACCTGATTTCCTGCTTCAGCCACTCCTATTGCTGTTACCAATAACAGCAGATTCTCCATAGTATCACTTCCAAGCATCCTTCTCTCCGACCATCTTCTCCTATCCTTCTAGCTCACTGCCTCCAGTAACCCAACTCCAGCTTTTCTTTGTCCCTACCTGGACCTCCAATTCATCGACCCTCCCGTGTTTTCATTTTCTCTTACCTCCTCGATGTCCTCACTCAGCTTCCTGTCCAGCTTAAATTCTGGGGTCAGTGGCTAGTCATTGTAATTGCTCCCTTGCGTGTACTCTCAAGTGCCTTGCCCCTGTCTCAGTTCATCCTACTCCATAAGCTAAACCAAAATCCTACCTAAACACAAATAATGTTTACCTCTTGCATACCTACACTTGTGCAGCTGAACATGGTTGGGAGAAAAACACACTACCACACTAACTTGTCTTGCTTTAAATTTGTGACCACAAATCTCAGGTGGCCAGGCAATTAACTGTCACATTCCTAGTCCAATCATGCTCATCCACTCCTGGGTCACTATTGTTTCCCTTTTCTTGAAAATCCCATGCTCTGTTTCTGCTGTTGACCCTCCTGTTTTACTGGGATAATCAGAGCAACCTGAAGAGGAAATCTACAGACCAACAGCAGCAGCTGCAAAGCAGGGGTACCTTTTCGTTTTGTTCACTATTTGCAACACACAGTGCCTGGTTTACAGTGGGTGCTCAATACATATCTGTTGAAAAAAATAAATAGAATCATTGATGTTCTAAAGAAAGCATTAAAATATTAATTTAAAAGTTACTATGGGCACTTTTGTATCTCACGTGTCTGGCTACTTCACAGCTCCTTTTGTCATGCCCAAATTGGAACCCTTGGTCTTCCATCCCTAAACCACTTCTTGCTCATTGTTCCGTATCATAGTGAATTCATTCATTCAAACCCAACACCTAAGCGATTCGTTCTTCAGGCTGCTTTTACGCACTCCCTCCCCAGGCAGGTCTACTTTTGAAATCTGTATAAAGTCAGGCCACTTCTTTGCACCCTCACTTACACCATTACTACAGTTCAGTCGTCTTTGACTAGTTCTTCCTGCTTCCTCTTTTGACCTTTATGTAGTGGCCAGAGAACATCTTTTAGAAGGTTATAGCAGGATGACCTCCTTCATTAAAAGCATTCATTGGCTTGCATTCCATTTAAAGTAATATTCAGACGCTATGCTTTAGCCGACAGGTTCTATAAGGTCTGACATCTGTCAATCTCTTCAACTCACACACTATTCCATCCCTACTGGCATTTTTACAGCTCTTTAGAATGCATCAAGCTCTTCAATGCCCAAGAGCCTTCACATTTACTGTTTTCTCTGCCAGAACTGCTGACGTTTTGAATGTCTGGTTCTAGTTTTACCCTCAGGTTTCAAATCAAATATCACCTCCTCAGAGAGGCTTTCTTAATCACCCTGTGTAATATATACCATACACATTTTTCTCTCATATGTTACTCTGCCTTTTCTTTCCACAGAGATTTCCAGAATATATATTTTATTGATTGGTTTATTTGTGTATTGCCTTACTCTTCCAAAGAATATAAGCTTCCTAAACCCTGGATCATATCAGTCTTGTTTATTTTGAGATGAGAGAGTACTATAAATATGTGGTATGAAAGTGAATGATTTATCAAGGGAACTTTTGTTGTCCGTAGAGTCTAGAGCATATTATCAAAAGAGATGAAGCTGCAGGTTGGGAACAGTTTATAGATAGAAATGAATGTATATAAAATATATATATGTAATATGTAGCTACAGAAGGTTTTTAGTAATGCTATTGACATAGTTTTTTCATTTATTCTTTCTTTTAGCAAATGTTCCAAATACTGTTTTTGTTTTGTTTTGCTTTGTTTTTGTATCTTGGGAAACAAAGACGTCTAAGATGTTTCCTAACCTCAAGAACTCCACAGAGAGCTGCACTGGTAAACACACGATTTTATACAGTGGGATGAGTGTTACCTAGAATTCATGTCATTCCAACACGTATTAACACTAACTCTGCCTGGGCTGATCAGAGCTAGTTTTTGAAACTTTGCACAGTAGTTTTAAAAGTTGCTGGAAACTATGAGCCATTTTACCATGAGTGGAGCTGGTCCCATTCGGTAACTACACCTTCCCTCCATCCCTTCCTTTTCCCAATTTCCACGTGCTAGATTAAAGTCTTGTGTCTGGGGCGAGCAATAGTGCGCCTGCGCTTGCTTCTGGGCCTGGATCTGGGTTTGCGCCTGTGCTGCACCCCCGCAGCCGACAGGGGGCCCACGTAGCGATGCCCAGGTGCAGCGTTTCTATCTTGGTCCGATTCTGGCTCTCAGAGAATTTCATGTCACAACTCTCGCAGTCGCGATGAGAATTGTAGATGAGCCCCTTCTCCCTACTGGAAACACAGAACTTGCCCTAGTGGTGTTCAGCTTCCATCCCTGACTCTGGTTTGCTGTTCTAGAATACTTGTTTTCCTTATGGTGAATGATAAGACTGTGAAACTTTCTGCAGTCGGGTTTCTGTCTCCAACCTGGCTCTCCAGCTGCACTGCTCTTTTCTCATCCTCTCAATCGCTCATCCTTTCCGTCCGATCTCTGTGTGTATAAATCCTTGTGGGGGTGGCGGGGGAGGGAATCAATGTTTCCGTTGCCAGGAGCATCTTTGCAAACCCAAGGATTTAAATTTGCATGCGTGGGAAAGAGGTTTCTGTCAAGTTCAAGCCCTCAAAATCATTCACATCGTAATGTCTGGTAGATGATGCATGGATTGAGGGAGAGGCAGGATAAATCCTCTCACAGATACAGTACAGTTGAGATTTGAGCAAAGTGGGGATGACAGCCCCCCATTAAAAATCCCCATATAACTTTGACACCCCCAAAACGTAACTACTGTGTTGAAAAAAATCTGTGTATAAATGGACTCAAGCAGTTCAAACCCCTGTTATTCAAGGGTCAGCTGTAATCTAATACTAGATTCTTGCCCAACCAAAGTACCCAACATAGCCTATTGCAAACATTAACTGTTTTCATTTTGCTTATGACTGAATTTGTCCTGTCTTTCATCTCCAATAGTCATTAACAGAATATAAGGATATCCAAAATTAGTTGCTACACTGATGATATTAAAAAAAATGACAGTGATTATTTGGTTCATTATGATGGTATTCATCTTCTGGAGACAATATGGGAACACTGCAGTTTATTTTAAAATGAAAAAAAAAGTACCCACAGAAACTTTCCATCTAATATGAAAGGTAAAGAAAAAAGTGCATGAGATCTTAAGAGATTGCAGTACAGGAATTGTTGTGGCTTTAAAGCCCTGTTATCTGACCTAATTTTTCTTTATCTGAGTGCCCAGGCCTTCTGTGACAAGACTAATCTAGCTGGTCCTTCTATTTATTTTTCTCTCTATTTTTTCATAGCTCTTGTGATGTACAATGAATTTAAATAAAACATAACACATCTCTTCTACAAAACGTCTTGAATTGAATTCCACCGATGTATGATTGGGGTTTAATTGAACCCTGCAATGCTTTTACCACAATCAAGGAATGACCTTTTGAGTTATAATTATAATAATTGATATATTAAATAACAGAAATAAAGGAGACCTGTGTCACCTGGTAGTTTGCCTACCTGTTTTTCAGAATATAAAAAAAGATTACATTTGTCTGATAAATACTTTGCTCCACAGTGTGTTTATGGTAGAATTCCTTTATTCCTTTTACTTCCATCTCTATCTGCACATTTTTGAGATACCTTGAATTATTTTATTCATGTCTCTGAGATCTCCTTGGAATCTTGTCATCTACAATCTCCATTTAAGCCTCTACTCAGATCTATCTGTGTGTTTCTAACCTGTTATGGATGTCAACAAATATCCCTGAGATACTGTGACAGCAGTTTCTTGTACAGGAGGTTAGAAGAGTATATTTTGCTGGGCTAAGAAATCTATGGATGCTTTAATTATTGTTTATTAGGGCAGTGAAGGAATTTAATTACTAATTTACCTGTGGTCAATACGCCAATTCATTCATTCCTTCATTCATTCATTCAACACCACCTATGAGCTAGGTAGAGTTCCAGGCCCTAGAGAGAGAGAATGATCAAACCAGGCCCGTCTTTGTTCTTACTGCTCTAGTAGGGGAGAAGTAGAGACAGGTACAAACAGATGAGCAGATATTAAACGGGATGATTCTGGAGAGTGCTAGATGGTGTGAAGAAAATAAAATAATGAAGTGATAAAAATTTATGAAGATTGGTATCTAAGAAGGTATCATTAGTGATGATACACAAGCCAGCCATCTGAACATCTGAAAGAAAGAGCATTCAAGGCAGAGGAAGTAGGCTACCAACAAAAAAAGACAATGGGGAACTAATAAAAAAAGTGTTACAAAGAAAAGGAAGACAATGGGATGGGAAATCACCAATATCCCTTCTGTTAGCCCTCGAATATCTGATTTTTTGGCCTACTCACAAGAACCACTGCCTCTCACAGATTCTGAACTTAAATGATAATTGACAAACTAGAATTTTGGGGCTAAAACTAACAAGATGAAGTTTGATAGGAAAGGAAAATGGTATGTGCAAGTTCACAAACCCCATTTAACAGCACAAAATAATGTAGTTTGGCGGCGATTCATGAGAACAGCCTGGGGATTCTAAATAACCACCAATTGGAGCTTCTCTTTGCTATTCCCGACTGGCAAAAAACAATGTGCAGATATTACCCTTAATCAGACTTTATCCAATTTAAAGGTGTCATTAGAGCTGTTCAAAAATGAACTGCCTGTTTGGTAGGTAGAGAAAGTCTCCATTGCTTAACTCATTAAAAAAAAGAAGAAAGAATGAATACCCATCCGGGCTTTTGGAAAAAAAGAAGTTCTGTATTGTTTGGAAGCCAGTTTAAGACACATTTTGGTTTCTGTGAGTTTTTTTACTTTTTTTTTCATTTCAACATAATTTACTTTTTTGGGGTTTTTATATATGCTTAAGAAGGAAAAATAACATTGGGTATATAAGGTACATGGTGAGGTTTATCGAAAGTTTAGTTTGTGGCGTCTCTCAAAAATAGTAATCTGAAGTTTAAAATTCTTAGACTATAATTTATAAAAGAATTATATTAAATGTCTAGTATTGTCTTTGGCCATGCATAATAATAAAAATGAAAATAAACGTATCTTGGCTTTGCCATGCGTTAGCTATGTAACATAAACAGTTTACTTTTCTGCACTTCAGTTGCCTTAAAATGAGGGCAATAACTTGTACCTGTCTGAAAAGACTGTTATTAGGATTAACTTAGCTGCTGTATATAAACCAGTTAGAGCCATGCCTGGTGACAGGAAGTGCTATGTAAGTGTTTTTTTGCTATTGTTAGATGTAAATGCATGCTCTCTTCTGCCTTCAGGAATTAATGACGAAATTAATAACTGAAACACCTGACCACCCAATCCCATTTCTCATTGACCATCTTCAGTCTAAACAAGGAAACCGTGGACAACTTCAAAGAACTTTATCTGGATCTGCAGCTCTCTGGGCAGAAAGTGAAACTTCAGGTAAATAGAAAAAAAAATATTTTACTGTTAATTTTGATATATTGAATGTAAAAATTTACCAAAGTCTTTCTGATTATAATAAGGTATATCTAGGTGGTTACCTAGGGTTTCATCTGTACTTCACTTACATGCTAAAATTTGTCATAAAATATTCTTGAATTTGAATATATTGTTATGTGTTACATTTCAAAATATGAGAAGTTGCTTATTCAATTTTAATAGAAATAGGTTCAGATTTTCAATAGCTTCATCTCCCCAGTAAGCACTGGTGAGATAACTGAGTAGATTTGACTTCCATCTTTGCTTATAAAATATATGTGTGACAGCTTTTTTCTTCTACATATTGGTCTGTTGGTTTAGCATTTACTTTCAAAACCAAATCCCACCATGCCTGTTGCTTTCGTAGCCAACTCCTTGCCTAATTCCCATGGAAATCTGACTGACAGGACTCTAAATGCTTTCCTGGAATGACATCCTCACTTCGCTCATCCTCTTCCTTTTCTGTGTGATCCCATGAGAGGATTTTGGTCTTTGGCTGTATTCTCACACTGGTACCTTCTCGGGACCATGTCTCAAAGCCACGGTGAATTGCATAGGGTTTAGGGTATCCCTTGAAGAATGTAGACATCTCTGGTATTGGTTGTCCATACAGAAGTTACTTGTATCTGCATCATCCAGGAAACTAGGATATGAGCTTTGGGCATGCAAAAGAGGAAACTCTGGTTTTTCCTGGCCTTACTTTTTTGTGTTTAGAGTCTAAGTAGCAAAAGTATATAGATATGGGCTCTGATTTGTAGGTACAAAGATGTTAAGGCTGACCGGATGAACATCTGTGAGCCCAATGACACTCATTTTAGCCCATATTTATAAATTATAGTATCTGGAGTTATAGGAGCATATTAAACTCTGCAGCTTTAATCATTACACGTGTAGTATGTCACAGTTTCCATGGGTCAGAAGTCTGTGTACAGTTTAACTAGATCCTTTGTTTAATCTCATAAGTCTGGAAATGACGATACTGGCTGGGTTGCATTCTCATCTGGAGTCTAGAATAAGAAAGAACCTGCTTCCCCGGTCTTTTGGGTTGTTGGCAGAATTAATTTCCTTGCAGCTGTATGACTGAGGTCCCTGTTTTCTGGCTAGATTTCAGCCCCTTGGTTACTCTCAACTTCTAGATGCAACCTACAGTTCCTTGCCACATGACTCTCTCACATTATGGCCGCTCACTTCTTTCAAACCAGCAAGGGAATTTCTCTCATTCAAGTTTAATAAGATGGAGTCCTGTATAACATACCATAATCATACCTTGACATCCCATTACCTTTGCCATATTCTGTTGGTTCAAAATAAGTCAAAGTTTCTGTCTACACTCAAGGGGAGGGAATTATGTAAGGCGTGATAACATCAGAGATCATGGGATCCTCTTAGAATTCTGACTAGCACAAGTACTTAATGACTCATTGTTTAGAGAAGGTGAGGGAGGAGAGGAGATTATTATAAACCCCAGTTTACTGACTTGGATAAATGTTTGTTGCATAAAGCAATCTGGGAACACAGGAATAGATTTATGAAGGACGAAAATAAGTCTAGTTCCTATTGATGAACTTGAATTTCTTGCGTGGCATTTTAGTCGATAATTCCAGCAGGCATTTAGGTGTAAGTCTGAAACTCTGGGGGTGGGTCAAAGCTGGAGTCACAGATAAGGCATTTAAAATCATACACAAACACATTAAAACCGTGAGAGTGAAGGAATGGCAGCCGTTGTGGTCAAATTCATAGATAAAATATGAGATGAACTGGGAGAAGGCCAATGTGAGATTATATCTGGTGCCTAAAGTTTTGTCTGTTTATTAAGAAGTGAGGTTGTTTACTGAGGACAAAAGGGTTGGGGATTGGATAGGGGAGATTGAAGTGAGTGATGCCAATTAAGAAGAGTCACCAAGGAGAAGGAAAAAAGAGTTGGCAAAAGGAAAATAATAAAAAGTCTGTCAAGCAGTTCTGGGGCCTATTTGAAATTGAATGTGTGAGTTAATCATGGAAACCATTAGCAAGATTGTTATTTCTCTCTAGTTGTGGCCAGAAGTACTACCTAAAATAAGTGTTTCTCCTAAAATAAGACCGGGTCTTATATTAATTTTTTCCCAGGGGATTTTTCAGAGGATGTCATCCTGAAAAATCATGCTAGGGCTTATTTTCCAGTTAGGTCTTATTTTCGGGGAAACACGGTAGGAGGGGAGCAGAGAAAATAGTTGGAGGCACTGAGAACTGTGGTTGTGCCACAGTGAGGGTGGAGGATAGAATAATAGTTTTGCAAGGGGTTGAGGACTTTTGTGAGCAAATTGTGCAAGTGATCAAACCACGTGGTCTGATATGAGAGGGTAGGGAGCAAGGAAAAGAAACGGTTTAAATGTAAAAAGCAAATCAGAGCGCTAAAGACCTTTAGGCATCCAGTGTAAGTGCAGGTGCCATGGAAATGTGAGACGAACAGAGAGAAAGCAGATTGTGCTGTTTGAGACTTTTGAGGTGGACGGATTCCAGATGATGGGGAAGTCCTGTTGGTGGCCTTAGTTTGGGAGAGTCTTAGGAAGCAGGGAAGTGAACTTTAGAGTGAGGTTGAATGCATGGTTTGTCTGCGGAGGTCACCAAGGTTTCAGCCAAGTTGTTGAAAGGTCAGCGGAGATGGCTGCGAGAGTAACCAAGGGCAGAAATGTCTCAATTTATAAAGAGAGTGGTGTGTGGTGTAGACAGACAGCATTAACCACAAGATGGGAGGGACGTCAGCTCAACATTGATGGGCCCAGACAACCCAGCCTGTGGTGAGTGAGTGCCACGTGGAGGAACAACACCCACTATTCCAGGAAGCTACTGACGACCAAGTGGTCTGGTGGGAAGAACTGGTGTGTCTTTAAAAACGAAAGGGGGGATTTGAGGATAGAGGAGTATTTGTTTTACCGTAGAGTGAATGTTCCAGAAGGTAAAGTGGAAAAATTTTGAAGGGGAGAGTATAACACAAGGGAGAAGGAAAGCAGAGCATGATTCTTTAACATGAATAGGACTGAATAAATTTTAATTCAGTGACAGTAAATAGTACCAGCGGAAACCTTGACTTGTTGAATTGTTCCTTTTGGTGCATGTTCTAATTCATTGAAAAATGTCTCAGTATTCAAAGTATGTGGGTGTAATACTTTTTGAAAATATCTGCAGATGTTCTCTTAGTGACTTGAAATGTATCTACGTTATCAACTTAGAACACAACATCTTTTGAAAAGTCTGTCATTTAATATTGTCGAGGAGAAATCTGAAAGCAGCCTTATTTTTATTCCTTTTTAGATATTCTAAGTACGTAGTCTTCTTAAATACTTATGAAATTTGTTTTTGTTTTTTTTCTTGATTGCCAATATCCAAACGTTTTCCTGGGAGTGCATGTAGATGTTTGTCTCTTTTCTTTAATTTTTCCTTATATTCAGTGAATCCTTTCAATCAGCAAATCCAGGTCTTAAGCCTAGAATGGTTTTCCTCTTATGTCCTTAGTTATTGCTTCTATTATATTTGCTTTGATTTCTTCTTGTTCAGGGAAATCAACTATGTGTAAATTGAGTTTCCTTTACTGTTTATTCCTCTCATTTCATTTCACAGTGTATTTCCCTTTATTGACTAACTTCTTGGGAGATTTATTTATTAAATGTGTTCTCTGTGTCACTGATTCAATTTTCTGCAGTATCAGTTTTCTCTTTCTGGCTTTGAACACAAATTTAAATGCTGGTATTGCATTCTTAGTTTCCTGTCAGTGTTTCAGTATCTTCTTTATTCATTTCTGACTGCAGTTATATTTTTATCATAGGTAGGTTAACCTATCTCTTCTCTCATTTCTTTTTGTTTCATAGAATCCATTTTCTTTTTTTGTTTTATTGAGTAGACACAGTAGTCACATTCTAAAATTTGAAGGGTTTTCATAGTAAATCTTTTCTAAAACTATGATTTTTTTCTGAATCTTGACTCTTGTTTTTTATATTGAATTTTTTTCTTAAAATGGTATTATTTTTCTGTTTATTTAAATGTGAGGAGCATTCTATTTAATTTTAAGTTTGTCAATAAATGTGTAGGTGGACTCTTATTTGTCCCCTCACCATATAACTTGGATATTTTTGAATTCTTTAAAAAACTTTTGAAGAGACAGAAGAAATCATGACCGATACTAAAATGTCTAGTCTCATTTGAATCTTGTCTCTTACCTCTTTTCAGTCAATAAAATAAGAACAATATTATTGCTAGGTTATTTAAATTAACGTGGATTTTTTTTTTCCTTGCCAGTGGTAGAGAACTTAAAACATCACAAAATCTAATACATCATTCCTCCCTGGCTTCTTTTAGCATTTCTTTGTATCATGAGATACTATATTTTATAAACAGGATTCGTATTGCATTAGAAGAAATTATGGTCCTAGGATGGATGTAGAAAGAAAAAATTCTCATAGTTTGTGAAGCAACATAAGGAGATAACTCTGAGATTGGGGCATACATTGTGGATGTCTAGAAATCTTTCAATATTTTTCTGATTTCCCTATCTTTTGTCTTAATCCTCTCCATAGAAATACCTCCTGGGTTCTGGCAGACCACAGACCAATATTTCTGTTCCTACTGTTTTAAAATATTTATACCTCTTTTAGTATTTAACTAAATACCAAATGTTGGAGTTGGAAAAATTGGATAAAACACAGCTAGTTAAGTTCCATCTTAACATGAACATTTGAGGAATCCACATAATGTATCATGATGTCTAGTTGGTATTTATAAGAGGGTGGTCAGAGAAAGATGCATGAGTCCCTCATAAAGCTAGGATGATTTGAAAACTTGTAAACTTCAACAAGAAGACAGAAGGAAACTGAGGAATGCAACCTGGATGAAAGAGGAAAATGAGAAAGCAATGAGTGAAAGAAAGAAAAAATAATCAGATAGGCAAATGGGATAATGCTCTGAAAATAGGAGAAGAAAAATTTCCACAGAGATAAGTTATCTAGAATATGAAATATAAAATATGGTTGGGAAAGAAGTCAGTGGGACAGACTCATAGAAAAATCACTTAATTTGGGAGTTGGTATGACATTGACTACCTTTGAAGGGGAACTATAACTTTCAACAAAGTTGGTTGAATTAATCTTTCTTGAATAGAGAAATAGAAAAAATGAGTGATCCTATGGAAGAAATTTTGGTGAATGTCAGTGGTTTCATGTGTCATAGTGAATCATGGATAAGATAACATCAGTGAATAAAATGTACTTAGATGTTTAGTTGTTTTTCTTTACAACAGAATCCAATGCTTTATTCAATGATACCATCGAATGTTATTTTAAGTAATGGTAATCCATGCCTTAAAAAACCTTTCAAATAATTTCATGGTTTAACATGGTCTTAATCATATTAGTAGAAAAACTGATTTATATCAAATTCAAAACTAAAATTTACATGGGAAATCAAGCAAGTAATGCTTTTGGATCTTTGCATTATTTTTTATATAAGGTGACCTATATGTTTTGCTGAGTATATATAATAACTTCATGGATTTAGTTTTTCATCAATCTTGAAATCACTTCTTATTGAATTTATGTATATATATTTTGTTTCTTTGCTTGCTTTAATAGAACATAAAGGAACAAGAAGGGATCTCAGAAGCTATGATAAACCTTGGCAATTAAATGCAAAGAAGCCAAAAAAGTCAAAAAGTGATCTTGCGGTGTCTAATATTTCCCCACCATCTCCAGAATCCAAATCATGTAAGGAAGTTTGTCTTTCACAAATTACTTAGTATATGTAAGTCTGTGTTATTAACAAAATGAAGAAAAGGTAAGTAAGAATTGAACCCAAACTCTGTCTGATATTTCTAGCTAATCCAAATGAATTCCATGTCCATTTCAGCATTAACATTGAGTTTTATTTATATCTACTCATTTTATTCTTAAGCATATGTAATCCATTTAGACCTTTTTGAGTATAATGTCTTAAGAATGTAACTTGCGTGCAGTGGGTCCCTTGCCTCTCATGATTAGTTTGTAGCATCGTATCATATTCAAAGTAACAACCACCCTCTATTTAATAAAGTACATGAAAGCAAATTAAATCTTTCAGAAGGAGAGTAAAGGAGATTTGCATTCAAAACATTTAACAAGATTTCATAAAATCCTTCCCCCGTGATTTCCCTGAAGTCCTGCTCCTTATTTATTACTGAGGCCTCTATATTTATTTCTGTTTTCACTCGAAGTACGCCTTCTCTCTCCATTCTCCTTCTTCTTTCCTGCTGCCTTATAGCCATTGGGTTTCTTCAGTGCTTTGCTACCACCACATACTACGTATAAATGTGCCAAATAGCCAGCCTAGAAGCCTACAGCAAGTCAGTTATCTTGGAAGACAGGAGAACTTGAAAGCAGTTGTTACACATCAATACCTTGTGCTTGTGGTCACAGAGTGAGACGTTCCATTTTAATTTCAACAGAGAAACGAGTAGGTAGAAAATAGTTATTTGAAAGTTTTGAGAAGATACTATGTGCTAACTAGACTCTGACTTTGGGTCATTTGTGACAGTGACAGAAATTAACTCGAGTTTATTTATATAGTGGTACTCATAAAGAGTATCGTATGAATCACAGAATTCTTGTGAGAATTATGTGAAGTATTAAAAATGTCAAGTATTCTTATAAACCAGTTTTGTTTATAAAATTAGGTGCCAACAATTAAAAAAAATTGTTTTGGAATATACAATTTTAAAATTTACCTGTGTTGTTCACAACCATATCCCCAAACATATTACCTGGCTCAATTAATACGAATTAAAAGAAAAAAATGAATAAAGGAATAAATGAAAAATGGAATGAACCAAGCCTCCTCTCACATTGCCCTTTCCATCCTGGGTCAATCCATCTGTCTGTTTCTCTCTCCCTCTCTCTCTCCTGCTCTGTCTAGCCCTCTCTTCCCCTTCCCCGCTGAGAAATCAGGCTTACTAATTATAAAGGGGTTGTATCCTGTCAACCTAAAGGTACAATGCTAAAAGGCTCCTCATTCTGCAGAGCCTGTGTTCCTATGGGATACTGCCAAGCCACAGACTATTGCTGGAGGTCTGGCATCTGATGCTATCTCTGTCAGGTGACCTACTCCCAAGTTCTGGTTCCACCAAACTGTTAGCCAGCTTCAAAAAGCAAAAATAATAGCAAAGTGACTTTCTGTAGTATATGTAGAGATATTATATATAAATACAAAAAGAATCCAGAATTCAAAATTATTAATTGGAAATATATTGTCAAAATGTATTATTCCCGAAGTAATAGAATATCTATTAACTATATACTGGGATAGGTTAAAGATGCATACTGTATGTAATATGTAAAGCACCACAAAACACAAAAAGACAATAATAAGAAGTCAGCAGATGAGTTAAAAATGGGATACCAAAATAAAAATGTGATTCATCCTTCCAAAACAAAGGCAAAAAAAGAGGAAAAGAGAAATAAAGAACAGACTGGAAAAACAGAAATCAAATAAATACCAGGATGGTAGCCTTAAGTACAGACATGTCAATAATTACAATAAATGTAAATCATTACAATGAATAAACTAAGCATCTCAGTTAAAAAGCGAAGATTGTCAGGCTAAATAAAAAATATAGATTGTTTACAAGACACATTTTAAACATAGATACACAAACAGTTTAAAATACTAAGCATAAAGAAACCTTAATGATTTGGTAATATCAGACCAAGTAGAATTCAAGATGACGGGTATTACTAGAGTTAAAGATGGCCCAATAACAAAGTTCCCAATGACATGCAGGAAAAAGTTAGAATTAGGGGGAGATACAGGCAGATAGAATAAATAGACCAAAAAATGAGTAAGGATATGGAAGATTTGAATACCAGCAATCACATTAACATTTATAGAGCACTCTACTCAGTGAAGTTAGAATATGTGCAATTCTCAATTCCAGATGGAATATTCGTCATGATAGACCATAGTCTGTACCATAAAAAATGATTGAAATTATATGAAGTGTGTTTTCTGCCAAAGTGGTATTAAATTCAACTTAAGTTACAATAACAAAGCTAGAAATTACTATACAAATATTTTAACACAATTTCAAGTAATTCATGAGTCAAGAAAAAAAATCACAAAGGAAATTAAACAACATTTTAAAAAATAAAACATTAAAATTTGTAGGATGAAGCTAAAGCAGTGCTTATTAGGAAATTTATAGGTTTAAAATCCTAGTTAGACAGAAAGTATAAAATCAGTTATCTCAGCTTTCACTTTATCAATATACTAGACAGTAGTGACTTAAAACAAGGATATGTTAAGAAAAAGAAATGATAAAAATAATAATAAAAGTTGAAATAAAAAATGGAAAAACCAATAAATCCAGAAGTTGGTTGTTTGAAAAGATTAACAAAATAGATAAAAACCTAGCAAGACTGAGTTGAAAAAGAAGAGATAAAATCCAACTACAAATATCAGGAGTGGAAGAGGGAAAAAGACTACAAATTTTGAACCCATTGAAAAGATAAATGAGGGCATAATTTGAACAAAACTTTGTGGATAAAATAAACAACTTAGATGAAAAGGATGAATTCCTTGACAGATAAAAATTACCAAAACTGATTCAACAAGAAATAGAAATATTTAAATGCCCTATGTCAATTTTTGTTAATTGAATTTACCATTAAACAGTTTCCCATAAAGAGAACTCCATGCCAAGATGGCTTCGGAGGGGAATTCAGACATTTGAAGGGAACATAATATCACATGCAACTCATTCAGAAAATAGAGGAGAAGGAGAGTACATGTTCCAATTCATTTTATGAGGCCTCCACAGCCCTGTTATTAAAATGAATTAAAGACATTACAAGAAAAGAAGTCTGGAAACCAATATACTTCATCATCATAAACATAAAATATTCTTAGCAGTTTTATTGGTAAAGTCATTTGGAGGAAACAGTAAATTTATTTTTAACCCATAGATAGAAACTTTTGTTGGAAGTCGCAGTGAGTCAGAATTTGATTAATGTAGTAAATAATTGCTCAAAATTCGCCCTGCTCAATATACTACAGGCAGGTGTGTGAAGTAGCAGCCTCATAGGGACCAATGGAGGATGCCCAATGGAGGTACTGTGGACAGACTCCTGCACTAGGGGTGAACTTTGTCTCAGTGATGTCACAGACTCATCTTCTCAGACTCTGTTACCTCACATGGATCATATTATGTTGTTGCTACTGTTCTCCTGTTTTCCATTTCTCCAGGGGATATTTCTTTTTTCAAAAAATGTATTTAAATTGTAGCACTGAATTTTAAGATTAAGTATTACATAAGTAAGGTTTTTCAACCATCAGAAACCTTTAGAAATGTTCTCATCTGAAGGCTGTATATTGGGCTGATGACCTTCTTAATCTCCTTCCATTATTTATCAGAACATCTTTTGAAATCACTCAACATACGAGTAGTTGATGAGACCATGTTCTACTGTGGCCTCAGTTGTCCTAGATTTGATTTCCATGATAAATTGAATGTCATATGTGTATCAAACCGTCACAAGCTACAAAATACAAAAACAATAAAAGTTTCCTTAATTCCTGTTGGAAGTTTCTGAAGAAAGTCCTTGAGTTGTGTCAGTTCTCCATAGTGTTTCATATAACCTCCCCCAATCTTGGTTATCTTAAACAAAAAACAATTTTTTCATTTCACATGATTCATTGGACTGGCTGGACCATTCTTCGGGTCTGACCTGGGCTTGTTGATGTATTCAGGTGGTAGGTCTGCAATGCCTGGGATTGTGGGCAGCTAAGCATATCTGGTGGTTATCTGGGAATATCAATTGGGATGGATTTTTATAAATATATGCTCTTATCTTGTAAATTACAAAAAGAGAGCAATCTTGATAGCATATGGTACTAGCAAGGAAAATTAGATAATGCAATGATACAGATTAGAGAAAGTGTTCAACAAAAGTTAACAAAAGTATCAATCAATGTTTTGAAGGATAGGGTACAAATAAGTTTCACCTGCTTCCTCTTCTGAGTTTCTCTCCTCTTTGCCTGGGCTTGTTCCCAGGGATCCCCTGGGGGGATGACCTGTGGGGTAATATCGGTATGCCTGGAGGTGTTTTCTAAAACCGTTTACCACAGTCACTCTGTCCACTCTTCACTGCTTGAACACCAATGTGCTGACCTCTGCATCTGAGAGTCCCTTAAACAAAGAAATACAGAGGAAGCAGCTGCATTCTATTTTCTTAATTTTAGATTTATTTAAATTATAGAAGTGATATTTGCTTATTTTAACAATTAAGAAATACAGACATGTAGAAAGATAATTTCTCTCCTTGCAGCCCCCTCAAATTCTACTCCCTCAGAAACAGTTTGTATCTGATCACATCCTTTGAAAGAGGTTGCATCTTTTTCCATCCTTTTCTAGTTTCTTTGTACAAACTAGCATATAGTATATATGTGAGTAGATTTGCTTTTTAAAACTGGCTTTAAACTGTACACATTCATAAGTAATGTGTTTTTATTATTTTGAAATGCATTGTGGATATATCTCCATGCCAATAAGTTGTACTTTTTAATCAGTGTATATGAGTACTGAGACAGTGTAAATATATCACAATTTATTTATTCCTGTTAAAAGACATTACATTATTTCCAGAGTTTTACCACTACAAACTATTTGCTGAAATAAACAAATTAGTATCTTACACTTCTTATAAACAACATTGTAATCTATAGCATAAGTATAGATGTCTTTATTCTTTATTACAATTTACCAGGCATAAGATTGCTGGGTCAGAGGGTGAGTATATTTTTATATTATAATAGATATTGCCAGATTATATTTCAAATAGGTGGCAGAAAAGATATTCCAACAGTCTGCTTTTCCTATAGCCTTACCATACAAACATTTTTTAAAACTTACGTTTATCAAAACAAAATTATGTTTAACAAGTAAAGTAGTACGTAGTACCAGGCTACAGTGTCCTTCTTCTCCCCGATTCTGCTTCTGACATGGAACCACTTTTAACTCTTAGATGTTTCTTTTGGTGCACAAGTCTACACATCTAAACATACAACGTACTTAATGCGGTTCTCTTTTCCTTCTTAAATTGGAGGAATCCTCTCTTGCCCTCCTTCTAAGACTTCGTGCTTTATATTCCAGCCTTCACCTCGTCCTCACATGATAGTCATGCAGATATTTTAAATGTTGGTTGAATACATACTCTGCGTTGATATTAGTATGTCTCTATTAATTACCCTTTTTCATAGTAGAGCCATAAGATGTCCGATTTGTTTCTAGAATTAATAATTGAGGTGTTTTTCTGTTAGTTTTCTAGGTTTCCATCACTAATGCTTCGCCAAACCCTGCCTTAAAGTATGAAACACTCTCAATGTGATCAAACACATCAAGGAATCCTAACATCTGTCTCATTTTATTGTATATTTTATACTTTACTGCATTTGAAAAATGTTAGAGCCCTCCCTCATGTAGCCTTCTGTCCTCTTACTCCAGTCTTGACTCCTTGGACTCTAGCCGTTTTCTCTACTGTCTCCTAAGATCGTCCTTCACTGCCATCCTGGGGATCCCTCTTCCTTTTTCTTATGGAGGATCACCTATTCCCTGAATCCCAAGTCATTCCATTTTTTTATTTTGATGCAGCGCCTCCATGAGGAGCTTTGTGAAAAAGAGTGCTTGCAAGATCAATTTTGAGCCCTTATAAGTATCCTGCTCGGTCCGTTAGCTGGATATAAAATTCTAAGTTGGAAGTAATCTTTTGTTGGAATTTTGAAGGAATTTCTCCCATGTCTTCTGGGGCCAAGCATTGCTAGTGAGAAGTCTAATGGCAGGTTGATTTGCTGTTTTTGTCCCTGAAAGCCTTTAAGATCTTTTCTTTGTGGCCACTGTTATAAAATTTTGTGAAAATATGCCTTGAATTATACTGGACATTTAATGAGTTCCTCTGATCTGAAAAACAATTAAGTTTTTATATTCTGTTACTTTGACATTGGTGCTCCTTGATTGATGTTTTAATGCTTAAATAAATGATCTGAAATTCCATTTTGGAGGGCATCGCTCTCTCTTTCTTTCCAGGGACTAGGTTTCAGTATTCTCTAGCTTTCTGAATCCATTTACTACTCATCAATCCATTTTCATATTCCAATAAAATAGATTGCTATTTCTTGTCTAATAATGTCTTCTCTCCTTGTTCAACTAATTCTTTGACCAAAAAGAAAAGAAAAAAACATCTTTCACTATAATTTTAGTGGGAATTTGGAATTTGGAGGGAAGCAAAAAATAAATACATGTATTTCGTCTTCTATGTTTTATTAGAAGACAGCAAGAATATCTTAGAAATAGTGCCTAATTACTGATAAAGAAGTTAGTGGTTAATTTAAGCTGCTAAAACATAATACAAAATATACTTTGCTTGTGTGTTTTCCCGAAATTATAGAAATTATTAGTTTTAAATGTGTACCTGAATTTTCTTTTTTCTATAAACACTGTCACTCTTCCTTTTGCTTGTTCATTTAAAACATTTCTTAAAACCCAGCTTAATAACTTCCCCACTTGTGTTTGCTCACAAGAAAACCATTTCCAACACAAACATTTTTATTCTGTACATTGATCTTGATTCAGTCTTTCACGTAACAACGAATAGTAAGTGTTTATCACTGTGTCGTCTGCTTATGAAGTAATCATTTTTTTCAAACGTAGTGCCAAGGTCAGTAGATCATCCTAAATGGAACTGGCGGACTAAACCACAAAGGCGTGATTTTGATGAACTGAACCACATCCTTCAAGAGAGCAAGAAGCTGGGAAAAGCCCTTGAGAATCTCTCTCGAAGTAAGTTTAGTGACTTGATTATAATTGATATTCCTGACCAATATTAAAGTAGAAACCTTCCTTAGTATTACCGGTAATCCATTTCCCACCTCCTCATTAGAGTTCTGTGAGAGGTTGAGGAGTGGCAAGGGCATGAGACCGGAAATGAGGATCGATCTTGCATAGCACATAGATTCCTGGGAAGAGTACTGATGCAGAGGAGGAGCTATAGACCCTCCCCCGCCGCCACCACTCATACACAATGGCTATTTGACTTCAATTTCTCTACAAGGTCACTATTACTGAGCTCAGATGCACACCTAATGGTATCTTATTCATTTTTTTCTTTTGGACCCCATTGTTTTCTGTCATCTTAATTTATAACCATACCTATTACCTCCATAAGATTTATTTATTTCAGGTGTACAAAATGACGTAATAATTAGACATTTACACCCCTCATAAAGTGATAACCCCCCCAACGACTGCCTTCTGACATCGTAGATAGCTGGTACAATATCATTGACTATATTCCCTATGCTGTACTCCACATCCTGTGACCATATATATATATATATATATATATATATATATATATATATATATATATGTATTTAATTATAGTTGACAGTCAAACTTATTCTATTAGGTTGGTGCAAAAGTAATTTTGGTTTAAAAGGTTAAAAATAATTGCAAAAACCGGAATTACTTTTGCACCAACCTAATACTTCAGCTTTAGGTGTACAGCACATTGGTCAGGCATGTACACTGTCTATGAAGTGATCCCCCTGATAAGTCCAGTGCCCATCGTATACCCTACATAATCTTTGCAACATTATTGATTATATTCCCCATGCTGTATTTCATATCCCCATGGCTTTTTGTGACTATCCATTTGTGCTTTCTAATCCCTTCACCTTCTCCCCAATCCCTAACCCCCTCCCATCTATCAACCATTAGTTGTTTCTCTATATCTCTGAGTCTATTTCTGTTTTGTTTGCTGGTTTATTCCATTCTTTAGATTCCACAAATAAGTGAGATCACATGGTATTTGTCTTTCTCCATCTGACTTGTGAGTTTTTAATGCCTCTAAACTTAAGGATAGAACTGGGCCAGATTCTTAGACTCCTTTCAGAGCCTAGCACAGTGCTTGTAACATACTTTTCGTAAAGCAATGATTCTGTAATCCAGGGGCCTACGTTAGAGGTTTTGCTCTGCCCCCTATGAGGTGACTAACCTCAGGTATGTCATTAAACCTCCACAGGCCTTAGTTCTCTCATCTCCAAAGTGGGGAGACGCGATTGTATCTCCTTCTGGTAGGGCGTGAAGGTTAAAATGAGGTACTTCAAATGAAAAGCTTGAAATGTTATTGTCATGAAAGTCGGCAATCAAACAAATATTCTGATTTGGTAAATGGATTGTGTATATGTAGACATGCGTACATATATACTTCATGGTTTTAGTAGTGAGTTCAATGTATTCCTAGCTTTCTCCGGCTTTTCAATATCTCTCAATTTTAAAAATGAGGTACCTTTAGAAGCACATTAATGCCATGGCCTCCCTAAAATTTTGTTTTGATTTCATAGAATATTAAAAATTCTTAAATGGAAAATAGAACACTAGTAAATTCTAGTGGATTATATTTTAATATCTGTATGTTTTTTAGATAGCATAGTTTTACTAGTTTTATGATTTGTATCAAAGTTATAATTGCCCCTTTGTATATTTTGGGAGAAGTAATATGTATAACATATTTTTATACATATATATATATATATATATAGTAATTATATATATATATATATATATATATATATATATATATATATATATATATTATAATTATGTACAAAGAGAGAAAGAGAGATTCAGTTTTTTCATACCTCTTAATTGGTAACTCATTAGAGTGTGTGTTTAGACTCTTGTGCAGTGAACTCATCTCAGAAGTTAGTTTGCCTTATCATAGGATCTTATAAATGTTGCCATTAGTAGAAACTCTTTGGTTGGGATTCATGAAAGCCCTGCTTTTGGCTAGATTTACTTTTGGAGCAAACAATGATAAAATGAGTTTTCAGTTTATTGCTATGTTATGTTCATGAAAAGAGCCTTATCCAATTAATATGTCCAAGGCTTATATTAATATGTATAAATCTTGATGAGCTGTTATAGAAACTCAACTTTTGTTTATATCAATCAGCCAGTGGTAACATTGGTTTCATTACATGTCATTTGCTTAAAGTTGCAGAACCAATTGGCAACATTAAGTGAGGATTTAGTATATTTGCCATTCAGACTGTATATGCTTTTGAAACAAAATGCCTAAAGCATATCTCTACTTGGGTATCACACTGCCCATTTTCCCTTAAAAATACGTCTTGGGTCTGATTCTCTTCTCACCCCGATTAGTACTCACTCCCTCATTCACACTCACAATAACACTGCCCAGATCTTTTGTTTTCACCATTTAACCTGTTGCATTTTGTTCCTCCACCATGACTGAAAAAACAGTTGTGCTTACCGAGCTAGTGGCTGGCTGGATAGCAATCACCCTGTAGGAGGCGAGTCTCATGGCCAAAGTCCCTCTGGCTTTATACTATATGAGTGTTTTCTCACTCAGGGGGTAGCTTGGTGAAGTATTACCGGAGTGCAGACTACGTCCATTCTGTTATTCGAGCATCTTCAGCACGTGGTTTCCAGGGCCCTGCAGACACAGAAAGAGAGTAGAGGAATATGAGGGAGGTTTCTAATGCCTAGAGATGGAAATGTAGAGTCTCTTGTCTGCCCACATTCTGTGAGAACTGCAAGGGAGGCTGGGAGATGTAGTCTAGCTCATGTGCCCAGGAGAAAGATTGCAGTGGTTTGAGGAACAAACAACCAGTCTTGTCCACACTCTTAACTTGCTTCTCTGTTACACCAGTGAGCCCTCACTGCCGTCAGTGTGATGGTTCTAGAGTGAAAACCTGATCCTTATTATAGTCTGTGACTTCCTAAAACCTCACAGAAGGTGCTTCATGGCTGGCCCTTAATCATGTCTCAGGTACCGTCTCTCATGCCTTATCGGCAGGCCATTTGTGCACTAGCAACACGAGTTTATCACACTCACTGTTGTGCGTTTGCTTATGCTGTCCGCTTGCCCTGAAATCTCACCCTGCCTCCCTTCCATTGCTTCCATTTCCACCAAACTAAGTCCTACTCCTCTCTTTAGCCTCCGCGCAAAACTGCTTCCTCCAAGATGATTTCTCGGTTGCTGTCCTCCTCAGGACTGGATTTGGTGTGTCACCTTTTGTGCTGCTCTGCTGTTCTCTGAACACATGTCTCTGCTATACCCTGCTTTTCATTTATCCCCTTGTCGTGCGGGGTGGCCTGCGGGGTCTCTGCTCCCGCTCCCCACACAAGAACGCAGGATATGGTGAGGCCGAAAAGGAACACCCACGGAGCCATAGGTAGGGGAGTCATACCACCACGGTCTCACTGGAGGCTGGGCCCACCGGACGCCGTCCTGCCGTCTGCTTTTCCGCCAACCGAGACCGACCGACGACTCTTCTCCACTCTCTCCTCTGTTCCTCTCTCTCTCGGCCCTCCTCTTCCGCTCTCTTCCACTCTGCTCGGCTCTGCTCGGCTCCTCGGCAATCCTCGGCAGTCCTCTGTAGTGGCAGCAGTTATACCAGCGGCCAATTGGCTAACCAGCCACAGCCGACGGCCAATCAGCCACAGCCGACAGCCATTCACCACCCGAGCCAGCACCCTTCCACGTGAGGCCGAGAGCCTGTAAACTACTCTCTGGGGCTCTGTCCCCACACCCCTCCCTGAACTCTGAGCTTCCTGTGGGCAGGGCCACTCTGCCCCTGGTCACCCCTGCACAGAGCACAGTGATTAGTGCGTAGTCAGTCGCGGTTTGCTGGGTGAGCGCTACCTCTGGTTCCATGTCTTCCGGATCCATCTTCTTGGAGACCCGCCCTCCCTCTTTCCTCACTGTACTTCCGCCTTCTGCTGCTCTAAGTGTAGGCTTCTGGTGTCAGATTATGTGTATTGGTATTTGCAGATTTAGTTTCCTTGACTTTGACTGTGGCTTATCTATTGAAGGGATTATGCTTTAAAATAAATAGAGAGGTAAGAGAGTAGGTAAGTAAATAAACTCAAAGAGTAGCAGTTTCCTATTAGGTGACATTGGTCAACACAGTCCTTTGCTTTAGTGAGGTGTAGCTTCCAGGGTAGCAGGATTTGCAGTCTTTTCTGAGCCTGTGCTTTTGCTGCTTTGGGCAGTTTTCTCTGAAATGAGGCAATGAAAAGTTGAGTATCTTTAGTCCATCCAGACATTGGTCTGCAGGTTCATGCGAAAATACTGGCTGGAGCTTTTCCAAGGAAAAACCCCCAGCTATTGGGAGAACAGTGAATGTTTTGCTGGCACTGAGAGAAATACCCTGGGTGCTCTCAGTTTAAATGGGTCTCATTAGAGCTTCATGCTTCTGTAAAGAAGTATTTCTTTCAAATTCTTTCAACTGTTTTTAATCAGCTTAAGCTTTGATTACAAGTGAAATAACAAAAAGTGAAAAAATACCTTAGGTAATTTGACATTGATAATAGGGAGTGGAAAGAATTATGTAGAGTAGAATGGAGATTTATTTTGATAATTTATTAGGTAAAATCATCAAAGTATGTAACTGGTAAGAAAATATAACAATAGGTATCTAAATACAATATGGAAGACTGAACACCTGGAACAATTAAGAGACATAATTCCTTCCCCAAACCAAGTTGGCCCTTTATCTAGGTTGAGTGGTTTTAGTCTGGGACCCATCACTTCTTAGTACTTTATCTTCGTAGCAACCTTTCTCTGTCGCTGTTTTTCACTGGTAAAATTTCTAGGCCTTTCTGATGCTAGCTGAAGTTGAGAGTAGTGGACAATGGACAGAGGGTCCAAGGAACTAGCTCATGAGTAATGTGCAAATTGTGTGTAACACACATTTTGACTCTTCAAAGGCCTTTGACTGACTAGTTCTTGGCTACAGTCTAGATATGTGAAGTATTATTGCTATCTTTATGAATAATAGATTTATAAACTGAAGTGTAAAAGAAAAATTAAAGATCAGCTGATAGCTTTCTAAAAATTTAATGAGAAAATTCTTTTTGCAGAGCTGAGGGCATTAATGCAAAAAGTTAAAAAATCACAGGCTATTTAATTATTTAAATATTTAAGTTTTATGACTCGGGATGAGAAAGATAATTTTGTTTTATATATCTACTCCTCTCTCTTTTAAAATAGGTTGTCTTTTAAATATTTATTTTTCAATAATATATCCAGTTTAATCTTGAATTAATATTGGAAAGGAACATTTTTGTCATATTGTATTAAATGTAAATATAAGCATTTAAATATATATTTGGCTTTTATAATATGGAATAATATATTTTAAATCTGTTGTAGACTGTTACATAAATCATTTGGTACCCTATAAAGTTCCTACATTAACTTGAAAGCTGAGTTATTACAAGTGACCATTTATAAGTTTATGTATTTTTTTAAACCCAAACATGCATAAACGCATAACTTATGTTAGGCCTTTAGAAATGTTTACAGTTGCTCCAAAAGGTTTGGGATCTCTGCACATTAGCTCTTCATTTAACAACCTATAAACCTGTTTTCTTTTTGTTGCATAATTTGCCTTGTTTCAGCAGTTCATGCTGTCATAATGGATTTAAATTCTTAATTTGTTTTCATTAGTAGAAAGGATGTTCCACATTGTTTTGACTCACTACTAAAAAGCAAAAACAGAATGGAAAATGCCCTAGTTTTACAAATAGAACTTTTGTCTTTAATGTTAGGTTATTAAAGATTGCTTCTAAATCTCTTTTTATAAATCTCTTTTGAATCCCAGGTATTGCAATTTCAGATGAACTTGATAAGGTAAGTTGAACCATGCATCTCATGAAGAGAACGTATAGAACTTAGGTTTTTGTGCGCTCTCAAAGTGAAAAAGTTTCTGAAACATAAAATGTGTGAATATAATTTATTTGGTGCTAACATTTTAAAACTTTGAAAGTTATATGCTTCGATTTTTTTTTATGAAAGTTATTGTCTGAAATATATATCACCTATTCTTTTGAGTCAAGGGTTTTTGAATTTGGTTAGATAAAACTGAATCACTGTGATCAGTGAATCACTATATTAAAAAATGGAAACTAATAATATCATAGTGTGTAAATTATTTGGATTCTGCCTGTATCTAGATGATGATGATGATGATGGTGATGGTGATGGTGGTGATGGTGGTGATGGTGATGGTGATGTCACGTGATGGTGATATGGAAGACACTTAATTCACTTGTTCTTTTCTACAGCTACATTTTGTAAACCTTACTCAGTCTTTTTTCTTTTCTTTGTTTTAAGATGCCAAGAGCATATAATGATGCCTGGCACTGGGGTGATAGTTGTGAAGATGGTGAGAAGTGATATGATTAGATTGGGAATATATTTTAGCCGTAGAATCAATGGAACTTGCTATGTATGAATTGGATGTGAAGAGTTGTGGAAAAGATCAGTCAGTGCTGATTCTTAGGTTTGGGGGAGGAGAAACTAAGTGAACTGTGGTACCTATTTACCAAAATTGGAAAAAGAGGTTTTGGCAGGTTAGGATGGGAACCTGCTATCTCTTTTGGATTGTTTGAGTTGTCTGTTAAACATGTTTATATGAGTTGTTGCTCATAAGAGAAATTTAATTTAGAATTATACATTTAGGAATGATAGGGATAGAAGTTCTCATTGTTTTCGTCTCAAGACCCCTTGATACTCTTAAAAATTATAGAGGACCCCAAAAAGCTTTGGTTTATGTAGATTATACGTGTCAGTATTTACCATGGTAGAAATTAAAACTGATAAACATGTTAGATATTTATTCATTTTAAAAATAGTGACAAAAGCATTACATTAACAAATATTTTTATGAAAAAATACTTTATTTTCTAAAATAAGATATCTGTGAGAAAGTTACATTACTTACAGTTTAAAAAACCTCTTTAAAGTCTGGCTTGCTTGAAAACCGCTGGATTTTCATGTCTGCTTCTGTATTTAATCTGTTGTGATATCTTGTTTTGGCTGAAAAAAAAATCCACATGAGCTATGTAGTTGGAAAAGGGAGAAGCATCTAGAAATAGCCATCAGTAGTTGGTAAACATTTATTCAAATACCTCTCTAAACAGAAAACATTGAAATATTGGGCTTGGTGGCTAAATATATAGAAAGAAAATGATAGAAAATATTGTACAAAAATGGGATCATATAATTATGGCACCTAAAAGTAAACTACAATATAATAATTATATTTTTTTATAAAAACAATAGTTAGCATTTTTCTATTCAACATAAGAATATGCCTTTTGAATTTTGTACCATAAAAATACATTTTTGGTTTACTAAATAAATAAATAAAATTTATGACTCTACTCTTAAATATGAATTCCCTTTCATAAGCCATCATATTTTAAAATTATTTTAATATCCATCTATATTAACTCTATGCAAAACTAGTTTGTGACTGTACAGCAGCAGATTGAATAACTGGCAGGTGTCGTCTCTCGTCTTTGTCCTGCCTTTCTAATCCTCTGTGTCAGTAATTGTCTTTGCTCAAACTGGTCTCCTTCTTATACTATAACTTTCCTTACAATTTGCAGAACTTTAATAATCCTTGCTCTTGCACTTAAACCCTAAGTTCATTTTAAGTACAGACACAAAATCATCACCATTGCTAGGTTCATTTGCTCCTTCCAACATATTCTGCGAAACCCTGGATGCCTGAGCCATCAATTAGCACGTGTGACTCTATTTGGCCCATATCCTTCCCTTTTTTCTGGGTTTGCTATGAAGCTGGGTTAGTGTCTACACCTTGGCTAAAGAACATACTGATTGTTCTCTGAACTGAACATGGATTTCACTCTCACTGGATAAAAAATTGTGGATGCCCTGACTCTTGGTTCCAAGTATCATGCCCAGGATACAACCTCCCCTCTCTCTCCCTTTCTCTTCCAAGCACTAGTTCAGGGGAGTTTCCATATAACCACGTTGCATACATTGTAGATTTTCATTTACTTAATATTTATCTTTCTGAAGACTTCATGGAAATTACTGAAATTTATTGCACATGTATTTTCGTTTGTATTGAAGAAGACTACTTGTCATACTAAATAAGATATTATTGGGAAAAAATTTGTTAGTAGAAAAAAAATGTTCCCACTCTCATACCTGATTTTCAAGAGTACCAGACAATAAAGAAGAAACACAGACTTCAGCATCACAGCCACCATCTGGAACCACCCTTGGATGAGAGGGACAGCTTGCCCCATGGCGCCCTCTGGTGACAATGAAGCTCACTGTTTTGCATTTTTCTCAAGAAAAAGTGAATCTCAGGCAGATACTAAAAAACAGTCACACAGAATGATTTACAATTTGTGTTGACCTGACACTTATGTCTTTAATGTAATAGTATAAATGAATACAGATTCTTCTTTTTAATCTTCCATTAACAACTTTGGGGGTTCAGTAAATATATATTTTTCTTAACCTTTATGAAACACTGATCTTTCACCATCTTTCTAGTTCGATTATAATTTCATTGAAATTATTTCTTCTGTGAGCTTTAAAGCTAGTTTACAAATTCTGAAAAAGGTAAGAATTGTTAATTCTATGTAAAATGGAAAGATAAAATAAAACAGATACTATCTTTAGGCTTTTTTTTTAATTGTGGGAATTCTATTAATTTCCTATTGATTAATCTTTTCCTTTCCCTTTCCTTAACCATTATTCTGGTTTTCTATTGCTTCTATAATAAATTAAAACAAGACAATTTATTATCTTACAGTTCTGTAGTTTAGAAGTTTAACACGAGTCTTCCTGGGCTAAAATCAAGGTGTCAGAGGACTGCCTTCCTCCCTGGAGTTCTAAGGGAAATCTGTTTTCTGCCTTTTCCAGCTTCTAAAGGCTGCCGTCTCATCTCTCTCTAGTTTCAGCTTGGGAAAGGTCTCCACTTTTATGGAATCATGTGACTAGGTTGGGGCCACTCGGCTAATCAAGATGTCCCCTTTGTAACATCATTAGCCTTAATTATGGGAAGTTCCTTTTGACATGAAATGTAATGTATTCAGAGATATAGGGATTAGGATGTGGATATTTTGGGGAAGCCATTATTTTGCCTCTACAGTCATCATCCACGGTCATATGGTATGACCTTTCATATCTACATATAATTTTTCAGACTCCTACAATTCCAGTTCATCCTTCAAAATGCCACATAGTAGGCATGGTTGGTGCCTGCCCAGTTCCCCTTTACTAGGGCAGTGGGACCCATCCTTCAGCTATGAGTGTCGGGTGCTATGGGCTCCTTCATCTCCTGAGGATTGCTTCAACCCAATGGAAAGCATCCTGCCCAGAGCTGCCTGGGTTGACCCTCAGCTAATGTCTGACTGAAATAAGGCCCTGAGTTGTCATTCACATCCCAGAACTCCCTAAGGGATCAAGCTGAGAGTAGACATTAGCTGAATCATATTTTCCCTTGTCTTCTCCTGCTTCCTTCACTCTCTTACAGGTTTCCCCTAAGAACTGCCCCCTCACCCCCAAGTAAATCAGTTTCTTGGCCTCTGGTTCTAGGGAACCCTACCTAAGACATGCCACGGGAGGAATCTTCCTAAAACCAAACCCTGCTGAAGATTTTTCTGTGACTACCTGCTACCTACCAAATTAAGTCCAGATTCCTTAAGACTAGACTTAGCAGTCTCCATTTTTTCATTTAAATATGTATCTTATGCTTTATTTCACTCTTTTTCTCTCTCAGAGTCTGTGCTGTACTCAACAAGATCTAGTGGAAGGCAGCCAGACTATAGTACTTTCAGGTCACATTTTTGTTTAAATTAAAGTTTATTGGGGTGACAATGGTTAGTAAAGTTACATAGGTTTCAGGCATACAATTTTGTGATGCATCATCTATATATATCATATGTGTTCACCACCCAGAGTCAGTTCTCCTTCCATCACCATATATTTGACCCCATTTACCCTTTTCTACAATCCCCTTCCCCCCTTATCCTCTGGTAACCACTAAACTATTGTTTGTGTCTATGAGTTTTTGTTTATTTGTCTTGTTCCTTTGTTGCTTTCAGTTTTATTCCCACATATATTTTTTTAATTTATTTTCACTTTTTCACTCATTATCATCCTTCCAACCCCGACTATTTTCCATCATTGAAGCTCCAGCCTTCCCTGATCATTCTTGCAGAAAGTGAGATCTTCGAGAATACAGCAACCACATCACAAATGGTACCCTTGTCTCACTGTTGGAATTTGTGTTCACTGCTCAAGGAAGTAGCCTGGTATTCTGGAAAAATCCGCAGAATCTTGACTCCTGTCATTTTCTAATTATGTGACTTCAGAAAGTTATTTATAGATGCTGAGCTTTAGTTTCCTTCTCTGTGAAAAGTAATGGATTTAGTAACTATTAAAAATAACATCAGTTACTTGCTCACTCAAAAATACCGTTAGGTAGCTTGCTAAGATAGCCAAAATATAAAGCATTTAAAGAAATATTTAGGAAAATCATTTCAAAAGCAACAGATTAGAGGGAAAATATAAATCTGCTGTGCAAAATGCAGGCTTGAAGTTCAACGTAATTGCTCCACTTGAGCCACATTGAGCTTTTGGTCACTCGGTGTCATCATCACCCATAGGATTTATCATTTTCCAGTTGTTCACAGGAAAACGAACTTCCTGCTCCTGAATCCTAGGAAAAAAAGGTCTCCGATGTAATCGTCATGAACTAGACAGTATACAATGTGTCAATAATGTCCTCAAAAATATTCTTATATTTCTATGAACAAAAGACAGCAGAGTAAAAAGGCAGCTTTTGGAATATGAGAAATAGTTGCAAATCATGTCTGATAAGAGGTTAATATCCAGGATATATAAAGAACTCCTACAACTCCTACAACAGCAAAACAAATAACCTGATTAAAAATGGGCAAAAGACTTCAATAGACTTTTCTCCAAAGATGGTATACAAATGTCCAGCAAGTGTATGAAAAGATGCTTAAAGTCCCAATCATTAGAGAAATGTAAATCAAAACTACAGTGAAACTACAGTGAGATACCATCTCATACCCATTAGGATGGCTACTATAAAAAACACACACAAAAAAAAAACCCAGAAAATAAGAAGTGTCAGTGAGGATGTAGAGAAATTGCCTTGTACACTGTTGGTGGGAATGTAAAATGGTGCAGTCACTATGGAAACCAGTATGGCAGTTCTTAAAAACATTAAAAATAAAATTACCAGATGATCCAGCAATCCTACTTCTGGGTGTATATCCAAAAGAATCGAAAGCAGGATCTCTAAGAGATGTCCGCATACCTGTGTTCACGGCAGCATTATTCACAGTAGCCAAAAGGTGGAAGCCACCCAAGTGTCCACTTATGGATGAATAGATAAACAAAATGTGGTCTATACATACAGTGGAATATTATTCAGCCTTAAAAGGATGGAAATCGTGTCACATGCTACAACATGAAAGAACCTTGAGGATATTATGCCGAGTGAAATAAGTCAGCTACAGAAAGATATATACTGTCTGATTCCATTTATATGAGGCATCTAAAGTAGTCAAATTCATAGAAACAGAAAGTAAAATGACGGTTACCAGAGGCTGGGGGTGTAGTGGCGAATGGGAGTTAATGGGTGCAGGGTTTCAATTTTGCAAGATGAAAGATGTCCGTTCATCGTTGGTTTTACACAGAGATTGATGGCACAGTAATGTGAATGTACTTATCACTGAATTATATACTTAAAAATGGTTAAAGTGGTAACTTGTAAGTTCCTTGTTTTTTTAGCCCAATGAAAAAGTATATATTCTTACAGTAATGAGATCATTAGTTTCATAGGAGTTCTTTGAATAATGTCTACTGACCTAGGCAGATGTCATAATGCAAAAGTAAAGTTCAGTTAGAACAATTCCACAAAAGTCTCAATAGTGAGATATAGGGCAGGGCTCCCTGAGGTTCTGACTTAAGGAAAAGATACATTTTACAGTATTCAGAGTTTGGACAGTCTACATATCTTTTAGACAACTCATCAGACTATTATCTATTATAGCTCTTGTTACCTGTAGATGATAGTGAGTTTGAGTTTCTAGTCCTTGAATCTTTAAATAAATATAATAATAATAGTAGTAGTAGTAGTAGTAGTAGATATAATAATGAACCCTTTAGTGCATACTGTGTTCTAGACCTTGGGTTAAGCATTGTTACAGATTATACCATTTTATCCTATTGAAAAAATAGGTAACATTTATTGGGAGCTGTGGCGTGCCAGGTGGTGTTCTAAGTTATTAACCTGCATTATCTCACTTAATGTTTACTCATAGCCTATGAAGTAGGGACTGTTATCCCCACTTGACTGGTGACACAGGAGGTTAATAAACTTACCAGAGGTTGTAGAATGTAGAAGTGGAACACAAGCCCAGGCAAATCAACTCCAGAGCGTGTGCTCTTAACAATTACATCACGTCTGTGATCTAGGTGTTGTTACTCACCAGTCTAAGAGGTGAAAATAGGAGTCCTTAGTTTCATAAATTCCCCTTTGTCCTGGTAAATGGAAGAACTAGAGCTCAAACCCAGTCTGTACTCCAGAGTTTGTACTCTCAACTTCTCCGGTGGATTATCCCAGTATCATTCCTATTATAATGCCTGGGGCAGAGTAATCACTCAATTAATAATGGCTATTTTTATTAGAAAATAAAAATACAGTGCCTCTAAGCCAGTGATAAATGATGAGTAAATACCTAGCTAGAGCTAAAATCATCTTGTTTCTCTAATTCAGTTCTACCTTCTGTGGCCTTTTATCATTTTCCCCACTATCGAGATATTTTTGGGGGCTATTTTATATGTTGAGAGCGCTATTTTGTTCCAGTTTGATGGTTATCTCAAGTGTGAGACAGTGTTCTTGCTCACAGTGTTCCAGTGTGGAAGTTAGTATGTACGAGACCATGTAAAGTAACTAGACAGGGAACGGTACATGCACAAGGACTGAAAATTAAGTTCGTGAACTTGTTGCAATGATGTTCTTACCTTTTTTTAATATCAGAGGGATTATTCATTATGAATTTGTACCAACTGGACAAACAGTTAACTGAATTTACTATTTGGAAGTGCTGAAAATGCTTGTGAAAAAGTTAGATAACCTGAACTTTTTGCCAACAATTCATATTTCTTGCATCACGACAATGCATCAGCTATCAGGGCACTGTCTGTGAGGGAGTTTTTAGCCAGTAAACAAATAACAGTATTGGAACACCCTCCCTACTCGCCTGATTTGGCCCCCAATGACTTCTTTCTTTACCCGAAGATAAAGGAACTATTGAACGGAAGACATTTTGATGCCATTCAGGACATCAAGGGTAATACGACAGCTCTGATGGCCATTCCAAAAAGAGTTCCAAAATTGCTTTGAAGGGTGGACTAGGCACTGGCATCAGTGCATAGCTTCCCAAGGGGAGTACTTTAAAGGTGACTTTAGTGATATTCAGCAATGAAGTATGTAGCACTTTTTCTAGGATGAGTTCGTGAACTGAATTGTCAGACCTTGATATTTATCAGACACATAGTGTGACAGGTACTGTGCCAAATGCTGTAAGTACACTTTGTCACTAACATTCATAACAGTCCAAAAGAAAGTTCTTGATATCTCCATTTTAATAGCTAATATTCTGCTCAACTCAGATTTGAGTACAAATTTAACTCTAGAGCCCATTTTCTTTACCACTGTGTTATCTTGCCTCACGACAAAGCTAAGAAGCTCATAGAGAGCCTGTCTTACACTATCTCAGAATGGCTCTATGTGAACCTTTGGAATTCGGTGCAGACATTATGTACCACGGGCTTTCTAGCCACTTGATGGTTGCCTCACTAAGGATACCAATGGAAGAGCTGAGTCCTTAGCTCCTTCAAAGTGAGGCCTCTTCCTACCAGATACCTATTCACTTTCCATTTCTATTAATTTCTTCCCAAACAGTCTGGGTTTCTGTTTTTTGTTTTTGTCACTAGTTGGAGAATGGATGTTATATCCAGTAGGACATACTTAGATTGTCATGATCCTTTCATCTTCTGTGTTGCAGACTCTCTTGCCTGCTGACATGTGACCTACATGTGCATTGCATGATATTTTTGGCAGTAGAGGAAAATCCATAGAGCTGCTTTGTATTCTATGTTGGTCATATGTTTGATTTATAAGGTAACAGTCCTAATAGTAAGGGAGACAGTCAGTAAGTAGGAATGTTGCCCATGTTTTGTCCTAATTACCTCTCTCCAAATGAAATGTGGAAAATGACAATCAAGGAAAAATATTTGAAGTTTACATCACAGACAAAGCTCAATAACCCTAATTATAGGTCCCTTTTAAAAATAGAGGAGAAAAGACCCACATTCCACTAAAAATGAGCCATATGAGCAGAATGTTCACAGAAAATTAAACAAAATGCTTAACTGTACTAAAAGATGCTCCGCCTCGTTCAAAATAAGAGAAATGCAAATTAAATACTACTGCTCACCCATCAGAGTTACAAAAATCCCCAAGTTTGTTAAAATACTCTGTTGGTGAGTCTGTGGGGAAACAGGCGCTTTCACACTGGAATGCTGGTGGGAATGCAAAATGGTACAAACACGATGGAGGGAAAATTTTCAATATCCGAAAAATTATATGTGCAATTATTGTTTGATCAAATGATCCTAATTCTATGAGTTTATTCCAAGGACACTCTGGCAAAAATAGGGGAAAAAAAAACAAACCTATGCATATTCCTATACATTGTTGTGCTATTTAAATAGCAAAAGGGTAGAAACAGCTAAATGCCCATTAGAAAAAGAATAATGGATAAATTATAGTTCGTCCACACAATAGAGACGACAGAGTGATCCCCAGGATATATTGTTGAATGAAAATGGCAAGGAGAAAAATAGTGTGCTGTATAGTGTGCTACCATACCATTTATCTAAGTAAGTGTAATAAAAATGTAGGTACAAATTTGATTATATTAAAGCCAAAACAATAATAGCAAAACCTGTCATACTGTAACACACATACACCCCTACATACACACATAACTGGAAGTCAAGGAGGAGCTCTTTCTTATAGGACAGTACCAACAAATACATGTAGAAGGAATGGTGAAATTAGAAAATCACAAATTGAAAAAAAAAGAAAACAAAATAAAATCACAAATTGGCAACCATCACAGTAATTATGCAGCCAACGGGCAGCAAAGGATATTAAAATCAGTGGGTGAAATTTTCATGAATTACGGATTATCTACATAGTTGCAAATTTACTCCCAGAACATAGGTAATAATTAACAAGAGAAAAGTAGCAATTTCCCAAGAGAAACTTGAAAGACACCACCTAACCAAATGATCAAGGGTAACCTCATTATCGATGGAACAAATCAACATCATGTGCCTTTGATATGAAAAGAATACATCACGTCTGTGTTATTTTTGCCAAAGTGCATGACTTGAATATAATCACGAGAAAAATAGTGGCAAAACACCAATTGAGGGACTGCCTTAAAAATAAGTGGCCTTTACTTTTTAAGATCAACATAAAGGTCATAAAAATCAGAGAAAGACTGAAAACTGTTCCACATTAAATGAGATACAAAATTAAAATTGAATGCCATGTGTGATCCAGGATTTTCTTTTTCCATAAGGAGCGGTGTTCAAATAGCTGGGGACATTTAAACAAGGTTGGTATATTAGTATTTTATCAGTGTTAATTTTTGGTTTTGAGAATTATACTGTGGCCATGTAAGAAAATCCTTCTTTATAGGAAATGTACCTTGAAGTGTTTAGGGGTAAAGGAATATCATATCTGCAACTTACTTTCAAATGTTTCTAGGGAAGCTTTATATATATAGATATATGTATGTGTGTGCGTAGATAGATGGATAGATGGATGGATGGATGGAACGATCTATGGATCGATAGATAGATAGACGATATAAGAGAGAGAAAGATAAGGCAAAATATCAACCAATAATGTTCATATTATCACATTAACAACATTTGGGCAATCTGGGTGAAGGGGTACACAAGTGTTGGGTTGTTTTTGTTTTTTGACTTTTCCATAGGTCGGAATTATGCTTAAAATATACATATTTCTTAAGTTTGTCCACTATTACAACCCCAATAACAGCGAGTACCCCTAGTGTCCAGATTCTACTCTTACTATTTTAAGACTAGATATTTATTTTATTTATTAATTAAAATTTTTATAAAATATTTATCCATATTAAAATATTTATAAAAATTATTTATAAAATAGTAAAGTATTTCTAATATTTTAAGACTTAATATTTCCCACCGAAAGGAACCCGCGTCCCTTTAGAACAATGGCTGATTCCAGTCTGGAGCAGACAATGCACAAAAAGAGCCTATATCTCGTCATGCCAGAAGGCAGGAACTTTGTGAAATACTACCAGGATTGCATCAAGAGAGCTCAGGCGCCCAGCTTAAATAGTCTCCTACTGGAAGGACTTGAGAACATTTGAACATGAATAAAAATAACTGCAATACAGTTAATAATATCTAATATCTTAAAATCTATGTGTTCATCAAAAAAAAAGTTAATAATCTTTAGAGAATGTTAGGGGGCCAAAGTTATTCTTTTAGAAAACTGATAAAAGTAAAGAATCAAACATTTAATCTGCCTTTCCTATAAAAATTATAAGTCAGGATAACCAAGTATTTGTTGACAGGAAGTACCTTCTGACAGAAGTATTTCAGGAAATCAGCGAATGTGGAATTCTAAAATTAGACAATCACCATTTGGCAATTCCTACTGAATTAATGAATCTAAGGAATATTTTTCAGTGCTGCCAACATCTTTAAAGAAGAGCCTGTGGGACATATGTACCTCCATATGAAACCGTAACCATTCTCTCTGAAGCAATACTTCTTAAAATACAAAACAATACAAAAAGAAAAAGAAAACACAGAAAAACCCCACAACAAAGTTTCATCCAGATCTAACTACTAATTTACAGAAATTACAAGGGGCATAGGAACATTTCAAAGCACATCACAGGGGTGCAAAGGGAAAAATTGAGACTGTGGAAAACTCACAGGACAAACTACTTGAGTTTCTTGAACAATAGCAATAACACAATTATAAGGGGAAGAAAAATGAGACAGAGGAGGGGACCCCATATATTAAAAGACATAAAAGACAGTCACTCAAAACGTATGGAGTCTTGCTTAGTGTCTGACTTGTGCAAGCAAGCGAAGATAATTTCCCTGAGATCATCAGGGAAATTTGAAAACTAGTTAGATCTTTGTTGATATTGAATTATTGTTAATTTATTGTTAGGTATGCTGACGTTACTGTATCAGTTTACAGAAAAATCACTCTTACTTTTTAGAGATCCACATTGGACTCTTTACAAGTGATATGATACAGTGAATGAGATTTGCTTTGAAATAATCTGGGCAGGGGAGGGGGAATGTGGAAGGGGTGTGGGTTGGGATAAGGATGAAGTGAGTTTACCCATGAGTTGATAATTGATGAAAATATGTGTGCGTACAAAGGGGTTTTTTACTACTTATTATACTTCTATATTTGCAAACCAATTTCCATTAAAAGAGTTAAAGCATTTAGATCACAGGTAGGAGGGCACAGGAGATAGCAGTGGAGGGAGGAGGGGTAACATCGGGCACCTGTCTGCTAGGAGGTAATGCTAGGTATTTTCTGATGTGTTATTGAATTTAATTCTTGCACCCGTCCAATGAAGCGGTTGTGCTTTCTCTGTTTTACAAATGATGTCACTGAGGCTGGAGTGATTGAATGATTCGTTCAGGGTCCCCTGCTGGCCTGATCCCTCATCTGTCTGCCTCCAAATCCATGCTTTTCCCCTACAATGTATTGTACTTCACCATAGAAGGGAAAGATCTAAAAATGGGTTTATTGTACTATTTTAACAACTGTATTGAGATACAATTTACGTATCATAAAATTTCTCTTTTAAAGTGTTATGTTTTAGTATATTTATGGAGTTTTGTAATCATTACTACAACCAAGTTTAGAACATTCTCATCAGCCCAAAAAGAAATCCCATACCCACTCCTCGTTCCCCCTAAATCCTAAAGCCCTAGACAACCACTAATCCCCTTTCTGTCTCTACAGATTTGCCTATTCTGGAAATTTCATATAAATGCAGTTATACAATATGTGTTAGCATGTTTTCAGGGTATATCCATGTTGTAGCATATATCAGTACTTCATTCCTTTTTAATTCTGAATAATATTAGATTGTATGGATAGACCACACTTTGTTTATTCATTCATCACTTGATGGACATTTGAGTTGTTTCCTCTTTTTAGTTATGAATAATGTATCTATGAACATTCATGCATAAGTGTTTGTGTGGACATGTGTTTTCATTTCTCTTAGGTACATATGTAGGGAATGGAAATGCTGGCGCATATGGTACTCTATATTTAACTTTTTGAGTTACTGCCAAACTGGTTTTCACAGTGGAGGCACCATTACACATTCCAACCAGCAAGTATGAGGGTTCCAATGTCTCCCTATCCTTGCCAACTTGTTCTTTTCTGTCTCTTAAATGATAGCCATCCTCATGGTGTGAGTAGTATAATATTGCAGTTTTGATTTACGTTTCTCTCATGACTCCGTGATGTTGCTAATGCAATATTGAAGCACTGAATTGTACATTACCTGAATATTGTCGTTCTTTTATTTACTCTACAAATGTTTATTGAGTACCGTCTATATGCCAGGCCTTGGAAAAGAAGAAATGACACTTCATTTTTGTAACTGTAGGCAATAATGCTAGTAGCCGAGGGGTTTGGTAGTGAGAAAATGAACAAATTCCCTTTGGATGGCTTTCATTTTTCTCATTAAAATAAGAAGCAATATCATCAGCTGAGAATCAGGAGAGACAGGAGATGTTGAAGTTAACTGAGGAATGAAAATATACCTGCACTAAAAGAGAAAAAATAACTAATTGTACTTTAGCATATATTCTTCTTTTACATTAAAAATTATTATGAATATATTATGCATCAAAATATGTAAGAAATAATATAATGAACAACTAAATGTTTACTATGTAGCGAAAGAATGACTCATTTGATGTAGCTGAACACCTCTGTGTAACTCTACCTAATGACAGTCAACTCCATCCCTGTCCTGAAGTTTGTCTATATTGCCTTGTTTTTCTTCGATCTTTGCACGCGCGCGCGGGCACACACACACACACACACACACACACACACAGAGGAGTATTCTTCCACCATAAAAAGAAGGAAATCTTGCCATTTGTGACAGTATGGCTGGACCTTGAGGGCATTATGTTAAGTGAAATAAGTAAGGCAGAGAAAGACAAATACTGTATGATCTCACTTATATGTGGAATCAGAAAAATATCTAACTCATAGAAACAGAGTGGGATGGTGGTTGCCAGGGGAGGGGGCATGTGGAAAATAGGTACAGCGGATCAAAGGACACAAACGCCCAGTTACAAGATGAATAATTTCTGAGATCCAATGCACAACGTGGAGGGTACAGTTAACAATACTTGAAAGTTGCTAAGAGAGTAGAATTTAAAAGTTCTCACCACACACAAAAAAACTGGTCTTTATGTTCGGTGATGGATACGTTAACTAGACTCTTTATATCCGTATATGAAATCATCACATTGTACCACTTAAATTTCCACAATGTTGTATGTTAATTGTATTTCAATAGAGCTGGAAAAAAAGGAAGGACCAGTAGGAAGGGAGCTTTTAACTATCTGTTTACATTACTTCCTTTAATCTCTAACTCAGTTTCAGTATGTGGATTAGTTTAAAGATAACTGTTATCAAGTTCAAACATTTAATGTGGTTTTGTGTTAAATCAAACATTTAATGCGTGATTATGTGTTCCAAAATTTTTCCTTTGTGAATGGGCAGAATTAAAATAATTTACACAAAAACTTAAGAGTTTATAAGAAATATTTCACTGTTCCGGATCGATCATCTTGTAGACTTTCATGTGATATGGCTTAAAAAATTATTAATCAATGTTGTCGATGAATCATTTACATAATTTTTAGTTAGGCATAAAGATACTCCATAATTCACCACAGATGCATTGTTTTTCATTCTTTGAATTATTTTTTAATTCAATCAACACACATTTTTGTGCTTATTTTATGACATGAGAATTATACTAGTTATTATGGAGGAAACAAAGGGATTTAAGACACGATCCAGCCTTCTGTGAACATCTTGGTTTATTAAGAGGAGAAAACATTCAGATAACGTGGCGTATAATCAAATGCCATGCTGATCACCAGTGGTCAGAGCAGCTAAACACACTGTGGGGTACCCCTGGGAGCAGGCTGCTTGGAGAGAGTAGGCCTGGTCTAAGGTAACTGCTTGGACAATTAGTTTCCTGCCAGTAGGAAATACTAAGCAAAACTCGGGTCTTTGGGAGCATTTTTGACTGGAAATGCTTTTCTTATTTACTTGCTTAAGAATCTCAACATCTAGGGACTCCTAGCCTTAGGAAGACAAAGGAATGTGATTTGTACATGTTGAAGGAATAATTAGAATTTACATTGTTTAGCAGTGAAATCTTATATGATTTTTTTTTATCCATGTACTGAAAATAGTTTCACAAACTTGTTTCATTCAATGCGCATTTAAAATTTTTCTTTTGCCACATACTGATGTTTATGGTGTGTTATAGGTAAAGAACTGCTCTCTTCACTGAAATCCTTTCATAAAGATTTATGGAAACATATTTACTTAGCTTAATCAACTATAAGTAATATATCCAAAGCAAAATATGCTATTTTAATCTCTTACAGGTATATAGACTATATTCAAGAACTTTTAGAGATATGATAATTTTAGAACGGGGTAGATAAAAAAACAAACAAAAAAATTTTATGCATTCCAAAAAATAAAAATAATGGAGTCACATTTTTTTCACCTGTAAAATGTCCCCTCCCCCCAACCTCCCTGACCTTGTTTGCAGCTCTCTGTATTGCTTTGCTCCTCAGCTATCTCTCACTAAATATCGGCTAGTTAAATATCGGAGTTAAATAAACTGCTTATCAAACCATTTATCCTTCTTCTCTCTCTGCTCTACATTCCAACAGCAGTGACATCTCTCATTGAATTGAATATTCCAGTAAGCCACCATGGAGATTTTTTTCTGATTCTGTGTAGTTCTCAACTTTTTGATTATACTCAATTTAAAATCCCATTTTACATTTTCGTTTATACTGTCCGAATCCACTCATGTCTCTTGGTACAATGGTCAGTTTCTTCGTCCCGTTCTTATCTGTTGAACCTATAGCAAGACAAATCTCTAAGCCCGTTCTGCCCCATTACATAAGTAAGATTAATAGCATTGAGTTAATTATCCAATCTTTGACCTATACTATCTATAAAATAAAATTTCATGGGATGAAACCTGCCCCATCAATTCTCTGCTTTGTTTCTCTGCCCATATTTACAACCAAACATCTCTACTTATCCAATTGGCCCATTCCTACAATTTGGTTTACTGTTTTTTCCCCAGATGCATCACATGTAGAGAAGTGGTTTGAATGCAATCCATATCCTTAAATAAACGTGTCTAGCATACGTACAGAATTCTGTGGCTTAACTGTGCTACCCTACGAAGTCATCTGCTCCAGTAGGTTTTGTAATTCCCATTGTTGCCATTTTACTGCTGGAGAAAGTGGAATTCAGAGAACAAGTAACATTTCAAAGACACACAGGCCAAAGCTGACTCTGATGCTGAAAATATGTTTATAGATTTTTTTTAAAAAAAATTCTAAAACATGGCTTTGTCTCAGTTTGTTTTTAGAAGTAAATTTAGGTTTAAAATTTAATTTTAATTCTTGTGCTTCAAATGATATTAAGTTGTGGCAGATGAATATGCCTTTCTAGTACTTTCAGAACATTAATTTGATTGCATGATTTCACAGCTGAAAGCCACTGATAGTGCTTTGATTTTCTGACTCTGGGAACATAAATACAGAAGGAATTCAGATGAGTTGCTATGCAAACACTGTTAGTAAGAGTTAGCCACTACATGTTCATGTGAGCTGGGAATCAATATTAAGATATCCAACTACTTTCTGTCACTTCTTATTTGGATAAATATTCATCAAATATGTCCTAAACATATTTCACATGTTGCTTTTGGTATTAAATTTGCATATTAATTCATATTACATTGTAATATTATATATACAATATATTACATTGTATATATTGTAATACTGTATTTGTATTGTATTTGTATAATATTTTAGGGAATTGTAAAGACTCAGAAAACTTTTACGGAATTGTGCGAGATTCTCGTAATACTAAAAATTATAGATAGCTAAATATAATTTAAGCAGAGCCTGTGTTCCTCAGATCAAGATATTTTAAAAATACGTCTTTTTCTTATTAGAAGACAAGTACATATTTGTCATAGAATAATGAAAAAGCATGGAAATGCCAAAAGAAGAAATTCAAATTAACCTATAGTTCCTCCATTCAGCTAAGACCATTAAATTTTAGTCTTGTCATTTTTTCCTAACAAATCAAGCAGTTTCTGGCATATAGTGGCTCTTAAACATACAATAAAATAAATAAATGCATAGATTAGTGTATGAATGATGGGTATACATCCATATGAATTGTTAAACAAAAATTAGATCATACGATAGGTATTGTTTTTTTAACCTGCCCTTTTTTTCATTTACTGAGATATCCCTAAGGAATTACACACATTCAGTATTCGTATATCATTTTAAATTATTAAATGATATAATATTTAAAATCTCATTTTAGAGCCGCGTCATATCTGAGTCTATGAAGAGAGATCAGTTTAACATTTTCTGAGTTAGCATAGCATATCTGTCATTAATATTACCCTGCTTCGAACCTCTAGGGGATCCCTAAAATTCCCAAATGCTTCACAGTTGGAGGCAACACACCCTTCCGCCCCCATCTCCCCATTTCCTCATTTCCTGACCCCATTCCAATTCCCCCCTGTGAAATCACCATTTCCCAGCGGTACCAAGCTCTGTCACTACATGGGCCTTACAACATACTCTTCCTTGTATCACAAATGCTCCTCCTGTACCTGCTTCCTGAGAACACGGACGCAGCCTTCCGAATGCCGACCCCATTCCTGGGTCCTCTGTGACAGCGACCTTCGGGAATCAACACAAATCACATCAAGTCATCTAGTAGAGATGGAGAGAACTGAAGTTTTAAGTCAATTCAGAAAGAAGAAAGGAACGTTTTGATTTGAGAAAGCAGTTAAACCTCTAGACGAAATTATTTCCCTGTTGACATGTTAACCCGAATAAATCATCTAAGGCAGCACATTCTTTTCTCCTCTTCAGGAAACAGCGGCTTTCAATTCTTCTCTTCTGAGACCCCGTGTGATCGGAGAATGGATTGGCAGAGAAGAGAATGATGCTGACCCACTCGCTGCTGAAATGCTACAGCCCCCGATTCCGAGAAGTAAAAATGAACAGTGGGAAAGTGAGGACAGTAGCTCCAGCCCTGCAGGAAGGTAAGATGAGATGTCCTCTAAGACTCTGAACATTATTAGTCATTAGAAGGTAAAAGGAAAATAAATTCAAGTTCATGGTTTTGTTGAAATAAGTCTCAGCAATTTTATATAGAAAATTATGTTGGACTCCACATAAGATAAGCATTAATTTCTCTGTTTTAAAATTTGAGTGTTATGAGATTTGCTTTTAGGTTTTGGTTTTGATTTTTTTCTTTACAGCTAGGAAGATTAGTATTTGCTACTAATACCAAATAGAGAAATAAGTTCAAGGACATAAGCTGTCGGCTGAGATCTACTATATATAACTTTGGGCAGGGAGTGGCTGACTGTTAAGAATTGGAGGTACATCTATCTTTATGAATAAATGCTTTTAAATTTGGAGGTTAGATACCCAGAAGAGGGATTGCTGGGTCATATGGTAGCTCTATTCTTAATTTTTGGAGGAACCTCTATACTGTTTTCCATAGTAGCTGAACCAATTTACATTTGCACCAACAGGGTACGAGGGTCCCCTTTGCTCCACAACCTCTCCAGCACTTATTATTTCTTCTCTTGTTGATAACAGCCATTCTAACAAGTGTGAGGTGGTATCTCATTGTGGTTTTGATTTGCTTTTCCTTTATAGCTTGTGAAGTTGAGCATCTTTCATAGATATGTTGGCTATTTGTATGTCTTCTTGAGAAAGGTCTCTGTTCAGGTCCTCTACTCATTTTTAAATTGAATTGTTTGTTTTGTTGTTGTTGAGTTGTATGAGTTCTTTATATAATTTGAATATTAACCCCTTATCAGAGATAAGTTTCCAAATATCTTGTGCCATTCGGTTGTTGCCTTTTTGTTTTGTTGATGGCTTCTTTTGCTGTGCAGAAGCTTTTTAGTTTGATACAGTCCCATTCATTTACTTTTGCTTTTACTTTCCTTGCCTTTGGGGTCAAGTTCACAAAAAACTCGCTGAGATCAAGGGATATAAAACAGAAAGCAGCAAACAAACAAACAAAACAAACAAACTCACAGACAAACACAACAAACATGATAAGAGGGGAAGCAGAGTGGTAGGAGGATAAAGAGGGTAAAGGGGGTCAAATATATGGTGACAGAAGGGGACTAGATTTTGGGTGGTGAGCACACAATGCAATATACAGATGATGTATTACAGAATTGTGCACTTGAAACTTATATAATGTTATAAACCAATGTCACCCCAGTAAATTTAATTAAAAAGTAAGAATTGGAGAGGGAAGATTTCTGATGTACCAGAGAGATATAGTTAGTCAACAGGAAAAGGAAAACGATTAAATGTATAATAAACTATACAAAGTGGAGTCAATGAGGAATATAAAGAGAAAGAAACCTTGGTTTAGAACCATTTGACTTCAGAGTTGATAACTATGATTGAACATAATTATTCACATTTTCTTTGTTTGATGTTTGAAACTATTGTGATTTGTAGATTTGAAAGTTCATATTTTATTTTACTCAGACTGGTGGTGCTCAAAATGGTGGTGGGAGACTTGCCCTAAGTTTCCATATGCTGGCAGAAGGGTAACTTTGAAATATCCAGATCATATTTATTAGAAAAATATATTCAGAACAGACATTTTTTGTAACACTAATTGCAATGAGTGAAATGCAAAACAAAAATGAAAACTTCTATAAGGAAGTTGGAGCCAAAAAGCATTATGTGAAGCATGGCTTACCCAAGATTGAGAAAATAGATTTAAATATCATGACGTGAGATGTGATGGGAGCTGAAACTTTCTGTGTCAGTAGCTGAGCACTAGAAGAGCTTTTCCTGTGCATAGTATCGCCATAGTGACTTTGTGTATGCCACGTTAAGTTTATCAGCAACCAATAACTATTCTTTTTCAAGGAGAAAATTGTATTTTCTACAATGTAATAGCTTTCAAGGTTTTTTTTTTTTTCCTTTTTTTTACTTTGACTTATCACTTGGCTGGAGGGAAGGAAATTCAAAATACTTATTAATGTGCTTCAGGCATATAGAAAATTGAGTCTATTTCCATGAGAAAGAACTTTTGAATTATTTAAATAGTAGAAGTGTCCTATATAAGGAGAACACCATTTTTAAAAATCCATTTACCTTCTTTTGTGAAATGCCAGCTCAATTTCACCTGTCAATGAGGCTAATTTTATTTTTAATACCCGACTTATGAAAGCCACTAGACCTTTATCTTTATTCATTGCTAGGTCTTTAGTTCTTAAACGTAAAATAGAGGAATGTCGACTTTCATTTTGCTTTCATTTAGTCATGATAATAATCAGAGCTATTTATTGCCAATGTAAGTGCTTCTATTTTCTTCCTAACTTCAGTGAGCTCTTATTCTCTCTTGAATATGCAATGAAGGGGAATCTTTCCTGCAATCCTTGTTCAATCCCTTACCTATTAGAAACTCAGTCCATGAAGCTGTCTCTCAAATATTTATTTTGTAATGTTATTTTCAGTTTTATTTTTCTCTATCTTTAAGTTGCGAGTTGAGGTATTACCTATGAAATGAAGAAAGTGATGAAATCCTGCTCAGATTCCCCATTAGGGCTGAAAGAATATATGCGTATCTTAACTAAATTTCAAGAATAGTGATAAAATATAGATTAGAAACTACATCTCTCCCATCTTCTAATATAGAACAGGATTTCTGAATTTACACCAGGAACTCACACAGTGTTGATTTGATTTGGATAAATAAGAATGAATTGAGAATAAATTTTTAAATGACTGTACAGTTTGTAACTGTACTATTATTACCTGTTGCTCTTAAATGGTAATGAACTTACACTGTCGCTTAACAGTCTTAAGCATTCACAGAATAAATGATAGTCTATCTTCATGAAGGAAAAGACTTAATTTTCAAAAATGACTTCCGGTTTTTTCTTCTTCACTGGGATTGGCACATTGTCGTTGTTGATAGACATCTGTTATATGCGAGAAGGAGGCACATAGGACGCTTTCAGGACGCTTTCAGTAGATGTCTGCTAAACGAAGCATATTTATAAGAAGCATTGTTTATAGTCTGTCTTAAAGTTGTACCTGTTTACCTGTCTCAGTCTTTTCTGTTGTTAAAGCTCAAGTCTTATTTGAATGGCCGTTATGACCACACTCCATCTTTGATGCAACTTCCCCTTCAGAATAATACGTACACAATAGGCTGGGCTTTCACTGTTAGATTAGAGAGGATTACATAAAAGGCATAGTAAACCTTAAGAGTCTTATGGGTAGAATGTTACCCACAATTTTTTCCTGGAACCTTTTTTTTAATGGTATACCTTTCCTGAACTTTCTTTCTTAGTTCCTGCAAATACAACATTGTATGAAAAGGGTCAACAACATAGTATACGTTACTGTCACCCAAAGGGCTAAGTGCTAGTTAAAACAAAGGCAATTATGAGGGCAATATGGAGACATTAATAGAATAAGACAAGAGTTATTAACCTGGAACCTACACGGTCCCTGGATGGACCCAAGAAATCTGTGAATCTCTTAAAATTATGTGCAAAATGTTTGGATGTGCATATGGACATTTTCCTACCACATCTTACATAGATTCTCAAAGAGATTCTAAATTAAAATAGTTTAAGGAAGAAATTAAAGCATCTGAGCAAGGAAATAAAGAGGGATTCATAGACGAGAGAGGTGAATATGTTGGGGAATGACTGAAGACTTTCCAAGATTGTTGTAGACTACAGTTTGGCATCAACTGCTATGGCTTATCTAGCTGTTTGGTGGGAAAGCATATATGTCCATGGCACATTTAAAGTTATTAAAAAATACACACATTTATAATATAAATGCAAATAAAATTTAAGTTTAATAAACCTATATAATTCTATTTTAAGCCATCTGAATTAGATGCTGCAATAGCTGTGTAATGGATTTTCTAAAATTACTTGCTAAATCATAATGTGAATTTGTACATAAGCTCATCCAACCTTGAAAGCCTAATGAACTTCCTCCAAGCTGAACTACCTTATTAAAACAAGGATAATATCAATAAATATTATAGATCTGGTGAACTGGCTTTATTTAAATGAGCATTTTTATTAGATGGTAAATGTGCCATAAAATAAATTTTAAAATCTTACAACTTAGAAATATGTATTATTAAAATAAAAGCCAAATTCACTTCCTATTGTTGTCTTCCTTTTTTATTAAAACTCATAATTGCTTTTGCTAGATCTATAAACAAAGGCTGGAAATGGAAATAGTCTCTTCCTCTTAGAGTTCCCTTTATTGGCAGCAAGAAACAAACAATAGGAAAATATACAAATAATGCCATAAATTCGAGTAGTGATAAGTAGTATGATAGAAAATAAACCAGAATAAGAAGGAAGAAAATGAATGGAGGGCACTCTTATTAAGAAGTCCAAGAACAAAGAACCTTAATATTGTCATATTTTGACTGTTGTGGACATGGTAGAAAATATGTAATACATGTGGCAAAGCCTAAATCAAACTGATTAATTTAGGAATATTCTAACATGTCAATTTTAAGCATAAAGAATGTGGATTAATCAAAAATTAATATCCTAAAGGAATCAAAGAACAGAAGCCTTAACACTATCTAAAACACAAAAATTATACCTTAGGACTCACTCATTTCTTTTTAAAGCCAAGAAAGTATGTAACTAAATCTCACATTTTTATCAGAATGTTGATGATGTCATTTTTGTATGTTCAAAATGTGGACTCATAGACTCATTGATGGACTCATGAAACAGGCAACATTTTAGACTAAATCAGTGTTTAAGTCTTGTTGCACTATCTTCATGACCAAACCACGTATTTTAATGTGACTAATGAAAACAATTGTTTCAACCCACGTGAAATGGTCTTGGTCATTGCTAGCTGATGACTAGGAGTCATGCCTCTGTAATCTGCCATTTGTTCCTTATGTTCCACACTCCAAGCCTCATGTTTTTCTTTCTGCTTCACTACCAGTCTTCCCATTTCCTTAGGTTTTCATCGCTCTCAAGTTGGAAGACTCATATACATATACTTACATTAATTCTTATTTTGTTTAGTGTGGTTTTCAAAAATGAGGTTCAAACAGAAAAAGTGAATTTGTTAAATATTTACTGAGCACCAACAAAAGGTAATGTGCTAGATACTGGGTGAAACCAGCATTAAAAAAAAAAAAAATCCTAGAATCAGAATACTTGCTAGAAGTGAGGAGAATAGCAAGAATATATGTCTTATTTCTGTAGCTCATTGCCCACATGCCTTATAGCAGGCACTTATTAAATGTCTGCTAAATAAATGATACAAACATCACATTTAGACATATGAAAAAAAGACAGAGATCTCCTGCATAAATCAAAACACAGCAAGTGTGAAACTTTATGATCTCTTCAACAACCTGGCCCTTAATGCAAAGAGAACCCTTTAATTTCTGACTAGAGTCAAGAGCGAGGACACAGGTTCTGCCTATGAGGCGGTTATGGTGAACTAAACAAGCCTAAGGATAGTTCAAAACAGGAATCATCCAGTTTTCCACCAAAGAGCGTGTGGGGTCATATAAAATGAACATTCACTCACCTGTATTCAGAAGCAGAGTGTGAAACAAAATGGAGCAAGGTCAGGCACCCCAGGAAGAGTGGGATCAGGAAGATGAGGGCACATGGTCAGAAAGTAGGGAGTCTACGGGGAGGAGGGAGTGTCTACCTGGAGAGGCAGGCACTTTGGGGGAAGGAAGGGACTCTTGGCCACTTTAAACTGTCCCTTTGCATCTGATCTCAGTTTCAAAGTTACCGTTTTAAATCAAAGCAAAATGGGTTCCTAGAGTGTGTTAACACCACATTGAAATATTAACTATTCTTTTCCATATGGCCTAAGGCCTCTTCTTGGTTCCCTTTCTATGTGGGATGTTATTGGTCTAGAAAAGCCGCACAGATAATTAGGATAATTACATTAATTACCACTTGGAGACTGCTCTGTGTGCATTCCATATCTTAATCCATTTCATCCTCATGAAAAATTTATTATCCCTATTTTAGGAATAAGGAAACCAAGTCCCAAAATGGTGACATCACTGTCCCAAGTTTGGATAAGTAGCCAAGCCAGGCTGCCTTCCTCCAAATTCTATGCCCTTAAAGGCTTTGCTGTGCAGTTTTTCTTCGGGGAGAAGTTCTAAGAATCCCACTATCATTAAGATTTAAGTGCAGTATCTGGACAAGAGGGGTCCCAGAACCCCAATGATCTTAGGAACACCCCAAAACCATTTCTCCCATCTCCCCACCACTTGTTTGCATCAAGACCTCTGCTTCGCTGTAGCAGCGTGCATTTCCTCTCTCATAGTTCAGTTTTCATTTCTACAATCCGCAGGCATTTCTCTTTCAAAGCGATAGTCATATCTTTCTCATAGTCAAAGCTAACAGAGCTAAAGTTAGAATGAATATCATTATTTGAAAATAATTTGACTTCAGTTAAATGATGTAGATTTAAATTCCATTTAGCACGTTAGGTCTGTCAGCTAAGAAATCCAAACTACAAATTGTTCTGTTTGTTTACTTCTCAATGAATAACATTAGTCAAGAAAGATGTTTAAATTGTTATATTATTTCTCTGTTGAAAAGACACAAAATGAAATTACTCAGGACAATCTTGCCATAGCAAGAAATTGGGGCTAAAGAAACTTCCATTAATTTGCAAGGAATATTTGTTTTATCTCTACTATTAAAGTGTAAAAATAATTCTCTTTAATTGAATTTGAATTGCACTGATCGTTACTAAATAAAGATAAATATTTATTTTAAAAGAGATGTAATTTTACAACATTTTAGCAACAGTTCCTATTTAAGTTGGGAACCTAAATTAGGATGGAAGTTAAAGTTGAAATAAACATTGTTGGCAAGAGTGTGTCTTCATATATTTTTTCTTATTTTCTACCTCAACTTTTTACTTTGAAAAGTATTAAACTGCAGAAAATTTAAGAATAGTAATATCAATATCCACATACCCTCCACTTAAATTCACCAACTAACATTTTGCCTTTGTTTTATCTCTGGTAATGGATCAATCTATTCTATTTTTGTTTTGTTTTTTTTGCTGAGCCATCTGAAAATAAGTTATAGATATTGTAACATGTTAATTCCTTGATTCTTTAACATACATCTCCTAAGAATAAGGATATTTTCTTATACAACTATTATATCATTAACATATCAAAACATTTTACAATGACAGTGTAAAATTATCTAATATGGAGTCCATATTCGAAAATCACTAATTTTCCCAGTAAAGTCTATTCTGGATGTTTACTGGGAAAATTAGAGATTTACTTAGTTTTTTTGTTTCCTTTTAATCCAGCATCCAATAAAGGATCATGTGTGGAGTTCAGTTGTCAAGTCTCTTTAGTCTTCTGTAATCTAGAAAAGGCTTTCACCTTTGTTTTCCTTCATGACATTGTCATCTTTGCAGGGCGCAGGCAAGTGTTTCCAAATCTGGATGTGTCTATTTCCTGATGATTAAATTCAGGTTAAACATTTTTGGCAAGAATTCTATGTAGGTGATATTGTATACTTCCTCATTTTATCATATCAAGAGGCTCGTAATATCAGTTTGTCCCAGTATTGATGATACTGAGTTTATTTACGTGGTTAAGGAGGTATCACTTGATTTCTCCATTGTAAAGGTGTCATTTGCCCTTTGTAATTAACAAGTCATCTGTCACCTCTGTTTTGGAAAAGATGGCACACACTCATTTCTCTCTGCTCCTCCCCATGAAATATAACTGTAAACTTTGGAAATGATGCAAGAGGCAACCAAAGTAACTTAACTTTCACACTGTGAAAAATGTAAAAAGGAAGGTGGAGGTTAGGCCCCTGACAACTGGAGGAACAACATAATGGCAGGCAATTTATGATCTCCCACCCAACAGCACAAGGCAAGCTAGGACTGGCATTTCCCAGTCCCAAACCAGCAAGAGGAGGTGGCCCGGATAGGTTCATTTCTCCCCCTGGTTGAACAGGTGTCCTGCCAACAATACCAGGAGAGTCTAGTGGCACTCGCCAAGGGAATCGAACAAGAAACTCACAGACAGTAAATGCTCAGGGACACACTGTCCTCTCCTGCCAGTCTTCAGACTCCCCTTCCCCACTGAAGACACCAGACAGTTCAGTGTCTTTTACTGGACAAAAAGACACCAGTAAGAGGGATTCCTCCAGAGCGAAGCTTGGCATGGGGAACCTTTCGTCCTCATGGTCAGGTATTCCCTTCACCTACCTAAAGGCAGCAAATGTACCACCTGACGTTGCCACTCTTCCCCCTCAGGCAACACTGGTAGGGACCAATGGGAGCCACAGTGACACGAATAAACCAAGCAGACTAAAACAGCACTGCAAGAGCTATGAAAATTAAACTGTTACTGGGACCACAAGCTACAACGGGTCATGCACTGCAGGTGGCTGGCTGCCTTTTAAAATAAAAGATTTAAATAGGACCCAGAGTCTCCTAAAATAATAGCCAAATTGTGCAGGCTACAATAAAAAAAAAATCGCCAATTATACCAAGAACCAGGAAAATCACATCTTAAATGAGAAAAGACAGTCAACTGATGGCAACATTGAGATGAATCAGATAAAATTATCTGGCAAAGAATTTAAAGCAACCACCATAAAAATGCTTCCACAATCAATTATAAGTTCTTTTGAAACAAATGAAAGCATGCAATATATCAGCAAAGAAATAGAAATAATAAAAGCGAATCAAGTGGAAATTGTGTAACTGAAAAAATAAATAACAGGAGTTAAAATTTGTAGAATGGACTCAGTAATAGAGTGGAGATGGCGGGATAGAATTATTCAATGTGAGGAGAGAGCCATAGAATTTATCCAAAATGAACAACAGAAAAAAAAAGACTAAAAATATATATACACGCAATCAAAATTTCAGCAAGTTATTTTGTGGATATAAACTAACTGATTCTAAAGTTTGTATGGAGAGGCGAAAGACCCAGAATAGTGAACACGTAGGAGACGAACAAAATCAGAGAACTGATACTACCTGACTCCAAGATTTACTATAAATCTACAGTAATCAAGACATTGCATATCGGCAAAAGAATAGGCAATAGAACAGAATAGAGAGCCCAGAAATTGCCATAAATATATAGTCACCTCATCTTTGACAAAGGAGCGAAGGCAATACAATGGAGCAAAGATAGTTTTTTTTTTAACAAATGGTGCGGGAACAACTGGACATCCACATATAAAAACAAATAAGTCTAGACAAGACCTTACACCCTTCACAAAAATTAACTCTAAGTGGATCGTAGACCTAAATGTGAAATGCAAAACTGTAAAACACCTAGAAGATAACAAGAGAAAAACCTATATGACCTTGGGTATGACAATAACTTTTTAGATACGACACCAAAGTCATGATCCATGAGAGAAATAATTGATAAGCTGGACTTTATGAAAATGAAAAACATTTGTTCTATACCCACTTGGAAAATTGTTAACAAGTTACCAAAGATGTCTAAGAAAGAAGACAGAGTCTATATTTCCAGTATCCTCGAGGAAAGTTTTGCTAATATGTCCATACATTTGCATAGCAAAATAATTGAATGGAATGTGTCTAGATTCTCTTTACTTACCACAGCTAATGCATCATGTCATCATCACTGAAAGTTAACACGTAAATATTTCTTCAGCTTAAAGGTGGAACTCAAGACTAAGGGATTAAAACAACAGCAACAGCAACATAAGAAACTTCTGGCAGCAATGCTCTCTCAGGATTCTTTCGAGTCCATTCACAGCCCGACTCCGTCTGTAACAGAAGAAGATATTGATAACGAAGATGATGCAATGGAATTGCTGGGTAATTTTAAACATTAATAATTTCTCTTTTTCTTCTTCTCTGGCATTGTAAACATGTGTAGTGGTTAAGAGATTTTAAAAGTTCCGAATAGTTTTGTCTTAAGGGAAAGAAAGAGTTTAACACTCACTTTATTTACATTAGACTTTTATGAAGAGGCATGTGAGAACTGAGTTTCAATCATCTAAGCATGCAAAGTATTAGACTGTATTTTGTGCTTTGTATATGCAGCCTTTTACCTTCTGACTATTTAATCAAGCTTTATTCTGTGTGCAATTGTGATAAAGAGTCATCTGTTTACTTTATTCTCTGATTATAATTGCCTTGATTACATCTTTTGTCTATAAAATGTGTCCAAAGTACATATTTCAGTCCTCATCCTAAGATGTCCCCCTGTTATTTCAAGGGTGTTTTAGAAAAATAGAGCAAAATTTAAAGGGGCAGAGAGTAAATTAATGTTTTATGTGTTCCGTAAATGACAGGAAAGTTTGCAGAGATTTCAATGTTGTTACAGGTTCATTACTTTTCGTAAAACCCTTATTAATGTTGTATACGTAGGAAATCCTTTTATATCTGTTGATGAAGTAAATGTATGTTTCTGTTTTATCAGAGATCTTTTCATAGTAGTTTTTAAAAATTAAACTTCCCTTTGGAAAACCATTTTCCCAAAAGAAGGAATGAAATTTTATTTCAGAGAAAGTGATCCACATATAAAACAATGTGTTTTTTAATTCAATGATATCAGTTATTCTATTCTAAATAATTAGAAGAATTTTCAATACTTTGTAAAATATACTAGTAAGAGAATAAATAATCTAATAATTTGAAAGTTTCAAGTAAGTTTAACATATAGATTATGGAGCCCAAGAAATATACATATATTTAATTTTCTTTTTTTAAACAGATTCCTTGGTTTCAAACATTTATGGCAGTAAAATGCTATAATAATAATAAATGGTGTGGGTCTCCATGCATAGGCGTGAAAGGTGTTATTTAGTCAGTGATGACAGGTTCACTGATGTTTCCTGATGCTATAATAACTGCATCCATTCCAGCATTGAGGAGACTATTTCATGACATTTCCACTTCATTGGTTTTTTTTATTTATTTTTTATTTTTTAAAGAACAATTAGGTCTGGGTGTTGGTTAAGGAATTTTATCTCCTCACCTCCAAATCATTAGTGTGACAGATATGCAACATGGTGGTGGTACCTTCTTCATTCAACTTCCATTCAGCAAATGTTTACTGAGCACTTACTATGTGCTAGGCAGTGGGCTTGGTCCTGGGGACACAAAAATAAAATAATCATGGTCTCTACAAGAGCTTTACCTCCTAGTGTTCAAGGTAAAAATGTAAATACATCACTCTAGCAGTGTTTGCTACGGGGCTAGTTTGATTAGGCTCACAGTTGCTTATAGGGATAAAGCCTAATGCACAAGTAGGGTATGACGATCAGGGAGTGTTTCCTAAAGAAACCAATTCTTCTGGTGAGTCCAGGACAAGCAGATGCGCATTTAGCAGACAGAGTGTGGTCATGACCTCTGAAAGTGTGCTCCCATAGGATTGAACTCTTGCAATTGTGCTCCAACACAGCCTGTAAATTGTTCGTCTGATTCCATCTGTAACAATGAATTGGCACTGAGTTGTATCAATCTCCGCCTCTCCCTTCTTTCCTGTAAATGGCAGCTCATGATCAGCTGATGTCCACATGAAGGCAGCTATACCCTATCTTGCCAACAGAATTTTTTGGAAGAAATTCCAGGCATGCTCAAAATCACGTCGGGATTCCTGATAGCCTCAGGAATAGCAAGGCAGAGGGGAGGGAATTAATATAACTTCAGTGATATCCTGGGATTCTTTAAGGAGACTCGGGAGTCCACACGGCATCCGTTCCCCCTAGATCTCAGCTGCTCTCTTTTGTTTCCAGTCTCCCAAGCTGAAAACCAGAAGGTTGGGTTTTGGAGTCTACTTTATGGGAGCAACTAATAGCTGATCGCCATTATTATTATTATTTTCTTATTTAGACTTTTAGCCTGTGGTCTGAGCATATTGAAGCATGAGAAATAGTTTAAGGTTTGGACTGCATCCATGTAATTCTTTAGATCTCAGCACTGATGTCTGGCGATGTACTAACGCTGACCTATAGGTCATGAGGTTTCCTGCCATACAATGGAATGTGCCAAGTCCACTGGGCTGGCCCCTCAAACAATGCCATGTGTAGCTTTCTCTGTTGCCTAGTTGTCTCAGTGAACAAAGGTGATACAGCAGTAAATTTACCTAAAAAAATTGTTTTGCCCATCAAGTTCAATTAAATAGCAAGTCATTTGGATATGAACTATGTTTGACTTGAAAGCCCAAATATGCCGATCCATTAATATCATTCAATTATTTTAAAATGTAGACTCAGGGTTTTCTTCAAAAGTAAATAGTGTATGTAAATTCATTACTTATAGTGCTACTTATGTCTTTCATTAAAGTAATGGCTTATCTTTTATAAGAAATCAAACAGTACATGAATAATTTCAGTTAATATAGAGCTAAGACTTTTTTTCCATCATGATATAGTAATAAATGAATATGTCAAGTATGGATAGAATATAGAATGATTATTAAGTTATTCTCTTTTAAGACCTGACATCTTGAATAGCCATGATATCTCTGTTAATATTCTATTGGATTTCAGTGGACTCCATTGGTGCATTATTCCTAATCAATTTAGACACTCAAAACATCTCCCTTCACAGTCCTTTTAATATTAGGTTTCCGTCATTTTGTTTATTATAGAATTTTAAATTTTGTTTACTATAGAACTTAATACTAAGTTCTTGAAAATTTACATGAAATCCAATTTTAATACATAGAGTCAGTAGAAAATGAAACAGAGACATCTGGTATTTAAAATATCTTTTTGAATCTACCACATTGTGTAGAATGAGTTTGCTACAGCTTATGTGTCTTAAGGGTTTAAATTGTCATCGTTGTCTATGCCAAGATTTAATGGGCTGAAAATATTTCTTCTGCATGAGGAGCACTCTGTAAACTTTTCCAAGTGATAAATAAGTAAAAGGTATAATTATTAGTTTATGTTAATATAACAAAGAATTATTCCTCACTAAAATTGTTTGATTGGAAGGCGGGGGGAAAAGGCTTTAAGTTGAAGTAATAGAAGTTAGAAAAACTACTGATCCTTATTTTGTTTATTAAGAAATCTAGCATTGTTAATATATACTAATTAGTATTTAATTCTTCACAGTTGTTGAATTATATATCTGTGGATTTCTAAATGTATTGGGTATGTGAAAACATTATAGTATACCATCTGTAATTTTTAAAGTAGATTTAATAGTGTCTGTAGGATCGCTTTAAATACTAGTTACAGACTCATAGTACAAAAGTAGCTTAATATGGAATTAATATATATCAGGGAATAAAATGTCCAAATTTTTGGAATTTTAAGATATAACAATTTTAAGCACCTCTCATATTGGTGATGTAATTACAGAAGATATTGAATGAAAGATCTGCCATGTCCCCTTAAATTAAGTAATTCTCAACTTCAAACACAAAATATTCTCAAATATTTCAGTAATTATGCTAGAAATTAATGACCACAGTGAATAAAGCATTATAAAGAATCTTCATGTTTTTAAGTTATTAAAATCAATAATTTTTCAAAATGGAAAGGCAGGTTACAATGGTACAAGATACTTATAAAAATCTTTATATATTTTATTTTATTAATACTCACAGAGAATTTGAGGAACTTTATTAGTTTCAAAGATATTGCAGCTTGTAAATGTGAGCAGCCCATTTCACTACGTTACGTGCAATTTTCATCGTATTTTTGATGAAATGCTAATTATAATTACATGTTTGATTATAATTTGTACTCATTTTAAAATGTCATCAGAATTATTTGAAAAACACAACTATTTTTCTTACACATTTTAGTATGAGATATTACTTTAAAAAGTTTTTTTTAGGCTTTCTCAGAATTACTGACGATCCTAATCTAAAAATCACAGTACAGAGATGCTAAAAATAAAAAACAGCATTAGTCACTTTGAGTTATACTTTCTGGTCTTTGCTCATAGTCATATAAAAATTAAAACTAATATTATATTACCAAAACATACAAGGTGGTTGCAACTATATTTCACTTGTTTTAAATGTAATAATTAAGAACAAGTATAATTATACTGTATTTTTTGCAGAATACAGTAATTGAGTTTCTGAAACCTCAGTATCTTACCAAATTATGTAAAATATAAACTTAATTTTCTACTGGGACTCATTACATTAAAATGATCCTCTGACAAATTCTTTTGCATTTTGAAAATAAATATTCATTCTTGTTCGGGGTTTTTTTTTGTTTTTTGTTTTTTATAGGAAGCTTCTTAAAGCAAAAAGCACCTGTGTTCGTAAAATAAGAACATTCATTTTACCTAATGAGAAATGGGTGCTGTCCCTCAGTTATGTTTAAAAAAAAGGGAGAGGGGCTTAAATGTTAAAGAAAAAAAATCTTTCTACCTACCTATCGAAACGCCTCTGTTTTAATGATCTAAAGTATGTGAACATGCATACAATGAGTATGGATCATTGGGAGCATCAGGATAACTGAAAAGTTGTCACTTTTATTTAATTTTTTTATATTAGTTCCAGGTATACAAAGCAACATAATGATTAGACATTTACAGCGCTCACAGAGTGATAACCCCCCGAGTCTATTACCCCTGTGACATCGCATAAAGCTGTTACAATACCACTGACTATATTTCCTATGCTGTACTTTACATCCCGTAAGTATGTTATATATATATATGTATATATAATAATAGTTGACATTCAATATTTAATTATAGTTGATATTCAATATTATTCCACTTCAGCAGATTCTTTGTAGAAAAGATTCTTTTAAAAAGGATGAGGATGTTCAAAATTAAATTTATGGATGCTTAATATTGTCTGTATAAGGTTGCTTTAAATGCTACTTCGAAATTCATTCAGCATAGTACCAAAGTACTATTTAAGCAAGGGCAAACACTAGTGTAATTTGGTTAAGAAGGTAGACTAAATTACTTCCATCCTTAACTTTCTTCATATGAATGTGTAAATCTAGGAAGAAAACAAAAATGTGTAGTGGATACACAGGAATGAATGCTCACAAAAGTTGAGATGGGAGTAGAAATAAGATGGAGAAACAAGGAGGAGATATATGAACACTAGAAATTTGTAGTTCATGTTTCTCTGCTTTTGTGTAAATAAAACCATAAAAGTGTTGAAAAACCTGCAAGCTTTAAAAAATCTTCAATTATATTGATAAATATGAAATTATTTGAAAGAGCACTATTTTGATGGTTTTACATTAATTCATTGTATAAACAAATCACAACCAAATTGAAAAATCAGTGTTAAATATTATTAGGTTTTTGTTGCTTTGGAAATAAAGTTGCCCATTTCAAATACCCAATAAAATGGTGATGTTACACTGTAAGATGATTTGTTTAGCTGTGGTAATTATATTTTCATATGATTTGACTGCATTTGAGTTAATGTTGTATTCTATGTAAGAGCCTTTTGAAAGTGGTACAAAATCATGACTTTATTGTAGTTATTTTCTTGGTTGAAAATGTGCGAAAAGTATAATTAATTCAGCAATTATTTGCATTTTAACATAAAAAACGATCAGTTTAAAGAGGTATTAAAACACTTCTGGATTGTTTAAAACTTACTGTATAATTATAGTAATCTGTTTAGATTTCCATATATTACAATATTACTGACAACTTATTCAATCATTTCTAAATAGAAACCCTAAAATTGTTGAAGTTGAATACTGAATACACATTAACAGAAGAGTGGTCACAAAACTTGCCAATTATTTTCAATATCTGAAAAACAATACTTTTGTGACGTAAAGCTTTATTCAAGACTCTTTTAAAAGGTATTCTATAAAAATATTTTTCAAAAACTGAAATGTTTAAACTGGTCTTAAATATGAATTTCTTTTGGAATGAATATATTATGATTTTCTTTTTTCAACAGTCTTATGTTCAGTAATTTCAGAGAGAAAATATCTTTAACAATAATGAATACATTTTTTGCAAATTGCTCTAAAACTTAAATAGAAGAGTACACAATGGAAAAAAACACGTCTATGTTCTAATGGAGGTAAATTAAATCTAGTGACTTTATTTTACTTTTCAATTTGTTTTAGTTTCTGCAAAAGATGATTGAATGCCTTTTATTAATATAAGATGAATTTGTTCATATCTGAGTATAAACTTAAAATCTCATATACATAAAATTTTAATTTCTTAAAAATTTGCTTTTTCAAGAATTGTCAGAAAGGGGTTCATTAGACCCATTATATTTTTCTGTTAAGCACTGTCATATGTCATTTTTCATTACTGATATTTGTTTTGGTACTCTTTCAAGAATTTAATGTAGAATATTATTAATATATAGTAAAACAAAATTGAAATTAACCATACAAAATTAATTTTAAGAAGATAGTACAGCGTAGTGTTAGAAATAACAATATCTAACAATATCATAACAGTACAGCATGAGCTTTGTACTCAGGTGGCCCTAGTTGCAAGGTTCACCATGGCTCCCTTACTATTAGGTTGGTGCAAAAGTAATTGTGGTTTTTGTAATTATTTTTAAGCTTTTAAACCACAGTTACTTTTGCACCAACCTAATAATTCTCTGATTTGAGAACAGTAACTTCCTTCTTCCAAATATCAGGTCCATCAACAGAAACCTGGGAGTTATAACGATACTTATGGTGTTTTGTGAATATTAAGTAAAATAATTTATGTAAAGTGCTCAGTGCATTTGATAAAGGATTAGAGCTAAAAGGAAGATATTTTGCTATAATTAATGTCATTTTTATATCAATTTCTTTCCTGTCACCATCTAGCTCATCAGGTTTAGTACATGTAATAAAGAAAGTCTATAGGAAATTGGCCTTAGGGGTTTAAATGTTTAGTCTTTTATCATAAGTGTTTCATATAGCTATGGTCCACATATTTAGATATTATTTCAACACATACTCTCTACTTGATATTTAAGTCCTGCTTGTAATATTTACCTTTCTTTTAAAAATCACAAAAAACTTTCTCAAACGATTATGTCACATGAACCTAAATTGATGCAATGCTTTAGAAAGAATCTTGGTCTTTTCTTCTACTTAAAGATAATAATTTCATCTTGAACATTTTGATATTCAAATTTTTGTCATAATTCGACTGAAGAAATTATTTTAAGCAATTTGAAATAGTAAAACAGTTTTTTACAAGTACTGAAAACTGAAAACATACCTGATTTTCTCTTGCATGTATTTGATTTTGTTACCAGCTTACTGCCTCCCTGATTTATGGTTGTGGATATCCTTAGGTCTGTCTGAGGTGTGGAGAAGGTGATTATCTGGCTTGTGGAAACATCCAGACTTTATTGGTCCCATGAATCCCAACGTATAATAGGATTAATATGTGTGGCATTCCCAGACTAGCTCAAAGAAGTAAACATTTTCTAAAGCTTGTCCAGGCTACATGCATTTTCATACTATAATGAATTCTTTTATCTTCTCACAATTCAGAGAATCTACATCCAATAATATAAGCAAAAATATCAAGAGAGGAAAGAGGGAGAATTTTTTTTTATTTTTTTTTCTTCCAGGCTACAATCTGATGTTCTTATCTTCTTCTTACGGACTTTTGATATTTATTATCTGAAACGTTCTCAAATAACATTGTTAATATTCTGATACCATCTGATTTCTAACATCTTGGTGGCTGGGTTAAGGGAATTTTTTTATGGAAAGTAGTTTAATGTAGGAAACATCTCTGTTCATATGTCATTTAAACACGAAAGAGTCAAAGAAGCTCTAAGCAACTCTGTTTTAATAAGGAAAATTAAGAATGTGAGAAATGTTATTTTCCAATATAAAAGCTTTTAATTGAGAGAAAGAAAATCCTAAAAACATACATTTAAAAAAAATCACAAAAGCAACGTTTGTTTTACAATAAAGTTCAGATTATTTGCTCACGAAGCTATTCCTTCATTCACCAAGAAACAACCATGGTGGTTCCTTTAGAAATGCTTCTAACCATAAAGGGTAATACCACCAAAATAGACATGTTTATAAATTATTTTCTAAATGGAATCATTGCTTTCTTTAGTAATCAGGGGTTTAAATAATTCTCAGTTTTAAAAAAATAACAAGAAAACTCATATGTGACTATTACTGGTTTTCTAATGGTTTCAGGACCTTAGCATTCTTAGTTCCCTCTGTCGCTGAATGTTCAAATGTGTATACTATCAACATGATTCCATTATTTATTACCTCCTTAGAAGCAAAAGAAAAAAAAAAAGAAAAATTTAAAGAAAGAATGATTATTTTTTTCAGGAAAACTATTAGCACTTATAAGTCAACATAGGGTTATTTTTGAGGCTTTCAATATCAAATACTTTGGGAGTCAAATTTCCTTTAAAATATTATTTATTTTTGATTATTAAAAGATAGATATTCAATGTAAAGAACATGGGAGTACAACGGTCTAAATAAATGCCCATGAATAATTACTTTTGAGGTTTAGTGATGTTCTTTCTGGATACTATTTTTATATGTAACATACATAGAATAGTGTTAACATTTATGCACATTTAAAATATACAATTCACTTTGCTAAGGGCTTTCTATATATTACTTAACAATTACAAAAATACCACAAGACAGATATATTATTATTCTCACACCATAGAAAAGGACCCAGATCCTTGCAAAACGAAACTTACCTGGATTACATGATTGGTACTTAAGAATGAAATTCCTAACACTCAGAACTGAACACTATGCAATACATTAAAATGCACATTTATATTAATATATGTAAATTTACTTGCATATATATGGAATTTTCTTCTTTCTTTCATTAAAGTTTATTGAGGTGACAATTGTTAGTAAAGTTACATAGGCTTCATGTGTACAAGTCAATAATACATCATCTATATATCACATTGTGTGCTTACCACCCAGAGTCAGTCTATCACCATATCTTTGATCCCTTTTACCCTCATCTACTACTCTCCTCCCTCTTACCCTCTGGTGACCACTAAACTATTGTCCGTGTCTATGAGTTTGTGTGTTTTTTCATTTGTCTGTCTTTTTCCTTTGTTGTTTTCAGTTTTATTAACATATACCACATATCAGTGAAATCATATGGTTCTCAACTTTTTCTGTGTGACTTATTTTGCTTAGCATAATAATCTCAAAATCTATCCATGTTGTCGCAAATGGCACTATTTCATCTTTTTTATGGCAGAATAATATTCCATTGTGTATGTATACCACAACTTCTTTATTCAATCATCTATCGAAGGACACTTTAGTTGTTTCTAGGGTTTCCGGGCAGGAATTCCCGTCCATTCTTGGGATTTTATTTTCACTTTTATGTTCCCAAATCCCCAGAAAAGTTGCTCGGGAAATTGGGAAAATCGGCTCCTTAAACCCAGGCGGTTGGTAATATCGGCCATCACTTTGTGGAAACGATTCATCGTGGAGAACAGAAAACAGTTTATATCTCGGGATTCAGGAACGAGAAAGTGAAAACAATTCCTGAGAATGGGTGAGAATTCCCTCCCGGAAACCCTAGTTGTTTCCATGTCTCAGCCACTGTAAATAAAACTGCAGTGAACATCAGAGCACAAATATCTTTACAGATAAATGTTTTCAGATTTTTGCAGTAGATACCCAGGAGAGGGATTGCTGGGTCATACGGTAATTCTATTCTTAATTTATTGAGGCACCTCCACACTGCCTTCCATAGTGGCTGCACCAGTCTGCATTCCCACCAGCAGTGTATGAGGGTTCCTTTTTCTCCACAGCCTCTCCAACACTTGTTACTGTTTGTCTTGTTGATGATAGCCATTCTGACTGGGGTGAGGTGATATCTCATTGTGGTTTTTATTTGCGTTTCTCTGATGATTAGTGACATTGAACATTTTTTCATATGTTTATTGGCCATTAGTATGTTCGCTTTGGAGAAATGGAATTTTCACACAATAAACAAAGTTTAAAATTGAATTATCAGTCACAATGGAATAACTAATATTGGCCTTATCCCTCCGTATCAAACCATTATAAAACCAGAAGAGTAGATGTCAACTCTTCAGGCACTGGACAGAAGGCAGCACAGGACTTGGGTTGTTGAGAGAAGAGAAACAAGATGAGCCTATGTTTCATACTGGCTTTCTCCATGGTGATACTTCCCTGGCCAACTCGTATGGAGGTGGACCTCAAGTGGTGAAGAATGGAAATCTCACTGATAGGAGGAGGAAGACATTGGAGTTTGGACCTGCTGAGGTGACTAGGATTTTGGGGACAGTATGCCAAGAGAACGCATCTGAGCAGAAGGAGTGGACATAAGTTTACAGGTAGTATGTTTTCTTGGATCCTTAGCTGAGAACTGGGATGTGTTGCACAGGACAGGACTACTTAAGACTGTGAGAGTGTTTGCTGTGTGTCTGAGAACTGAATAGAGAAAGAGAGGTCAGAGAGAGCTGGGACATATTAGAGTTCCAGCCCAACCAGAGAGAATAAACCTTCCCAAGTTCCTTGAGCATTCAGAGGCGACCTTGGAAAAGTCAAACATTAGGAGTAATGACCAAACACTGAAATGAAAGCCACCTCTAAGAATGAGGAGAATATTGAAATAAACCCAGCTTACCAAAGCATAAAGCCATCCCTACAAAGGTGAAGTGCATCCACCAATAATTTAATTCCTGATGAGAAAGTATCCTTCAGAGAAGACAACATAAGCCAGACTTCCTACAAAGAATCAAACATAATACCCACCATACAATAAAAATAAATTACTAGTCATGCAAAGAAGCAGGAAAATGTGACCCAAAATCAAGACAAAAGATCCACTGATAGAAACAGACCCCATTATATTCAGATGCTAGAATTGGCTGAAAATAACTTTTTAAAAAGCAATTATTATACATATTTTATGGAGTTAAAGAAAAAGGACACAAGGAGTAAACAGATGAGAAATCTCAGCAGAAATATTGAAACTATAAAAAGAACCAAAAGAATGTCTAGAACTGAAAATACTATATATGAATTTTAAAAAACACTAGATAGGATTAATGGCTGATTGAACAATGCAGAAAGAAGGGTCAGTGAACTTCAAGATTGTTAACAGAAATTATCCACACAGAATTAGATTTTTTTTTTCACAGTGAAACAAAATGAAGAGGTCTTCAGTGAAGAGTGAGACAATATAAAATGATAAAACATTTAATCAGAATTCCAGAAAGAGAGGGAAGAAAGAATAGGAATGAAAAAAGATTTTTAAAATAATGTTCATGTTTTTTTCAAATTTGGTGAAAAATGTGAGACACAATACAAGTTTAGAAAATGTCAAGCTGAGAACATAAACACAAAGGATGAGAGTAAATAGAATTACAATGTTATATGTTTCTACATTTTTATAACAGGTGATACAATATTAATTCCAAGTAGACTATAATAAATTAGGAAGACATTGCTTTAATCCCAAGAACAATCACTGAATTTTTTTTTTTTTTTAATTTTAAAAAAGGAGGTTTAGCTGAAAATTGAATAGAGGACATAAAACAGAATACTAAAATATATTTGACTAAAGAGGAACAAAGGAATCCAAAACAGTTTGGACAAATAGAATACAATAATAGCATGATGGTCAACTTAAACCCAAATATATTAATAATTACATTAAGTATAAATGGGCTAGACTACACTCACCAATTAAAAGGCTAGGATAGTCAGCCTGGATAAATAACCAAGACTCATATGCTGACTATAAGATTCACAGTTTGAAGACCAGATGTCTTGAAATTAAAAGGATGAGAAAATACATTACATGCAAAAAGTAGGCACAAGAAAGTTGGTATAACACAATGATAAAAAGTGCATTCATTAGGCAGACATAAGAATTGTAAATGTGTATGCATTTAAAAAGTTTCAAAAATATATGAAGTGAAAACTGACAAAAATAAAATGGAGAAAGGGGTAATTATAGTTGAAATTGTAGTACATCTCAATAATTGATAGAAAAAGACAAAATTAATAGGAATATGGGAGACTTTAACAACACTATCAACATTTGTACATTGAAATTTACAGTATACTCAACAATGCAGAAAACTAATGCTTTTCAAGTGTGGATAGAATGTTCATTAAAATAAACTATTTGCGGTATCAATTTTCTATACTCTGATCACAACAGGATTAAATTATAAATCAGTAACAATGTGACATTCAGGAAAATTCTAAATTATTGAAATCAAATAATTCTTAATAACATGTAGGTTAAAGAAAAATCAAAAGGGAACTTAGAAAATAATTCAAACTAAGAAAATGAAAATACAGCATACAAAATTTGGTGGATGTAGCCAAAACATTGCCAATAGTTAAACTTGGAGCTTTAAATAAAAGAATTTTTAAATTATTCATGTAAATTTCTACCTTAAAAATCTAGAAAGTAAATGCAAATTGAATCTAAATAAGTTGAAATAAGGAAATAATACATACAATTAAGAAGAGGAATCAATGAAATAGAAAGCTAACATAGAGAATATTAGCAACGTTCAGACTGATAAATTTCTAGTAAGATTGACAAAAGAGGTAGAGAAACACAAATTACTGATATGAGAAAGGAGACACAGGACCAGACTTCACTACAGATACAAATGATAACAAAAAAAATCACAGGGGCGTATAGATGGTTCAATTGGTTAGAACTTGAGCTCTGAACAACAGGGCTGCCAGTTCGATTCCCACATGGGCCTGTGAGCTGCGCCCTCCACAACTAGACTGAAGACAATGAGCTGCCACTGAGCTTCTGGAGGGGCGGCCAGATGGCTCAGGTGGTTAGAGTGCGAGCTCTCAACAACAAGGTTGCTGGTTCAATTCCCGCATGGGATGGTGGGCTGCGCCCCCTGCAACTAAAGGTTGAAAATGGTGACTGGACTTAGAGATGAGCTGCGCCCTCCAAATAGATTGAAGGATAACGACTTGGAGCTGATGGGCCCTGGAGAAACACTGTTCCCCAATATTCCCCCAATAAAATTTATTTTTAAAAAATTACAAATAACTATGTTCATATATTTGACAACTAAAATATAATGAAAATAAATTCTAGCAAAATACTTCATAACAGAGATAAAGAAGAAATAGTTCTATCGTTGTTAAAGAAATTGAATTTGCAAACAAAATCCCTTCCCAAAAGACAACTTCAGGTTCATATGGTTTTAATTAGTGAATTCTATTACATATTTAGGAAGGAAATAAAGCCAAATATAAAATAAAGAGGAAACTCCTCAGATTGTTTTGAGACTAGCATAGATCTGATATCAAAATCTGACAAAGACATTATAAGAAAAAGAATATAGATGAATATGCTTTATGAACAGAGATACAATGTTCTTACCAAAATATTATTATATTAAATGTCTATGATCCAATACAATCTAAATCAAATTTCTAATAGACTTAAAAAAATTGATGAGCTCATTCTAAAATTTATATGGAAATAATTACCAAGAATGGCCAAAAGCATCTGGGAAAAGGACAGTATCATGGAATTATAGTATCTGATTTCAAGACATCAGGCTACAATAACCAACACAATGTGATATTGACAGAAAACTATACAAACAGGTCAATGGAATGGATTAAAGTCCAGAAACATATCTGGTCAATTAGTTTTCAACAAAAGAATCAAAACAATTTGATATAGAAAGGAAACTATCTACTTCCTATCATAACAAAAATAATTTGGAAATGAATTATAGACACAAATGTAAAAGCAAAGATTATGAAACATCTAAAAGAAAATGTACAACATATTCACAACCTTGGGGCAGGCAATAATTTCTTAGAGATAGCAAAAATAACTGAGGATAAAAGAAAAATTTGATAAACTGTACCTCATTAAAATTGCAAACTTCTCAGAAAATGAAAAGAAAGTAAGAAGAAAATTTTAAAAATGTAAAGGCATGCCACTGACCGGGAGAACATATGTGCAATATATCTGACAAAGGACTTGTACCTACCATGTTTCCCTGAAAATAAGACCTAGCTGGACCATCAGCTCTAATGTGTCTTTTGGAGCAAAAATTAATATAAGACCCGTTCTTATTTTACTGTAAGACCTGGTCTTATATAATATAATATAAAACCGGGTATAATATAATATAATATAATATAATATACATAATAATAATATAATAATAACATAATATAATACCGGGTCTTATATTAATTTTTGCTCCAAAAGATGCATTAGAGCTGATGGTCTGGCTAGGTCTTATTTTCGGGGAAACACAGTACAATGTGTACAAGCCCCTACAAGTCAATTGTTTAGAAAGTACAAATAACCTAATTAAAATAGGTAAAATATTTCAATAGACAATTCACAAAGGAGATAGACAAATGGTAAATAAGCATGTGAATAAGTGTTCAACATCATTAGCCCTCAGGGAAATGCAAATTAAAACATTGAAAGATCACTTCACACCAACTAGAATGTCCAAAATGAAAGACTCAACACCAAAGTTTGCAAAGAATGTGAAGTAACTGGAAATCTCAAATATTGGTCATAGAAATGAAAAATTTTGCAATCACTTTGGAGAAAATGTCTGGCAGTTTCTTATAAAGTTCATTCAGTATGTTCCTACCCTATGTCCTAGCAATTCTTAGATATTTTCCCATGGGAAATAAAACATGAATCCACAAATATATATGAAAGCAGTCTTACTCAAAATAACCCAAACAGAAAACAATCAAAATTATGATAGCTAGGAGAACTAATAAATACAATGTGGCATATTCACACAATGGAATACTATTCAACAATAAAAAGCAAATACAGATACATGTGCCAATCTGGATGAATCTCATTGTTATGGACTGAATTCTCCCCCTTTCATATGTTAATACCATAACTCCTAATGTGATAGTATTTGGAAATAGGGCTTTCAGTAGGTAATTAAGGTTACATGAGGTCATAAACGGTGGGTTCCTAATCCAGTAGGACTGGTGGCCTTATAAGAAGAGGAAGAGAGAGCATCTCTCTCTCTCTCTCTCTCTCTCTCTCTCTCTCTCTCCCCATGGGGACACACTCAGGAAAGGCCAAGTGAGGACACAGTGAAAAGGTAGCCATCTGCAGCCCAGGGAGAGAGCTCTCACCAGACACTGACCCAGCTCATACTGGACTTTCCAGCTTTCATGATTGTGAGAAAATAAATTTCTGTTATTTAAGCCATCCAGTCTAAGATATTTTGTTATGGCAGTCTAAGCCAACACTTACAAACATTGTGTTGAACAAAAGAAACTAGAAACAAATGACTACATACTACATAATTTAATCATAAGAAATTCAAGAGCAGACAAAACTAATCTATGGTGACAGAAATCAGAACACAGTGGGGGTGATGAGGGATTGGTATGAGGAAACTTTCTGGGGGTGATAAATGTTTTATGTTTTCACTGACGTGTTCATTACATGGGTGTATACATTTATCAAAATTCATTACATTGTACTTAATATCTGCATGTCCCTGTAGATTTGAATTCGAAAAAATAAAATAGAATTTTTTAAATATAAAAATCACGGCTGCATAATGTTACACCATGAGACTATTTAAGGACTCAAAATTAAGTTTGACATTTGTTATTGTTCCTGAAATCAAATGATTAAATTTTATGGAAAAAACATAAGGTACGAAAGACAGTAATTCAAGACAATAATATGGGCACTTGCTATGGAAATATCTCAACTGTGACCTCTGAGAAGTTTTCCAGTTTTTGCCTATCGTAAGCATGATGTTTGAATAATTCTGAGCAGAAACAGAAATGGTCATATTGATTTCACAATAGCACTTCTAAAAGCAGGATTTCATCTTTGATGATAAATTCCCTAGTTTTGAATATGATCACATTATCTTTTATTCGATATACTGAAATTTCCTTTCCCACCAATTTTTCTCTGTTATAAAGAGCTAAAGATGTGGAAATTTGACCTGAAAAAATGTCCTTATTATCCACTGGAAATGTGTAGTACTAGAACATGAATCTGTTTATATTCTTTTTTTAAACATCTTTATTGAGACTTACGCATGATATAAAATTCACCCATTAAAAGTGTACAATTCAATGGTTTTTACTATCGTCACAGAGCTCTGCAACCATCCCACAGTCTACATTTAAAACACCTTCATCTCCAACCCCCAACCCCAATCCTAAGGAGCAGTCACTCCTTATTCTTCACACCATGCACGCCCTCACCTCTAGGCAGCCATTAATCTACTTTCTTGTCTTAAGGATTTGTCTATTCTGAGAGTTACATAAAAATGGAATCATACACTATGTGGTGTTCTCTAAAGGGCTTCTTTTACTTAGCATACCCTTTACAAGACTTATCACTATTGTAGCTGTATTGGTACATTTTCCTTTTTTTGAAAAAATAGACTATGTTTTAGAGCATTTTTAGATTAACAGCAAAATTGAGCTGAAGATACAGAGATTTCTCATATGCCACCGTCTCCCACTTAGCCTCTCCAACTATCAATATCTTGCACAAGAATGCATTTGTTATAATAAATGAACCCACACTGACACATTATTGTCATCCAAAGTCCATACTTTACACTAAGGCTCATTTTGGGTGTTGTACATTCTACTGGTTATGAAAAATGTGTAATGACATGTACCCACCAGTATAGAATCATACAAAGTAGTTTCACTGCCCTAAAAATCTCTGTTCTCCATCTATTCATCCTTCCCTCCCCCCTCCCGTGGCAACCATTGATCCTTTTATGTCTCCATAGTTTTGTCTTTTTCAGAATGTCATACAATTGGAATGATACAGTATGTAGGCTTTTGAGATTGGCTTATTTCACTTAGTAATATGCATTTAAGGTTCCTCCATGTCTTCTTACGACTAGATAGCTCATTTCTTTTTAACACTGAGTGGTATTCCATTGTCTGGGTACCACAGTTTCTCCTCATCTATTGAAAGATATCTTGGTTGATTCCAAGTATGGGCAGTTATTTATAAAGTTGCTAAAAACATCCAAGTGCAGATTTTTGTGTGGGTGTGTTTCCCATTCATTTTGTGTGGATACCAAGGAACATGATTGCTGGTATTGTAAGAGTATGTTTAGTTTTGTAAGAAACTGTCAAACTATCTTCCAAACTGGCTATACCATTTTTCCTTCCCACTACCAGGAAACAAGAATTCCTGTTGCTTCACATCCTCACCAGCATTTGGTGCTGTAAGTTTTTTTTTTGGATTTTAGCTGTTTTAATAGGTGTGCACTGGTATCTCATTGTTGCTTTATTGGCAGTTCCCTAATGACACAATGCTGAACATCTTTCATATGCTTATTTGCTGTATATCTGATTTGGTAAGGTGTCTTTTCAGATCTATGATCCATTTTTTAATTGGGTTGTTTGCTTTCATATTGTTGAGTTTTAAGAACTTTGTGTGTGTGTGTGTGTGTGTGTGTGTGTGTGTGTGTGTGTGTTTTCCTTTTGAACTTTTACCCATTTTGTATATGTGCTTTGCCTATTTTGGCTAATAGTCCATTATCAAATTTATCTTTTGCAAGTATTTTCTCCCAGTCTGTGGTTGTCTTCTCATCATTCTCTTGACATTGTGTTTCACAGAGAGTTTTTAAATTTTACTGAAAGCCAGCTTATTAATTTTTTTTAAATGAATCATGCCTTTGGTGTTGAATCTAGAAGGGCATCACCTTACTGAAAGTCATCTAGCTTTTCTTCTATGTTATCTTCTAAGACTTTCATAGTTTTTCGTTTTATGCTTAGATCTGTGATCCATTTTGAGTTAATTTTTGTGAAGGCTGTAAGGTCTATGTCTAGATTCGTTTTTCTGTATGTGGATGTTCAGTTGTTCCAGTACCATTTGCTGAAAAGACTCTCTTTTCTCCATTTTATTGTCTTTGCTCCTTTATCAAAGATCAGTTAACTGTATTTATCTGGGTCTATTTCTAGGCTCTCTATTCTGTTCCATTGATCTATTTGTCTTCTTTCACCAATATGACACTGTCTTGATTACTTTAAATTTATGGTAAGTCTTGAATTTGGGTACTGTCAGTTTTCCAACTTTGCTCTTCTGCTTCCATATTTGTTGACTACTCTAGGTCTTTTGTCTCCCATTTAAACGTTAGAACTAGTTAATCCACAAAATAACTTGCTGGATTTTGATTGGACTGCATTGAATTTCAGATCAAGTTGGGAAAAAACTGATATCTTATAATACTGAGTCATCCTGTCCATGAACATGGGATACCTCTGATTTATTTAGTTCTTTGATTTCATTCATCAGTTTTATAGTTTCCTTCATATTAATCTTGTACATATTTTGTTAGGTTTACACCTAATTATTTCGTTTTTAAAGGTGCTATGATAAATAGTAACTGAGTTTTTAATTTCAAATTTCATTTGTTCATTACCAGTATTTAGGAAAGCAATTGACATTTGTATACTAACCTGTATCCTACAACCTTGCTATAATTGCTTATTAATTCCAGGAGTTTTTCTTTTTCTTTTATCAATTATCTTATACATTGTACATAGATAATCATGTCATCTGCACACAATTTTATTTCTTCTTTCTCAATATATACACATTTTATTTCCTTTTCTTGTCTTATTGCATTAGCTACAACTTGAAGTACAATGTTGAAACGGTCTGATAATAGAGAATATCTTTGCCTTGTACCTGATCTTAGTAGAAAAGCTTTGGTTTTCTCACCATGCAGTATCATTTTAGCTGTAGGTTTTCTGCAGATATTATTCCTCAAGTTGAGGAAGTTCCCCTTTATTCCTAATTTACTGAGAGTTTTTATCATGAATGGGTTTGGATTTTGTCAAATGCATTTTCATCCATTAATATGATCATGTGATTTTCGTTTTTAGTTTGTTGACATGCTGAATTATATTAATTGATTTTTGAATGTTGAACCAGCTTTTCCTACCTGGGATAAATCTTACCTTGTCATGGTTTATAATTATTTTTATACATTTTAGGATTAGATATGCTAATATTTTGTTGAGTGTTTTTGCATCTATGTTCATGACAGATATTGGTCTGTAGTTTTCTTGTATTGTTTTTGTCTGTTTTTGGTATTAGAGTAATACTGGCCTCAAAGAATGAGTTAGGAAATATCCCCTCTGCTTCTAACTTCTGGAAAAGATTGTTGAAAATTTGCTATAATTTCTTCCTGAAATGTTTGGTAGAATTCACAAGTGAACTCATTTGAGCCTCATGCTTCTATTTTTTGGAAGCTTATTAATTACTAATTTGATTTCTTTAATAGATATAGTTCTATTCAGATTCTCTGTTTCTTATTTCTTTTTATATGAGCTTTGGCAATTTCTGTTTTTCAAGGAATTGATCCATCTCATCTAGTTTATCAAATTTGTATGCATATAGTTGTTTATACTATTGCTTTATTATCCTTTTAATCCATAGTAACTGTAATGATGTCCCTTCTTTCATTTCTGTATGAACACACCAAAATACATCTATTTTTCTATTCATCATTTTCCAGATTTAAGCTATTAACCTCAGTGCTTCTATGAATACCCCTAATCCTGTCTCCTTGGGCACTTGTGCTGAAGTTTCTTTTGGGAACACACCTGACAGTGACACTTCTAGGTTATGGGTACTTATGAATATCCAACTTTTTGTATTTTATTATATTTCTCTTGTTTGAGTCTTTGCACACATGTGTTAGTTTCTCTAGCGTCTGGATCATGGTTCTCAACCAGGGAGAATGCTGTACCACCCAGATGCATCTGTGAATGCGTGAAGGTGTCTCTACTTGCCCTAATACCTGGGGCATTACTGGCATTTGGTGGGCAGGAGTGGGGATGTTAAATATCCTGTATAGTGAAAGATTGTCTTGGTTACTGAATGATTTTCTTACTTAAACTGCCAGCGGTATCTCTGTTAAGACACGTTTCTCTAGGGTATACGCGTATACCTAGAAGTGACATTGCTATTCATACCTCATGGTGTAAACATTTTCAAAGATGGCCCACATGGCTATATTGAGCTCCAAAGTGATTGCACCTACTTACCCTTCCTACCGGCAGTTAATAAGTATTTCTGTTTTTCTGCAACTTTGACTACTTGTATATAGGTAGTATCATATTTCAAAAAAATCTTTGACTCTGTAAAGTAATGGCTGTGTTAATTAAATAATAGTGGTAATCATTTCACAATGTATGTATGTATTAAATCATCATGTTATATATCTTTAAAAATCATGTTATCCAATCTGAAAAAAAACTTTGTCAATTTGATTATGAAAAACTTATTTAAAATTTTCATTTTTCTCATAACTAATGAAGTTGAATTATCTTATTTTCCAGTTCCTATTTATCTGTGTTGTATTACGGATGATTTCTTTAGATATTTTGTCTCATTATCTTGCTGTTTAATTTGTAGTTATCTTATCCTTTGATATTTTTAGTTGCAATTGTTATATTTTTCATATTTGGTAATTTTATTTTTTAATTCAAATCTGTTTGTTGTTGTTATTTCCCCCATATTAATCATTTGCCCTTATAATTCCTGAATTTTTTTTTCTCTTTAACATTTTAAATAAACTTTTATTTAGGTTTTTAAGTGACTCTATTATCTCCAGCTCTTGGGGTGTTAATTCTCCTCTTGTTTTTCCTTGTTTATGTTCCCTCATGGTAGGTATTTTTTTTTTTTAATGTGGTATATAATTTTTAATTATGACCTAGGGCTATGGAAGCACTCAAGTGAGGAGTTTATAGTAATGTAGGTTGTAGGTATGATAGATGCCATTCACAAATGAATTTAAAGGTCAGTTAAATTTCCCTCTCACAGAGAACGCCGACTTCAATTCTGGTAGCCTTCCTTTTCAAATTTTTCATTCTTAGTCAATCTTCCACAGCCGTATTTGATTCATCATCAAATAAGAACTAAGAATGCTTACAATAAATTTTCCTAAACCTTAGTTTTCTTAACTTATTTTTGATTCTAGCATTTCTACCATACATAAAACCAACATTATTCACAGTGACAGGCAAAATGTATGTTTTATTGAATTTCAGTACATTAATAGAACCAGGGGGAAAATTACTACTCTCTCTACATACGAATAGAACATTTCTTCATACTGCATTATTTTTCTGCAGGGTAAAATAAAGTTTGTTAGCTTGTGCGTTTTGTAATTAACTCGTTACCCATTTATATTTGGTATTTTATTCAGCACTTATTTCTAGGCAAATAATTTTGCACTGAAAAATCCATTAAGTTTCTCTATAGGAGTATCATTTTCTTGTAAATTAAATTGCCTAACTAGTGAATCTGAACCTAATTCTGAACTTGATCTCCAAAAGCTTAACCAAAAATGTTTCTACTTTTAAAATAAATTGCTTATAGATTACTTTGTAAAGATACCGGATTCAAATTACTATTGGACCAACAATGAGGCTGCCAATCCTAGGAATTAAGTGATTTACCAACACAAAGCTCTTCTTTATTTAGTTAGTATTCATTTGCTGTGCGTCCACCCAGATCTTGCAAGTAACTAGAAAACCCCACACCTTGCATATGGGCTATCAGAATGTGCTTTGGTTTCTTTACAAACTGCCTTGCCATGGAACAGCCTATAACAAAAAGTGTGACTTTATCAAATCAGCTTTCTATACCAATAAGAAATAAATATATATACTTGATTGAGAGGCATTGTTATTTAGGGAATATTGTGACTTTCATTGTGGTTTTTACTTAATATTTAATCTGTGATAACAGGGGTCTTTTCCTACGCGCTGTTTCTTTCTAATGGATATGAGTGAGGTACTTTTCCAGACCAGGTGTTCATAGCATAAACATCAGAATAATGGGCAGCATGACTGTTGGCAGTCAGAGATGAGAGGCTAAGAATTAACAACAGATGTTAGTAATGAAATGTTTCAGAGTGTTCTCTGCCTTGGGTTTTGGCCACTTGAATAAAATGCCCATATAACTGGAAAAAGAAAAAGTGAAAATGTTCCACTTAAAATATGAACAGATGCTAAAAGGCCTGTGGTTCAGAAGGTGCTTCTTTATGAATCTGGTTCTCATTTACTGGTTCCCATTTCTGAGTTCTGAAATTTTTACAGATGAAAATTATAGGAGAATAGATGAAAATTATTCATTAACCCTCAGCATTTTTATCCTGAGTCAATACTGAATAAAATGAAGCTGTCCATTATTCAGCAAACATAGTTTGTGTCGACACCTAATTTAAGAGTAAACTTAGAAACTAATTATTTTTCACTTCATTTTTTGCTTCGAGTCTAATTTTGATGACTAACTGAAATATAAAAATAAAAAAATTGCCATTTTTTTAAAAAAAAGTTTGGAAAGCCAATGCATGTGGCTATTAGTTTTTTTAAAAAAAAAAAAATCATAAATTAAATGTTAAAATTAAATTGTTTTCACCAAACAAGGAAGAAAATTCCTAACCATGTAGTTTCTCTTTTTTCCTCCTCATAGAATGCAACAATGTGTAGACTTTAATTATTTGAAAAAAAGCCTAGTTGTTAGGAATATGGTGGTAGAGGAAGAATGAGAAAAAGAGAGTGAAATATCATACAAACACAAGAAGAAATTTGCAGTCCTCTAGCAAAGAGAAATTGTTAAACATAAAAATAGGCTAGTTAACTTTGTGATAATAGCTGGATAGTAATGTCAATTGAAGTTTGTGATTGTATTTACACTTAGCTGTTTAGGTCATTGATTATGCCATACCGAGTGCTAGATCTGAAAATACAGAAACAAATGAAGTATAGTCTCTACCCAAATATTACAGTAGAGAAAAAAAAAATACAAACTCATATGACTTACGATGTCTGACAATTAAGTTTGCAAACTTGTTGCGCCGATGTTGCTCACCTTTTTTGATATCAAAGGGATTATTCATTATGAATTTGTACCAACTGGACAAACAGTTAACCAAGTTTACTATTTGGAAGCGCTGGAAAGGCTGCATGAAAAAGTTAGAGACCTGAACTTTTCTCCAACAATTCATGGCTCTTGCATCACGACAATGCACCAGCTCACACGGCACTGTCTCTGAGGGAGATTTTAGCCAGCAAACAAATAACTGTATTGGAATACCCTCCCCACTCACCTGATTTGGCCCCCAATGACTACTTTCTTTATCCAAAGACATAGGAAATATTGAAAGGAAGACCTTTTGATGACATTCAGGACATCAAGGGTAATACGACAGCTCTGATGGCCATTCCAGAAAAAGAGTTCCAAAATGGCTTTGAAGGGTGGACTAGGTGCTGGTCTCGGTGCATAGCTTCCCAAGGGGAGTACTTCGAAGGTGACCATATTGATATTCAGCAATGAGGTATGTAGCACTTTTTCTAGGATGATTTCGTGAACTTAATTGTCTAACCTCATGTATAATATCAGAAGTGTGTACAAGATAATGTTATTAAAGGGAGCTGTGAGTCAGTGGGAAAATCAGGGAAGGCTTCAGAGAAGAAGTGATAGATTAACAGGGTTTTGACTGATGAAGATGGGTTTTCTTGTAAGAAGATTGTGGGGCGGAATATACATCAATAAGAGTGAATGTGAAAATCTGGGTTAAAAGTCATGGAGTGTAAAACAAGAAGAGATCAGATTTGCCTTATTGAAGTTATTCTGTTGGTTGTGGGAATGATTTGAATAAAGGAAGTTATGATTTGGCGATTAGCGGTAACTCATTGCAAGAATCCAGATGAGAGATGACAATAATCCTTGGGAGATGAGGGAGATGGAAGAGTCTAAAGTGATTTCCATATGTCGGGCCTGGTGAATGTTGGTGTCACCAACCTAGAACAGAAATACAGGAAAAAATAATTGATTTTCAGTCCTAGGGTGAGAAATAAAATCATGTTAAAACAAGTTTTAAAGTATTCTTTTTTTTTTCATAATGTATACATTATGAGGTATGTGGGAAAGTCTCATTAATTGGTGAAGAAGATAGGATAGGAAATTTCGTTTTGTAAATTAAAACTGCTTAAAGAGAGCTTTAAAATAAAAATAAAAGGGATACTAATGGAAAGGAGAAATGCCAATATTAATCATCATGACAGATAAGCATTATTCTTTAGTTGTCATAAGTGTCCTGTCTTAATAGAATCACATACATGAAAATATCATCTGGGTGTGTTTTTAAACAGATATGTCTACAAACATCTCAGCTTGAAAAATTAAACCCCAAGTTATTTAGGTATGAAATTAAACACATAGCCAGGAACTTCAAAGAGTTAAGAACATAGTGGGTGAGGTGAACAGTTAAAACATAGGAGCGATCTGTGCCACAATGCAGCAAGGGAAGGATGCAGTGGGGACACATGGGGGGCGGAGCTCCACAGGAATGGAAGAGGGTGGAGTGAAGAGAAGGATTCTTGGAGCGGATGATGGAACAGAGTCCCTGAAAATCCGAGAGGTACAGGCAGGAATGTTACGTTTAGATGAGGAGAACAGAGATCATGAAAGTATTTATCCTCAGCAGTTCACGAGGCAGGAGGCAAATCCTTGCAAGTGACGAAGTGGACAAACTGGCTGAGGTCTGATAATGAAGGGCTTTGTGTTTCACAGTAAATGCTTTGAATTTTCTCCTGCAGTCAGTGGAAAATTATGGAAGGGTATAAACAAGAGAGTCACACAATTTTACGTATTTTTTCTTGAAACATTAGTGGCAGACCAGACCATGTATTGGAAAGCATTTTGACCAGAGGTAGGGCGAAACACACACTTGTCTGTGTGTGTAGAGAAATACTTCACACATACATAGTAGGGGAAAGGAATAGAAAATTTTATTTCTGACCTTATCTTGTGTTCACTTAGCTTCATATAAAAAATAGTATTAAATTTGATAGTCACGTCTATTCAACATTTTCATTCTAAGTATTTGCCTTCTACTGTCTTGCACCATTTAGCAGTTAGCCCTGAAACCGGGACCTAAATTAGCAACAATAAATTTATCTTCATTTAACTGTTTGGTTGGGTGAGAGCATGATACTATCTGATACTTGGGAAACCCATTCTCTTTTGTGACTTTTCATCACATTTTAGCTGCTCTTTTAAGCCAATAAAGGGATTTATTTTCATTCAACATTCAATAAATCAATTCTACAGGCTCACGGTGTGGCAGATATTGTACGGGCGCCATTTGTCAACCTCTGAGCCTCTGATTATTTGGAAGTTGGGAGGAAAATGTATACAGTTCCAACATTCATAGTTATTTGAAACAGTGGTGGGGAGAACAGGGTGACTGTGAGGGAAAAAATGGCATGATGTGTCCTAAAGCAACTAGGGGTTCATTGTGAGCAGTTTCTTATAAAAGGTGGAGAGAGGGGGAGGGGAAGCATCTGGGACAAGATACCCTGATGCTTAACTGTACTGTGTAACTTATGCGTTCATGTGTGTAAACATACACGGCTCACATCAGATTGGGAGCTCCTTGAGAGTTAAGACTTGATCTTCGGTATTTTTTTAAATTTATTGGTTAGTAAAATTACATAGGTTTCAAGTGTACAATTCTGTAATACATCATCTATATATCACATTGTGTGTTCACCACCCAGTCAGTTTTCCTTCCATCACCATATATTTGATCTTCTTTAATGTCATCTACCACCCGCCACTTACCCTCTGGTAACCACTAAACTGTTGTCTGTGTCTATGAGTTTTTGTTTCTTTCTTTGTTTGTCTTGTTAATTTGTTGCTTTCAGTTTTATATCTCACATATGAGTGAAGTCAAATTGTTCTTGACTTTTTCTGTGTGGCTTATTTTGCTTAGCATAATAATCTCAAACTCCATCCATGTTGTTGCAAATGGCATTATTTCATCTTTTCTTATGGCTGAGTAGTATTCCATTGTGTATATACCACATCTTCCATATCCAATCATCTATCAAAGGACACTTTATTTGTTTCCATGTCTTGACCACTATAAATACTGCTGCAATGACATCAGAGTACATAATATACATTTATGGATAAATGTTTTCAGATTTTTTGGGTCATATGGTAATTCTATTCTTAATTTTTTGAGGAGTATCCATACTGTTTTCCATAGTGGCTGTACCAATTTACATTGCCACCAGCAGTGTATGAGGGTTCCTTTTTCTCCACAGCCTCACTAATGCTTGTTACTTTGTCTTGTTGATGATAGCCATTCTAACAGCTGTAAGGTGATATCTCATTGTAATATTGTTATACCAAGTAATTTGCCATGATGTTTGAAACATTGTTGGTATTCCTAACACCTTCAAATGCCAATATGTTCATCTTTCCCTAAAGATTTAAATTTCCTTTAAATTTCTATTCCTACCCTAACCTTGGTAGTTGTGCATAATTACTGGACCTGTATTCAAAACTACATTTTGTAATATATCCCTGTAATTTTTTTAAAGGTTCATTTCCTGAATGTCACAGTCCATTTGACTTTAGGTTACTATACTAACAAGTGATGTCTTTCAAAGCTGTGTAAAACTATGTTTGTGGGGGGAACTGCTAGACTCTACAGAATGTCCAGTATCCATCTCAGTCTGCCTCTCCGGCAACTGTTTAATCCATTCTAACACTATGAACCCCCTAATATCACTAGCACTACCAGAGCCTCAATATTGCCGTTAATTAACAAAGTTTCAGAGAAGTGATCCACCCTGGTTAGACAGCCAGGAAAATCCTTATAAATCAAGAGACTTAATTCAAATCCTGATTTCTTATTCAAAGTAAAGAGGTGTGTAACCATATATACAGTGAGTCCTAGGGTCATAGTTCCCTGTAATTTGAAGGGTTTTCTTTCCAATTTTGCAGTTGTAGCATCTCTAAAGATTTCCAGCTCTGTTTAGAGAGGAGGGATGGAAGTGGAGTAAGGAAAATAGAAGCACTAAAGACATGCTGTGTTTATTGAAGCCATAATAGGAAACAGTCATGTCAGTGACCTTAACAAAAGTCTTTGGAAGTTTAAAATGAAAACACAACTTTTAAAACAGTTTTTAAATTTATTTTTTTCCTCAAATGGGGTGACCTGCTGATCCCAGCGTCACTGAAGGAGGAGGAGAGCTCAAATGAAAGCCAGTTAGGAGATTTTGGAGGGCTTGTGTTTCAGGGTTGGGATTATCTGCTCGAGAGAGCTAAAATTAAAAAAAAAAAAAAAAAAGACATATTAACTCCATCAACACTCACTATATGCCTGAAGTAATATTATGCTTTGCGTAAATTGATGCTTAAATAAATAAATAAAAGTTTCTGTCCTTAAAACTCTTGTACAGTAGTGAGAAAAGTGTATGTAATTGAATAGTCATATTACCTGGTAAGTGATATAATAGAAGTATGTGCAAATTCTAGTGGGGGGGTAGAAGAAGGAACAAATAAAATTGTCGAAACCAAAATCAAACACATATATAAGGGCAAAAGGAATTACTAAAGGCAATTTAGCTTCAGAATATCTGCTAGGAGCTTTCCACACAATATTAAGTATTGACTAGATAAGATAAAAGGATATCCGGAAAAGAATTACCTATACTTTATTTAAATTTCAAAATAAAATTGCTGTGTTCTGTAACTGCAGAGTCTGCATAGCCTTAAGTAGATACGTTTGCTGTTAATCGTTTATTAGTAAGAAAACATCTTTATGTCCCACATTTTGTTAATGTGTTAAAAATGTCATGTATATATATTTTTTTATTTCTGAAACTTATTTTATTTTATAAACGAACAAAAAAATCTCCAGTTTTCATGAACTTTGCAAAATGGCATTTGCAGACAATACCTATCTCTTTCAAAAGTGACTATATTATTTTCAAAGAATAAAATTTAAACAAAGTATAGTTGATTGTTATGACTTCAGAAGATGATGTTTTGATCACATATTTTTTATCTTTTCTCTCTGTAATGCTACATTTGAAATTAAAAGAGATTCCAAAAGTGGATATAGAAACTGCTGATTCAGGATTCACCCTGGGAAGTGTAACATGATTATAAAGTAAGAAACCTTCTGTTTTTATGTATTTTGCAGGTTAGTCCCAAATGCAGAAATGAGCCTAGACTAGAAATTGAGTATGTGATGGGGAAAGTCCTAAGCTTGGGGCCAATGGGTTGATTGACAGCTCTGCCCTTGACTTGGGTCCTCTTGACCTTGGACGAGTCATCTCATCCTATGGGCTCTGGTTTCTTTCTCTGTAAAGTGAGGCAATGGGACTCAGGATCTCTAAGGTTATTTCCTAATAGACATAGATAGTTTTATCTGAGAAAAATTGGTACCAGATAAAGGTGACTGAAACTGAGTTCATTTTAAATGGTGTGCACAATTTCATAGTTAATGTTGGAGAAAAGTTTGACTAGAATGTGTCCTAAAAAATTAAACTAGCAATTATCTTTAAATTATATTTTGCTTATAAAATTTAGGTTGGTATTTCACTATATACTCACTCTTAAAATAATGACTGAGTTGTATGGACGTTTGTGGCTTGGTTACTATCTGATAACAATGGTCACTATAGTGTAATACCACAGCCTTCGTTCACATTTAATTGTTCAGCACTTTCGTAGAAATGGTCAGTGTTGCAAAATTATCTGAAGGCTTCAGTAATTTTTCCAGAGTTCTCGCTCAATCCCTTGATATCAAATATTCCTCTTCTGAAGCCCCTATGATCTCACCATTCCTACCTGTGTTTCCTTTTTCAGTTGTTCTCTGGGCCAACTCAGCCCCATCCTCATTTCTCAATGGGGAAAACATAGGGCTCCAAGTCTTCTCTCGTCCACTTTCAACACTTCACATTATCCTTTATCTTTTCCAAGTTTACAATTTGCAATTTTTCATAGCGTTGCCAAGTTCTAGCGAGACTGTCTGTAGTTAAAGAAGCGGGAGAAAAAGGGGATTTTCGAGTGGGAGTTGTCTTATAGCGGTACCCACTTCATTGGCAAGTTTTTCTGAGTTACTTGTATATTTTATTTCTGTCTTCAGTGCTGACATGTGTGGACTGATAAAGTGAAGAGCTGGATACAACCTTCTCTTACAACCTTCTTTTACCCTCATCCTTGTACAGCTAGGTGCGGGAATCTTATCCTGCACCCGCCTGCTGCTTTTTGGGTTCTTTTTTATTAAAGCAAGCCACAGGCGCAGGATTGCACCTCCTTACAAGCACCTCCCTTTCCCTTCCTCCTGAGGTCTGCAGTTCTCATTGGTCCATCCTACGGGGCGATGATCTACAGCCACCAGGACAAAAAGCAGAGAGGGTGAAAGAGATGTCAGTGTTCGATGGAGGGACAGCAGAAGAAAACAGAGGAAGTAGATTCCATGAAGTTATAAAATATAAGCCAAGTGTTTGGATTTAATGAACTCTTCAGGGCTAGGTTGTTCTTCTAGAGAGAGCGAGATGGGGAAGGAAAAGGAGGGGGAGGTGGTGAAGTGGGGCTGCAGATGAAAGAATGGAGACTTAGAGAGACAGAGAGAGAGAGAGAGAGAGAGAGAGAGAGAGGTCTGGATTTTAGTAGGAACATTGAAAAAGCAATGCACAGAGGAACAGAAGAGTGTGTCATCTCTCTGGCCACCACTGGAGGAGGAAGCTGACTCTGTTCTGCACGTGCCCTTGGAGCTGGGTCAAGGGCAGGGCACCTGACATTTCCAGTCACAGAACCACTGTTCTCATCAAAACGTCTTCAGCATCGTTTTCTCCCATCTGGCCCATTGAGGTCAGGTAGGAACCATAGTGGATTGCTCCTTCATTTTCCTTTCCTTAGTTTGTTTACTTTGCATTTTCAGGTTTCTTTTTCTCTGCTTTATATTACGTCGAACCCCTTTCCATTTTGTTTTTGTCTGTCCATATTGACCTCATTGTTTTTATGTTTTGGAGTTATCTCTAGCACTGTAGTCATCATGTTTTCAGAATTGCATCTTTGTTCTCTGAAAGAATGGGCTTCATACAGTGTAGGTCTGTCTTAAATCCAACTTGGTTGACTTACACTCCCTACATTTTAGGGAGCAAATCAATCCTCCCAAAGATAAAGCTGCTTGTTCAATGGTTAGAGGTCGGGGGGAAACCAAAATGAATCAGTGCCCTCATTCTCCAAGTAGCCTCCTGAACATACCCTACAACACAGGACTTTCTTCAACTCTTCTTCCAAAGGAGAAAAAATAGGAAAAGGCAGAGATCAGCGAGGGAAAGGAAGAGAGAGCGGGAATGAACATTTAAAGAAAAAAGAAATGGAAACACAGGGTGCATTTCAAAAGCTAAAATAGTGCTGGCAGCAGAATGGATCCATCTGTTGTGTCCCAAAGCTGAAGTTTTCTAACCTCGATGAAGGATAGTGATGGATTGCACAAAAGGTGTCATAACATTGCTTAAGCTGATATGTAATCTGGCAGCGTGGGCTAAGATTTACTAGGATTTTAATTTCTCTTTAAACAGAATGTTTGAAATAGGACAGAGATTGTGTTATAAAATGCTTTTAAAAAAATTAACTCTAGCTATGTAGCTATTAAGGATTAGTTTTTTAAATGAGGTGTCAGTGTATCCAAAATGGACAAACACATAAAAAACAGGAATCGCTTGGAAGAAGGTACAAATTATATAAGAACAGATAGAGTCTTACTCAAGATGCTGTTAGTAAACATTATAGCATTTTTTAAAAATATGGATTATAATTGTATTTTTATATTATCTGTTAAGCATTTCAAAGACATTTAAAACCTCATACCTATGGTTACTTGTAAAGTTGTGTTTTTAATTTTGCATGTAATTATATTAAATACAACTTATTTCTGTTTTTGTAAAGTATTGGTTCACTGAACTTTGTCAGTAGTAAAGACTCTACTAAATATTTAGGATAAATTTTACTAGGGGAGACTATAAGGTTAAAAGTTAGAATAGAATTTAGGTTTTAATATTGACTCTGTAACTCTAGTTGTGTTATCCTGGGACATTTAAAGGGCTCTTTAAATTTTTGATTACTAATCTGTAAGAGGTAGTACTGTGGAGCAAATTTATATTTCATGGTGTCTAACACAAAGTAGATGATTAATACATGGTAATTTACATTATAACTAGGTCAGTTGATTTTATAAAAGCCTCAATTTTTTATAATCCCTTATTGAAAGATATTTATATAAGAAATTCTAAAAATATATAGCTTTTTAAAATAGAAACTGGTACTATTTTACTATTGAACCCAGTAAAAGAATTCTATCTTTACGGTTAGAAACAGGGATCAGAAAACTTTTTTTTTTAAAGGGCCAGATAATAAGTATTTTAGGCTTTGTAAGCTGTGCAGACTCTTTCACAGGACACAACTCTCTGCTGTTATGTCATGAAGTCAGTCATAGATAATAAGTAAACACATGGGCGTGGCTGTGTTCCAATAAAACTTTATTTACAAAAACAGGCAATGGGACACGTTTGGCCTGTGGAATTTCATTTGTCAATTTGTCAGTTTGTCAATTTGTCAGTTCAGTTGCAGACTAGATCTACTTTCCCTTCCTTTCACCCACTTTTCTTTCCAAAATTAAATGAAACTAAATTAAACAAATAATCACCTGGTTTGTAGACTCTTAGAAATTGGTTCAGATTTCTGTGCCAAGATCTTCAATCTGTACATACTGATCCTTAATTAGAAAAGGTAGTTTGAAATTAACCCTAGATCACTTATAATTTGGTCAGAGAAACAAAAGTTCTAAGAGCTATGCAGAATAAGGGATTTATTGTAGGATTTGACCTCATACAGAGGGAGCTAAATCATCCGTGTGACGCTGATGCTTCTATGTCTGATGTTTGGCCGAAGTCAGGTGAACAGCAAGTGAAGAAGGAAAGATGGGCAGGAAGCAGGAGAGAACGAAAACAAACTGAACCCACAAGGACCAACTGGAACCCACACCAGCCCCTCCCCCCCTCTGGGCCTCCAATTTCAGTGATGGAAGTGACACCCAGAAGAAGCTGGAGCTTATTTCATGGAGCTGCACCCGCTCCTGGCCTGGTGTCACAGACCCCTGAGGCAGCCATCAGGCAGGAGCTGGCCTCAGGCCCCTGTGCTGCACCCAAGACAGCCCTACTGAGCCTGCCTACCTTTCTAGCCTCAACATGGCGACTGCTTCACTCTTCTTTCCAAATCTCCAGCAGAGGTCTCCACCCTGAGCTGTAGTATAAACCGTCTCGTTGGATTCAACTATCTTCTCCCAAGGAATTTAGTGTCAGTCATCATGAAAGTGTAAACATGCTACCTTTAGCTTGCCTTGTGAAATAGGCTTGAGGACAAATATTGACGGAAGCTACTTCCCTCCGTTTGTACAGCCTGTCTATCTGAACAGCTGAGGGAACTTCAAGAAACAATGAGGTGACGTCCTCAGTTAAGCTACCAGCACCAAAGCTTCTGTTTAAGATGCTCTTTGACTCACTCTTTCCTAGACTGAATCTCTTCTCACTGATATTCCCTCATGTTTTCTATTATCCTGGAAAGAATTGGCTGGAAGCCCACATTTTTTATATAGAAGACAGTCTTCTCTCTTCAAAGTATCAGAACCATTGCCGGCGGGCAAACCTGAACATTGCTTGGACATAGAGTCGCTAGTCAGTGGATACAATTCTGAATGTATCTGGCTTAAGAACATTTTAAACAAATTTTTGGTTATCTCCATGGTGTATCTTAGTATTTGTACATAAACTTTCTGCATTGACGGTCTCCTGCTCATCCTTAGAAAGCCTCCCATGAAACACATGTCTCCTACCTGCCATCACAGGACTAGTTAATGGTCAAACGCACCCAGCCATGGGAGCAGTAGACGCGTATCCCACCTAGATAACTCAAGGCGGCGGTGTTGTATCCAGCGACAGAGCCGAGAGCTCTCCTGCGGTGGGGACAGCAATGCTCATGCTGATACAAAAATGCAAACCAACCTCACTGAATGTTTGGGGAGCAGCCCCTATCAGTCGCCGTTCCCCTACTTGACTTATGCACAGCTTGAAATAGAACTTCGCCACCTGGCAGTGGCACAAACTTTTCCCCAGCTCAATGTAAGTCCTGCGAAATGTCATTAACCCCTTGCTACCCAAAGACTGCTCTTGAACCAGCAGCATAGGTGTCACTTGAGGGCTTGCAAATAATGGAGAATCTCCGTGCCAGACGCAGAGCTGTGGAATCATAATCTACATTGCAGCAAGCGCCCTTGTCATATATATGCACATGAAGGTATGAGAAGCACCAACTTAACTCTTAGAGTCTTCTCTTTAGATTGGAAATCATCATATAACACACAAATGGTCAAAGGATGGAGTGACATGGTGAATGCTAAGGGTCTGGCACAGAAGCCTGGGGCCAAAGGTGTTTCCTCTACTACAGAAAATGGAACGGATGCATGCTTTGTTGCTCTCTGACTGACCATGCAGGCTGATGGAAGAAGCTTTCACTATTCAAGGGACTCACTAGGGAATGGCATTCCCCTCAGAGCAGAGCAGGACCTTGGAGGAACTCATCTCCCTTTGGGAACAAAGCACTGAGAATGTGTACATGGTTGACCTTGTGACCTCAAGAAAGCCATTCCACTGAGACCCTCCTCCCTGCAGAGGGAGTGCCCTGTGCCTTTGGCTGGGTTAGATTTATTTAGTAAAAGTGCCACATTTGTTGTTATGTTTGCTTCCCACACAATGAGGCCCTTTTAAAAAAAAAAAAATCTGTGGTCAATTTATTCATAAGTAAATCCCCAGAAGGAAACTACCCTTTGGGACCCTTGTAGTGAGGTAAGTTGCAGCCAGTCTTCTAGGCCTAAAGTTAAAGACCGTGGATGAAATATCAAGTCCACCAGAAACTACCCATCATTCCTTTCATCTAAAAATAGATACGGATCGCCCACGATCTGTAAGATGCTTTAAAAGTTACTCTTAATACAACTGTGCTTACTGTGTGGGGGGTTGAACGTAATGGAGGCAGCTGCCTGTGTGCCTGTAAATAGTATAAAAAAGAGATAAGGAAAGTGCTTTCTGTGTGCAAGACGATTTATTATGGCTGAGAAATCGCGCTTATGTCACAGTAGGAAGAAGCATAGAAAAATTGGAAACTAGCCTCTTTATATTTTAATGCCAAAGAAAGCTAGGTGTTCACTTGTATAGCTCACATGGATTGCAGTATGTGAACACATTGACCTTCTATCTGCTATCAACAGACAGTGTGTGGGTTTTTCATACTAACAATAATGATAAATATAAAATTATATATATAAATATATGTGTATAATATTTCAAACAAATTGTTAAACAGTATTTTTAATGAATTTGATCATTGGTTTTGCCAAATGACATCATTTGTCTTCTTTAATGTTTTCTACTTGAAAATGTCATTAAAACTGTATACTAATTATGTATCTTACACTGCCCATCTGACACTTTCATACTATGAATACATAAAGATTTTTGGAATAGTGTTCCAGTTTTTTGCCATCACTATTTCCAGAATATGTGTATGTGTGTGTGTATATACAGAGGGTGCCAAAAAAAGTATACAAATTTTAAGAAAGGAAAAACTGTATTAAAATCATGCTGATGGTAACCACTTTGAGCGCCTCTTGTAATTACAGAAGTCAAATGTGACTTGTATTCATCTTTTGTTATCGGTATATATTGAGTATTACAATTTAATACAGCTTTTTTCTTTCTTAAAATGTGTATACATTTTTGGGGCACCTCTGTATATATAATATTTAATGTAATTTCCTGTGTGTATGTGTATAATTTCATATACAGAGGGTTCCACAAAAATGTATACACATTTTAAGAAAGAAAAAAAACAATGCAAATTGTAATACTCAATACATACCGATAGCAAAAGATGAATACAAGTCCTGTTTGACTTCTGCAATTACAAGAGGTGCTCAAAGTGGTTCCCATCAGCATCCAGACACTTCTGATTACGGCGAACTACTGCTTGAGCAACATTGACCAAAGTGTCGCTTGTATACATATTTTTGGCACCCCTGATGTATACATATATGTGTGTATATATATGATCATTAGTGATATATATATATATATATATATATATATATATATATCTTCCATTTCATTTATCTCCATCTTTGGTGTGTATGGTATTTTTCTTTCTTATCAGATTTCAGAAATATTGCACTACTTGAAACTATACTCGGGGTACTCTTAAATGTATTTTACTTCCATTTGTCCAGATTTGATCACTATACTTTAGTGCACCATAAACATTCTGTTTGGGTTTTATGGCTGCTGTCTGGTTCCTGAAAGTGCTAACGTTAGCAGGATTTCACTGTGATGATCATTACTTTGAATCTGACAGATTTTATGTGTTTGAAAACAACATAGGTAGTGATAATGCACGACCTGTTGTATTTTTTTTATAATAGAAAGCCTGGAATTTGCCTTTCTATTATTTCAGTCTCCTGGGGGCAACCCTGAGTAATTCTGGGTTCTCTTTCGTACTCAGCCCTCAGTTCAGTAGAGTTCGTATGGATGTGCCCAGTCTTCTTTCCTTCTGCCAACCATCTTCATTTTCTTCAACTACTCCATCCTATCCTGGTTTTTAGGGTTTTTCTACCCTCGCCTCTCTTTATGATCTACTCTAGTGAAATGTATGTTAACAAACACACATGATGTATGTTGTTTAGTATTGCATTTGGCTTTTTCTGTGTTCACATTACAAACATTTTCTTGGCTCATATGAAACTGTTAGGTAGATCTTTCTTGTCTTTTAATTCATTTGGTTAACCTTTTTGAATATAATCTAAATATGTGATTTTCCATTGATCGCTATTAAATTTCATTTCAGCCATTTGGCCATTTGTATCAGACCACCCAAAAGGCATCTCATGAAATATGAGTCTTTTGTGATGTTCCTTAAAAATAATTCTATGGTCAAATACATCTGTAAAATTATTTATACTACATTCCTAGCTTGCAGATTTTCAATGACCACTAGCAGTTCTACAGTTAGGAAACCAATTTAAACTTTATTTATTTAACATTTTCCAAATTTATTAGGTTGGTGCTGAAATTTGACTAAATTATTTTTCGAGTGATACTAGCGGCATATGACAGAGCTGGTGTTCTCTGCTTAATATAGTTGGTAACTTTTTTAACTTAGTCTATTGGAACTGTTTAATTTTGATTTGATTTCCCAATAGTATTAGGCGCTATTTCAAAATCTGTATAAAATGTCAGTATCTTATAGGTGTGATATTTATCTTCATCCAAGTTACTGAGGAAATTGGTGAAAAGTGTTATGACAACCTATGAGAAATTTTACCTCAGCTTATTATCTACCCCATGATTGTGTGATAGTCTCTGAATATCAGTGTTCAACCAGAAATTGTTCACCTACCTGACATATCACCCATCCTATGTTATTTTATCTTGTTCACAAAATTAGAATAAGAATATAATATTATCTATGATCTTAAAATCAGAGCATTTCTCCAATTTTTAAAAATCTAGTATATAGCGAAGGTCATCTCTGTTGTATTTCATTGTGCTTTAAAATTTTTGGAACTGCAGAGTAGGCAATATTTCTTATAGATATAGAATTAATTAGTAGTATCTACCCTCAGTGGAGATCAGAGTAGCGACACGTTATGTTTTTGTTTTATATGTAATAACATAGTGCCCGTATTTGCCTTCCATTTTAAATAAACTCAAAACATATGCATAAGGAGCTACTGTTTTACCTGATGGGAGATTTTATTTGAAATTCTACTAGATTTTATAATTTTATTTGTCAAAAATCTGACAGCAGTGATGATTTCTTCAGAAGTATAAAATAGTACACATTGGTGCATATCGGAAGATTTTCTGTGCTTGTTAGGGCTTCCTCAGTGAAATATTTCTTTTTCTTCTTTGGAAAAAAATAAAATGAGGAGATATGAATTCCTTACTTTCATATGTACAGAAATCTGAATTAATGTTAACCACAGCTGGAAGCTGTTCTAAGTATAATAATAAGTTTATGCAAAAATCTAAACTCTACATGACATTTCTATATTAATTGTGCTGTCTGCAAAGAAAGAACTACAAATAGAAACCATTAAATATTGGAAATGTCATTAGGAGAAAGGCACAAGAGTGTCATAAGTTTATAATTTTTCACCTGTAAATATGACTTGTTCTTAGCTAATGTGATGCATTCATATTCTCTGTGAATGGTATTAAAATGCCAATAAAATGGTTATACATCTAAGTCAGTGTAAACTAAATATCTAAAGCTAAAAGTAGTTTATAACAGCTACTTCTTAATCACTCTTTTTGTCAAGCTGTTTCTCTTCAGTTTATATTGCTACTTTTGGCACTATAAACAGTGTAGTGTTCTAATCCTTCATCCTGTCACTTCCTGAAGTGCTTGTATCATATTGCTGCCTACTCATATTTTCAATCCCATATGTGTTACAGACTGCAGTGACACATTGGACAAGAGTTTGAATTTGGCACTAGCGATGGATACTCTTTTTTTTCGTCTTATGAATTAATTGAAGTAGGAAAAAGACGATACTTGGTCAGAACAGAGGTATGTAATCTCTAGAACTCACACAATGATGCCACCCTAAATGTGCCCAGCCCCTACGGTGGCCACTGAGTACTCAGTAATAGGTGGTCTTTAATGGGGTTCTGCACTGTTTCCCCGAAAATAAGACCTAGCCAGACAGTCAGCTCTAATATGTCTTTTGGAGCAAAAATTAATATAAGACCCGGTCTTATATTAGACCCGGTCTTATAGAAAAATAAGGCCATGTTATATTAATTTTTGCTCCAAAAGATCCATTAGAGTTGATTGTCTGGCTAGGTCTTATTTTCAAGGAAACACAGTATGTTAAGAGTGAACACAGGCAATGTGATGGGTCTTCCACATGCTGTGTGTCTTAAAGGGCCTACATACATGAAAGAGCTGTAGTTCCTGGGGTTTAGCAGCGTATCACTTTTATTGGGACTTAATCAGCTATTATCATTGGCTCCAAGTGAGAAGGTAAGTTATTTACCTCTTACAGCTCTGATTTCCTAATTTGGACAGGTTGGATGATAGCTTGCTTTTCTATATGATGGACTTATACATGCTATGAGGTTTCTCCTCCCCCATCCCTCCTTTTTTTTTTTTACTCCAGTAAGTTTTTTTTTTTTTTAAACTTATTGGGGTGGCAATTGTTAGTAAAATTACATAGATTTACCCCCCTCCCTTTTTAAAAGATAAAATTGTGTTATTTGGACATCAAAAATGTCAGTCATTCCCAATGTTTTGTAGGACCTGTATGTTAATCTTGCTTTTATTCCTCTCCTGCGATTCAAAGTGTTAGGTCATTCACTTATCACTAATTTAATGTTCTTTACACACACACACACACACACACACACACACACAATTCTGTATGTTATACATCTGATTTTTTAGAAATATACGTTATTAGAATATTATAAGTATATGGACATATTTTGAAAAAATAGTATCCTTTCCCTGAGGATTTAAAGCTTTAAATACCCTTCGGTAAAGGAGAAAACACAAACCTTAAAAAGTATTCAGGTAATAGTCAAATAGTTTTTTTCTTCTAAATATAGTTCTAAGTTAAGGATAGAAAATTACTGAAAACAAGTGTCTATAAGATAGCTGTGGACTATTATAAGTGACAGGCAGCATATCCCTTAACAGAAGGAAACACCACAACTTAGTTACTTTTTCTTAGCCACAGTCCTTTCAATATAATTGTCTACATAATCATTAATAAATCTATTATACTTTGAGTCTTTGTTTGAATAGTGCAGTTGATGGATTGCTGTAACAGCTAAAATGTACAGAGTTCTTATTGTGTGTCAAGCACTGTGCTAAATGCATTGTCCTTTTGACATCTGGTATGATAAAAGTTCTATGATCAAATTCATTCTTTTAATTGATTTTGCCTTCAGGCATGTTTCTATGAAAATCTGGTAGGTGAGAACCATTTCAAAGTAAAAGAGACATTAAAATAGCCTTTTGTTTCCACATTTGCAAATCAAAAAGGCACAAAAGAAATCCACAAATACAACTTGGGAATTTCCTGTGAATTTATTAATATAAGCTAGCATATTGAAATGCACACGAATTAATTAGTTTGCAAAAGTGTTTCTCTTTTTAAAGTTCTGTCATCTCCCAAAGGATTGTATCTTTATTATTTAGCTGGTTGTGTAAAATATTTCTAAAAATTTTTAAATGCTTTATACAAAAACGTTAAATACTTTCTCTACCTAATTGCTGTGCAAAGTGTGCTGTTTGGACCAGCAATATCAGTATCTCCTGGGAGCTTATTAGAAATACAAGACAGTGAGGCCCCACCCAAACCTGTGGAACCAGAATATGCATTTTTACCAAAACCCCAGCTATTCATATGCACATTTGACAAGTTCTACCTACTCTTAAAAGTAAGTTTAAATGCTTTAAAGCATTCTATTATTTTTATAAGGTCATAGAGAGAAAAATATCAAATAGACTGTTAATATAAATGTAACAAAGTATTAAACTTTTCTTTAAATTAGTGATATTTTTATGTTGAATTGATTTATGTTGTGCCCTTGCACTTTAAAATATCTGGAATATATTTAGAATTACATGTTACATAAAATATTTGTAATTATTTTATGCATTGTTAAAAACAATGAAAGAAAAATTGAGGCAAGTTCGAGGAAAACACTCCTTTGCTGCTTAAAATTTGTTATACCACAAGGGGGTGCTAACGCTTTTGATTTGCAATACTGAAATTTTACATCTAGATAAAACTAGGTTTTCAAACAGAATGAATATGAATAATATGTAAGTAAACTCCACACAGGACAAAATGATTTAGGTTATTAAAATGGAAGCCTGGGTTGTCAATGAAATTTGTTTCATAAATTTCTTTTTATGTAAAAAAAATTTCTTTTAAACTTACTTCGTATTTCTGTTCTTTTTTTTGAACTTTACAAAGTTTAAAAAAATATTTAGCATAAAAACATTGAAGAAAATATGCTGACATATGAACAGTGGCCATCTCATGAGATTAACATTATAGGAGATTGTTCTTCTCGTCTACATGCTTTTCTGTATTTTCTGTTTTATTTTCTACCACGGTCATGGGAGATTACACTTACAACCAGAAAAAAAAAAATTAAGGAAGGATTGGAGGGAGGAAGGGGGGAGGGAGGGAAGAAGGAAAGGAAGGTGGGAGGGAGGTGAGGAGGGAGGGAGGAGGGAGGTTGGATGATTAATTTTGCACTTATTTACCAAGATATTTTGTGACTAATACTCAAATTTGGCTTGAAACTTAGAATGATTTAAATATATCCAGGACACAAGAAACAAAGCATTTGAAGTCTTGTGAATAGGATTAAATAAAATTTACAATGTCTAGATACCCCCTAAACTTTCGTAACTTCACGCTTTACATACTGAGGCTACAAGGAAAGTAAGTAACATGACTTCATTTGGAGTTCCTGCTTAAATCAGTGCAAAAGTAGACATTCTTTCAATAGAAACTTCTTACTGTGTGAGAATTAATGTGTTAAGAAATGTGTTCCTCTGGCAGGATATTATGATTCTTTTAAATCAGGACGGCCCCCTTGATGTGGTTGACATACTAAATCGAGAACAAACTCAGTGACCTATACAAGTAAGTTCATAAGAGGTTTCATTAATGTGCTAATAAGTCATTTAGCCCAGGAGCTGCAGCAAAATAGTAAAAGATATCTGTGATGCAGCATAGATAACATATGACAAGTCAGCGTATGTCGAGTTCCCAATACTCATCTGCAGTCTGAAGAAGAATTTAACTAGTTAGCAGGTTTTTGCCTTGGTTGGCCATCATTTTGCCACTAGTGTATGAAACCTACTTGAATATCACTAATATATTTGAATTTCATTCCGTTGCATTTCTAATCAACATCTGATCCATTGCTCTTTTAATTTTGGCAGATCTCGCTTAAAGGGGAAAAATACTGTATTGTTCAAAAGTTGAAATCAAACAACTGATCGCAATTCCTAAACATGGTACTTTTACTTTGCTAATTGGAGTATTTGCCAATGTTAGTTCCCAGTTGTGTAATGTGTAAAATAATCAAACCTGTTTCTTGTGAAGGAGCAGAACTCCTTATATGCTCAGAAGGCATAAGCTGCCCTCATTAAAAGAACCTAGCATGAGTCTTACAAAATTGTGCCCCAAAAACTTTTTCAAAATGTCCAAATGAGAATTAAGGAGTAACATGCATTTAGGCGGTTGGTGTTCTAGACTCTGCCCCTCTGAATTCTTCTCCCCTTAGTGTTCTGAAACTTTATTTGTTATAACTAAAACTGTGTGCATCGTCCTGCTGTCTCAGAGGCAGAAACTGCCTTGCCTTGGTTCTTTTTGACATGTGACACAATTCCTAAACAATTTTTGTCAAATCCTATGCGAACAAAAATGGAAATAATTGATGACAGCAGAATTTTTGTAAAAATTCACTTTTCCAAATCACCTCCATTCTTAAAGATGAAAATAGAAGGACTGAACAAGTATACTTAGCATAACTTAATTTATCTTATCATTATATAAAGACACATTAGTTCCAAAGGACCTAGTACAAGTTACTTTCCAAATGGCTTCTCATAAGAGTAATACAGTATAAATTCATAGTAATACAGAAACTAAAAAAATAAAGTATAATGAATGAATGGCAAGAGTTGACATATATATAGTGAGAGAGGATTCTTCATTCCCAGAATTGTAAAGACTCTCTTGCACAAAATCCCTCCAAAGCAAGAGCTTATTTTTTCTTACATAAAGAAACAGAATATCAGAGTATTAAGGGATATTGGAAATCATCCAAGCTCTACCTTTTAAAGTTATAAAAAGAAAGATGAAAAAGAAGAGAAAGAATAAGAGGAAGAGGGAGGGAGGGAGGGAAAGGAGGAAGGAAGGAAGGAAGGAAGCCAAGGTGCTTATTTCACTTGTTAATATTTATAATCATTTATATTATGTTACATTAATGTATAATCATTAGACTTGGGATTTTATAGTAAATGCTATCAATACAGTTATAACAATATACTTATGGCCCAGTCAGGTTGATTCAAGTTCAAAGTGTGCCTGGCTTTGACATTTAAATTGCAGAAGAGGACAGAAGTCATAAGAATGTTTAAGTGGTAAAAAATGTGAATTACTGGCTTATAGCTACCAAATGTAATCAGTATATAATAGTAATAAGCCATGACAAGGTGGGCTTAATTACTACTGAGAAAAGGAGAAATGAAAGAACTTATGTCACATTTATTAATTTAATATAAAACATCAATTCTTCAGGGGTAGCTTTTCTTGAAGAGATGTTATTTTTCTGATGATGGTGTGGCCTGCTCTCCAGGTTTCCATAATGTGGAGATCAGGAAGAAAATCTTTTTCTCCTCAATTCCCAGTCTGTCATGTTTAGAACCTAGTTGAGGTTCAGTACAGAAAACACGGGATTAGGTACCAACAAAATTGTTGGAAAGGATGGAAGAGCAAAAGTCAGGGTTTCAGGGTTTCTGACTTTTGCTTCTGTTGCTATGTTTCAAAGTTCCTGAAACAGCTGCTACCACCCAGAGAGCAGCAGGAAGCTTCAGGAAACTTTTGCCAAGTTAAAACTGTCCTGCAGTCCCAAAGCTGGGAACTAGCAGTGGAGGCCAGACGTGGAGGCCCACCCCTGCAAAAATTCACATGGCTGGAGCCTGTGTGTCAGGTGTCCCTTCACCCTCGTCTTCCAAATTTCTTGCTAGTGCATCTCATTGGCAGAACAAAATTGCATCCAGAGAATCTCAGTAAAGTAGTTCTCAGTCTTCTAACTCCTGTGAAACTGGGAGAAGCATATAAAAGGATAGGAAGGGATGCTGAGCAGAAATAGACAACAGAGAAAACATACTGGAGAAAAGGAATAATTTGCAGGAAGGAAAATATTAGGTACATTAGATGACTACCATGCACCAGAAACTGTAAAGGGCTTTAGTTAAGTTATTTATTTAATTTAATATATTCAACAATTTGAAATTATCATCATTTATACCGATACTTAGAGAATTTAAGTAGCTTGCTCAAGTGCACATAATAGTAAATGATAGAGTAAATATTTAATATTTGAACCCAGTTTTCTCTGAATCAGAAATTCATTCCCTATTCACTACATATTGCTAACCTCAATGAATTCTTCAGATATATTTCAATTATTAACCACTTCCAAGTCCCCACGGTGATGTTTTTCAATGTATTAATCCAATTCCATTTCTTTAAAAGCCAAGTAAGTCACATACATAAATGGTTCTCAACGAAAGTATAAACCTACACTCTTATGTTATCAACAGCTATAACACATTTTGTAGTTGGTAACTCATGATACTTAAAAACTTAAGATTATAAATGATGCCTTTTTCACATTAGAATACATTCAAAGTTTTTGTAAAACATCATTATTTCACTTCCATTCCAGTTTGCATTCTTGAGAGGTAGAAATGAGAGGGATATCTGGGGAATCCTACATAACATGTTATTACTTAACCAATTCTGCACTCATTGTGAGTGGCTTTTACTGACAGCTATGAATCTTAACATATGTTACTTATGATTAAGTAAAAAAAAAATTAAGTACAAAACTTTTCAAAGAATTCTGGATATACCTATAGAAATACGTATATATCACCTATGTGAATATGATCTGTCTTGTGAGGGTAACATTTTTGTCATGGAGGAAAAATGATTGAAAATTACTGATGTTGAATATTGAGGATAAGTTTTCCTAGCTGTGGATTCATAGGTGGTCACTTGGTGCATTAATTATTTTTCTTTTTCAACAAACATTTATTACATGCCTACTGTGTAATGCATTGCATAGATAGAATTAGAAAATCTGCCCCTAATTCTTAAATGGTAACTTCAGACTAATCAAACCTGCTCCATTTTGCCCCCTAAACTCACTTGAAATTGTCCAAAGCCCTCCATCCTTATTGAATTCTCTAGGAGAAAAAGAAAGGAGATGGAAACTGATCAAAGAACGAAGGCACACAAGAAGAGATGACAAAACAGTATTCACATGGGTATCTGTTTTCCTCAGTAGGGGGCTATTCTATCCACCGAGTGTGATGTATATATCTTTCTGTGGAAATTCTACTTATATGCATATAAATATACATGTCCATTTCTGCAATGTCCAATCTCTTAGGCACCAAATACACAGAAAGAGCAAATGCATCACAAAGAGAACAGCTGGGAACCATTATTCATAAGCATAGCCAGGATCAAGGTAAAAAACTCCACAGGTGGAGTGTTCTCTGACAAAGTAGTCCAGAAATCTGGAAAGAGAAACATTGTTTAAAACTTAGGTCTTAAAATAAATCATGACTGTAACTTCCTTTGGTCTTGGTTTTCTTTTCTTTTCTTTTTTTTTGAACCTGGTTCTTATTGCTTAAAAATGGAATATTTGGCATGATAAAAATAATAAACATGAATTGAGTTGTGATGGGACTCAAAGGCTTCCATAAAGAACATAGAATTAGATAGAGCCCTTTTTTCTCTGTCTCTGCAGTTGATCAACATACCAACATCATTTTTTTTGTTTTAAAGTGGTGATGTGGAAAGAGGACTAGATGAAATAGAATTCCTGGAATCTAATGCAGGCCTGTCATTATGTAGATAGGTCTGGGAGGTTGCTTACTCTCCCTAGACCTCAAATATTAAGACGTCTGAACTAAGATCCTTTTAAATTACAAAATTCTGCCTTTGAGCTTGATGCCCAGCGAAGGGCTGCAGGAGAAACTTGAAAGTTTAAGATGTGAACTTAGATTACCCTTAAGATGCTTACAGTTCAATGTCTTGAGCAAAATGTGGAGAAAATAGTGGTGTGGTGACTAGATCGGCAGAATAGAGAAAGCAAACTACAATGTTTAGTAGTGATGGAACATTGGGGAAAAGCTTCAAAAGGTAGGGAGGAATTTTATGGAGTAATTTGTAGATTTTATTTGCTCGAGAGAAGGATAAAAGACATTTTCAGTACATGGTTAAACGGTAATCTGGATGCTCATATTGGATAAAAGGTGTATTAGGTAAAACATTGAGACAGTTGTACGGTTGTTTGTATTTTGTTTTTCTATACGTTGAAACACTTTAAGTTATTGATCACAGCATAACAAATTATCCTAAATCCTAGTAGCTTAAAACTATAAACAGTTATTATTTTGCTTTTGATGGGTCAGAAATTTGGGATCAGATTAGCTGGGTGCCTTTGGCTCAGAGTCTGTTATGAGGTTATAGTCAGGATGTCAGCCAGGTTTGAGGGGGGTGGTGGGGCTGCGTTAACTGCTGTCCAGGAGTCTCACTCACGTGGCTGTGGACACGAGGACTTAGTTCCTGTCACATAGGCTGCTCCACAAAGCTGCTGAAGTGCTCTTGTGAGATGGTACTCACTACCCCTGAGAGTGAGCAATCCAGGAAGAGAGAAAGAAAGAGAAAGAGGCAGAGAGACAGACAGAAACAGAAGCTGCACTGTCTTTTATGAGCTAGTTTCAGAAGTAACACACTATCACTCCTGCAATATTCTGTTAGTCACTCAGTTCAACCCTGAAACGGTGTGGGAAGGGACAGAATGTGAATACCAGGAGACAGTCTCGTTGAGGAGCATCTTGGAGGCTGGCTACAACAAATACTAAAACAAAATACAATGCTAAGAACTGAAGACAGATGAGATTTTAATTCCAACTCTATATACTGGGGGTGCCAAAAAAAATGTATACACATTTTAATAGATGTTATCCATGCTCAAGCAGTAGTTCGCCATGATCAGAAGTGTCTGGACGCTGATGATAGCCACTCTTGTAATTGCAGAAGTCAAACAGGACTTGTATTCATTTTTTGTTATCGGTGTATATTGAGTATTATAATTTTAATACTTTTTCCTTTCTTAAAATGGGTATACATCGTTTGGCACCCTCTGTATATCTAGGTACAAAGGAGAGGGAAGATTTTTGCAGAGGAAGACATTTAACATGCCCTTCATTGCACCTTTTATTATTTGCTGAGAAAATGCAAAATATTACCAAGTCGAGCTAATCTGCAGTTAAGGAATAAATCTTAAAACAGATGGAATATCATTGAAATGGGCTACAAATTCAGATATACTGTATATTTGACCAGTTTAGGCATAAGTCCAAAAATTAAGTACTTTAAACGCTGAAAGATATGAAATATTTCTGAAAAACTACGGAAGTCTTTTTGAGCCAAGAAGCCATAAAGTTTCTTTATTTTTACTACATTACATTAATATTTGCTATCATAGAATCTAGGTTGTTGTAGCACATCTGTTACCCTAAGACTCTTGTTTTTTTGTTTTTTTTCAAAAGTTTCAGTGATGATGTATAAGGCCTAAATGCAATGTGGTTTAAGTTTCTATTTGAACAACAAAGATAAGATGCCTCTACCCACCTTGAAGTCAGTGGACTTCCATGATTTTGCATAATCGACTTGATATCCCCTGGAATAATTTCTTACTACGAGGTCTGACAATTAAGTTTGCAAGCTTGTTGCAGTGATGTTACTAACCCTTTTTGGTATCAGAGGAATTATTCATTATGTACCAACTGGACAAACAGATAACCAGGTTTACCTTTTGGAAGTGCTGAAAAGACTGCTTGAAAAAGTTAAACGTAAATGACCTTACCTTTTCGCCAACAATTCACGGCTCTTGCATCACCACAATGCACCAGCTCACACGACACTATCTGTGAGGGAGTTTTTAGCCAGTAAACAAATAATTGTATTGGAACACCCTCCCTATTCACCTCATCTGGCCCCCAATCACTTCTTTCTTTACCCGAAGATAAAGGAAATATTGAAAGGAAGACATTTTGATAACATTCAGGACATCAAGGGTAATACGACAACAGCTCTGATGGCCATTCCAGAAAAAGAATTCCAAAATTTTTTGAAGGGTGGACTAGGTGCTGGCATCAGTGCATAGCTTCCCAAGGGTAGTACTTCGAAGGTGACCGTAATGATATTCAGCAATGAGGTATGTGTCGCTTTTTCTAGGATGAATTCGCGAACTTAATTGTCTGACCTCAGATAACTACGGTCCCTGCCCTAAGGGACCATTAAATTCTACTAGGACAGTTGTCTCCAGCTGTTTTTGATTATGTCACTTCTACATTAGAAGAGAAAGGAAGAGCATCGATGCATGTACATTTAATTATAAATTGTCTACATGTCCTCTATCAGTAATATTACAATGAAAAATGTGCCCTTATGTAAAAAATTTGCAGTTATGGTCTGATGTGGTTTGATGTTTCCTTTTTTTACTGCTTAATGTGGCTGACAGAGATCTTGTTGGAATTTATTGGAAAATGATGAGCGTATGATGTTCTAGAAAGGTCTAGAAATCCAGTTGAATGGGAAAAGACCAAATGAGCTGTAGATACCAGTCCATGCAGCAAAGTCTTATGGCTCATAAGCCAGGTCTTCATGAATGGGAAGGAATGTCATGTGGAAAAATGGACAGTGGCGCTTTTACGTGGCACTGCCATTTTATAAGGGTAGTGTTAAGACGAATGACAAAGTTGCTGATGACTAATTTCAGCTCCACACTGAAATTAGAACTTCTAAAAGTTAGTGCTGTCTACCAATACAAGGCCAGAAGTAGCAACTGTTTCTGTGAGGACCAGATAATAAATGTTTTAGACTTTGCAGGCCATACAGTATCCGTCACCTGAACCCTGCTGTTGTAGTGTGGGGCAGCCATAGACAATATGAAATGGATGACTGTGGTTGTGTTTCAGAAATACTGTTTTTGCAATCTAGACAGCAGGGTAAATTTGGACTGAGCTAATTCATGTGGCTCTGTGCTACAAGTGGCCAAACATAAGGAAAGTAGGATATCCAGCAATCACATTGGATTTTAGAATGAGGTAGAGAACAGTACCCAAGGTTCCTTCAAAAATCAAGAACGGTGTAACAGAAGCTACCCACTCTGTTCCCTATCTATCCATAAATGCCTCCCTCATTTTCACATTCCTTTTTAATTTTTCTATTAAATGTATTGCAGTGACATTGGTTAGTAAAATTACGTAGGATTCAAGTGTACATTTCTGTAATGTATCATCTATGTATTGCATTGTGTGTTCACCACCCAGAGTCACTTCTCCTTCCATCGCCATATATTTGATCCCCCTTACCCTCATCTACCACCCCCCTCCCCCCTTACCCTCTGGTAACCACTAAACTATTGTCTGTGACTATGAGTTTTTGTTCCTTTGTTTGTCTTGTTTATTTGTTGCTTTAAGTTTTATATCCCACATATGAGTGAGGTCATGTGGTTCTTGCCTTTTTCTGTCTAAGTGATTTTGCTTAGCATGATTGTGTTACCTCTCTCCTATTTGGTCAGAAACATCTACTTACGTTACGGTGGTTAATATTGGTATAACAAGAATACAGAAAAAGAAAGAAGGGGGGAAGGAGAGAGAGAAGAGAGGAGGAAGAAGTGGGCGGGAGGAAGGAAGCAAGAACCTTTAAAATACAGAGTATGACTTTTCAATTTCTCAGAAACAGTTTTATTAAGAAAGAAGATTTTCTTATTCCCTTGTGTCATCATTAACCTAAAGAGCCTGGCCTTTGCAGCACATCATAGAGTTTTACTGTAGAGCCAAGGTAGTGAGAACTGGGGATATTAATTAAAGGAAGTTCCTGTGGTACAGGAACAGGAGGAAAGCCCAAACACCTCTGGCAGAGGGGATGGTGGAAAGTAGAAAAGAGCAGGCAGATGACAGTCTTAATTCTTATCCCCTCTTGAAGCCAACTTCAAGAGACTGAAATCATTAAATCAATACAATTGGAATCAATGAAAACACTAAAACATCCAGCTACACATAGAAACCCCCAAGGACTTGAGCCTGGGTAGCTGGAATCAGGATGAAGTTCCAGGCCTCTAGGAGATGCCCAGCCCTTAACTCAGAGTTTTATCCAGTGTGATGTGGGAGCAACAGGTTTACACAGGCAGGAAGAAGCGTCTAGTGATGGACCTGAGGCGGCTCTGACTTCCCATAGCCAGTGATATTCCCATGTCCCCAGCAGTGGGCCTTATACCAGTTAAGATAGCCAATGGACTGGTAGAAGCCTGGAGTTAGGATAAAGATGCTGTAATGTGTGGGGACTCTCATTGGGGTTGGTCGGTGCCAGTATCACATTCTAAAGAAGCCAACTGAGAACTGTCCCACCACCAGGGATTCAAGGCCAGGGTCAGACCAGCCACACTGCCGGAGAAACCTATGAGAAAGGACTATGTAGATTTGAGGCCCCTTTCTCCATCACTGATACAAGGTCATGAGGTCATGGGAGCCTCCATGTACACTCCGCTACCATCTTGGATGAATCAAGAGGAGAGGGGGAGTATCTGATAAGTTGACATTTAATGTGAAAGAGCTGAAGTCTTTCAGGATAAAACTGTTGAACTGAAAATCCTCCTTTGTTTGATAAAACAGTGTTATTGGTGGTTTCTTTGCTTGTTTCCATTACCTAGTAGGATAGAGACCTTGAGAAGAAGACTAGGTATGAAAGCAAATGATGAAGCTCCATTTTCATAGCACATTTGGACAATATCCAGTAAAATTTTAACCATCCAACGAGATTAGATTTTTCGAAAAAAATCTCACACTGCTGCTTTAAAGATAACACCCAGCCCCACCTCACTGATGGTATGAATGGTATTAATTTCACCTCCGTGGTGATACAGGGTTGACAGGGAGAAATAAATACTTAGATGTGCCTAATATTTCATAAGCGGTTCTCTAACATTTGGTGGGGAAAGAGCTAAACTATAGGCTAATTTAACATATTTTCCCCTGAACATTATAATGCCTTCCCACAGATAATCCAGAGTCGACTAAAACATATATCTCACTAGATGTAGATGATACCTGTCATGTGTGAGGAAATACTATTTCCCAAGCCCCAGTTCCAGGCATAACATTAGCTGCTTGTACATGTATGTGTTCACGTCATTCTCACATACTCATAAAGTACATGTTATTATTTGCATTTCTCAGATAAATAAACTACAACTCCAAGAATTTAAGAACTTAAATGAACTGCCTGTGAGCAGGCTTACTTAAGGCTGGCCCCAGGAACTTCGTCGTTTCATGAGCTGAGAGTTCTTTCATTCTTCCATGATATGAGTGTTCTTAAATTGAAATTATATATATATATATATATATATATATATATGCACACTGTGAGATTACTGCTAAAAAAAAAGAAAAAGGAAGTAATCTTTCTAAGGAGAAAATCCCTTCCTAATTTACCGTTTTTTGTTTTTGTTTGTTTGTTTGTTTGTTTTTTAACTTGTAAGTGTACTATATAAAGTTAGTTGTGGATCGTCTGCCTCAGTTCATTACAAATTCTCACAGGGACCCTTGCAATGTCCCTGTTCATTTATTCTATGCAGTTTTTTTTTTCTTTTCATCCTCTATTTGTATTTTCTTTCTTCGTACTCTCCATATATGCATTCACAGTTAATGTATTTAAACATTTTAGAATTTATAATTTTTTTTCAGTTTTACAAAAATCTCCTTTTGGGGTTTTGATTGGAATTGTATTTAATGTATAGATCAATGTAGTGTATTCAACTTTTATAACTTTTATAACTTTTCATTTATTTTTATGTATTTCTCCATCATTATCTGAGATTTCTTCATTAGGTTAATTCCTGGATAAAGTGTTGTTTCAATTTTCATTGTGATTGTATCTTATTTCTAAATGCTGATTGGTTATTGCTAGCAGAGAGGGATGGTTTCAAGTTTTATAGGTTAATCTTTTATCCTTTAAACCTACTGAAATCTCTTTACTCTAGTTGTGTATTTGTTAGGCTTTCTCTGTAGTTTATTAAATGCGTAGTTCTTTTTCTTGTTTTCTTTCTTATATTGAACAATATCAATGATGGTGGGTGTCACTGTCTTGTCCCCATTCCTAAAGGGAATGAATATAAAGTTATCTCTTAAATGTAATGTTTGCTGTAAGGTTTTGGCATTTAACCTTTATTAAGTTACAAATTCTTCTTCTCTTGTTATTTTTCCTGAGATTTGTTTATCGGGCGTATTTGTTCAATTTTATTAAATGCTGTTACTATGTCTGTTTTTATCAACATGTGATTTTCTCCCAATAATCCATTAATGTAATCAATTATACTGACGAATCTTTGTGATGTTGAAATTTTGAAATGAAAACTTATTTAATCATGTCTTTATTATTGTCTTGGTACAGTGTTAAAATCAATTGACTCATCTAGCATTTTCATATTTATCTTTATATGTGAAATTTAGTTTGTAAATTTTGGCTTAGTCCTTATGTATTAGTCTTTAAAAATGGTTTGGATGGGTTTTTTGTGTTTTGTTTTTTTTTCTTCTTCTTTCTTTTCTTGTTTTCTAAGAGAATTCTGTAATGTAGAGACTTTAATTAAAATTTGGTGGAACCACCTATAAAAAAACTTTCTTAGCCTGAGGGGTTTTTGTTTTCACTTGGGTGGAGGAAGTTGTTTTATTTTTTTTTTAACCTATTATTGTTTAATCTCTTTAGTACTTATTAGTCTAGTAATTGTTTTTTCCTTCAGTTGTATTTAAAAAAATCTTTCACTAGTGGGGTATAGTTGCTTATAAAATTGGTATTTCTATAGTTCCATTTTGTATTTTGTTTGCAACTTTTCTCTCATTGTTTTTTCTTCCATCTTGCCAAAGATTTATCTTATTAGTCTTTTAAGGAAGTATCTTTTAGTTTTATTAATTGTGTCTTTTTTGTTACTGTTTGTTTTCTATTGTGTTGATTTGTGACCTAATCTTTATTATTTTATTTCTTCTAGTATCCTCAGATTTATTATCTTGTAGTTTTATGAGTCTCAGTTCTTCCTTACTTTTTAATAAGCTTATTCAACACTTTAATATTCCTTAAGTGCTAATTCAGTTTTGACATATAATGCCACTTTAATTTAGTTTTAACAATTGTTTAATTTCCCCAAGTGAAACGTTATTTAACAGTGATTCATTTTAATTACAAACATAAGAAGCTGTGTTTTTTTTTTTTTTTAAGTGTTCTTTTTTAGGGCATAGTTTCAACACTCATTCATTGGTGTTTATTGAATGTCTTATCCATGAAAGATTTTTTAGAATGTTCAAATGTGCCTCTTCTCTGCATGAGTGTGTAAAGTTCTCTATATCCATATGTTGAGTATAGTAAATATGTTCTCAAATATTCTGCTTCTCTTTTTGTCCTCTTCATCTATCAATATCTGCGTTTATTTATCTCTTCCTTTATTTTGTCAGATGTTACTTTACATCTTTAAAGATGGTTTTAGATACATAAAAGGAGATGATGATTATATTTCTTGATTGATTGCCCTTTACTTAAATATGATTCTCCTTTTCCTGTTAAGATGTTTTTCTCTATTAAATTCTCTTTTACTTAAAAATTTATTAAATGGGTACTCAAAAATTTATTGTTTATATCTTCATGGTATACTTTTATATCTTTATGTTCTACCTTCCTATGCTTTTTCAAAAAAATAGGTATAATTTTTTGCCATTGTGATTCTGGATCGTTTAAAAATTCAGCATGAGAGTCTTGGTCTTTGAGCAGTGAACTAACCCATCACCTTCATCAAATCACTCTTCCATCAAAATATATTTCTTCTATCTTGTTTTAAATTTCCTGTTCATCATTTTTTATCTTCTTACATATCTTCAATAGGATAGATCAATTTTACTCCTATTCATTTCAAATGTATATGTTCTATTTTTACTTCTGGTGTCTCCCTTACTTTATTAAGATTAATGCATGTTTTCATCTTTTCGTACCAATTTTTAAGCTAAGACAAGTATGTTTGCTTGCTTTCACTTCCTCTGAGCTTCCAACTTTACTCATTGGCTAGTTTCATGTACTTCTTTTTTTCAGTTCTTGATGTTTTTCAGTTATACTTTTGGTTTGTTTATTTACAATAATGAACTTTTCTAAGTAATTAACTTATAATCACCTCCTAAACACTTTTACCATCTACTTTGATTCATTTATCTCTTTGTTGGTATTTTTCTCTAATAGTTCTTTCAAAGAAGATCTCTGGATGATGAATTGTAAGGGCTTATGTGTTTAAAAATATTATTTAAATAATGTTTGCCCTACATTAAGTCAATGATGGATATAAATTCTAGTTTGAAATGTATTTCTTCAAAAATATGTAAATATGGTCAATGTTGAGAAGTCTGATGCTGTTTTGATTGTTTCTTGTATATAATCTACTTTTGCCTCTCAAAGCTCTTAGAATTTTCTCTGTTTTTAGGGTTTTAACATTTCCCTATGATGTTTCTATTCCCTTTATAAATCATTTAAATCTGAGTTCTTGCATGTTTAAGGAAAATTTCCAGCATTATTTCTTCAAATATTGACTCCTTTCTATATTGTTTTTTCTTCAACTAAGACCTCCATTTTATAGAAATCAATGCTTCTGTTTATATTCTCCACGTTTCAATATTTTCTTATTCTTTTAATTTCTTTATTCCTTCCTGAAGCATTCTGGCAGAGATCCTTAAAATTGTTTCCAGAATACTAACTGATTTTTTACTTGTATCTATGCTTACGTTTAACAAATTCAGTTGTTTATTCCAATACTGTATGCCTTGTTATTGTATCCAATATCTTCAAATGGTCTTTTTTTCTTCTAACTGCTTGTTTTTGCTACATGTTTCCAATATCTTCCATTATCCCTCTGCAGACCACCATTATGTACCTTCAGAATTTTGTTCCTTTTTGGTCTTTTAATTCTACTTCCTTTGGTACAGATTAGCTAGTGTGTATGTTCCTTTTTATAGTACTTATGCTCCTTGAATGCCATAAGAATTCTTTCTTTATGAGTGTATACATTCCCTTTGGCTAACTTGATTGATTCCTAGGCAGAGTAGTGAAGCCCTGTCCCCATCTTCAAGTAAATTTAGGGAGTTGAGGATGGAGGTGGGATAAAGAACTTCAGTGTTGTACTATGAGCCCAACTACTATCCTCATCAGGTAATCATATTTCTTACATACTCCATTCTCTAGGGCCTCTTTCGTCTTATGTTTAAGTATCATGGCCTTCTCTGAACACTTACTTTTAGGCATTAATATATGTGCTCTTCAAATGCAGACATGGTTGTCAAACACCATTAAGGGTCATAGATTTTTATTCGACCTTCAAACCAATACATAATCTGCTACAGTTTTATGGATGCTGGCAGAAGACATGAGATGCCTGTATTAGAGACAAAGGCCAGTTTTTTACTCATAACAGTAGCAGCAGCCCGAGTAGCAGCATTTTTTTATGCTGACTCCTCATACCTTAATTCCCACTGGTGACATGATGAGGCCAGGTGACACCTGACCATGTGTGGATTGTGTACAGGAAATTAACCCTAAGCCTAGGCAACTCTTGTCTTCTATAATGGGCTATAAGCAAATCTACCCAACTTTTGTCCTAGAGAGAGATGTCATCTGTAACAATCCTGCCTCCTGCCCCTGAGTGATATATCTCTGTGTTCCAAGGCTGTTTACTATACAAACATCCTTGGAAAGATAATTCAGGACAAAAGGCTGTCAAGACATGCAGAAACAAAATCGTATCTGAATGTGGATGATAATCAAATCAAAGAATTTCCCAAAGTCTGTATAGTTATGGATCCTCAATGCACATATGGTTGCTCTGAATCATTTAAAATGTTTTTCTGTTTTATAGCTGAGTGTTGAAATTTTATTTCTTCACTCTTAAGTAAAATAATGTCTTGCAGTCATATTGTTCCTTGGGATCATGCACTTTCGAAGCCATGTTTCACATAGAGGTGGAAAGTCTATGCTTTTACCAGGAATTTTTAACTAGCCCACCATCCTCTTCACAAATAGACAATGGCTGAGTTTTTCAGAGTTTTACTCAGCCAGTGTCTAAAAAGCCAAACATGGATGAAGTCTGAATCATTTCAAAGAGAATTTTGCTTTTCAAAAAGGGCAAAACACAAATGAAACTCAGGGGGATGCTCTCAAATTAGATCCCTGAACTTAGAACATCAGAGAATTTCGGGTGAAGCTACTCTCATGAGTGTGTTCCTAAGGTCAGAATACCCCCCATGGGGCAAGGAGTGAGGGTGACACAAAGAGAAGCATTGTGTCAGTTGAGCGGTAGGTGACTAGTTCCTCAAGTGTGAGAGGAGGTCACGTGCACACTCTCATATGGCCTACAGATTGGCTTTCAGACTCTATTCTAGTGACTGATTTTTTATATGTGTATGAAATAAGATATTTATTTTAAAATTAGGGAATCTTTATCCTTTCAACAAAGGCCCTCATCCATGAGCTTTGGAAGAGTGGTTGAATTATAAGGTCATGACCTTTACATTGAATACTCATCTGTCCACATTTCTAAGAAAAAACCCTGGGAAATCAGAGGAACTTAAATAAATTCATCCTGCAGTTCAGAAAATACATATGCCAAATCAGTGTGTGCATGTGTGTGTATGTGTACACCGATAAAGGAAATTTAAATGGATTCTTTCCCTCCTTTTTTTGTATCCAAGGAAGAACCCTAAAGGAGCTCTCTTTGCTAGAAAATTGATACTATAAGAGCAACTTTTCTCATGTTTCAGCTAATGCCTTTAAAGCCACTTTAAGCCTTAAAGTAATATAACTACTAGGAAAGAGTAACTATATTCCTGTTTCTTGTCACAGTCTGACAGCCAGTAGCACATATGTCTTACTTCTAAGTTTGTTTATACTGATTTAAAAAAAAAAAAAAGTGAAGGTGGTGAATACTTTATTTTAAAATGAGAAAGTATTTTTTTCCTTTCCCATACCTAGTTAGATTCAAGCACTTTTGAATTATGACCTTCCCTTTTTTTTCTTTCCTACATTCAAGAATTAACATTTTGACAGATCTGTGATAAAGTAATTTAAAAATTCAAAATAATGTTCATCGTTTTTAAAAATTAAAAAAGTAATATTAAGGTCAGGTGACTACTTGAACATATTTAAACAACTTCCTCTTTCCTCATTCCCTCCCATACCAGTCAAAATAAACAGTGCACTGACAACCAAAGAGGGCCACCGATTTCCATGATCCTTGAAGTGTTTCTGCTAGAAATAATACAGTGGAGATCAAAATAAAGACTCCACAGATCAGCTTCAGCTTCCCTCCCTGGACAATAATACACTGTCCGATTAATATCCCTCGCATGTCTAAATGGAGCATGAGATATATGATATTCTAACAACATACCATTCGGGAGACTTTTGCTATTGGAGGTTAAAAGCAATGGGTTTCAGTGATTCTGGGGGCCCAACGCTTATAGGAGTTATCCCTGGTGTGGTAAGGTTAATGGTGCAAAGAGCAATAGCACCATTGCACAGCTAACGTTACTGACATGGATAAAGAAATCTGGATCATGGCGTTAGGGTATCAACAAACAAAAAGAAGAAACTAGGGACCAGATGAAGAGATTCCTCTCTGATAACTACCCATGGCTCCATCTCCATCCCAATACTAAGACTGTTGGTTCCTTGAATATCCTATAGAAATTTTCTTCTCTAAGACCTTCTTTTTCAGATGTGAAATGGGGATTCTAATAGTAATTTAGTGAAGAATGAAGGATTCCAGTGAGAACTTATTAGATCTGGATAGAAAAATCTTTAAAACATTATGTTAAAGAAAAGTGAAAATGTTCTAGATCAAAAAATAACTAGGAGAACCTAATCTGCAAAGGAGGAGGATTTTCTGTAGATGAACTGACAAGAAAGAGCTACTATATAAGAGCTAGGTAAATTCGGACATTTTCTTGACTCTCAACATTGAGAAAATATGGCATTTATGAAATGAGATAAAAGAGAATATAAAAAGACAAAAATGGGAAATTTCAATGGAACTGAAGAGAGAAAGGAAAACTAAAATGGAAGTTAAACAACATTAGGTCAATAAACAAGGAATAATATTATTTCTATACACTAGCAACAAAATAAGAGAAGAAAAATAACCCCCAAATTCACTTAAAACAGCATTAAAGACACAAAATATTTAGAAATAAATTTAGCAGAATTATAAAAGACTCTACACATGCATTTCTGAGCGATAGTAAAGAAAACCCAAATAGAAAAATACACCATGTTAATGAACTGGAGGAATCAATCTTAAGATGTCGGTATAGGTTTAATGCAATCCCAGTGAAAAATCCCAGCAGTCTAGTTTATAGAAATTTGACAAGCTTTTTCTAAAATTTGAATGGAAACACAATGTCCTAGATATCCAAAAAAGGAATCTTGTGAAAGAAAAAAGTGGAGGAACCGTTCTACCTGAGTTCAATATTTATAGGCTACAGTAATAAATTCAGTATGGTACTAGGACTAGAACAGAAAAAAATAGGACAATGGAAAAAAATAGGGCCTAGAAATGGACCTTTGTGAAAAATTTTAAATGAATTTTGCTTAATAAAAATGAAGTTGGACTTTTCCTTTCACAATATACAAAACTGAATTGCAGATATATTATAGCCCTAAATGTAAATCCTAAAACTATAAAACTTGTAGATGAAAATATAGGATAACATATTCACAGCCTTGGGGGGGAAACAAAGATATCTTAGAGAGAACATGGAACACATCAATCACTAAAAAAGTAATAAATGAAACATCATCAAAATTGAAAAGTTCTGCTTATCAAAAGCTACATTTCAGAAAAATAAAAAGGCAAAAGGAAAAACATATACATGCACACACATATGTGTCAAAAGAATAGCTAAAGAACTTTAATAACTTAATAATAAAATTATGACACCTGCCACCCCCCCACCCCCCAAATGGGGAAAACTTAGACATTTTGCAAAAGAAGATACACTGAAGGCCAATAAGAACATGAAAATAATGGTCTAAATAATTAGGTAGTGTTACAATTTCTGGATCAACCATCAAATACAATTTAAAGAACTCATGATGAAGATAGACTATTATTTTTACCTTGCCAATGGTCTTCTTTCCTTTCTGAAGTTCTAGTTCTAATCCTGTTGTCATTTACTGTCTGTTTAGAGAACTTCCGCTAGCCATTCTTTAAGATTTGCTAGCACCACATTCTCTTAATTTTCCTTCACCAGATAGTGTCATTATTTCTGAAGTTTATTTTTGACTGAGACAGGTTGCAGTTGACTGTTAACATTCATAACTTGAAAAATGTTGTGTCTTTCTTCTGGTGTCCATGGTTTCAGATATAAAATCCACCATCATCTGAGTTGGTGTTCTTCTCCAAGTAATGCGGCATTTCTTTCTAACTGCTTTCAAGGTTATTTTTCCTTGTCTCTAGTTTTCAGAAGTTTATGTTGTATCTTGGTATGGATTTCTTTGAGTTTATAGTATTTGGGATTTGCTCATATTCTTTAATTTGTAGTTTTATGTTTTTTGCCAAATTTGAAATGTTTTCAACCACAATTTCTTCAAATAATTTTTCAGTCTCCCCCTCGTTCTCTCTCTCTCTCTCTCTCTCTCTCTCTCTCTCTCTCTCTCTCTGATGATGTTGTTGTGTACATGTTAATTTTTTGTTATTGCTCCACAGATCTCTGAGATGGTTCACTTTTTTCCCTAGTCTATTTTTCTCTGCGTTGTTCAGATTAAATAAATTCTATTTATCTGTCTTCAAATTTACTGAATCTGTCCTTTATAATCTCCACTCTACTATTGAACCTATCCAGCAAGGTTTTTATTTCAGTTATTTTTCTCTTCTATCATTTTTTACTTGATTCTCAATTAACTACTATTTCTTTGCTGAGGTTTTCTATTTTTTTTGTTTGTTTGTTTGTTTGATTCAAGAGTTTTTGTAATTGTTTGTTGAATCATTTTTAAGATGGCTGCTTTAAAACCCTTGTCAGATAATTCTGATGTCTAATTCATCTTAGTGTTGGCATCTTCTAGATGGTCTTTTCTCGTTCAAGGTGTGATTTTATTGGTTCTTGGCATGGTGGTTTATTTTTTAATTGTGTCTTATACATTTTGTACATTATACTATGAGACTCTGAATCCAATTTTATCTTCTTTATCTAGAAAGCAGTCTCCCTGTTGAGGGACAGCCCAAGGAACAGGCAGATGTATGTGTTCAGCTTCCTGCTGAGTCCTGGCAATAACACCCGAGCAAAAGGGGGCAGCGTCTCCCACTGCCTCGTGGCAAATAGGTGCCAGGCAAGTGCAGCTCACCCCCTTGACCCTGCTAAGAGCTTTCTGGTGAGCGGGGGGAACTGACTCACACCACCTCATTGACTACACGTGGGGTGAAAGCAGCTCCCCAGTGAGCCCACTGGCATGGTGGAGGGGGGAAGCAGAGGACTTACTTAAAAAGCTTTGTTGTTGTTTGATGGAAGCGGAAGTGTAACTGGGAACTGTGTGCTGCTGACCCGGGGGAGGACAGGGGAATGTGAAGTGTCAACTCTTTCTGCCTCCCCCCAGCTTCTATCTCACTGATGCGGGGCGGGGTTGGGTTGGAGGTTCAGCTACCTGCTGGATCCTGCTGAACCACCGGGAGTGAATGAAGCAAAGTGAACTATTAATACATCCTGTCTCACACTGCCTTGTTACGTCTAGTGGCTTCGAGGGAGGGGTGATGGCTCAACTCACCAATAGGCCACTGACAGTGCTCTGGTGCTCAATGGGGAACAATAAGAGATCACCTCCTACTGAAACCATGGGGGGAGGGGCAGTTTTTCTCTTGGTTTGGATGGAGTAGAGCAGGTATTGACAAAGGGTTTTCTGTTTGGTTAGGCCACCCTTTTCCTGAACCTTTGGCTGGAGGAAACAGCTTTTCTTGAAGCTTTTAAGATTTCTACATGTTGGTAGTTCTGGACTCAAGGCTTCTGTATAACCCTGTCCAGCATATATGGAAGCCAGAAAGGAAACCCAGGGAAATCATTGCCATGTCATTTCTCAAGTCCTGAGGTTCCTAAATTCACCCTTTTCTTTCCACCATCCAGAGTCTTCCTATGGCTGTTCATTGTACGTTCAAGATTTTTTAGTTGTAAGAGTCAGGAGCTGTGAGGAATGCAGCTTCTCCATCTTGTCTGGAAGCAGAAGTCTCATCATTACTGGTGAAAGTGTACAAGGGTACAAACACTTTGGAGAGAGGGTTAGTGGTTTCTGATAAAATTAAACACGTATTTATCCTATGACCTTGGAAATTAAACATACACTTTCTGTAACGATTCCTGTCAGGTATATGCACAAAAGAAATAAATGATATGTTCCTGGTTATAGTCATAATATCTTTACTTATAATAGGCCCCAACTGGAAACAACCCAGAAGTCCACTGGAAAAGCATTGTGGTATATCACACAATGGAATACTACTTAGCTAAATTTTAGAAGAAATGATCCAATTACTGATACATTGAACAGTACTGGATGAATCTCATAAAGAATGCATACTTCTTGGCCAATGACAGCAAATCATTCAGTTAGAAAATATAAGTAAAAATAAAGTAAAAACAAGTTCTAGATTAAGAACACATCAATTATGACAACAAATATAAATTTATGACAATAAATCTTTTTAATGACAGCGATTTTCATGTGTTTAAAAATGGAATTCTTCGTAAAGTCAGCAATAAGACAAAAGTTTTATTTTTTTCTGTAACTGTCAACCACTGCTATAATAGGCATAACTAATAGAGGGAAGGAAAGTAATGATTATTTTGAATTAATTTTGTTAACTATTGAGAAAAATACAGGAAACAAACTATTATAATTAATAAATGTATGTTAAAGTGACATATTTGGTAAATTATTAGGTAAATTGTCTTGAATTAATAATATGAAGGAAAATAGCTTTCGTAAATGAGTGTAGAAATTGTGTCTTATTCTATTTCATATTCCAGATTTTGAAATAATGTATCCAACAAATATTTGTTGGAGATAATAATCTCTAACATATTCTGACCAGCTATGAACAAAATCCTGAATGCAATATTTATGGATAAAAGGTGGGACATAAATTATAGGGAGAGATAGTGGAATAAAAATGTTTATTATCCTGTAACTCACATTTTTGTTTTGTTTTGGGGTTGTTTTTTTTTGGTAGAGCATTTTCATGAGTTTATTTGAGCCAAAAGTGGTGCAAGTTGCCGGGAAGCAAAATCTCAAATGCTATGGAGAATTAACAGTTATTCAGCTTCTTTTCTTTTCTTTTTTTTTTTTTTTAAGATTTTTATTAAAATATAGCTAGCATACAATATTATATCAGTTTCAGGTATATGCTATAGTTATTCAACATTTACATGTCTAAAGAAGTGATCACCATAAGCCCAGCAACCATCTGACACCGTACCATGCTATCACAATATTATTGACTAATTCTCCATCCCATGACATATTTGTTTTATACCTGGAAATTTGAACCTCTTATTCCCTTTCACCTTTTCCGCCTCATTTTTAAATTTTTCAATTGCAGTTGACATTCAATATTATTTTATATTAATTTCAGGTGTACAATATAGTGGTAGACATTTATCTAAGTAGTGATCCCCTGACTAATCTAGTACTCAACTGGCAATATACATGGTTATTACCGTATTATTGACTATATTCCCTATGCTTTACTTTACATCCCCATGACTGTTTTGTAACTACCAATTTGTACTTCTTAATCCCTTCACTTTTTTCACCCTGCCCCCTAAGCCCCCTTCAATCTATTACCCTGATAAATCTTGTACCGATTTGACACCATACGTAGCTATTAATATTACAATATTGTTGACTATATTCTTTATGCCATGCCCTACATCCCCATGACTACTTTGTAACAACCAATTTGTACTTCTTAATCCTTCTCCTGTTCCACCTACCCCTTCAACCTCCCTCCATTCTGACAGCCATCAAAATGTTCTCTATGTCTATGAATTTGTTTCTGTGTTGTTGTTGTTCTTCAGATTCCACATATAAGCAAAGTCACATCGCATCTGTGTTTCTCTGTCTGACATACTCCACTCAACACAATTCCCTCTGGATCCAGCCGTGCTGCCACTGATGGCCAGAACCCATTCCCTTCCCTGGCCAAGCAATATTCCATTGTATATATCCACCACCTCCTCTTTATTCATTTTTACATCAATGGACACCAAAGCTGCCTCCGCATCTTGGCCATTGTAAACAATGCTGCAATGAACATATGGATGCACATGTCCCCTCGAAGTAGCATTTTGGGTTTCTTCAGATAAATATCCAGAAGTAGGGTTACTGGGTCCTTCTTGATGTCTTATTATTGCCTTTGTTTTAAAGTCTATTTTGTCTAGTATAAGTATTGCTACCCTAATTTTGTTTTTTCTTTTCTTTTTTCATTTCCATTTTCATGAAATATCTTTTTCCATCCCTTTACTTTCAATCTCTGTGCGTCTTTCAATCTGAAGTGAGTGTCTTGTAGGCAGTATATGTAAGGATATTGTTTTCTTATTTATTCAGCCACCCAATTTTTTGATTGGAGTATTTAATCCATTTACATTGAAAGTAATTGTTGATAGATATGTAGTTATTTCCATTTTATTATTCATATTTATTATTTGTATTATTATTATTTTTCATCTTAAAGAAGTCCCTCTAAGATTTCTTGTAATACTGGTTTGGTGAAGAACTCCTTTAGCTTTTTCTTGTCTGGGAAACTCTTTATCTGTCCTTCGATTCTAAATGATAGCTTTGCTGCATAGAGTAATCTTAGTCATAGGTCCTTGCTTTTCATCACCTTGAATATTTCATGCCAATCCCTTCTGTCCTACAAAGTTCCTGTTGAGAAATCAGCTGATAGTCTTCTGGGAGCTCCCTTATAAGTAACTAGCTGCCTTTCTCTTGCTGCTTTTAGGATTCTCTCTTTGTCTTTAACCTTTTGCATTTTAATTATAATGTGTCTTGGTGTGGACCTCTTTGGGTTCATCTTGTTCGGGACTCTCTGCACTTCCTGGGCTTGTATGTCTATTTCCTTCACCAGATTAGGGAAGTTTTCCATCATTGTATCTTCAAATAGGTTTTTGACTCTTTGTTCTCTCTCTTCGCCTTCTGGTATCCCCATGATGCGAATGTTGGTACACTTAATGTTGTCCCAGATGCTGTCCTCATTTTGGGGGATACTTTTTTCTTTTTGCTCTTCTGATTGGGTGTTTTCTGCTATCTTGCCTTCTAAATCACTGATTCAATCCTCTGCTTCACATAATTTACTGTTGATTCACTCTAATGTAATCTTCATATCAGTTATTGTATTCTTTATTTTTGACTAGTTATTTTTTGTTTCCTATCTCTTTGTTGAAATTCTCGCTGAGATTATTCAGCATCTTTCTAACCAGTGTTTTGTACTCTCCGTCTGGTAGATTGCTTGTCTGCATTTTGTTTAGTTCCTTTTCTGGATCTTTATTCTTTTATTTGGGACACGTTTCTTTGACTCCTCCTTTTGGGTGCCCCTGTGTGTTTGTTTCTATGTATTAGGTAGGGCTGCTATCTCTCCCAGTCTTAGTAGAGTGGCCTTATGTTGTAGGTGTGCTGTGGGGCTCAGTGGCACAGTCTCCCTGGTCACCTGAGCCAGGTGCTCCCCTCCTGTTGCAGCTGAGCCTTGGTTGTTGTTTGCACATCAATTAGGGGGATTCAACCTCAGGCTGATTGTTTGTGAGGATTGGCTGTGACTACAGTGGAGGAGCTGTGGTACAGGGGCTGACCCTACAGAGCAAGATTCACTTTAGCAGGGCTTGGGTGCCTACCCAGTGTGCCCTTTGTATGTGTCATTCTTGGAGGCAGTTGGGTGATCCCCAGCTGGGTTCAAAGCTGGTCACCAGGCATACCAGCCCCAGGGCCTCCTGGGAGGGGCCCCAACAAAGGCCAAGTTCAGCTGCAGTCTGTGTCCTGTCCAGAGCCACCTGGTAGGAGCCATAATGTGATCCAAAGACAGCCACCACTTGCACTGGACTTGGAGTTGCCTTGAGAGGCCAAGCCATGAAACGAGCTGGCTGCCACTAGTGCCAGGTTTGGAGCTCAGGAGCATGCCAAAGCCAGATGCTGCTTCTTTGGGTTTTGTGAACTTTTGAGAGATTTTAGAAAAAGACACTGTATGAGCTAAGACAGGTTATTTGTATGGAAAAGCCACTGGAAGCAGCTTGGGTGTGCCAGAATGTTAGGAAGTATGGGGTCTCAGTGAATCACCAGGATGGGGCACATTCACCAGAGAGTGCAACCTCCCTCATCTCAGCCACAGTCTCTACTGGTTTTCACAGCCAAAAGTTATAGGGGCTTCTCTCCCCAGCACTGAAACTCCTGGTGAGGATCCTGGTATGGGGCTGGGACCCCCTCATTTCTCCAGGGGGACCTCCACAGCCAACGTATCCCTCTCGATTTTAATGGTCAGATACTGGTGTGGGACCATCCCATTCCATGTCTCTGCCTCTCCTGTCAGTATCGAGGTAGCTTCTTCTGTATGTCCTTAGAGGTAAGATTTCTGTTCAGCTTGACTTCAGTTGATTCTCAATGATGTTTGTTCTGTAGTTTAGTTGTAATTTTGATGTAATCGTGAGAAGAGGCAAATGTAGCATTTACGTATTCCACCATTTTGACTGGACCAAATCACTAAGTCACTTTTCAATCATCAGAAGTTGGCTGTATTTTAAGAGTTTTGATGTCATCTATTACCTCACATTGCAAACTTTGTAATGAAGCTAAATTGTATTTGTTGGTGTTTAGTTTAGATCCAACAAGATTAACGTCGTGCAATAAATCTGTAACTAAGTCAGCACAGGCAACCTGGTATCCTGCCTCATAATCTTCACCATTTAGTGTAATGGAAAGGCAAGAGTTATTTGAATTTTTTTGTAGGATTGTGGAGGGGGATGCAAGAAGTGGGTAAAGGAGGACAGAGTTGAGGGTCATGCATAACATCTGTGAAACTATAAATGCTCTGGTACCATGGTGTTTAATTAATGCCTTCGATTGAGGTAGGTTTTTGGTTGAATTTTACTTGTCTTGGATATTTTGCAATGAAAATAAACTAGTGCAACTAATTTAAAATCTCCGTGTGTCTACCGTCAAAGCATTTCTGGCTACAGAAGTAAAATTTTGCATATTAGCATCTCTCAGGAAACATTCACCCACACAATACATATCTCCAGATGTTTAGCATTTGTGAGTATTTAAAAAAATGAAAACTACCATCTGCGTTTCTTACTTCAATCAGAGCGTATCACTGGCAGCTGAAGGTATTCCCAGGCTATTCCTAAGGCTTTCTTGATCAAAAAAAGGCAAAGAAGAAAGATTAATTTTTTTTTCTTCCCTGCTTCATTGGTAGCAAGTTTTATGTTTTCCTACAATAAATATTCTTTATTATAATAGAATATTCAAGACTAACATTGTTGCTTATGATATTAGTTTACGAGGACTGACCTAACAAAGTATAAACTGGGTGGCTTAAACAACCATTCTGGAGGCTAGCATTCCCAGGTCAAGATGTCTGTAGGGATGGTTTCAGAGATTTCTCACCTTGGCTTATAGAGGGCCGTTATCTCTGTGTGTCTTCCCTTGGCACGTGTCTATGTTCAAATTTTCCTTTTCTTAAAAAGGCACAAGTCATATTGGATTAAGGCCTACTCTAATGATCTCATTTTTCCTGAATTGCCTCGTTAAAGACCCTGCTCCAAAAACAGTCACATTTTGAGGTACTGGGAGTTAGGACGTCAACATACGAATTTTGGTGGGACACAATTCAGCCCATAACACCTACTTATTCATCCCAAGGCCTAAAAATCCAGATTTGTTGGAAAGTTGGAATCATTCCTGGTGCAACGTAAATGAACCTCCAAGTCTGTTGAATACAAAAATCTGGAGAATCTCTGTTCTGTTACTTCTCACGTAAGGTTTTTGGCATCAAAGGGAACCAATGAGTAATACATTTAGAGGGAAGCAGATGTGTCTAGTCTTGATCATGATTTGGAAAAGTTCATTACGATGTGCTCAAAAGGATATGGTTGAGATGTTCAACAAGATTCTAATGAATATGAATTGTAGAGCAACTTTAGAAATCTGTGTGGTCAGCAAGGCCAGTGAAATTCCTAATGGAGAAGTGAACAGAACTTTCTGGTCAAGAATATAGACAGATGGTAGGAAGCAATATAGGAGCTTTTTATTAATTTATTCTCTCATTTATTCAACAAGCCTATTGAGATATTCTATTATGTGTTGGTCAGTGAAGTAGAAACTGAGCACAGAATAATAATAATACATGGCCTCTCTTCTCAAATTATTCCCTGTTCATGTAGGAGAGAAAGACATGTCAAGCAAAAATTACAATACCATATAGTAAATAGACAGGTATAGTAGGAACATAGATAAAAATGAGCCAAACCATGCTAGAGCTATGAGGACAGCATTAAAGAGCCTTAAGTTTTGGATAGAATTTCTCTGATAAAGAGAACTGAGATAACGAGGGGGTGGAGAAAGGTTTACAATGCTCAGGAAACAATACGAGCAAATACCTAATGCAAAGTAACATCATGATGTATGAAAGGCAATTGGAAACAGTTACTCAGTGAAACTAGATTATAGGCAGAAACAGGAAAGGAAATTGAAAAGAAGGAAGAGTAGCACATCATGCAGGGTCTCCTGTGGCACCAAAAGAAGTTGGGACATGTTCTCTAGTCAAGGAAGTTCTGGGTATGATGTCATCAGACACACGTATTCTCTAGGTCACATATGGCAGCTGTGTGAAAAATAGATCTGAGGGGACAGAAGAAGAAGTAGGGAGAAGAGTTGGAGGTTTTTGCAGCAATTCAAGTGCTTAATCCCAAGGCAAGTAAAGCATAGTTGGGAAGTAAAACTAGAAGACTGTGATGATAGATTGCAAATGGGTAAGAGGAGAGTTGAAGGTGAAATATAAGTCAAGATAGATTTCTCATTTCTGTGTTATAAATTCATGGGCCAATTAACTATTTGCGGCTCAGAAAACTGGAGATGTACTCAGGAGTTACTAGCAAGTCTGATGGTTGGAACCCATGAGGATTAAAGTGATATCCTAGAAGAGAACAGAGAGTAAGAAGAAGAGAACACAAAGGATGGACCCTTGAGGAATCTCAAAATGAAGGCCACAAAAGGAAGATTTAACACAGAGCTAGAAGGAAAACCAGAAGTTGTCATGGTTACAGAAGCAAGTGTGTGAAGAGTATTAAGTAAAGTTGGTGATGATTGGTGTCAAATTAAGATGGAGACTGAGTAGTGTCATTGGGTTTGACATTTGAGAAATCACTGGCTCTATTGAGAACAGTGGCGTGGTGTTAGCAGCATCCAGATTACAGTAGATGGGAAAATTAATGGTGGGTAAGAAAATGGAGAACCCTCTCTTGGATTGCATAGATGACTTTTCCAGGAAATTGGTTAGGTTCTCCTTGTAGCATTAATATCCTTCCTCAGCTGTGGAGACCTATAGACCTCAAGGGTAATGCAGACCAGTAAGCACCACTTATGGTTCAACCAGTAGTTTCCTGGAAGATGGAAAGATAAAACATAATAAAACTAGGGAAGTGGAGCCAAATGGAGATAAAGAATGATGATGTAATTAAGATGGAGTAGAAATCAACTAATCAACAGTATCAACTAATTTAGTGGGAATTTATGCTCTTTGCAAGATTTTTCCAAAGAAAATTAGGGATGGAGAAGGGCGGAGAGGCTAAGCATGGAAACAAATATGCTGTGATCTCCACATTCACTCAGTAGAATGTACAAGAATGTAGAATTGAAGATTAATTTCAAGCATAAATTTCCAATGTCTGCATTCAGCGTACTTATTTAATGTTTGATATACATGCAATGCAGGAGTTTTTAGCTAACTGAAATAAACCTCTTAACATAAATTTTGGTAAGAATTATTGATATATAGTTCAGATATTTGGAAGAGTGGATACATGAGAGAGAGAGGTAGGTGGGAAGAGAATAATCCATGAAACTAATTACATGAAGCAGTGCATTGAAGAAATATACTATTTGTGGCACTATGTGTACCAAGAGTTGGTATTGACACTTGTATATAAACAGTGGTCATATGATTTATGTAGCTATTATCGCTAATGAGGTACAGCCAAGAAGTCCACTAATTCATTCCTAGGGAATAATCAAGTGAATGTTAGTGGAGTAAATCTATATTAAGACCTTAGAAATATATATGATATTATGGTCTAAAGGAATCATATTTGGACTTAGACCATTAAAAATAACTAGGTAAACGTTTATATATTCTTGCCTTCATTCACATATTCAGCAAATTCTCTTAGGTATCTACAAAGCTCTGTGAGGTAAGTAGCTACAAAGCCAGCGCTATAGAAGGAGGTAGAAGATATTACTCCCTTTCTCAATTTTTAACTTAGTTGAGGACACCTGAAATCTGTAAGGAAACAGTCAAGTATTAAGATAGATACCGGATGAGGGCACATTAGTGTGACATACATTTTATTTAGGTATCCGAGGATAAATAAGGATTGATTAGATAGAATCTAATTTAATCAGTTTTATGAATTTACAGTGAATCTTTAGATATGTCTTCAAGGGAGTGAATACTATAGAGAGATATCAGGGAAGTATGAACTGAAGTGTAGAGATGTAAAAAATCAAGCAATTCTTAAGTAGCGATAAGGAAACTGATGAGCTTTTTACAAGAAAGAGCCAACTACTGCATTTGTTCTTATTCTTAGTTATCAGTTCGGTCCAGCTGCATTCCTTTTGGTAGAAAGAAAATTGAAGAACTCCCAGGTCTAAGATAAAGTTCCTGTAGATCTCAGGAAGTCTCTTTTGGACTTGTTAGCTGAGACTACAAGAAATGGATTTTATACATAAATATCTTTAAACCTTTAGAGTCTAGTAAAGTTTTAAAAGTACTCTTATCGTAGAAGTCAATATACAGCATTATTTAAATCAGATTAGAAGAGACACTGCTCCTTAGATTTATTAGCCTTTAAAATTAAACGAAAAGATTATACTCTTTTCCGTAAGTTTTATAGTTTTCATTTTGTAGCGATGTGAACTTAAGTCAATATTAACTTATTTATTGAAATCTTCACTTCAGAGAGATTCTCATATATTATTTGATACCCACTGTTTTTAGATTTTGAAACTTCTAAGATTTTTGATTAAAGGGTGAGCATGAAAATGCATATTAGTTGAGTCACTAACTTCAGTTGTTCATGTTCTTACAAACAAACCGTAAGCAAAGGCCCCAACAACGACATCTGGCACTTCAGTGAGTCAGAAGCGAAAAGTTTTGTTTTCCACATTAATTTCAAATTTCAAAATAGCATGGCCTTGTTTTCAAATGACATAGGATAAGTTTAATATTTGTTGCCTTTTCCTGGAAACTTCAGAACGTCACACTGGTGAAGGACTGCTTTGGAAGTAAAATGTGAGGGTCAGTTGGACCTGTGAAATGATTATGAGGACGATGGAATGTTCTTCCCATAACATCAGGGAAAGAGGACAATCGTTTGTTATCATCTGCAGTGTCTCCGCTTCTAATCTGTTTTTAGCACTTTCCAAGTCAATAACAATGTAACTACCATTCATTGACTGCTATCTATGTGCCAAACACTGTTTTGCATTTCTCATGCATTTGACTCGTTTAACCAACATAACAATCCTGAGCTGGCCACTGCTTTTTCTCATTTTACTTATAGGGAAGCTGAGGCTCTGAGATGTTAAAAAATTTGCCCCAAATCACAGAGCTAGTAGGAAGTATAATCAGAATTTGAATCTTAGCAGCCTGGCTCCAGAGATGACACTCTGAACCACTAAACCGTTTCACGGCTTCAGTATTATGAAATATTGTAGATACCATGTCATACTCTGATTCTACAAGTCCCTTTTTTGCTTGTCTGATCATTTCAACCTATTTACCATTCAAGACTTTTCATAGTTAGATATTACTTTATTCATCCACTTGTATTTCCCGTAAGGACCTTTTATTTATTTATACATTCAACAAACATTTGTTAAATATCTATTATATGCCAAGAACTATGCATTGTCCTAGAGATACAACATTGAATGTGCTATGTTACTGATTTTCAGGAACTTAAAAATTAGTGAGTAACACTGACAAATAAATCAGTAATTATATTTTTCCTTTCCCTACCTCACTACTTCTGCTAAGTTCTTTCTTTGTTTATGTGTCTCTGGAACTTTTGCTAAAATGGTTCTTCCTGTGAGTCTTACAGATCTGTTTGAATTAATCAGTCAATCAGATAAAATATTCATGTTTAGAAAAATTCAAATTTCTGGCTACCTCGTAAGGTATTGACTAGCCCACAATTGACTGACTTTGTTCTAGCACCATTTTAATGCTTCATCCGCTTGAATATATATTAGTGGTTTTGCAATATGCACTGTATGGTTATTTTTCATATGGGAACATTGACAATATTTATTTTTTCTTCCAGAAAGCTGTAATCGCAGGCATAATAGCTATCTGTTAAAAATGGGATCAAAATCACTGGTAGGATAATTGGCTTTGAACCCAGTAGGTTTCAGTGAAATTGAAGAAAACTAAGAAAGGTGGATATTATTGGAATTAAGCTTGAAGGTACAATGGGGAGAGAGCTGTAGGAATTCTTGTCCTGTATCCCGAATTTTCCTTGTGAAGAGAAGATTTTTATGACATTTCAATCTTTATGCCTTTTTCTGTGTTGTTTTCTTATTTGGACCACCTACCCCTTTGTATTTACCAATATAAAAATCAGTCTTCAAAACCGATGGTAATCTTATTATCTTAAATATCTCAAACAGAGAATGATTTTCTAAAAATAATTGTGGGGGTGTTTAAACTCCTGTTTTCTGTATTTATTTATTTTTTAATAAAATGACAGGAGTGGTGATTAAAATTATGCCCCTGAAATAAGCATCTAAGGCCTTCAGTTCCACTATAAGGATGCAATTCATATAGTCACTAGGTTGTTGTTGTTTCTTGTTACTTCTTTTCCATTACTTTATCTAAATATAGTTCTTTACCTCTGCCAAAGGATGAATACCTATGACTTCATTTAAATGGTCAAAATAATGTGGACAACATTAAGAATTATAAAATGAGCCTGTAGCTTGGAAGCTTTCTATCAAGCTGGTGGGAGTTGAATGGGCATCGTGGGGAAGAGGCAAAAAATGATCGATGCCTACGCTTCTCAGTGACAGAAGTGTGAGTCCATGAATGAGCTGACAAATGTTGAAAATTAAATAATGATGTAAAGCAAAAGAGAGCTTCAGGACCTGCCCAGAGTGGCTGCCTGTTGCCATTGTCATGACACAGACACTTTTGCTTTATTTTCTTTTCCCCATTATTCAAAAAGATTACTCAGATTACTTATAGAAAATAAAGAATTTTTTTTTTTTTAATATCTTAATTGTAGTTGGTTCAGGAGCAGTCTGCATGTGTTTTGGAGGCTATGAATAAACCCAACCTCCCAGCGTAGAGTGTTTGTGTTAGGAAATAGTGATTCATAGAGTTAGAAATACACAAATATCTGTCCGGATATGGGAACACCAACATATTGAAGTTGGATCTGGAAATAAATTCAATATGTTTTATATGAAAAAGTGCTCTAATTTCAAAAGTTTCAGAAGATGAACCCCAGAAGAAATGCTGGAGGAGTTTTCCTCTGGCTCTGGCTTTATCTAAGCCATGGCTATCGTCCATCTTGAGAGGCTGAGCTAAGACAATGTGGAATGTGATGGGTCATGTGGTGCTTTAGTGCTCCAGCAGAGAGAGAGTGTGTGTGTGTGTGTGTGTGTGTGTGTGTGTGTGTGAAAGAGAGAGAGAGATTCTATGAAAAGCTGCTACAGGCTGACTCCATTTTTTGTCATAATGTGTTCATGAAAACCACATACTGGATCTGAGAGTCACAAAGTGGATCATATTTCATATTTTTCCTTCCAAAATAATATTATAATTTTGGTTTAAATTCAAGACACAGTGTTAAATAAATCATAAGTGTAATCAACACTATGGCACAAAGGGAAAAAAAGCGATTACTATAAACCTTTATAATAATTTAAAATAGCAAAATAATATCAAAATATTATGAGCTATGGATAATAGTGCTCTATAGAATGATTAGAGATGGGATGCCAATGTACTATAAACTGTATATAAAATACCCTACAAATGACTTTGCTATATCATAAAATTGGCCAACTGTTAAATTTGGATAGCTACTAATCTTTAATTTATAATTTCACTTGCTATTTCAAAACTGGGGAGACATTTTAAGGAATAATTTGAATGAACAGGTCTCTTAAAGTTGATTGTCTGGAATTTTCACTGTTTGTCTTTTATATATTTTGATAAGTCTCCAGTTATTTAATGTAAAACTACCCACCAAATCAATTCTTTAAGACTTCACTCACAATTTTATGCTAAATAATTTGGAGAAAAGAAAAATTACTTGAATGTTGTATTTATTATATATAGCTATGTAACAAATTGCCATATACTTAACATTTTAACACAAATGAATATTAATTATGTCGCAGTTTTTCGGGTCTGGAGTCCTGGAACAGCTCAGCGTGTCAGCTGTTTCAGAGTCTCTCACAGGCTGTAATCAAGGTAGTCAGGCCCCCTGTGGTCTCTTCTGAAGCTCAACTGGAGAAAGATCTGCCTCCAAGCTCAAAGGGTTGTTGGCAGAACTGGGTTTCTTAAGGCTTGTTGGACAGAGGGCCTCAGTTCTTGGCTGGCCATTGGCCAAAAGCCACCCTGAGTTCCTTGTCACGTGGGCCTCTCCAACCTATTTCTTCCAAGTGTGCAAACCGAAAAAGCAACAGAGAAACAGTGCTGGCAAGATAAAAGTCATAATTTTTCAAAACCTAATCCCGGAAGTGATGTCTAATCAACCTAGCTTCATTCTATTAGCTAGAAACCAAATCCTTACGTGCAGCCGATCTTCAATGGGAGAGAATTATCCAATGGTATGAGTACCAGAAAGAAGGCATCATAGAGCCATCTTAGAGTCATCCCGACACCGATGTGTTCAGTGTATTAATCTTTACTTGTCTCTTCCTCTTGTTGTCTCTCACATGTACAGTGCTCTTGATGGGCAAAGAAATAAGCGTATTCTGAGTGGAAAAGGGACCAGAACATGTTTGCTTTTTGTATTGCTTATGTATCAGAGTGGTAGGTTGCTGGTATGGCTAGAAGCTTGAGATGTTCATAATACCAAAAAGCATTGTAATAAATGGTCCTGGTAGAAAATATTCCATAAGGAAGATAAAACTCAAGGTGGAATCTTGAGTAATCATGGCGTGGGGATGCAAACTAAGGAGTAGGTTCAGTTGTACTGCAAAAAGACTGAAACTGGGGCTGTAGTTAAGAAATGGAAGATGGGAGAATCAAAAAAGAAGATGGAATGCAAAACGTTAGGTCGGTGCAAAAGTAATTGTGGTTTTTGCAATTATTTGTAACCTTATAAACCGCAATTACTTTTGCACCAACCTAATAGGAAGCAGTGACAGGGAGCAAACATGGGTGAAAGATCCAAGATATTTAAAGGTGATTTGAGGAAAGTTTTGCTGTGCGAAGTTCAATTTGATTATGTCTTCATAGTCTCATGAAATTTCCTGTAAGAATCCCACTAGTTAGATATCATTTGGGGTGACAGTATATGATGAGATTCTGAGATGGGTGTTAAGGTTAAAACAGAGCAGTCCTAACAGACTGAGTCATTTTTGAGTAACACAGTTAATTAGTAACATACTATGAGTAGGGTATTGCGCTGTGGTTGGGAAAACATCACCTTAGTGTTCAAATCCAGGCTGCACCACATACTAGATGTATAACTTGATCAAACTAAACTCTCTCTCAAATGGCAGATCCCGTAGAATGAACTTGACCTCCTCCCTCCCCTGCTCCCATTTGTGACAAGAAAAAATGTTTTTAGGCATCTTTCAATGTCTCCTTGTGGTGGAGGGAGGACGAAATCACCCTTTGTTGAGAACCACTGCCCTAGAGGGTTGTTGTGTGTGTGTGTGTGTGTGTGTGTGTGTGTGGAAATAAGGTATAATATCTGAAAGCACCTAAGAGAGTGATTAAAGCATAATAGGCACTTAGCAAATGATAGTCATTCTTTAAAAATTTGACATTGGAGAATAATTTCTTACATATGAAGTTAAATAGATATAAGTTTATTGAAACGTAAAAGACAAATAATACTGTATTAATAATAACAATTTATATAACCACTAATTTGAGAAATCATTTGTTATAGATGTTTGTATGTATATATAAAAGCTCATCCTCAAACCAATCACGCTTCAACTGCTGTCTCTTCCAATTAATACGGTGTGCCGTGGCGAAGTTGTTCAGACTTTCTAAGGGAACGTATCAATAACAAATGCAATGTAACAAATGCGATGGAGATAAAGATAAAAAGGTTAAAGAATGGCAAAGATAGAATTGTCAAGGAAATTCCCTCTTAGAAAGGGATATTGGAGTAGATCTGAGAATGAAGAGAGAGAAGCACAGCATGCTCTTATCTGGGGAAGGGCACCCCAGGTAGATACGGCACACAGCCAATGCGGAGAACTGACGACATTGACCTTCTTGCATTGCTCAAGGCACAGAAAGAGGCTAGGGTTGCGGTATAGGGAGTATATTGTAGAGCCAATTTGTACATTTTTAGATTTTTGTATGTACTTTTTCCTTATCACCAAATACCCAATTTTAGGAAACGCAAAAAATTATATAATATAGGAAGTGAAATGAGGTTCTTAGCTGCCATCATGCTGCATGACATGGTATTAAAGAATAGTTCCACAGAGGCAATTCTCCAAGAAAATGGAACAGAAGTGAAAAGGGTTTTGTGAGATTTCATCAGGGTGGCAATGTGTCGTGGCATGAAGTGTAAGAGATGAGAACAGCATGTGAATTCCAAGAAAGCAGCACGGAATGGAAAGTGGATTTACAATGTGTCAGACAGGGTGGCAACATCTTGTGGCATGTGGCTCGCATCTCATGATGGGAAAGGTACATCCTGTGCCTGCTTCTCGCCTGTGGCACACCACAGGGAGAATGAGTCGGCAACCACAGCCAAATACATCAGCAGCAATTTCAGTACACGACCAGCTGTGATCTTCTTTTTTTTTATTTTTCCTAAAATTCGATTCTTTTTCTTATTTATCTTGAAGGGTTGAACATAAGACAGAAATAAAGGAAGTTTGGCAGGGGGATGACAACGGGTAGCTATGATACCTAACACCATTTTTAGATTAACCATACTGGATTTAGAATCCAACAGATGTGATCAGCGTAATGAAATACTTTTTTCCTAATTTTTTTTTTTTTTGACGTTTTTATGTGCATTTCCTTGGCTAAAATTGGCTTCCTTGAGAATATCACATGATGAGTTGAAAAAAACTCAAATAGCAATAGCACAAAGTTCAGGGAGGGGAAGTAGTGAAGTTCAAAGGAAATGAAATGCAGACCCAATTGAAGCAAAAGGAGTCTACACGATCAAGGGTTTGGTGAAGGAAAAATACAGCCAAAGCTTAAGACTTGAGCAAAAATAAAGAGAAAATGTGAGAAGAGAAAGAAGAAAAGAGGGGGTGGTGGAAGATGTCAACCATCCAAGACTTGTTACACTTGAAATCCAAGAAAAAAGTAAACGAAGAATAAATCCTGAGTTTAATCACTAATAGCACATCAACTTAGTCTTGTGCCATGTGTATAAATTAAACTGACTTCAGACAGAATCAACTTCACTAAAAATAAGTTTAGAGCATAGATACAGAAAACTTAACTGCTAGCATTGGGATTGTAACAGCCAATGAATGGATGTATTGCACTCTCACCAAAGGGCTTATTTTGAGTTAGCAAATTATGTAATCAATGCAGAAACACTCATTGAAATGAACTCAGTACTCTGTCTAGATCAAGAATCAAAAGCCCATCAAATATGGTACAGGGTGCAGTTATTAGGTTTATGGTCCAAGTTCATTAGCAGCCAATAAATTAATGCAGTACACATAGGAACTTCTCAACATAGGACCTTATTTATTTAACACTGATTTTGAGAACATAAAAAAGTGTATTAAATAGAGTTAATAATAAGTTTAGAAACAAAAAGAATACATTTAAGTGGATAAATCACCTGTGCTGGCTAAACTAATGCTTCTGTAAAATATTGGTGCCTGATCCATAACTAAACTATTTGGATGGGCAATGCTTTCTCACTATTGAAAGGTAATAATCCCAAGGGAATTAAAATTGAATAAATACACTTTTAAACAGGAATTAAAATGAGAAGCTTTTCCAAGATTTTGCAGTGATTTTCATATTTTAAAAAAATTATACATGATTACCCATCACTCCATAAAAATTAATAATTTATTTAATCCCAGCCTTTTAAAAAGATTAACCAACCGTTCCCCATGACTGCCTGGAGACCATCTTTGCCTAGCTCCTTACTACACTGAACATCTTGTCTGGTTTCTCTCACTTTCTGTGTTCTGGTTGTATTACTGAAGACCTCTACTTATAAGCCCCGGCCTATGGCTTCTCTGTATTGCCCCCCAAATCTGGCCCCTGATACTCCTCTGACACTGTCTCTAGATTTCTGCCAATGTGAGACCAATGTGATTGGCCAATGTGTCCTCACTTCAAGTAGGGCTGTAACTGGCTTTCAATGATATCAGGCCATTCTGCTCATATAAACCTACCAGAAAATGGTCCACATGCCTGGAATTTCAGTTAATTTTGTTGAAAGAGAAATGTTCACGATCTCTACCTGTCCAACCTTCAGAAGTGAAAAAAAGTTTCATGAAAACGTCAATTTTTGTGTTTATACAATATCATCTCTTGAATTTGTGGTGGGTGAAAATTAAGAAAAGTAAAGATGCACTCTGATGCAGAAAGCAGACTGTGGGTAGTGTTTGGATTTGAATTTGCTAGAAGCACTAACATTTTCTATCAGATTGGAAAGACAAAACCACTCCCAGATGTCTTAATTTTTCTGACTAACAGAAAAGCCTTCACAATTTATGTAATGATGGGTTCAATTAGCACAAGTCTTGTAATTCATTTGCAATCCAAGTGAACAAACTCTAGCCTATAAATTTTTACGAATTTTGTCATCATCATGTGTTTGGCTATTGATGTTCAAAGAAATTACACAGGAACTGGAAGCTATCAAAGAATATCTCAGGGAGTTTCTTTCTCCTTTCAGTTAATGATAGAATACATAGAATGTATGTAAATTTAAATTTACATAAACATTTTCCATAACTTACTGGTCTAATCACTTTCTTTGTTTATTGATCTTATGTGGTCAAGGAAAGTAAATATTCTGTAACATACTCTCTCTTATGTTATTAAAAAAGGAAACTTCAGCACAGCATTTAAATTCCACAAGAATTCTATGTTTTCAAGTTCAGTTCTAACTGAATTTTTTTTAAACGAAGGTTATTCTAAAAAGGTACAGCCTATAATTTCTGGTTCCTACCACTTTGTTCTTAATATTTATGAGTTAGGTTAAGTTGTACTATTCTGATGTACTAAGAAAGAATACTGAGCTCATATTTGAGGCAGGATTGTAGAAAGAGAGAACTGATAGAAGCATGGCCTTAGCACTCTTCTTCCACCTTTTCACCGGAATTTGTTCCAGCGAAGTGAATTATATTTTGTTCTCCATTCTTTCTTTCCCTCTTGAGGAAATATAGCTGTCTCACATAGCAAAAAAAGGTTTCATAAATATTTTATGTAAACTTGTCGAGTTTCTTATATGTTTTCTTAACATTTGTTTTATTTTCAATAAGTCATTCAGAATATATAACATCTGCTTAAAATATTTGACCAAATCAGCTCTATTGACGTAAATCAACAAACCGATTGCAATGCAGGGAAAAATTGCCGTATAATTCTTATGTAATCCATCACTGAATCGCTGTGAAGGGACTGATGTTTGGAAAGCTTTTAATTTTTTGTTATAAAGTTCCTAGAAACAGATGTGAAAATTCACTCATATCCCACATTGTCTAGTTCAAGCAGCTGTAAATTATTTCATGGATTACACTTGAATGAAATGAAAGTCCTAGGGTTATTTAATCGAGGCAGCTGTTATTTCCTTAAATTAAATCAAAACAGTTCTTTGCTTGATTAATTCTTGGTTATTTGGACGGTATAAAGATAAAGTGCTGACATGTCTTTAGTCATAAATTAGTTCATTTTTCTCAATTAGTGTCCCGGTGACTCAAAAGACACATAGCAATTTCATAGGCTCACTTTAAAAATAAATTACCACTTTGGGCTTTTTATGATGCAAAAAAATATGTATGGTACTTTCTTCTTTTAAATATAGCATTCATATAACGTGCACATTTCATTTGTAAAGGAAGTTAGACATAAGAAATGTCACTGCTTCATTTTCACGGATAATTCTGTCAGCTTTTCTCAGCCATATGGCCTATAGCTCCATTCCACACTCCCTTCCTAGCTCCAGATTGTCCTTCTAACTGGTTACCCAGCATCCATATGCTGTCTTGAAGATAGCCATCTCAACATGTGTAAAACCAAAGGTATTATCTCTTCCTGTATTCCCTAAAGGTGCTAATGTGGAGAAATCTGCTGGGATTTCACATTCAATCGTTCACGACAACCAACCTACGGAATTTCCTCTGAAATTACCTTTCAATACATGTCTTTCTCTTCTTACTGCTACACCCTTATTCCCGGCCCTCAGAAGCTTATATATGTACTGTTGATTCTTCCTGCTTCAGCTCCCTGTTTCCAGTTTTCTCTTTCCCAAATGGCTGTAGGCAAGTGCGACAAGTGTATTTCTTTAAAAACCAATTTTCCCAAACCGAATCCCATATAAAGATCAATTGGTCAAATAATTAATTAACTGAGTTTATCAAGTTATACGAAAGTCTTATAGTCAGTAAATATCAGTGAATGCCTGCTCTGTGCTAAACACACTTCTAAGGCACTGAAATTACGATAGTGAGTGAGAAAGACTTAGTTCCTATCTTGAGGTATCAGAAAAGAAACAGATTTTTTTAATTAAATGAATAATTATAAGGGTATGGATGTGTATGTCTGTCTGTATATGTACATGTATGTTTATGTTTAAGTATGGGTATATGTATATATCTCTGTGTGTGTATGTATCTATATATATCTGTGTTTGTATATATATGCATATACATATATATATATATGTATATGCATATACATATGTGTGTGTGTGTGTATATATATATATATATATATATATATATATATATATATATTTGCCCCCAAAATGTATAGAAGTGGACACTTTGGTGAACATTGCTCAAGCAGTAGTTCGCCATAATCAGAAGTGTCTGGACGCTGATGGGAACCACTTTGAGCACCTCTTGTAATCGCAGAAGTCAAACGTGACTTGTATTCATCTTTTGTTATCGGTGTATATTGAGTATTACAATTTTAATAGTTTTTTCCTTTCTTAACATGTGTATACATTTTTTTTGGCTCCCTCTGAATATACGTGTGTATATATATATATATACAAGGACTGACAATTAAGTTTGGAAACTCATCCTAGGAAAAAGTGCTACGTACCTCATTGCTGAATATCACTATGGTCACCTTCGAAGTACTCCCCTTGGGAAGCTATTTACTGAGGCCAGTGCCTAGTCCACCCTTCAAAGCAATTTTGGAACTCTCTGGAATGGCCATCAGAGATGTCATCATATTACACTTGATGTCCTGAATGTCATCAAAATGTCTTCATTCCAATATTTCCTTTATCTTTGGGTAAAGGAAGAAGTCACTGGGGGCCAGATCAAGTAAGTAGGGAGGGTGTTCCAATACAGTTATTTGTTTACTGGCTAAAAACTCCCTCACAGACAGTGCCGTGTGAGCTGGTGCATTGTTGTGATGCAAGAGCCATGAATTATTGGCGAAAAGTTCAGGTCATTTTTGTTTAACTTTTTCACCTAGCCTTTTCAGCACTTCCAAATAGTAAACTTGGTTAACTGTTTGTCCAGTTGGTACAAATTCATAATGAATAATCCCTCTGATAAGAAAAAAGGTTAGCAACAACTTCGCAAACTTAATTGGCCTGCCTCGTGTGTGTGTGTGTGTGTGTGTATGTGTGTGTTTGTGTTCAGGTAATGATAAGTGCTATGGGATAAAAATAAAGCAAAACAGGAGAATAACAAGTAATGAAAGTAAATATTCTTGAATAGAATCAATGGCTGAAATTATATTATTCTCGTTAATATTATTGGATGTAGTTGATATGTGTTCATATTTAAATAAATTTTTATTTAGTCTAAAGCTATAGGATGTAAGGCAATTTATTTAAAAATATAATTTTATTAAGATATTCATGAGATATATGTTCCAGAACAGCAGTGTCCTACAGAAATATGTGAGTCACAAATTGGAGCAACACTTGTAATTTTAAATTTTCTCATAGCCACATTAAAAAAGGAAAAAGAAACAGGTAAAGTTAACTTTCATAATAAATTTTATTCAACTCAGTATATCTAAAATATTCTTATTTCAATATGTAGTCAATATAAAAGTTATAGATTAGATATTTTGTATCATTGTCACACTAAGTCATCTAAATCTTGTGTGCATTTTACTCTTATAGCACATCTCAGTTTGGTCTACACGCATTTCAGCTGATCTATAACAACCTGTGGCTAGTGACTCATGAGTTGGATGATGCAGTTCTTGAATACATGGTTATGTTGACTATATTAAATATATTCTTGATATTTAGTTGAATATATAATTGTATATTCTTAAATAAGAATATATTAACGAGAAACGCATTTCTAGTTATAAGTAAGATAATTATAACCTCATTCTGTGAATACATTAGTTGAGTATATTCATTTCAGTGAAGTCTATTTCATAGATTATATTATTTATAATATTGACTATGTTCAAAAATAATATTGCTAAAGTTAATCTTTTATAAATTAAGAAAATTGTTTATTTTGATGAATACAACTATAGTTGTCATCTTAAAATACAGATCTGATTGCTTTGTCTTCCTTTATCCTCAGAGACTAAACTCTCCTCCAGTGTTACATTCTGCTTTCCCTATACATCTGAGGTTATAGTCATATAGCTGTACCACATTCCCCAAAATACTATCTACTTTCAAATCTCTCTCCGTGCTTTTCCAGTCTTCCATTTTTCTGAAAAATCCTTCACAACCGAATCTGGCTTCTATTCTTCTATTCAACTGTTACTCAGTTTATTCAACTTACTAATAATTCCTTATCATTCAAGTTTTGGTCAGAAATCTGAAATTAGTCTACATAATTAACATGGAATACTGCCAAGTGCTAATAGACAATATCAGACAGGTTTTTTTTTAACCTCAGTTAATTGCTTTCTCGTTTGTTTTCCATAATGTTTAAAACATTTATTTTTATTTTTTTCTGAGCTAGAGCTGATTTATATTATATTTATATTATATTATATTATATTATATTATATTATATTATATTATATTATATAGTATTATATTATATCATCTACTTTCTTAACTAGATATTAACATTCACTATCTAGTTTGATTTCAAAGTATCAAAGTAGAACAAGTATATATTTAAAAATTTCCATCAGGTTATTTTTTACATAATATTTCTTTACCACTGTTACTTTAAGACTTATGAAAGTCTTTGGTAAAAAAAGTATTTCTGATTGCTTCAAAGAAATTTCTGGTTGGCCGGAGTCTCTCCTTAATATACTGAATTTGTATCTACTTACAACCAAAGAGGGTGCATCTACTGTGCCTATAACACTGAGCTAGATATTGTGAGGGGACATCATGCAAAAAAAAAAAATAATAATTTAAGAAAAAGGCCCCAAAGGGAAGGAAGGTAGGGAAGGAGGGAGGAAGAAAGAGACAGAGGAAGGAAGACTGATGCCATTGACGTTCTGAGAGTCTAAGTTTCTGTATTTAAAAATACAGAATTTGCATTTTCTCCCTTGACTTATCCGGTATGGAAAATTTCTTAGACAGGATCTTACTCAAATTCTTTAATTTGTTTTTCTCTTCTCTTTCAATTCATGCAAACTTTCGAAAATTTTCTAAGTTTAGGCATTTCTGTTTCTTTCTCTTGCTTATTTAATCTTAGACACCTGCTCCCTTTAATGTTATTAAGGAAATGGAGATATGGAGACCTAAATTTGTATTTTATTTTTGTTCTTTGTAAACTAAACATAGATTATTAGTATCCTTCCATGACTAAACAGATGCAAGGTTCTTTGGAGTAGCACCACCCTCTTGAGTTTGGTAAGTACTCAGTGGTTATTAGGAGCTCATGGACCTTCCTTGACAGAATAATAGTGTTAAAGAGAGAATGAAGGAAGGAATATTTCTCAAAGTAAGACCTCTCCTAAGACTGCAGGAGCCGGTTTTACTGACATTGTCAAGTTGCATCTGACTTTTCACAGCTATAGCAGTTGCTGAAGCTGTTTCAGCTTGAAGCACCCTGAGGTCTCCAAGGAAGAAGCAAATGAATTCCAGGAGTCTTCTTACTCTAGAATGCTCTTTTTCTTCCATTGTGTGATAGCTATTCTGAGCTGGGGGGGAAAAAAGAAGAGGAAGAAGAAGAAGAAGAAGGAGAAGGGGAGGGGAAAGAGGCAGCGGAGGAGGGGGAGGGGACGGAGGAGGAAGTTGTTGACATGGGGAGGCTGGAGACAGGCTCACTGGAAGCAGATTATTTTATACATTGGTTTGGGGAGTATAGTTGACTTTCTTTGGTTGGTACTGAGTTGGAAATCAGAGTAAGAGGAGGGAAGCTCACCTGTATTAACCAAATCCTGAATGTTTGGGGCCAATTGCTGCCAAGATTGTGGTTTGGCTTCACTGGTTAATTCCAGCAGAGGTTGTAGGTCAGTGTTCTAATGTCATCGTGATCTATCTGTTGTCTGCTTATGTATTCAGTCTCTCAGTCCCCTCTTTTGGTCATTCTCTCCCTTGCAAGGAATTTGGCCATAAGTTGGGACTAGAAATTCAGATCTTCACTGCTTAATGATTGTTCACGTGTCTCCATAGTCAATTGTATCATAAGAGCTTCTTAATTCTTTGATGTTGTATTATCATGGTGACTATCTGATGAGAAAGTGCTGCATAAAAGCTTTGAAGACCTGCATTAAGCACCAAGCTTAAGCATTACAATGATAGATTTCAGTGGACTGGTGTCATGACCAATTGTGATATAAATAAAGACCATTAAAGTTTCATTTAAGATGCATCAGAACCAAGAATCTGAATTATCCAACCAAGGCCAAGAGAACAATTTCACGGGTCATAAGGATCAACCTTAGAGAGCCAAGTAGCTTTTCCTTAAGGCATTATAGCCTTTTCTACCTTACCTGTTTCACTGAACCAAATACAGAAAGAAGTATTAGCAATGGCACAGATACTACCATGACCAGGGATTAAGAAGTCTAGATTATTCATCACTATTCTTGCCAAAAAATTGACAATGATCCGTATTCCACCTAAGGTAGAGGTCATATCATTTATAACTGCTGCCAAAGTTAAAATGATACATGTTTCACAGTCTTTTGTTTGTATGATTCCTGTTATGGGAAATACTGCTTTGATTATTTATATCAACAATGAATCAGTAACTCCCCCAGATAAAGTGCCCGTCTAATCAAGAGTGGCCTCATTTTGAAGCTTGCATCCGAATTATAATTTCCAACTTTAATAACTTATAGAATTAGCGTATCTGTGTACAGATAATTTTTGTAGTACTATTCCTAAAGTGCATGAGATATTAGTATGAGGCAAGCAAGACTAGCCATCCTGGCTGCACAGGAAGTAGTATCTGGTAGGAACACGTAGGTAGCCAGGAAAAAGGGAATTGGTCATGACATGGTGAAACCAGGGCCTTACATTGGCTGGATTATCCGAGTTTGGTGTTAGAATCATTATGCTGTGATGTAGTAATTTTAATAAGAATGGAACAAAAGAAAAAAAGGGCCATCGTGGTGGGTGACAACCAGGACTTTACAGAAAATGAGAAGAATGACAGTAAGTAAACAGATGAAAAACAGAATATGAATTAGGGGTTGTGATCCAACATCTTGGGCAGAAGCTGTCCACTCTCTGAGGTCATCAGTGTTCTGAAGCCCTTGAGGTATCTGTCTACTGTGAAGATTGGCCGCTTCTAGAGAATCTCTGAGAATCTTCGGTTTGACGTTAGAATGAGCTTCTTGTTGTGTTGCTTCTGGATTACTTGTTTAGTTGCAACATGTGAACCCAAGGATTTACTCCAAGGAGTTTTACTTCTGTATTTGTTGTTAACAGTATTTGCTAGAATCCCTTCCAATGAGGTTCAAGAGCAGTTTTTCTTTGATAGATCTTCCAAATGACAAAATCTCATAGTTCAATATCACAAAGAGGCTGTTTTAGAAGATATTTTGTGTGTGACCTTGACCTCCTTGTAATAGGAGTGGATATAGTACATGAGTCTCTTGCAATATTTTGCAATGTCTGTGTACATCAGGGCAGAGTGTAGTATCATCGGTAAAATTCTGAAGCACATTCTCTTCCAGTTGGCAGTTCGTAGGGAAGTAAACAGTGTGTCCCCGAGGGAGTGGACCATACTGGCCTGAGTGCATGTATGTTCAACCAAGGGAGCTCAAGGGTCTCTGAAAGTTTTGTTAAATTTATTTAAGAATGTCATTGATTCTTTCCACCTTTCCAGAAGTTTGTAGGTGGTAACAGCAGCATGGTTTCTGAGTAAAGGGTAATGCCCTATACAGTTCTTTTGTAATGTTTCTTATGAAGTGTGTGCCTTGGGTACTTGTTATAAAAGTTTGTATTCCCAAGAATGAGCACACAAAATCTGGTACCTTTTAAGCCACTGTAAAGAAGGTAACTTTCTGTTGTAGAGATGTCTCAACCCATCCTGAAAACAGATGTGCAATGACCAAAACACTCACATCTCATGGAGTGTGGAAGCTACATAAAATTCAGGGGTCCTTGAAGCTTTGGTTTCTGGCCATATCCCACCTTTATAGCTTTTCTAGAATTATTTTGTTGACAAGTGACTTGACTCAAAAAAGACCTCCACTGTCTTTTTAAAGTTTCCTCAGCCATGTTGATTTAAGATAGTAACCAATTTATCTGTACCATGATAAGGAGTTTCATGGGGAAATTGAGCTAATATTCATTTGAAACCATCTAGCGTCACCAGGCAGCTATCTTGAAAGCACCAGAGATTATCTGAGTGAAGCTAGAATCATATTTTTTTTCCTTTTTCATGATAGTCTCTTTGAATTCCTTCATGGATTTATCCTTTAAGAGTTTAGATAGGAACATAACCTTGGTTAAGGCTGCTTGTTTGGCAAAATGATCTGCTAGACTATTTCCTTTAGCTTTCATATGTTTTGTTTTTTTCATGAACTCCAATTTTTATAATAGCTTCTCCTAATGAAGTAGAAGTGCATCTAAAAGTGTCTTAAGCCTCTTGACCATTTTTGATTGGGGTTTCGAGCTGTGTTGAGAAAACCTTTGTTTCCAAAGCATCCTAAAGTCATATTTAAAAAAAAAAAAAAAAAAAGCATTCTTGTATATATATTTATTCTGTGGTCTTTGGCTAGTTGACAAGCCAAGTAAGTGCAGTAATTGCGCCATCTTGGCTAATTTTACCTCAAGCAGAGGATTGTATTCTAAAGCCTAGCTTAAGTTGGTGATAGCATATTCTGCCCTAGTTTCAAGTTTTGATCTATCAACAAATAATATTAGGTCAAGTTTTCAAAGGAAGTTCTTCAAAAAAACTGAGTGAGGTACAGCAGGTTCCCTAACAGAGGTAGGAAAATCGTGAGGCTCCCTTCTTGTGGTAAGGGCCGGTCAGGGTGATGCTGTGGTGAAGAGTAAGGTAAGAGGGGTAGTCGGACACATTCTCATGAGAAGTTAATTAGCTATCTGACTAGTGCCGTATGTTCTCAGGCAGTAGTAAGGTCTGTATCGCATGAGTAACCTTGAGATCAAGAGGGGAGCCTATAACTAGTTAAGCTGAAGCCCCAACCGAGGAATAAGCCTTTGCAACCAGGTCAAGGAGACACGGTTTTATGACTCCCATGCAGTTGAGTTAAAACTAAAAGGGCTTGTCCAGATGACTCGTATCCAAGTAGATGAAAGGACGGTTAGTTGGGGATGCCTATGGAAGGGCTCTGTTGACAAGTCTTCTGCAAATCCCAGAGGCCTATTCATGACTTAGATTAAGAGTTGTCACAATCTCAGGAAAATTTGACACTTGTTTGCAATATCCAGTTAAGCCTAGAAATCCTCTGAGTTGTTTTGTGAGAGGTCTAAGATGTTTGGGTAGTCTATTGCCTTATCAAGTGAAGGAAACCAAAAATTTTCCATCCTGAAGCTGCTTTTTGGGATATTGATTTTAAGCTGTTTATGAAGAAGCAAAAGACTCAGAAAGAACCGTCAACCCTCCTCCCTTTCCTGCCCAAGAGATTCAGACAGAAAAACCGGCCTTAGAAAGGGAGTCTTGCCTTAATCACCTTAAGAATCTTCACCCCAACCTTAATCAGGTAGAGTCCAAGCCTGTTAGCTAGCTACCCCCGTGTCCCATTGTTTCTGAGTTGCCTTACGAGAATTTTGCTGCCATGTATGTTCTTCTTTTCCTCAACTACCTTGGATTCTCACTTCTGAAATATAATACTCTGTCTTCCCACACGCCAACTTCTTTCTCCTTTGTCCAAAAATGTTATATATATCCAATGCTGCTTCACTGTCTTTAGAATTTTCACGCTTATGTGAATTCCCCATGCATATGCATTAACATTTGATCTTCTCCTGTTAATCTCCCTGTTAATTAGATTATTAGCCCAACTAGAAGAACGTAGAAGGTAGGAGGAAACATATTAATTTTCTTAACCCCCACATGAGAGAGTGATTTTCCTCTTTATATAATATTTTCCTCAATAATATGTCTTAGCAAAATTATAATTTATGTTTTGAAACTTTATGTACCCTTTTTGCTAAAGCTTAGAACAAGTAAAGATTCTTTCTCTGAATAAAACAGGCAATCATGTATTGTTGTATCAGGACTGAATTACAAGGGAAACTTAGATCTTTTAAATCTTGCTTGAGAACCTGGGAAGAATAGGAAGGACTTCAGTGAACCGCTGGGGCCTGGCTGTTCCGGTATCCTGGTCCTCCCCAGGTGAAGACAGACAGGAAAGGCTTAGAGTGGAAAAAGACAAAGCTTCAGGTGTGTTCTGGTTAGAGATTGTTGGGTGGGGAAGCAGAGGGCAGACTAATTAGAAGCAAAGATCTTATATAATCAGTTTGGGAGCATATTTGTCTTTTTCTGGTTGGTTCTGAGTTGGAAGCAGAGGCAAAAATAGGGAAGCTGATAGTTACTGACCAAGTCCTGACCGTTTTGGGCCCATTACTGTAGAGGTTGTGGTTTAGGTTCCTATAAATCTTATATAATTTGTCTCCAACTACATCTAGAAATGATTTTTAAAAATAATTGGTGCCTGAGGTAAGATTTTTGCAAAGCAGAAATATATCATGTCCTACTTAACAAACTACTGGCAGGCACCTGGAAACATGGACTTTTCTCCTTAATACTATTAGAATTAATTTCTCTCTAATGGTTCGTGTTGTTGCAGAAGATCTTGACGATTTAAGAATGGAGGGAGTAACTACCCTGGTACCTTCTGGGAGCAAATTTAACCAAGGTCGTGCTGCTTACCCCGCTGAACTTCAGGCCAAGGTCACGCTCAACATCTGTTCAAGGTGTGCCAGGTAAAACAAACCATAGGGATGGTACATATAAATGTGAATTTTAACAGCTAAGATTTTGATGCAAAGCGTGTACTCCTCTGTGTTAAGAAAATCGTTTCCTTCTTGTTATCTTTTGTGCGAACATTGGCAAGGGAGTCCGGTCGTGTTATACTTGTGCCCAGGGCCACTGAGACCAACAATGAATCTGAGTTTAGAAGATCTTCACTTCACAGTTTGAGACTCTTTTGAGTCTTTTTGTTTCTGAATTTCATTTGTTGTCTGCCCTTCTGTTCCCTTTCAAAGGAAGATTCAAGGGGCTCAAAAAGTTCAAAGGCACGTTTAAGGCACCTGCGTAAGGCAGGGGTTTGCCCAGGTACAGTTTAAGATCTGATACTATTGACCTCTTAACCTGCTCCTTATCCTGTTCACCTCCTAGAAAGAATTTAATCAGCTTGACGCTTTTCAGTTTTGGCAGCTGGAAGCAATCTGTGCGTAGACTGTATGTGGCCAAAGAAGTAGCTTAAGTTACTGCCAAGTCAGCTCCCAGTGCTGGTCTAGCAGAAACTCACCAAATAGCTAGAATTCATTCTTTTGTAGAAACTAAATCTCATTTGCAAAGAGGCTTTTAAGCCTGTTTAAATGATAAAACAAGCCTTCTAACCCTTATGTAAATGGGGCAGATTAGCAAGAACAATACACTGGCTGGTCAGTGTTATCTCCTTTTCTTTGTGTCTAGCTAGTCCATTGTACAGTGTGAGAGGGGATTAGCTGCTTGGAAAAAGGGAGGAGGGGAGTATAGGAAAATGAAATCAGGTTTTTGTAGCTTTTCCTCTTTCCTTTTTACCCCTTTGGGATTTTTATTTTGAATGTCACAGGCTTAGAAAGGACACCTCTTAGAAAATCGGGGTGTGGTGTTTGGGACCATTAAGAGAAATGCCACAGCACAGTGAACGCACCAATAGAAACATTGCTTAGATAAGTAATATTTGGGTGAATTGACTTTTTGCTTAGGGCTGTGAAGAAAACTGGTAATATTTATATGATGATAATTAGACATCCTAAGTCTACAAGGCCATCTATGGAAGAGTGGTTTGGCATCTTTAATAAAATGTTTGTACATTCTGTACACATTTGTACATTTGCAATTTGACTGGAAAGAGGTTGGTTTTTCATATCATTTGGAGAAGACTGGTATATGAGGTGTTGTTTTCAAAAAGGAAAGCCTATGGAAATAATATGTTTTGCTAAACTATTGAGGATTGGAATTCCAAAAGGAACAATCACATATTCAGCCCTAAATTATTTACTACTCACCTTCCCAGTTAGACTGTAAATTGCAAACAATCTGCTTTTAAGATGAGTTCTTGACTGGATTTATTGAAGAAATATTCAGTTGAATAATTGGTTACATTTATCGCATTCTCACTATGTACCAGATGCACATTAAATATATAAACTCATTTAATTCTCAAATAATCCTGGGCATTAATTTCTATTATTATCTTTATTTTGTTGATCAAAAAACTGAAGTATGAGTTGGTTAAGTAACTTGTCCAAAGGAAAACAGCCAGTCAGTGGCAAAATGTAATTTCAAACCTAAGCACTATGGCTTGACAGTCTGCTTAGTCATTTTCTCTTATTGCTAAACACCAAACTAGAATTTGAAGGCAAAGATGGAGGCCTAAAGTAGATAGAAACACTGAGATTTAGGTGTTTTGAAATTATGAGAGTCTGTGATTGTTTTGATGGAGAATAAGGCAGTGTTGTATTTCAAAAGCAAGCTAGAGATACGTTCATTCGGGGAAGTGTGCTAATCAGTATAGAGGAGGTCAGTAGGCTATTGATTTTAGAGAACCTGCTGTAGCCAGAGTTTAGAGTGGGAGAAAAACTAATATCACATGTCAGGAACTATGAAGAACCTGGGATTTTACCCTATTTGTAACCTAACGTGCTGGTCTGCCACTGTTTTATAAATGCTGGCAGAAGACGTGAAACTCCTGGGTCAGAGACCAAGGACTTAGTACTCATAACAGTAACAATTGCCAGAGTTTAGCATTTGCACTGGTTTGCTGAGGCACAAATCTCATAGAATGACACAAATAGGGTAGTAGGTTGAAGTATATGAGAGGAACCCTGAGTTTAGGGAACCTGAATATTTTACAATGGGAAGGTAGCATTGCTCTAGAGAGACACTCCGTATCTGTCTTCAAAGGCTGTTTGCTATATAAACATCCTGAACAGATTGTCTGAAGCAAAGGCTGTCCGTGGCTCTACTCATAAGATATGGGGAAACATGAGCGACTCCCAGATTTGTCTCCCAGTGCTGGATAGACTACTTTTGTAGGGCATGGATGTGGTTATCAGAGTTCTCCATAATGAATTCTGAAACATTGTTTTGTGTTGATGGGTTAACTTTCCCGGTTGTGAGTATTATACGTTTTAAGGCATGGCTGAGCAATTATCTGAGCCAGAAATCATAAACTGAAAGACTGTGGGTACTGTCCAGGTTTGTGTGTCTACATAACATTTAAAAATACCACTGGATTAGTTACCAATTTTACATACAAATTGGGGTTTTTATCATCTCTTAAAACTATGTACAGGTGATGAAAATGGGCCCACATTCTCAAATGGTTACACACTAGCAACTTTCCCTTCGAGACCCTTAGACCCAGCAGGCGTGCCCTAGTTCACCTCAGATTATCTGTCCACCTTCACTTGTTTATATTACCTGTCTGTCGTCCATAGGCCTTTGTTTGTAACCTCTGATTTATAGAAACATTGGAACTTCAAAGATGATTAATGACTCAGGACTGGAGGAATGCAGACTGAGGAGCTGGGCCAGGCCACTGGAGAAGGATCTGGTGTCCAGAAGAGGCAGATCTTGTTGTCTCAGGGTACCAGGGTATAGGCAGGGATCTATGGTAGGTAGGCTGTAATCTTAGAATGATCAGGCAATCTCTCAGAACGAGTCGATTAGAAATCCAGCTCTACAAACTAGACCAATGGGGAGAAAAGCATTGCTTCATTTATAGAACAGTGTCCATCCTCATTGCTCTCTTTGTGAGCACTGGTACCCAGCCGGGACATTTGGGAGATAATGCAGACTTTATAGAGGAAGCTGGACATTGGATTTGGGACCTGGGATCAGGATTTAATTCTGGATTTTACTGGATTGCACACTATCCAGTATGGGTGCTAATGGATATGAAAGTTTAGGATAACAGTGTTGTTATATCATGTACTTATCAAGACCTTGCGAGGCTTTTTCATAGCAAAGATAGTACAGAAAGACAACTCCTTTGAAGTATGCTACAGGGATCTAATGTCCACACTCTAAATTACCTAGTGTGTCATCTTGGGAAAATTATGCAGATATTCCTAAAATCTGGTCTCTCTTCTGTGAAATACAGTTCACGTAATCCTGGAGATGAGCTCCAAGGACAATTGAGAGGACTGGACAGGATAATGTATGTAAATGAGGCTAGCTGAAGTGTTCACAGTTCAAGGCTCTCAGAGAACAGGCGGTTTTCCTCTTCTCTTCTTCTCACTCACTAGGATAATTACCATGTAAATACTTAAGCAGTTTAAAATGCTTTGAGGTTTTCCCTTCCCCCCTTCCTCTCCCCCCCCCCAACTTTTTGAGAGACCCACATGGAAGTGCTCAGGTATTGAGGATAAAAGAACTTCATTTTCCTGACATTTCATGAATTTTCCTCTGCCTTAGGTTTCTGACTTACTGGGGAGAAAACTATGGTCTGCTTTCCAGGATTTTTGTGTTCAGTAAAACTGTAAGGTGGTGACATTTTTGTTCGTTTGTTGTTTCTTAGAGTTTTAAGGTCAAGGAATCATTTTTCCCATAGAACTGGAGAGATGACATGAAATAAATAAGCTTAATGGACGTGTTGTGATCTTGAAGTAATACTGTAGTGCCAAGATACCATCAACAACCTCAGTCTAGAGTCAGTGAGACTCAAGTGATGTTCGGAGCTTCTGCAAATAACCCATCAATGATCAAGGGAGTGTAAAGAGGTGGAGTCTACTCTTTTGGTTGTCATTTTCCTCAGTCTCTTTTTTAAAAATACTGTACCACTCATGAACTACTTATGGGTCACAGTAGCTAGAAGGGAGTGTGCATATGATATGCCCAGAACATTTTTGCTCTATCAAGCTGAGGGCATACAGCTGAAGGCCACAGAGCCCTTCTCATTCAGCACCTGCTTGGAAGACATGATCTGTAATGAGACTGATACACTCTATAGGGAGTGATTGGGGATGTAAGATATACACGACCGCTAGAAGGACTTCCACTTTATCAGGACAAGAGGGATTCAGCCCACACTAAATTCCTCTGTAAAGTTTTGTGTTCTACCACGTGACTAAAATATCAGGACTGTCAAAAAGTTTATTGATTATCATAGTTACAAGAAATAAGGTCACAGAATTTTTTATAACTATTTCACCAATGGTTAAGAAATACAGATGGAAGAAAGCTTGTGTTTTTAAGCTGGAAAATTTTCTGGGGTAGTGTTACTCCCATAGCTCTTAATGGCCTTGGTCTGATGTGGACGTTGCTGCAATTTGTGTGATCTAAACAAAGAGATGGCATCATCTGACAAGTGGAAAAATGCATGGCTGATAGATATCTGACCACCAAGATATATTCAGATTTCAACCTAGAATATCTCAATTTCTTTCCCTCAGATTATTAGGGACAGGATCTATTATAAAACTACAATGTTAAGTAAATAAATAATTTTCTGTGTAGGATACAGCAGTGTCCTTATAATTGGTGATTTTATTCATTGTAAGGTAGATTTTTAATATATTCATTGAGTGTCTTGACTTGACTTTTAACAGAGTCCACCAATGCATTACAAATCCTTGAATGGTATGGACAAAACAAGTTTCATTTGTTGCCTGCGAGTCACACCAGTCATATCAACTAAAAAGTAAAGTGTCGGTAGGGCCATAATGCAAATTACCAGGAATTGTCAGAAAAACTTTTGTAGTTCTAAAAAATAGTGATTTGCAAAACTGTGAGTTTCCAATTAAATGTCACTATTAAACATCCTGAATTTTCCTTTTAAGGGAACACTTAAAATACACATAAAAATCAGACAAATCCTGATACCAAGGCACCAAATTGCTATTTCAGTGAAGTTTATAAGCCTGTTTGCTGGGAAGACCACCCTTTAATTCTGTCTACCCACTGCCATTCTGAGGAGTTAAATCTTGTTTTTGTGGATTCCTGCCAGGGCACTTGGGTGGTAAGGTGGTATTTGTTTTTGATGGGGCAGTGTTTGCATTCATTCATGCTTAACATCAATAGTGCACACAAAAAAGGAACTGAAAGCCATTTTGAAAGAAATTGGATTACAGAGAATACACAGGGGTGCAAGCTCAGAAACTACAGCATGACAATGCTAAGAGTGATTTGTTTCCAAACAATCTACTGATGCTTAACTGATTTGCCTCACATCGTACCAGAAATTGCGTATCATTTTTCCTAAATGTCGTGACATTAAAATATTGAGTCTAGCTGTATATTGACTTGATAAATCCAAAGGAGGTCATCATTGGTGAGGGTGTGCTGAAGAAAAGATGAATGTCAAACCTTGTAAATGGGAATTAATTTCAAATTGCCTATATTAGGATTTACGGTTTGACTTGAGAAAACCTTCATAATTACTTATACATTGTATTCTGTTTCACTTTCCTGTGCATCCCCCCACACACCAAACTATGTTTAATCAGGTTTAAATTCAGAAAGTTCCCATTGGAAGGAAAGGTGAGCAAAACTGACATGAAGGAAAATGGGTAAGGACAAAAAGAGGCTGCTATGACTTGTTTGAAGTTAAAAGCTTTCGTAAAACTCTCTTGTACTCCTAGAGGATTAAAAGATCCCATTTGAGTCATGAATACAGTACACCACCTACTGCCATGTTTTAAGGGACAAAATATTTAGTTTGAACCGAAATGCACAAGCGCACGCTGTGTCAAGTAACTATGATACATTGTGAAAATACAAATTACACCCTTAACACCTAGGGATTTACATTCTAGCTGGAAAAAGACATGTAAACAAATAAGTGCAATCCAAATGTGAGATTGTCAAAGTGCTATGGTAAAAACAAAGCACAGCAAAATGGCGAAGTTATGCCAGCTATGATTGATGGCTATTTTGGGGGGGCTGTCGCTGTGGTAGAAGTCCGCACCCTTGGCCTATTGATATAGGGCTTTCATTGTTCATTCAAGATCTGCATGAAGGAGGAAATGAGAGCAACAAACACCAGTCAGAAGCTGGGGACTACTTCACCTCAATTCTTAACACATTAGTTTCATAATTTTTCTTTTATTTGTAAGTCGATACAAGATCCTCCCCATCCCTACTTCTTTAAGTTATTTTGTGATTTACAGAGGAGAGAGGGCCTTGAATGCATGTACATGAGCGTGTGCGTGCCCACACACACACACACACACACACACACACACACACACACACACCCCTATACACACACCATCTAAAAAGCTATTTTCTTGTTGTGTGACAAAGAGCTGGGCTTTAGAGCAAGAGAGATCAGGGTTGGAATCTCAGTTTAGCTACTGAATAATTTGAAGAAATCACTTAACCTCTCTAAACTTCAATTTCCTATTTGTAACACAGGGTAATAATTTCTGCCCATGGGATTACAGCAGAGTGGAATGGCTAGCTCAGTTTCAAGCAGTCTACTCTGAAAAAAAGAAAAAAAAAGGGGGGGGGCTATTTTAAGATAAAATAATCATCTACATTTCAAAGGAACTTAAATATACATTTGAAATTCAAGGAAGTAACATTATGTGCTCAGAAAAACAGAAGTAATATTAAATTGAAGGTCTGTGAATAGGTCACAAGGATTTAGGGAGTAAAATATTAAGGGTAATTTGGTTGATTTTTAACTAAACACATAAAAGTATTTTGATTATAGAGACTTTTCCTCATCATTCCTGTCTTTGTGCGTGTACCGGTCTAAATATACATATTTATACTATAACGAAATAGCCTAACAACACATTTCTGAGACTATAGCCCCATCTTTAAGTGGTACATGACAACAAAGCCTGGATGACAGCACATCTGTTTACAACATGGTTTACTGAATATTTGAAGTCTGCTATTGAGACCTACTGCTCAGAAAAAACAAAAAAAGAAATTCCTTTCAAGCTATTACTGCTCATTGACAATGCACCTGGTCACCCAAGAGCTCTGGTGGAGATGTACAATGAGATTAATGTTGTTTTCATGCCTGGACACAGCATCCATCCTGCAGCCAGGGATCAAGGCGTAATTTCAACTTTTAAGTCTTATTTAAGACATACATTTTGTAAGGCTACCGCTGCCGTAGATAGTGATTTCTCTGAGGGATCTGGGCAAAGTCAATTGAAAGCCTGGAAAGAGTTCGCCGTTCAGATAAACGCACTATGTAACTTTCCAGATGCCATTAAGAACATTCAGGATTCATGGGGAGAGGTCAAAATTACTAGGAGTTTGGAAGAAGTTGATTCCAACCCTCATGGTAACTTTAAAGAATTCAAGACTTCAGTGGAGGAAGTAACCACGGATGTTGGCAGAAATGGTAGGAGAACTAGAATTAGAAGTGGAGCCTGAAAACGTGACTGAATTGCTTCAATCTCGCAATAAACCTTTAACAAATGAAGAGTTGCTTCTAAAGGATGAGCAAAGAAAATGGTTTCTTGAGATGGGACCTACACATGGTGAAGACACTGTGAAGAGTGTTGAAATGACAACAAAGGATTTAAAATATTACATAAACTTAGTTAAGAAAAGCAGCGGCATTGTAGCCATTTTACTGAAAGAGTTTAGGACAGAAATGTACTTTATTAAACAAATATGTCTGTCGGCCATGGATTCATATTGTTATTTCCAAGCCAATTATAACAGTGTAGCATTCCTATTTAAATTCTTGGTTCTATAATTGAAATTTCATGTCTTTTACACTGAAAATCTTTATTTCTAACAAAATTCTATATTATTGATTTGCTGTACTGGCAACCCGAGAAAATAGATCACAGATAAAATATAGGGTGTCCCACATTCTTAGTGTAGTTTTAAATTATTAGAGCTTAAAACTGCAATAGGACATTTGGGATACTCTGTACAAAGTTATGCATACAATAAAACTACGAATCAATTTCAGAAATTCTATGTGGTCCCTCTTGTTTTTGGGTTACATTGATTACACCAAAGATTTGCAGTGAAGTTATTTGTTTTAGAGTCTATAGAGTGGGTCATTATACCTTACTCTGTGTGGCAGTGTAATAATACATAGTTTGGGAATGGTCGGTTCCATTGTTTCAGTTGACCTTTAATCTGAGACAACTGATGAACATTCTAATATCCTAAAAGGCTTCTGCTTTTAGCTACTAATCATCTCGTAATGGAGATTGCCAACTTCTATAGGAAAGAAAGATCCAACTTCAAATAGAGGTGTGGGAAAACACTCTAAAATTATGTAACATGGTTTATTTCACCACCATCCACAATGTTTTAATACATATCTATCTATACAAGATTCATATATATGATTTCACCTGAATAAAACAGTTCTGTTTCATATTATTATTTAATTTCTAGTAATTTGAAATTACCACCATTCATTCAATACTATTTTAAACTCTACTAAATCCTAATGCATTCTACAAAATTTATAATTTTACTTTTTGACCCACAGTACATCTTCTGTTATAATCAAACATATCAATTTGTACATATACTATAAAAATCCAAGTGACTCTTCCAATTATCTTTTCCCAGTGTACATCAAAGTCTTCTGTGTTTCATGGGAGTATGGGGAAATACCTTGACTTTTCTGTGATTTCTATATTTTTATGTGAGTAGCAAAGAACAATACAGGTAACTGTATTGAAGCACTTGAATTTTTGCCTAATTGACTCATGGGTTGAAAATCACAATTTACTTTGTAATCAATATAAACTTAAGCATTTTAAAGCTAATTAAGAATGTTATGCAATAGAATATGTTATATGACCAGAATATATAAAACTAGAATACAATTACATTGTTAAAAGATAACTGGAAAATGTGTCCATACCTTTGAACCATACCTCAAAATTTTCATGAAAATTTTTCTAAATATTGAATTTCCAGATTATCTGGATTTTCTAGAAGCATTTAAAAAATACAGTAGTTTTCCATTTATTACACATTTGAATTATAATACATTTCCATGAAATCTCCTACTTTACATATATACATAAAGCTTTAGCTTTGCACGATATTTTAGTGCAGAATTATAAACTTCTATATAGAATGAAATGACATTCCCCAAATTCTCAGAATTAAGTAATAACTATTTCAATTACTACAAAGTAAAACACATAATTACTTTCTTAAAATTAAAGTGATAAATCACCCAGTTTTGTTGCAAAATAATTTTTTTTTCCCATTGCAAATTAAAAGGCATTAAATACAAATTCCTTGATTTTGACTATATGCCGGGGCGAAGAAACCCCAGAACAATAAGTTTTAAAACTCAGTGTTTACCTGATAAGAAGGAGGAAGTTATTCATCCTATTCCCATCTTCTGGGATCTGGGCTTTGGCAGATTAGACCCCTATGCTTTAGACCCAAGACACTTTTTAATTCCTTTGCCTCTGACTTTTTCTTGTTAACTTAAAGTTAAATTGTTCTTCTGAAGCTTAGAATTGCGCAGGGGAAAATAGAAGTATTAGTTTGAAAATTTTAAGTCACACAGGACCATGTCAAAGTGTCTGTGCCTGGTTGTCTGCACAGCTTCCAGGTTCCCAGGCACTGCTGCTCAGGTACTGTAGGCCCAGCTGAGAAGTCGCAGAATTACATTGTTAGATAGATACTAGAGAGGGCTTCTCCACCTTCCACATGCGTCTGCTCTGAATGATGATTTCTATAAACCTACAAAGACTGTGGCTATTGCTGAGAGGAGAGCGACAACTGTGGGAGCAACTTAGAGAAATCCATGTTGGGCCCACTCTATCGAGAAGCTCCTTCTCTGGACATAGCACCCAAGATAAGTGCACAAAAGCAAAACACTCTCATGGGCCTACTTCTTCCCACTCTCAACATTCTGATGTCTGAAGTGTGTACAATTTGACAGCAGCATCAAGAGCTGAGGCGGAGAAGATGGAAAGGATTCTAGGGACTTAAAAATCTCATAGCATTCTCTCTGAAGGGTCCAGGAAAAATAAATTTATTTAAGACTGCTAGTCTTGTTAACTTTTTAGCAAGAATAGTTCCTCAAAATGTTGAGGGCATTGGGAGCAACACCAATAGGCGATTATATGTCAAATGATTTCGCCTGGTTTTCCCAAGATCTGGATGAGTTTACAGATGTCACTGTTGCTGTTCAGTTGTCTATTCGTGGAGTCAATGCCAAGTTTGAAGTGACTGGAGAATTAGCCTCTATGAATAGTCTGCTTAGAACAACTACAGGTACATTCTGGAAAATATCTGAATCTATCACGTTATTGAACCAGTAGCGTCAGTGATGAATTTCACTTCCTCTTGTGGACTTAACAATCATCACTTCATGAATTTTTGTCTGAAATAGAAGCTGAATATTCTGACTTTCCCTACCACATGGCAGTTTGATGACTTATCAGTGGTAAAGTTTTCTTGCAGGTTTTTTTTTCAGCTAAAGGCAGAGATTGAAATATTTGTGAGTGAGAAGAATCACCCTCAACCACTATTGTTGAACACTGAATGGCATTGGGAATTATGGCTTTTGCTTCGACTTGATAATATTTCCTAATGAATTCAACCTAAAATTACAAGGCGAAAGAGTGCTTATATGAAAACCTTATATTGGATAAAGTTATTTTTATGACAAATAATATAGTTTGAGTCACATCATGTCAAGCTGTTTTACATGCTAGTGAATTAATATTATTGTGTGATAGTATCTATCTGTGTGAAAAGTAAGATCACATTACAGAATCAGCATTAACAGATAAAAATTTGCTGTCAATTTTGATGAAAGGGAACCCCAGTTTTGAGAAATGTTATCCTCTCTCCCCTAAAATTCATTCCCATTAATATACCTGTATTACAGAAGATTGTAATCAATTATTATGTTTTTTATTTAATCACTGAAAACTTGTGGAAAATTAATTCATATTACTTTTGTTTACAAACACAGATATTTACCCTATGGCCAAGAAAATCAACATACTATATTTAAACACACTGTTTAAATTCAGACTCATCAGATTTTGTGGTTATTACCATATATATTTTGTTTGTCCATGGGTACCTTTTCAAATAGATAATCCTTGAAATCCTGAGATCTCTACAATTGTTTTTAATATAACAGACTTACAATTAATTTGTAATATAGGTGTCAGTTCCTCTAAAGTATGAAGATGGTCTTTTACTCTTAGGGGTGTTTTAGAATTTCCTGATAAGAGTTCTGCTCAAAGTTTTCTATTGCTTCCCTCTTGAAGTCCTTCATGAGTTTCTGTGACCTCTACTGGGAATTAAAGAGTTTTATTTCTCTTTTTAAAATCTTCTCTTCCTATGGATACCATGATTCCATCTGTCTGAGATGGGCATCGGCTATTTCAGGACATTTTGGTACAGCATTATACTGAGGAAATCAAATAAATTCAGGACAAAAAAAAGAAAAAGAAAGAGGAGGGCTGGGATACCCTCCTGACCCTAGAATTGAGGAATGCACCTAGAAACTTGATATAACCTAGGGACAAAAATAGGAGACCCCTGCTTTGTGTTTGTTTATGTGGTTTGTTTGCTTTCTTGCTCATTTATTTGTTTTTCTCTGGTAATAGAAATAACACAGGTACTAGGCAGTCAAAAATGCACACAGGCTCCGTTTATGATTCTTAGTACCTGAAACCACAAAAGTGTTTCTGATCTGAAAACTGCTGCTCAAGTATGAATCACAGCCCACCACACCCTGGAAATGAAGGAAAATAAGGAAGAAAACATGAAAATAAGAACTTGCCCATGTCCTGTCGGCTGTCTTGGCATGGCTCAAATTCTACCCTGCTGATGCCACATTTGATATAGAAGAGAAGACCGTGGACTCCGTATCTTGACATATGATTTATGTCATTTTATGAAGATCTGCAGGAAGGAAGAACTAAGGTGAGGTACTCACCCACCTTCTGGTATGAAGATCTGGAGAAAATAATCAGACATATGTCTAAGTTTCCTAGTCTTAGAGATGGTGAGAAATTGTCCCATTTAGAAATCTTTTGAAGAGGGAGCTGACAGGATTGTCCCTAGACCTAAAAGTTGTATATGAGATAAAGAGATGAATCACATTTGATTTCGAGAATAACTGGAGTATGGTGTACCATTGGGTGAGACAGAGAAGTCAGAGAGGAGCTTGTTGAAGATGGTGAGAAATCAGGAGTTTCTGCACATGTTAAATTCGTAAAGCCTATTACACATATGTGGTCAAAATCTCTCCCTCAGCAACAGAACTGACAATAGAGTAAGAGGTTGTATTCTCTTTTAGCAACGCTATGGAAGAGTCTGTCATGTCTTTCCAGAGCAGTCTTCATGATTGACTGTCACTGGCATTGGTGTTAATTGGCTACATTTATCAGATGTCACCTCATGTCTCATAGCTCTTCACCTCTCCCAGCACACTTGGCCCAAGATCTACGATAATCTTCATGACTTGAACTTCTTTTTTTTTTTTTTTTTAAATGAACTGTTTTTTGTTTGTTTTAAATTTTATTGGGGAATATTGGGGAACAGTGTGTTTCTCCAGGGCCCCTCAGCTCCAAGTTGTTGTCCTTCAATCTAGTGGAGGGCGCAGCTCAGTTCCAAGTCCAGTTGCAGTTTTCAATCTTAGTTGCAGGGAGTGCAGCCCACCATCCCATGTGGGAATTGAACCGGCAACCTTATTGTTGAGAGCTCACCCTATAACCAACTGAGCCATCCAGGCGCCCCGTCTCGAACTTCGTTTTTGAATTGTTTATCATCCCTTCACTCTCATTAAAATATTAGCTCTGAGAGCAAACACAAGTCTGTCTTGGCTCACTTATATAGTTTCCATTCATTAAACAACTCCTAACCCACATGAGATGGTCATTAAATACTTGGATGAATGAAATGTTGGAGGAGAATATAAACTGGAATCTCCATTCCTTCCTCTTTCTCTGTCTTTCTCTCCATTTGCATCTCCATCTCTATCTCCAGATCTCTCTCTCTCTCTCTCTCTCTCTCTCTCTCTCTCTCTCTCTCTCTTTCTCTCTCTCTTTCTCTCTGTCTCTCTCCCTCTCTCATTTACCTCCAGATTCTGCTTTCTGTTGGGCTGCTTCATGTGGTGGAAAAGCTGGCTCTGGCACCTGGATGCTCCTTGGTTGTATTCTCCTTAGAGCTTGGAACCTTTCTCTCCCAAAGTTCATATGATAATCTTTAAAAAGATGCTGCTAATGTCTCCCCGAGTAATGTACTACCAGAAATCAGGCATTGTATCAGGGGTGATGAGCTCTCTAACCTTCGGTCATGGGTTCACCCCCATGTTAAGGAAAGAGACACCCCTTACTTTAATTAGGTGCTCAGTCACTTAATAATAAAGAATAATACGTATTTTCTTTTTCTTCATTTCTCTCTTCAGGCGTCCACCTTGGATAAATGTTATAGCATCTCAGTCTATTTTCTTCATTGTCTTATGTCTCTTTGATATTTTTCAATTTTCTATTTTTTTTTTTTTTTGTTTGTTTGGCTAGTTCTCTTTTAATTTCTGATCTTACTTTCAAGTAACCAAATTAAATTTTTCTGTCCAATTTAGATTAAATATCTCTATGTTCTTCAGTCTTGTAAACCACTTTCCCCTTTAATACATGTTTTAAAATACATTCTTTTTTCTCTTTCTTTGAGATCATTAAATATGCTCATTTAAAGTCTTACTGGTTTTGGTTTTTAGGCTGATATATTCTTACCGTTTTATTTTCATTTGGTTGGTGATTTTTCATGACATATATTATCTTCAGGTACTTTAAAATTTTGTAGATGCATTAGAATGAGAGTCCTTCCCTCCCTCTCTCCTTATCCGTGTCTGTCTGCTGGCTTGCTTTTCAGTTTCCTTCATTCACCTCTCTCTGGGGTGTCCAGTATAGTACTGGTCCAGTATAATACTAAGTCTTATATTAGAGTGTCGGGGTTCCCAACCAGCAGTTGGCTTGGTTGGGTTTCTTATTGATGGCTGTTCCTGCTTCCTTGAGCCATTCTAGGTGTACAGAGCTGTGCTCATTTCCAGCCTTTGTCTACCAGTGACGCACCTCATTCAGCCTCATCTCACACCATGAGCCTGGTCTCAAGAATAGGGTAATTTCCCTCCCTTTCCAGCCTTCACTCTCTTCCTGGTGCTGGGAGCTCAGTAGGCTATGATAATTCTAGCCTCCTGTGTGCCAATCTGTTTTGTTTTCCTTTTAGATAATGTTTTATCTTGTATTGAGCATGATTCTATCTTTTAAAATGTTTTAAAATGTATTTTATCTTTTATCCCTGTGTGTGTGTGTGTGTGTGTGTGTGTGTGCAATCGTGCGCATGCAGGCAACAGATTTTTATATGAATTTACTCTATCATCTTGACTTGAAGTCATTTCATTGATTAAATACTTCCATTCACACAGACATTCCAGAAAATAGATGAATGGGCTCATCAGATAAATACGCTCAGAATTAAAACCAAGATTTTTTGGGAGGAAACAGTTGTAGGGACCAGAGAGAAATAACTCAGAGTATCTTTAATATAACCACATATATAATTAAATATTGTTTTAGCTATGCTTCACCTTCATGTTATAAGAATGAGAAACTTCAGTGGAATTCACATTAGCTAATGGGGCTTTAAAATAAGGGTGATGTTCAGGAAGAAATAACAGAGTCTTTCAGTCTCATTGACATCTGGAATATTGCTCATGACCATTTAGGATACACCAGCTTCTTTAGTAGCCCAGCAACAGTACTGGGACCCACAGGATGCCGTGATCCTTTGGGGGCTCCCGCAAATCTGCTTTAATCTCAAGGCACTCTGTCAACAAATAATCTCTTTCAACTTCTGGCAATCTGCTTACTCCTATATTTTAATGCCTCATGGCATCTGTCTATGGTCTTTTCCTGCTACTTCCCTATTTCTGCTGTTATAGACTAACTACTCATGTCCTCCCAAATTCATATGTTGAAGCCTTCAATTACCAATGTGATGATATTTGGAGGGAGGTAATTAGCTTTAGATGAGCACATGAGGGTGGTGCCCTCATGAAGGAATTAGTGCGCTTAGAAGAAGAGGAAGACACAAGAGAGCTCCCTTGTGCCTCCGCACGTACATACTGAAGAGTTCATGTGAGCACACAATGAAGTGGTGGCCGTCTGTAAGTAGGGAAGGGAGCCCTCACCAAGAGACTGATCTTGGAATTCTCAGCCTCCAGACTGTGAGAAATAAATATCTGTTGCTTAAGACCCCAGTCCGCGGTATTCGGTATAACAGCCTGAGCTAAGACATCTACCTTTACAATCATGTAAGGATTTAACTGAATCTTATTTACATATTTTCAGAGATGGAATCTGATGGAGTCCACCAGTTAGCTTTCAGTATTGTGTCTGAACTTAAGGAGCAGAGTTCTTATTCTACACCATGATAATAGGAGAGCCTCATCATTGAGCAATTCCTGGGCTAATGGTCTCGAACCAGAGGATCTGGGCCACTTTGTGGAAAATGAGGGTACTTAAGTTTAGCTCTATGAGCACCTTGTCCAGAGCAGATACTTAGAGTTTTAAATTTAGTACTCTAGAGTTTTCAGACTTTTTTGTTCAACAGAAAGAAAAGCTTTCCATTAGTCTTTGTCAGTAATCAGCCATTCATTTGTAGAAAGATGAATCAGCTGCCCCTCCATTCTTCCTAAAGCCCAAATGTATTAGTGTGTCCTGGTCCATCCTCAGAGAAAGCACCTGGGAATCCACAGCATGGCGTGTCCTGCTGCACCCGTGAGGGGATGTGCTGGTGGGAGAGGGGCTGCTGCCCTGGAAGATTCATATTTCGATATGATTCACCATGCCCATAGCCATAAATATATTAGATGATGGAGTACAATTTCCATTTTAAATCCTGCAATGTTAGGACTAGAAACTTTTTTTAAAATTAAAGTTTATTGAGGTGGCAATTGTTAGTAAAGTCACATAGGTTTCAAGTGTACAATTCTGTAATAAATCATCTATATATCATGTTGTGTGTTCACCACCCAAACTAGAAACTTTCTGATGTAGATTTTAGAAGATCCCATATGTTTTTACAATGGAGAGAATACTTAAAACTTGGAGAGATTTGTGAAAACATCATCCAATAAAATGATACTTAAGGAACAGGCCATGTTGTAAAAGTTAATTCTCTACTGCCATAGATTCAGCTAGGAAAATGTGGGTTCAATTTAGTCATGTCATAGGTTAGGAGAAAAAAATAGAAAAATCTATTGACAAGATGAAATTTACATTGGTATAAGGAATAGTCTACTCGTTCTAGTGAGTTAATATAGAGATATTTATGGTATGTCTTAGTAGGTCAATTTGGATGTAAAATTTTCATGGAAATAAGGAAGGCAACTTTAAATTGTATATATACAGGTGATGTGAAGCAGTGAGTGTACCCACTTATGTGGATATTTTAGGAAAATAACTTATTATGGGGAAGAGGGAGGGTTGTCCTTTAAATCCAATCATCTACCTTCTCTAAAAGGAATTCATGAGATAATTACTTGATTCTTTGCAAATAAATTAAATAAGGGTACCTCCCTATTTGTTTAAAGCCATGTTCGTACATTTAAGTATATCTATAATAAAATAAGAAGCCCAACAGCTTATAGCCTTTGGTCCATCAAAATATGTCTGTTCCTTAATGTTTACCAAATGATTTTATGCCTTAAAAGTGAAAACAACTTCATGGAGATATTTCTTACATTCTTTTTTTAAAATGAATCCAATGCAACAAGAACCAAACCTGCCCAAATTAGGTACCTTCTTTCCTGATTTCCAAAACCTTAATTTCAGTTGTAGGAAATGACTTGTTAAACAGAAGATTAATGTCAACAGTTCGGTTATGATCTCAGTGGTTACAGATTTATTTTTTTTTTATCTTCTTTACCAGATTTTCCTGCTAAGTCTCGCAGCAGCTGTTGTTACAGTGACTTGGTTAAATTCAATCAATATTTTTTGAAAGCTCACCTTGGACAAGGTGCTGTGGTACTGACTCAAGAAAATAATAAGACCTCCTCTAGGCTGCAGTCTCACAGGCTGAATCATACTCATAGGGTGGTAAATACTTCCATGACTATGATTCAAACACTGACCTAATAGTCAGTGTTCCAGATCCATTTTAAGGCATTTTTATTATGAATGAAAAACATTTTGCACAAATGTTTTAGTCAGTTATCCTAACAGGTGAATAGGTGCTTATATTAAAGACCATTTTTTTTTTAGTCACTAAAGAAGTAATAGTGACTGACAGGAGAACTGTCCAGAATCAATGTTTCTGCTTAGATTGAAGGAACCTGAATTCTCTCTCAGAACTGACAAGCACACTTTGAAAGAGACTTTATAAAGATATGAAATCAAATCACTTTTAACAGCTTCAATTTGGTAAAATAAAACCAGAAGAGAAAATGAAATGCCCTTCTGCAACATTTAGCAATGCAAACAAGAAATTTTAGGTTGAAGTTATCTAGTCATTAAGAAATAATTGAGAGCTCAAAAGTTCTAGAAAATGTAATACAGATTTACAAGAGATATCAAGGAAAACTCTTTTATATTTTAGTTTATAGTTTAAATTTATTATAAAATACATCCATTCTCTTCTATATGTCACTACATAACTACTATATTTAATCTTAAAGTTGTGTTTTAAAAAAATGAAGCTCTATTAAAAATTGCCCTTGAGTCTAAATGCCAAGTTGTCCAACACAGGAGAAATATAAAATTTTCCTCAGCTCAATCGTTCAAGAAAATAGGAGGATTTAAGGAGTTTATATTGGAAGAGAATAAATAGAGCTATGCATATTTAAAGGGCAATCCCATGGAAGAAAAAATATACTTATTTTTGTTGCTCCAAAAAGCATTACTGGCACTTAACTAAAGGATACACATGCTTTACTTCAACTGAAGAAAGAATAGTGGGATAACTGGGGTGGTAGAAAATGGAAAGGTCCAATTCCCAGCCAATGTGAATGGTCTGTTCCTTGAAATATCCAAGCAGATGCTAAACAACTCTCCAATGGAGGGTCTGTGTAGAGTAAGAGATTGGGGAAGATGACCCGGTAGGCAGACCCTCTGGAACTGTGAGAAAGAAATTTCTGTTGTTTGCAAGCCACCCAATCAGTGGTATTTTGTTATAGCAGCCTGAATGCAATAAGACAGTGTTCTATTCATCTTTCTGAGTTATGAATAAAGCTCTCAACTGAATTTGAATTCATACGTCTATCACTTCCTGAGCCAGTTTTTGCAGCCCAATGACTTGAGCTCGTGAATGTATCATTGAGCTCTTTTAGAGTTCCAAGGAAGAGATGCAACCAGCTCTACTTCAAGGTGAATTATCATCTCAGGTCACTGTCACTTTAGGACCCCGTTTTCCAACTCTGGGGTGGGTTTCTGGTTTCCCAAAGAACTAAGAAAGGTGCTTTTTATTGTTGAGGACAAGTAACCTGCCCACCTCTGTTCACTCAGCTGTCATGGCTTCCAGGTACCGGGTTGGAGCTGACTACCATGTCACCATGTATGACGATGGAACCATGGCATGGAGAGCCCGCTGCTGTCCTCCCTGGTCAGCAGCTCTTCCTTCTGTCCTGTCTTCACAGTTTCCTGACGGGGTTAGGTCATCTGATTATTTTAGTGACTTGACACTAAGACTTCTTATAGCATTTTAAAAAATTGTGACAAATCAATGATATAATTTAACTATCTGGTTTTTCTCCTCTTTTTAGAGAATGGGCTCCATGTAAAAATAAGACTGCGTCTCATGCTGTCTCTTTTTATCCTCTGTGTCTAGCATAACATAATGCATATACATACTCTGGGCGCAATAACGTTTTGACTAGCTAAATAGGTAATGGCACCAACACTTTCCAAAGCTGAATTGTTGTGTAGGGTCACAGCTAATGCCAACTCTAAACTCAAAAGTGATAGTGAGTGAAGGGGGGAAATATGACAACCATTGAAATTTTGTGGACTAATCCAGGGTTTTTCAAACTAAATTTTAGTTTTTGGATCCATTTTTTTAGGCACTAAACCGTTCTGTATTTTCATGGATGAGCATATTCTGGATCATAGGGAAAACCATCTGGTCACTGAGAACTATCGCTTCACTCCAGTGTCCATAGGTGTTTATGATTGTGCTTTCAAGTCATGGAGAAGAAAAACAGCTGTACCGAATACTTCAATGACATGTTAGAGCGAAGGAAAGGCCAGTGAAAGTCTCGGTTCGCTCTTAGAACTAAGTTTCCCAGTAGGTCAAATGGAGAAACGTAGAGGGACGTTTGAAGACACACCTAATAGCCTAGGGTGCTGAGTCTAGAAGAGCCCATACTTGTAAGTCTAACATTGACATGAAAAGTTTCGTTGCAGCCAAACTCGCATTCCTAATTGTGTTAAATTATTGCTAAAATTTTAAATTTTTATTATTTTATAATTTTGATTTTATTTATTTTGTAATTTAATTTTTATTTTATAATTGAATAAGAGCTCTTTAAGGAGTTGAATGGACCCGTGCATGTCATACACAGAATCACTGGGCTAGAGGCAGGTTAAGTCGGTTGTTGAATTAAATCAGTTTGCATCAAAGTATCAATTTGGAAATTGAAAAATTAAGTTTCACAACATAGAGATATGACAGTATTTTTCCATCTAAAGAAAATTTATAATAGCTTCGTGAAATTCTCTTTTATTTTTTTGTGTTTTTTCCAAATTAAGAAGCAAACCATTATATTTCCATATTTTAGGAGGAAAAAAAATGTCCAGCTGTACTTGCAAAGACACTTCTAGAAACCTCAGTATTATAGACACTGTAGCCAAGTGCCAGCAAGGCAAAAGGAGTGCCAAGCGTGACTATGGAGATTTAACACTGGTTTTGGACCCAATGAAGCTTTTTTTTCTTTTTTCTTTTTTTCTTTGTTTAAAATTATGATATCTTGTTTTTTTGTTTGTGTTTTTTTAAATTATATTTTATTAAATTTGTTGGGGTGACACTTGTTAGTAAAATTACATAGATTTCAGGTGTACAATTCTGTATTACATCATCTATAAATCCCATTGTGTGTTCATCACCCAGAGTCAGTTCTCCTTCCATCACCATATATTCGATCCCCCTTACCCTTATCTCCCACCCCCCACGCCCCACCCCCCTTACCCTCTGGCAACCACCAAACCAGTGAAGCTTTTTAGTACCATCATGTTGAACAGAAAGAAATGAGATGATTTACAGTTAAGTTTGACAGCAATGGGAACTCTGGACTCTCGGAACCCTGGACTACATAGCCTCGCTTAGTTGCCTGTTGTCAAAAGATGTTCCATAAGTCGTATGGAACATTGTTTGAGGAACTCAGGTTTGGCTTAAAAGGATATTAATAAGATTTAGACAAAATTATGGCTTAGAATTGGTTAGTTAGTATCCGTCTTGCTCACTGTTAAAGTTTTAGAAATAGAACAAGTATCCAGGCTCCATTAGATGATAATCCACCTAAAATTGATTCTGTAAAGAGGAACAGACCCATCAAGACTGAGCAGGTTGTATTGATCTGTTTCTCTACTAACTACTTATTTCTCAAGTGCTTGGAGAAAGGCTGACATGAAGAGGCTATAATTTTATTTTGCTTTGCCCCTTTGATACCAAACAGAAAGAGGAACACACAAGCAAAGAACTGTGATATGTACAAGTTTAAAACATGGGTAGAAATCAAAATGACAAATAAAATCAGTCCAGAAAGAGGTCTCCGTTTCAGAGAGAAAATATATTTCCCAACAGCTTTTAAATATTTGTTATAGTAAAAAATCAGAATCTAATTACATGTCGTCTTTCCAACAATTATAGGGGAAAAAATCAATGGTAGTTAGATAATAATAAATAAAACATGTATGTTACATTTATTGTTTTTTGATACCTGGCTTGGGGGAAGTGTTTACATTCACTATGAAAATAATTATAAGAGTTAAAAGTGAGCAAACCCACGTGAACAAGCCAGCATCCATCTCATTGTTTCCATGCTCAGTGTAACTCCTGGATGGTGAGCGAGACAAGCAGCTGTGCTGCGCTTACTTTCAGGACTGTTTTAAAGATTAGCTGATGTTTTTCAATTGACTTTTAAACTGTAAAACTTATAAAAACAGTACGCATGACATGTAACATTCAAAGAAAGTCTGCTTACTTCCCTTTCTGTTTCTTTCATCTCCTTTACTTCATTTGTTCCACTTCCCTTTTCTTTCACCGTCTGAATGAAGTCCCCTGTGACCAACCCAACCTTGTTTATTTTAAAATGTTCAATGAACTCATAAAAATACACAGTGTGATCGGGCTGTCTTCCGACACTCAGTGTGCATCACTCTTGGCCGGGGAGATGTCCGCTTCATGACATAAATAAAACATAAGATCATCAGTCCAGAAGAGGAAAAAAAATTGGACAGGACCTAAATACCTTTTATATAAGATAGCTTCACATCACAAAAAGAAAATCTTTAAAAGGTATAAAGTGACAGGATTCAGGAGCAGATTTAGGTGGATACTGGGATCACAAAAAAAAAGAAAGAAAGAAAAATATGAGTTATAAGATATATCCATAAATTCTGGAGAGAAGTATATTGCTTTGAATAAGAGAAAAGCCATTTAGATATCTAGCCATTCTCTTTTCTCCAAAGTCATGAATTGTCATTACATCTTTCTAAACTTGCCTAAGTTTAGACTTGAACATGTTTAACTAATTCTGACTAATTGCCTAAGTTTAATCTCTGACATTACGTGTGATTTCTGAGAATGATTTAAAAATTAGCAAAATATTTAAACTTTAATGTCTTATAACCAATAGTAATCAGGATCCTGCTAACAAACATGTAAATCACATTTATTTTTTTGAAGACTTATCTAATGTTGTATAACTTTCTGGAAGAATTTTTAAATAATTTTGCATGATAAAAGGAAAAACTGTTAGTGTTTAATTTAGTAAAATAAGTGATAAGAATTTAAAATAATTACTGTTTTATTTTAAAATAGTTATTATTATATTATATTCTAGTTATATGCAATAAAACGAGAATATGGTCATTTACGTCAATTATTATGCAAATTTCAAATGTACTATTTTAGTAAATCTCATAAATCATATTTATCATTTTTTTATCATTGTAACACTTTGAAACTAAAGTACTGTATAAGCAACATAGTAAACACTTTTTTGGAAGAAAATGATCTATGATAATGGATGTGAGGAGAGTACATGAATGAACGTGTTTATTGGGTAAACCGATTGTTATCCCAAACTTTCCTCTTTCTCTAATTTTTTTTTTTTTTTGATAACCAGAGCTTCTCTTTCATTATCACTTTCATCAGAGTCCATACAAAGAGTTCAGAGGCATAAAGAGTTCAGACTAAGTTCAAGACCCTGTTAAATCCTCAAAGTGAAATGGTCAGGGGAAAAAAAAAAAGTTGGGAGGGGAGATAAACAATGTGGCAATTCAGAGCCAGAATTGACATTTACTAGACAACTAAGACTCAAAAATCACATGTCTGCAGAGTGCTAAAACCAATGATGACTTCAGTTAAAATTTCCAGTGAACAAATGCAGCCAAACTGATCAATTCAATGGCCTTATATACAATATTGAAACAAATAAGTACATTAACATAGATTTGGACATTGCTTTAAAAAACACATTGACAATATCTCTTGCTCCACTGCATTTGGAATCTAAGGTTGCTGAGAGGCACCAGCTGTGTGTACCAAAGCCCACTTTAGGTATTTAGAAAGTTATCTCTAATCCTTACCAGCAACACTGTCAAGGGGATGCTTTTTAGCTTTATTTTGCAAACGAGAAATGAAGTTCAAGGAAACTAGGGAAGCTGATTAAGGTCAAAAAGCTGGTAAGTGGCACAGGTAGAATTTGAACCCTGCTCAATCTGAAATGATTGAGCAGAGTTCAAATTCTTGCTACTAAGAGTGCTGCCTCCTAGCTTTTCTGTTTTGTTTTTCTTTTCTTTTTCTTTTAATTAAAATTCATTGGGGTGACAATGGTTAGTAAAATTACATAGGTTTCAAGTGCACAATTCTGTAATACATCATCTATATATCACATTGTGTGTTCACCACCCAGAGTCAGTTCTTCCGTCACCAAGTATTTGACCCCATTTTCCTTCTACCATCCCTCCCAAACTGTTGTCTGTGTCTATGAGTTTTCATTTCTTTCTTTCTTTGTCTTGTTCCTTCGTTGCTTTCAGTTTTATATCCCACATATCAGTGAAGTCATATGCTTCTCAACTTTCTCTGTCTGACTTATTTCGCTTAGCATTATAATCTCAAGATCCATCCATGTTGTTGCAAATGGCACTATTTCATCTTTCCTTATGGCAAAGTAATATTTCATTGTGTATACATACCACATCTGTCACCATGGACCAAAATTAACTCAAAATGGATCAAAGACCTAAACATAAGACCTGAAACAATAAGCTGCCTCCTAGTTTTAAAGCAGTCAAATTGTTGGTCCTATTTTGGAATTAGACACATTTTTTCAAATTTATTGTTCTGCCTAATCCATTCTGGGCATAAAACGCTGATGGTGTAGAATTGGGCATGTTATTTATGAGAAATAAAGAAAAACAAAACCTCATTTGTCAAGCTATAAAAATGCAAATGAAGCAAACAGATAAATGTTTGGCTATATTATTGGGATGAAATAATTATCCTGATTTTATAGGTTATGAGTTTTGTAATCTAGAAATTATACTAGAAATTTGGAACTGAGGTAGTAATAAATGGCTTCAAACTGAGAAGTTATTTAAATATCTTTTTTCCAGCTATGTTTTAAGATAAAATTATTGCTGTTGTGAAATGCAAACACAAGCATTATGAATTTTATAGGTATCTTGATTCTAGTTATTATTATGTTTCATATAAGGTGGATAAGCCTTGTTTCTAATTCTTAGTGGGTTTATTTAAAGTTCAAATTCTGTTTAGGTTTCTTCTCATAAGCATTAGCTTGTCACATCCTTACCAACACATTATTTGTTGGCTTTTTGATAATAGCCATTCCAACAGGTGTGAGATGATATCTCATTGTGGTTTTGATTTGCATTTCCCTGATGATTAATGATGTTGAATATCTTTTTATATGTCTATTGGCCATCTGTATGTCTTCTTTGGAGAAATGTCTTTTCATGTCTTCTGCCCATTTTATGATGAATAGTTTATTTTTTTCTTATTAAGTTGTATGAGTTCTTATGTATTTTGGTTATAAGCCCCTTATCAGATATAGTGTTTGCAAATATATTCTTCCATTCAGTAGGTTGTCCTTTTGTTGACGGTTTTCTTAACTGTGCAGAAGCTATTTAGTTTGATGAAGTCCCATTTGTTTATTTTTGCTTTTGTTTCCTTGCTCAAGGGGGCATATCTAAAAATACATTACTCTGACTGATATCAAATAGTTTACTAGGGAAGATTAATTTAAATGACTCTTCCTATTTTTTTTTCCATTTTCATTTCTCTATTGGTTAAAATGAGGCATCTTATATGAGAAATAGGAACAAATGGTGAAAAATCATATTTTACTCTTTATCCCTATCTGGAAACATCTTATTTATTTGCTTGCTTGACATTC